>NC_134404.1:52946843-53618718 GCF_038048845.1 Mixophyes fleayi
AGTATCATGTAAACATGACATAAAAGAATCAGAGCACAACAACAAATTGTCCACATATTGAATTAGAACAGACCCATTGTGGGGTTGAAAGGATTGCAAACAGTCATGTAAGGCTTGGGAGAAAATACTGGGGCTGTCAATGAACTCCTGGGGTAGTCTGGTCCATGTGTATTGCACTCCCCTGTAGGAGAATGCAAAAAGGTATTGGCAGTCAGGGTGAAGAGGGACTGAGAAGAAAGCAGAACATAGATCAATGACAGTAAAATGACTGGCAGACGGTGGAATCTGCATGAGGATGACAGCTGGATTCAGCACTACGGGGAATTGGCTCTCAACAACTTTATTAATTCCCCTTAAGTCCTGGACTAATCTATAGCCCCTCCCCCCTTTCTTCTTCACAGGGAAAATGGGACTATTTGCTGTACTGGCTGTACGAATTAAAATCCCTTGTTGTAACAGCCTCTCAATAACAGGATATACCCCTAGTTCCACCTCCGGTTTTAATGGATACTGTGGGATTTTTGGAGCTATCCTACCACTTTTTAGATTGACCATGACAGGGGCTACATTTGCCATCAGTCCAGTGTCCTGTCCATCTCTGGTCCATAGTGAACCTGGTATTTCCAGCAACATCCCCTTTACTTGAGATGGACTTTGTTCTATAGCAGGAGAGTGTAACATTAACCTTTGAGGGGTGTCCAATAAATCCTGCACCTCATGTGCGACCTTTTCTGGTATATTTAAGAACACACCATCAGAAGTACAGTATATGACACATCCCATTTTACATAACAAGTCTCTCCCTAGCAAGTTAATAGGAGCCGCCGCAACCAAGAGAAACGAATGCTTGGTATGCAGGGGCCCGATAGTAACCTCAGCTGGTTTAGTTAGTGGATAATGCAAAACTTTTCCTGTTACCCCGATGGCTGGAATTGTTTTACTGGTCACCTGTAGATTGAAAGGAGAGGTTATCACAGATCGGGCCGCCCCTGTATCTACAAGAAAGGTTTGTTTCCTACCAGCTATGTCAACTATCATTGTTGGTTCTTCACTCTGAATCTCAGTTAACCTCACTGGCTGTAGACTACAGGTATGACCTGACCCCTAGCACTGACTATTGATTTCCCGCGCAGCATTTGCTGCTGTAATAAGCGCGGGTAGATGTGAGTCTTCTAGTCTATGTGAATCCCTCCTTGGAGAATATCTATGTGACCCACCCCTCTGTGTATTGAGTCTTTCCTTTTTACAATCTCTCATGTAATGTCCTTCCTCTTTACAGTTGAAACACCTGATCACTTTAGGTTTCTTGTTATATGGGTTGTATGCTGGTGGTCGTGTATGCATCCCCTCTAGAGCCTGTATACTCACCATCATTAACTTATCACTTTTCTCTTCCTTCTTCCTAAAAAGGTTTTTGTCATGCTCTACAGCAGACTCACTGAGAGAATCTACTGTGATGCCTCTCCAATTAGGTAATGTGGTTTGTACTCTGGTTTTTAAATTTTCTCTAAGGCCATCTATTAATACTCCTACAGCTACTTCCCTATGATGTGGGTCCTCCCCTATGTTGGTTATCCCAGTAAACCGTGTTATCGCTGCTATAGCTCTAGTGAAGTAATCTGAGGCTGTTTCACTATCCTTTTGTTTAATGGTGAAAATCTTACTCCAATTTACTACTACTGGAAAATAGATGGCTAAGTGTTTGACAATTTGTTCTATATTCTTTTGGTTAATCCCAATAAGTCAAGGTGTCATCTTCCTCCAACAAACAATCTTCAATAAATTTTTGTATGTTAGTAATGGGAGGAAGACACGCCCTCAACACTACACGCCAATCCTTATTGGTTGGTTCGTGGGCATTTCCTAAGTCTTTAACAAATTTCTGACATTTAGCTAACTCCTTTCTAGGATCTGGGAATTCACTCATAATGGAACGTAATTCTGATCTAGTCCAGGGACAATGCATTGTACCATTTCTTAAAGGAACTACACCATCCTCGTCCGGTTTCCCATTGGGAAATGATATTGTGCGGACTGGGTACGCACCCTCTGGTTCACTGACTTCAGGGGACACTACAGGATTTGCTGGTTCAAGATTTAGGACGCTTAACTCCTAGTGATCACGCTACTCTCACCTATCTCAGCCATTTTCTCATACTTGCGCTGAGCCTCTAGTACACTAACAGCATGGGCAATGGCCGAAATCACAGTGGGTTCATCTTCATCTTCTGATACACTTGTTTTGAACTGCCTTAAAACAGGGTACAACTTAGCAATTTTTCTTTTTTCAGTTTTAATACCGGCTGTACTTACCGCTCCCGCCACATAAGGTGGCGGGGGCGCGCTTGCGCTGAGTTCGCCACGCTTCTCAACGGCTACTTCCGTTGTGTGTGCTCTTTTAGCCACGCCTACTTCCGCTTTGCATCGCTGCTCTGCCACGTGTTACCTTCCATTTGCCACAATTTTAAACAATCATTATGTCTATTTCTCTTTTTCGTTGACTTGATCAACCATACTTTATCCTTTACAGCACTTAGTACCTCTGCATTAAAACTTCCTATTGTTGGGAAAGGCCTATCACAATCTTTGGTCATCTTGACCCATGTGTCGCAATACGCAGTTGCGTATGCACCATATTTTTTACACATGAGGAACCTCGCTGAACCAATAGGACCTTCCTTAGGCAGTACACTGACCATCTCTAGCGTATGCTTAGCACCCATGTTGAAAAACACCACTCTACACGGAACACAGACACACCGCAATGCTCTGTTCCTTCCGGCCAACAATTTCAAACCTGTTGCTACAATCACCGCTAGAGATCTCTAATGCTCGGTGAACGTATTTCCTTTAGCTGCGTTCACTCGCTTTCTCTTGTTCCGAACAAGAATCCCTAACACAGAAATATCACTGTGGGACCCAAGGGCTATCAGCTCCTCGATACCCTGGCTAAACCACAAAATCTGTTGAGTTTATTATAACTGGGAGAACAAAGTCGATACAATCAACCAGCCTTTCCAATATAATTCCTCATAGCTGCTTCACCAATTCGCACTAACGGTGTGGTTAGATCGCACTGCCTACCAATACTAATTATTAGCAAACCTTGCGATCTATTGGTAGCGCTTTTGCGAAAACCCGGTTTTCGCATTCGGTATACCTGCCCTGTATACCGTCCTTCAGTTGGGCAATCCCCCTCGTCAGACAGCAACTGAGCACAATGAATAATAAACAGTGTATCTATGTTACAAAATCACACACTATACACCTTTTCTGCGCAGAAAATCAAACGTTCCCAACAACAGTAATAATATCTCAGAGGCTTTCACAAGTAATTATATTATGCACATATAATAACTATCAAAACGATTGTTTAACCACGTGGCAAATCTACCGGAAGTTCGCGTACGCACAGCAGGAAAAACACATACGCTAAGTAATGCAATACAGTTAAAACGCACAATGACAGTAAAAAGAAACAGTTTTCTCTTTTGTCCCTAGGTTCTAGTTAGCGTGCCCTAGATAATGCAAAACGGACATTCGGTTTCACAACACAGAGTAAAATTCAGGTTTTGAACACATTGCGTTCTTACCCGTATATGACGCGTCTCCACCCTTTGTTCCGGAACCGAAATCTGTTGGTCTTGCATATCATCGGCAACGAAACCTCCAAAGCTGATGAGCCCCCAAATTGTTATGTGCGTATTGTCGCTAGCCAATAACGATTGTCGAACCTCGATTTGTGTTTCCAACGCACAAAGATTTATTCGCAAATAGTAGAATAATATGCTCAAGCGAAATGATAATAAATACTGTCGTTACTTATCGCAGGCGCTCTGGATCCAGTGTGCAGCATTCAATCCTGAAGTCTGGGGACAAGATGTCTGAACACTAGATGTGAAGCTGCTGCTTATATACACACAAAAATACAGTAACACAAAGAAGATGGTATAGCTTGCATCTATTGGTCCAGGTCTCAGGAAGATCCAAGGGGTTGTCAATCATTGGCTAGTTCATCCTAAGGAATCCAAAGGAGGGGGTCACCTCTCCAGGGGGTATGCTCGGCTCTTCCCGCCAAGATTCCTTAGTCTTAAGTAGTTCATAATTCCCTATCATTCATAACTTGTGTATGCACCCTGCGATTCTCTCGCAGGGTGAACCAAACAGTAGGATATGTAAAAAGGTTTATTATGATACCACTCATGATATGATTCCTTCAACCTGTTCCGTGTATTTCACTAATATGCATGTATCTCTAATAATAACATATGAATACTACTATATTTCGACATAACTGACTATGTGTTGCAACTACCATTAATGTGTACTATTTTATAAGTATGCGTGTTTGTGCGAATGTATGGTAAAAGACCTATTACTGTTGCTGCCACGTGTAGTGGGTGCGTACGCCCTTTCACGCCGTAGCGTGCCCTTGTACGTTGATGCGTACCATACGCATCTTTTCAGACAAAGACAACCAAGTTTGCTCGACTTTAATTGAAATGACTTTATCCAATTTGCTGACTTCGACAAGGTATATCAGGATTCAACAGGGGAAGCAAAGTGTCATGATCTTAGGATAGAACACGAGTAGCCCAGTGTCAGGATTTCAAGATAATACACAGGTAGAAGAGTGCCAGGAACTCAGGCTTGCACTTGGGTAGCAGGGCATCACTCACTATTACACATGGATAGCAGAGTGTCAGGAACTCAGGATTGCACATGGGGAACTGAATGTCAGGTGCAAATGGATAGTGGCATGTCAGGATCTCAAGATTGCACAAGGATAGCATAATGTCAGGAAGTCAAGATTGCTCACAGTTAGCAGGGTGTCTGGAATGCAGGATTACAAACAGGTAGCAGAGTCAAGACCAGCAGGTCAGAGCCAGTTATTTAAATTATGAAGAGAGAGGAATAGAGCTCTTTGCACACCTAGTATGCACTCCACAGAGAGAGTAAAGCTGTTATCGAGAGTCAAAGAGCCTGATTCAAGTCCGAACACAACTTGCATGTAAGAGCATGTAACTTGTGCATAGTTCCTACCGTATTCAAATCCAAGACTATCTCAAGGTACATTTCCATTTGAATCTATGTAGAAATATCCTCTGTTTACAAAGTACTTGCAGTAGATAGACATACAGAACAGACTGCAGTATATGCACAAGCATATGTAAAATAAAAAGTCACATCAGAAATCAAAAAACAAATGTTTGAACATGACAAAAAAAAATAACAACTGTTATCAGCAAAATAATTTATATAAGTATTACATTTAAATAAATATTTTTTTTTAATAAAATTTCATTCATTACATAAAGATGCTTTCTATACGTACTATACATAGAATGATTTTTTATAGTCTATCTTACTTGCATACAGATGTTCTGTGCTAGCAAGTGGCACGCATACGTGTAGATTTTAAATCACAGACTATGCTGTGACAGTCATTACTATCAGCTGGCATTTGCACCAGCCCTATAATGGGTGGAAATGATACAGATCAAGCCCAGGAATCGGCTGCATCTGCAGCCCTTCTGTACATGGCCCATGGTAGTTCGCTTCTTCCCCCATTCCGCCTCTCAAGTCATAGGGAGTAGTAAGTGACATTTGCATTCAGACATGAATTCCATGCAATTGTGTTCATTGGCGTAATATCCATTTCTGGGCATGCCCAGAGCTTTTTTACTCAAAATATGCTACGCAAATAGACATACATCCGAACATGAATAAGGCCCAAAGTCCATGATTGAAGAACTTTTTAGCAAAGTGCCTTGGATCTCCCTTTCCCCATTCAGTTTTCACTTTAGAGCAACCAGTGGGACACTCAGTTTTGATTGCAGGATTGCCTGAGCTACTCGGAAAGCTACTGGAAGTTTTAATACATTTATTTATTATTTGAGCTCTTTATAACAGGTGTCTGGAATAACTCTGGTGAATGAAAGGTTTCTTTAACTGGAATGAGAAGCTTCAGCTGCAATGACAATATGTAGACAACATTTGGATGAAGGATGTTTGTGGATTAGGAAAAAGTGAGTGCACACATCACTTTTGCTCATACCGTGCAATGGGCAATGGGAGAGTGACACTCATTTTCCTTTGCTAGAAAAGCTTCAACAGGAATTGTAGGTTTCAGGACAAAAGAAAGTTCATTAATTGTACTTTATGTCCTGCAAAAGGCTTGGAACTGATAGAGCTTGTTGCTTAGGAGTCTGCAAAAATTCAAACATACTGGTAGAAGACATGAACTCTTCAATGGACATGGAGAACTATGAAAGTGTAGAATGCTTTATTACACTTACAAACAAGAATTGTCAATGTTTGACAGTCCTTAGGCCATCAGGATTGCACACATATAGAAAAGTTTCAGGAATTCAGGCTTGCACTCGGATAGCAGGGTGTCAGGATCTCATAATTGCATACAGGTGGCATTGCACAATGATAGGCTGCATTCCTGTGAATATTGCTACAATCCATAAAATGGCAAACAAGACAGTAAGTACATTTCAAGAAAAAATCCAATGTATAAAGCCTTTGATTTAATTTTACATTTTTATATATTTTTGTACTTTGCCATAACATAACAGCCAAAAGTATGCATAAACAATATACTTCCTTCTGAATGTGTTTAATATTTCTATATAAGTATTTCTTATTTTTTGCAGTAAGTGACAACAAACAGGTCTCCTTGTGCTCATCTCAGTATGAAATAAATAAAATATACCAACTTCATCTACATTATAGACATAATATTCATCTATAGAGTAAACACAGTGGCAGCGTTATTAGTTTTAATAGTGCTCTACTCCGGTTGTGTGGGACACACCAATAAAACTGCTGGCTAATTTAGGTCTGTGTGTCATTCAAAAAAAACTGGCTTTTCTTACAGTGTAGAACACAACATAGGCTGTGTTTACAGCACACATGTCATGCTTCCTAAAACCAATTTGCTTGCTGTGACATGACAAATACACATTGACTTTTATTAATCATAGCTCGCCATACCAGGTTGTATGTGAAGTGTCTCACTGCAACAATTATTTTTACTGCTAGTGGTGTCAGTATAATACAGACCTGTCATTTCCCAGATGTCACATATATCGGTAGGTTATCACGTAGGTTTATTCGCTGCTCCATGATTAACGTTGCAGGGATATAAGCTTCCATATGTTCACATTTGTATAATTACCCTGCATAACCTACAATTTAATTCCGCAGAAAAGGTTCTGTGTATTATTATTTCAGAATTCTTAACAGGAAGCCTCCGGTCTCTTAATAAATATATCTTTGTGTTTGTCCTTAGAGATAACTATGTTAGATAAGGATATAGAAAGGCTTCAGGCAATTTAAGAATGTTATAGCGTTATTTTTTGTCTTTGTGATTATCTCATATATATAGAATATGGTTTTTGTGCCCTCCAGGAACTATTGCAGACAAATTAAAGATGACTTCTTTGAGCAGAAGCCAAATGGGGACAATATGAACTGAATAAGTCTACCACTGATGCTTTGCTTCTATTTAATAGTTACACATTTACAGTAATTGTGTATATGTTACACTGTACCTCATGCATGTATTTGGATATAAGTTCAGTTGTGGGGTGTAAATATATGCATTTCCGTACTGTGCATTTGTACCAAAATGTGTTTGTCTTTAAATTTAAGCGTATCTTATACTTGTGGTACAATATGCCTGGAGAGACAGAATGGGATGGGCAAGCCTAGATTTAGTACAGTAAGGGATTTTTGACCAAATGAGATTTGGACAAATCCCCAGATATGCTTGTTAGAGATGCATGCTTAGCGGGTGCCTGATTCCTAATGTATAGATATAAGTTAATGATGAGGAGGAGGGCGACTACTATTTGGCCGCTTCTGATTAGCTGCTTGAGTATTGATGCCTCCAGCAATTTGTACTTAATTATTTAGCATCCCAGCAATATACTCCTTCAAGTAGTGACCCTCTGTTCAGATTTCTTATTTGTCATTTCAACTTGGACTGCTGCAAATGGCGGATGTGGGGTTGTTTGTATTTCATTACTTTTTTTTAGGGAAAATATGACTTTCACATTTATTATTAACACTGTCAAAAAACTCTTCTTTCTTGTGTATATGATACTTCATTACATAACACAGTGAACGAATAGGGTAATGCGGCTTTCACATTTACAAACACTATCAATCTGTAACTCTTTTATATTGTTGGGCATAAGTCTATGCATTTTTACACCTGGGGGTGTGAGTTGCGAGTTTCTGGCGGGCTTGAAAAGTGGAGATGTTGCCTATAGCAACCAATCAGATTCTAGTTATCATTTTTTTAGTACATTCTACATTAAAAAAAGCTAGATTCTGTTAGGTGGCTTTTTCCCCTTATGTAAAAATATTGCTGTGCATTTCTTTACATACATGCACAGGGGCGCATGTAGGATTTTTAATGGGGTCGTCCCCCCAAAAAAGAAAAAAAAGCGAAAGCTTAGTTTCTGCAACTCTGTACTATCCAGCAGCCGCGGTGCTGTCAAAGAAGCGTCCGCTGCGGTGCTGTATACAGCACCGCCGTGGACGCGTCTTTGACAGTGCCGCGGCTGCTGGATAGTACAGGGGCACTTCTTTAGTGGAGGGGAAGGGTTTCTGGGTCTCCTGCGTGCGCCACTGATGTAACTCAACAAACCACTTGACTGCTATTGAAAATATGGGTATCTAATTCCTAAGATACAGAAATGTAGCAGTTTTTTGATGTTATCGCATGTAAGGGGATTCCTATGTGCTGCTGTTGGTGTTTTAAAGATGAAGATTGGATTGAAATATATACTGCTGATGTTGTCCTTATTATTTCAGAAAAGTGAGCTTTGTAATGTTGATGGTGTTATTAGAGTTTAACTTGGACAGTTCTTGTGCTACCTGCCTGTAATCTAAGATGACATGGATATAAGTTTGTGCTGTCTGGTATAATATAGGTATTATCTTGTGTTGACAGGATTTAATAAGTGATCAAATGAGCAGAGTTTCTGCTGCTTGACTGATGTAAAACATAAATTTCTAATAATCGTGTGCTGCATGGCTGTTATGTGCAATCAGAGGGGGAGATCTCTGCTGGCCATTCATTAGAGCCATCAATGATAGTCTGGCAGGGAAATGGAGAGTAGTAGTTTTAATTAGCATTTATTTAGACAGAGAGTGATGGTCTGGTGCCCATTCATTTCTCACCAGGAATTTATACTGCACAACTATGCCTGTGCCTACATTAAAATTAAATATATTATTATTACACATCCCAACTACTGAATGGGGGATATAAAATGGTGCCTAATGAAGATCTCTTCTTTGCGGAGCTATGAGCATGCCAAAGTGGGGATACTGCCAAGAAACATAGAGAGACAAGCACATTCAGTCGACCCAGGAGGAACAAACAACTTTAGGGCACCATGTTGGAATTTTTCTAGGAGGACTCCTAACAAAAGGTCCCTGTAGGTGTGATTCCTCACCAAAATATCAATAAGAGAGTCTCAGAGACTTGAGATAAATTTATAATGTACTGTTTCAAGGAAGAGGGCCTTTCAAAAATCGATAGGGATTGTGGCAAACAGCACAATGTGTGGGGGAAAGACTGAGTGCTACTTTGATCCAAGATTTATGAGGAGAGATGCAGTGAGTACACAGGGTTGTAAGTCCATGGTTCAGCCATATCTTACTGTCTAGGAGGAGCTCTAGAAAGAATCACGAGTACTGTACACTGTCTTCCTTATATAGAAGAGATAGACAGTCAGTGTAATTTAGAAATTGTCTGCCTGTTACCCTATGAGTTAGGGCCAAGAACAGAAGGCGGAATGTGATTTTCACTTTCTACCAAGTGCAGAGAAGTGAAGAGGCAGAGTCACTCTAGAAAGGCTAAGTGTTGTACCTCAATGAGTGTAGGGGCAGCATAATCCCCAAAGAGACCTCATCTGTGGCCAAGGCAGAGGATATTTTATTATTATTATTATTATTACCATTTATTTATATAGCAGCACTAATTCTGCAGCACTGTACAGAGAACTCACATCAGTCCCTGCCACATTGGAGCTTACACTCTAAATTCCCTAACACACATTTCCCACCATTTCATGCAGTAGCGGCAGAAGGACGTGGAAGAAGGGTGGTATAAGATTAAAGTCCAACAAAAATGTATAAGCTATGGGCAGAAGTGGTGGCTGACTCCACCAAAACCCAAATGAAGACAGGACAGTGGTGGAGCCCACCAATTCCTGCTGTACTCATGAGCAGATGGGAATCAATTCCATCAAAAATCTTAAAAATCCAAGAAGGAAGAGCTATTTGTAGCACTTTCATTTGTGAAAAATTACACAATGCTTAGACTAGCAGCCTATGCTCTCTCGGAGGCTTGACAGAGTTGCTTTGGGAAGGAGGAGGCCCTGACACTTTTGATTCTGGATGTGCCAAGTACTGCCTTGACCCAGATCATGAACTATTGCTGTTTGCAGTGCTATGTTGGTAGGCTTGTCCCATGAGATGTAGGCTTTTCTATCCTAAAGACCTACTGCCTGGCTGTGGCAGATACTGATTCCAAAGGGAAATAGTTTATGTGCGGTAGGAAGAAACTGTAAGAATCAGGTTCCCAGCTAGGTGAAGCAGAGCTGAAACGATGGTATGAGATGTGGTGTTGATGAGATGGGGCTTTATCTATTCTGAGACCCATGAGTTGGGAGTGGGGAGTGCGTCATTGAAGTTGATACAATACCTACTACTTTGTTAATCTCCATGCCTCCACTGCAGTTAGTGCCAAATAAGACTGAATGTCAAATGCAGAAAAGTTCTGGTGTGATTCCTGTCACATGCTCTATGGTCTGGGACTAAAATTAATACCAGCAGTGGTATTCGTGGCACGGTCAGTCAGAGACTCAGGTGAATACATTGGTCCTGCATCACTGGAGATGGTACATAAAAGTGCTGAGTCCAGTTGTTCCTATTGTTCCTCCCTTTATGAATTTGGCACAGATGAAGGTAAGAACAATGGTAAGAACAATCAATGGTCATTATGTGTTAAATTATACTGTACTGGAAAACAATATAAGCTGTTTATCAAAATTCCTAATAATCTACAACTATGGACTATGAATGATGGGAAACACTTGATGTCACATGGTCAATATATCAGGCTGCATTTAGCAGTTCAGTGGTTTTGTATATTTATATTAGCTCCGAAAACTTTAATTTAAAGAAATGCTCAACGAAATTGGTAAAATTGGTAAAATAATTTGATAGAACTGATAATATTTAATATGCTGTGACGCACTTTAAAACACATATTTTCTTAATTGACCAATATAGCATTTCAGTCCATCAATAGATTTTGCTTCATATAATGCAGCTACTAATTGACCACATGAACTGGTAAGATTCATACAAAATCAACACTTCTCAAGTCATTTAGACAAGTTAAGTGTTTTGGATTTTATTCATGAGAGTTATTGAGCTCTTGTCCAACACTGCTGTTTTCACAGTGCTATAGGTTTATAAATATAAAGAAGGTATACATGTGATAAAGAGCATCAATATACACAAAAAAATAACATTCTGATCTCCTACAAAGGGACCTTGCAAAATACTGATAGTTCATTTTTATCTTTAAAGTGGATGTATCACATGACTAATTGGAAAAGAGGCCTTAAGGTTGCACTACCACTTAGTAAAAGATTTTACTAAGGTGCCCCTCCTGCATTCCTCTTACAGTCCTGGCTAAAAATGTGGTAGGTAGAGGTGAGCAGGAGGACTAATCATAATTCACAATCAAGAGGATGGGGCATGTGATTATTCCTACCGCTTACACCCCATCTATCACCATCTAATGTTGATAAACATGACCAGCAGAGTCCCAGGAAAAAGAGCTGCATGTAGTAGCAATACCGGAGAGAAACCTGGCGCTGAGATGAGTATCTGAGAAAGCAAGATAGGCCAAATTGCACCCGTAGCTGTGGAGGAACCTGTGAGATCCTCAAATAAACAAAACGGTCAACCAATAGAAACAACGCTAAATGCAAGAAAGCCCGTAATAAATTTAAATAATAAACAATGTGAGTTCATGAATATAAATGAATAACAAATTTATTAAAACCTAATATACATAGGTAAAACAACTCTCATCAAATCCTATGTAAATAGCTGTTGAGCAGCTAAGTATATGTATATACCTCTAAAATGAACATATGGATATAAAAAAATACAGTAACGGAATGAAGTCACAGCGATCAAAGATATAATAGCTGGATATAATCGCAGTTCGTACATACAGTCACTATGCAGCAGTCGACAATGGGGAAACTGATATTTGAACAAAGCAAAACGTTCTTTTAATCAAAATCCCAACATGAGGGAAATCTGTAGTCTCACATAAGGAGTTTCGGCAATGACTCCTATGACTTGGATGGTATAATGGATATAGTATTATTTTTAATCTTTTTAGGATTTAATGAGAGTTGTTTTATCTATGTATATTAGGTCTTAATAAATTTGATATTAATTTATTTTCATGAACTCACATCATTTATTATTTTAAATTTATTAAGGGCTTTCTTGCTTGTAGTTAGCATTGTTTCTAGTGGTTGACTGCATGTAGTAGCACCTGGGGCTCCGACTTGGGGGCAGAGGCGACTTAATAAAATCTTTAATAAAGGTGGTAGTTCTTTAAAGTGGATCTAACCACTCTCCAGTGCCCACAACAATTTTAATCTAACAGTGTGTAGAATACCTGTTGATCTGATTGTTAGTTTACATTAAATTATATATCTATAAAATAAAGTAATATATTGAAATGTGATCCCAGAATACTAATTGTATAAAAGTACTTATTTATGGTTACGTCCAATTTACAAGCATGAAATTGTAAAACAAAAAATGAGAACATCTAATAAATAATCACCTCACTCCACAGTAGAGATGGGCGGGTCCGGTTCTCCGAGAACCAAACCCACCCGAACTTTGGGTATCCGAGTACCGAGCTGAGCAGCTCGGTACTCTCCCGCCCGTTCCGAATCCAAATCGAGGCCGAACGTCATCGTGACGTCGTCGGATCTCGGGGCTCGGTTGTCGCGATACTTCAACTTTATAAATACACGCTTCCACAGCAATCCATCGCCATTTGACAGAGGGAGAGAGCAGGGTGTAGTCATAGGCTGATTAGAGCAGGGACAGAGAATACAATATTGTTCTTGCAATTGCTCTAACCAAAATCGCTAGTGCAGAGAGGAGGATAGAGGTTTATTATTTTTTCTTAATATTTGGCACTCCCCAGCGCTTTTGGGGTGTCCCCCATAATTATGCATAAATATTTCTGGCTGTCAAAAGTCATATCTGTCAGCAGTATATACTAAATAATTTTTAGCACTCCTCAGTGCTTTTGGGGTGTCATCCCTAATTGTGCATTAATATTTCTGGCTGTCAAAAGTCATATCTGTCAGCAGTATCTACTAAATAATTTTTAGCACTCCTCAGTGCTTTTGGGGTGTCCTCCCTAATTGTGCATTAATATTTCTGGCTGTCAAAAGTCATATCTGTCAGCAGTATCTACTAAATAATTTTTAGCACTCCTCAGTGCTTTTGGGGTGTCCTCCCTAATTGTGCATTAATATTTCTGGCTGTCAAAAGTCATATCTGTCAGCAGTATCTACGAAATAATTTTTAGCACTCCTCAGTGCTTTTGGGGTGTCCTCCCTAATTGTGCATTAATATTTCTGGCTGTCAAAAGTCATATCTGTCAGCAGTATCTACTAAATAATTTTTAGCACTCCTCAGTGCTTTTGGGGTGTCCTCCCTAATTGTGCATTAATATTTCTGGCTGTCAAAAGTCATATCTGTCAGCAGTATATACTAAATAATTTTTAGCACTCCTCAGTGCTTTTGGGGTGTCCTCCCTAATTGTGCATTAATATTTCTGGCTGTCAAAAGTCATATCTGTCAGCAGTATCTACTAAATAATTTTTAGCACTCCTTAGTGCTTTTGGGGTGTCCTCCCTAATTGTGCATTAATATTTCTGGCTGTCAAAAGTCATATCTGTCAGCAGTATCTACCAAATAATTTTTAGCACTCCCCAGTGGTTTGCGCTCAGAATGGATTCAAAGCAGTCCACATATGATCTGAATGAGCAACCAGGTTCTGTCACCTGTCCTGATGTTAGTGTTCCCAGTACGTCATCTGGCCAAGGCGATGTCAAACAACAGAGTGTTTTCAAATTAGTGCAAAAAACAAAAACCAAAAAAAAATTTACTGTATTGAAGCGAAAAAGAAGTGTAACTGAGCAAAAGTTGAGTGACGATAAAAAAAAAAATTGCAAGCATGCCATTCTACACACGCAGTGGCAAAGAGAGAATGAGGCCTTCACCTTTGGCTATTAGTGGCAGATCCCAAAAAGTTACCCAGCCTACAATTGTTGCACAACTACTGTTACGCGTCAAAGCCGAGCTGCAAGATAACAGTGAGGCATTACAGGAGAATATTTGCTCTGATTCACAAATGACAACAATCCCTGTGGAGAGTCCATCCAACAGTGGGATGTCTAATCGTGAGCATTCTGCTGATGTGTGCCTTAATAGCCCGAGTGTAGCCGGTGATACCCAAATTGAGGATGCCACTTTGGAATTAGAAGAGGATGAGGGGGAGATTTGTGTAGGCGACGAGGGCGCTAATGATGATGTTGATGATTATGATGCAGACAGATACCAAATTGCCTTTCTCAATTTCTATTTATATTCTAGATTTTATAACGGCTGAATAGTTTTCTATTTTACTCCTAGTGGAGAGAGGATCTGATGCAGACAGATACCAAACTGCCTTTGTCCATTTCAATTTATATTGTACAGTATATAACGGCTGAATTTATTAGTATTTTATACAAGTGGAGGGGGGCCTAGAGAGACAGAAACCAAACTGGCTTTCTCCATGTCAATTAATATTGTACAGTCTATAACGGCTGGATTTTTTTGTATTTTATACAAGTGGAGGGGTGCCTAGAGAGACAGAAACCAAACTGGCTTTCTCCATGTCAATTAATATTGTACAGTCTATAATGGCTGAATTTTTTGTTTTTTTAAAAAAGTGGAGGGGGGCCTATAAAGACAGAAAGCAAACTGTCTTTTTCCATTTCTTTACATATTTAACTATAAGTGTAGGGTGTAATATACATCTAAAGACGATGGCTGCATTGCCAATATGCATAGATGGAGAGGAAGACAATCTGTTTTGTGTGTAGAATAAATGAAGGCCTACCAACGAAGAATTAAACAGTTTTTTTGGATGATTTATTACCTCAACAATTAGATTACTTATCTCTAAAACAGTTGGAGCACTAAATTGGGTTATTTTAGGCACAAAAACATGTATTTTCCAACAAAATAGCAAAACAAAACCAAACAAAACCAAAACCAAAACCAAAACACGCAATGGCGGTTTTGCAAAACCAAAACCAAAACCAAAACACAACGGTAATCCAGATCCAAAACCGAATCCAAAACCAAAACACGGGGGTCAGTGACTATCTCTACTCCACAGTGACCCTTTAACTTCAAACCTCAGAAAGAAGAAAATAAACAGAATGTAGAAAATATATTTTACTTTTGCCAAAATATTGCGGACTTCCTTGATATTGTGTGATGACGTATAAGCTGGCAGGGTTATCAGTCAAGAAAAGTCTATATTTGAGTAGGAATAAAATAAAATGCACACATCACTGAACAAGGTCCTCTCCTGTGTTCCAGTTTAGTGGTTTATCACTAGAGAAAATAAAGAAATTAAATCACCTACAGGCCTATTCTTTCTCACACAAATTCCTTTAAAACCTTTGGGATAAATGGGAACTACTATGTTTATGGTTCCCCCTCACTGATTTTGCAATCAAAAGTGACCAGACTGATCAATGTCAAGAGTGAGGTTATTCTTAAACTGAGAAGACCAGGTCTAAAGTGACAGTTTTAGCATGCTGAAATCTAGATATATTGTAGATAAATCAACATGAAAGGTTATGTGACCCATGTCAAGTCCTAGATGGTGCATTGTCAGGTTGTTCTGCAATGGGAACAGATATATAGCATTGCTTTGTGCTACCACCAAAAAGTTTGGAGAAAGAAGTTCATGAAAAAAGTGACATATGCACATCTCCCAAAGGTCCCAATTATTGAGCCCAAAAAAGTGTTATTCAGAAGTGGTTGACTTCACAGAATGTGAACATTGGTGGATGGACCGGGGCAAAGTTTGGGCATGCTGGCATGGCCATCTTAACAACATTATGGGCTCCCGGGCAAAGCAGTGCACTGGGGCCCCTAACTACACAACCACTCACATAACAGAAAACAGACTGCAGAAGAGAAAAACATAACAGAATATATATATATATATATATATATATATATATGTATTAGAGATACTCAGGCTCGATTCCTCGAGAACCGAACATGACTGAACTTAGGCGATCCGAGTACTGAGCCAGGCCGGCTCGGTTCTTTCGCACTATTTCAGAATCGAAAATGAGGCAAGACATCATTGCTACGTCGTCGAATCTCAGATCTCGCAAGCTTTGGATTCCTTTTTAAGATCCAACATAACGGTGGGTGGGAGGGAGAGCGGGCCCAAGGACAATTACATCTTGCACCATTTTTCTTTTCTGCCACTGCTGTGTGCCAATGTGTCCTAGATGTGCTATTAACTGCCGTGTGTTTGTGTCATTGCTCTGTTGCTTACCATCCAGCCAGGTCGCTGCAGTCTTTGTTTGAAAGTGTATGAAAATAATATTGTGACCTGTGACTGCAAATGACTTGAAATTAGTGTTATTGAGGTTAATAATAATGTAGGATCAGAAAAAGAGCAATATTATGTGATTTTAGCATATTTTAGGATTTTTTCTAAAAAATACAAAACCAAAACCAAAACACACGAGGGCGGTTTTGCCGAAACTAAAACCAAATCCAAAACACAAAGCTAATCCAGATCCAAAACTAAAACCAAAACCAGTTCACAGGGGTCAGTGAGCATCTATAATGTATATATAGCGGTGCTCCTCAATGAAAATGTTGGGCGTGACGACGCCGACATTCAGTGCGAGGGAAACAGGGAGGGAGCCAGAGTCGGATCTCCTCCTGACCTGACCGCATGACCGCAAAAAGTACGTTTTTGTTTTTCGTTTTTGCAGAATTTTTTTTTATGCACGATTATTTATTCTATTTAATAGCCCTGACTAAGGGGTTCCCTTACCCGACAATTCTGCTTTTTAAAATGTTGGGAGGTATGGATATGCAGATGAATGAGGGGAGTGACTGGCTTGGGACACTCTGCTACAGCCCATAATATTCTGTTGTATGGGTTGATATGAGAATCAGGACCATGTTTCAAGACAAAGGATATTTAGGAGGTTTGGCTAAATAGAAATTAAATAGATAGGCAGACAAGGCTAATAATTAATAGAGTATATTTTAGATGTAGGTTACCAGCAATAGCAAGTTAGACCCAATCACTCAGACATGGGACATTTGGTTGACTTCATTTCATCTATGTACTGTATTATTTCTATTTTTATTACGAATCAAAGGTGTGTCATTTTGATTGATATCATTTTAGATTTACAACATAGAATATTGGGAAAATTATTACAACACTATGTGCCTGATTCATTAAGGAGAATAAGGCAAAAAAGAGCAAGTTTTCCCCTGGACAAACTAGGCCTAATTCATTAAGGAAAGAAAGACAAATAAAAGGAGTAAATGTTCTCCGGGACAAACCATGTTACAATGCAAGGAGTGCAAAATAGTTTATTATTTTGCACATAAGTTAAATACTTCCTGTTTTTCATGTAGCACACAAATACTCGATAGCTTTATTTTTACACTGAAATATAAAGTTGACCTCGAACATGCTCTACCTCAGCTATAAATCTGCCATCACATTTTAAATTTACATCCCCCTCCAATGCAACATGGTTTTTCCAAGGTGCAAAGCTACTCCTTTTTTTTCTTTCCTTTCCTTAAATAATCAGGCCTTATTTGTTTTGGTGGCAGGATATAAATAACTTATTGCCTAAATGTATTTAAATTAAAAGCGTAGTGCGCCAATTTATATAATTGCAAATATATCGATTCTTCTATTGGTATGTATTTGGTATGGAAATGTATTGATTTCTGAGACAATATGTCATGATTTGGATTTGTAACTGTACCAATTAGGCTAATTAGACGTTTTTTCATCTGTAAATGACCAACAGATCTTTTTAGCCTGAAGGCTTAGCAGGGAGCCGCCACCTGTGATTATGTCTTGTTAAAGAGATAGGAAACCTCTGAACTGTGTAGAGTTTTAGAAAATCATATATTAATGTATAATGTGTTAAAGTTTAAACTGTGTTAGCTCTAAGGTCAGAGGATATATTGCATCCTAATGGTAATTATTGAATGCAATATATCAGGTGTTGCTGTGCCAGCTGGGACAGGAGCTGGGTTACCACCTGCTAACATGAATGTAAGAATCTATAAAAAAAGAGCACTGTTTTGTTTGACCATCTAATGCATCACGCCATTTGTATCTTCTGGAAAGATCACTAGTACAACAAACTGGTGTGTAACTATCCTTATTTAGACTACTTGAGCTAATAAAACATCACTGCTTCAAGATCCTGCTTTGATGCCCACTTACCTGCTATAATTATCTGTGACCTATATATTAAACCAATCTAGCCCATTATCCAGTTGTTCTGAGGTTGGGACCCAGCATCTAATAACAATGCTCTGCCCACTACCTTGCAGCTTTGGCCATTCGAGAGGCCAGGGGGAGCCATCCACAGCAACCCTGATCTAAATGAAGGGGTCAGGTGTATTAGCTCAGTTGCCCAGCAGGGGGGTACACTAGCAGTGAGAGTTACCCAGAAGGAAACGGTTCTAGGTGTCAGCAAAGGAGCCTAGTAGTGGCAGCAGACCCATCCTACTGTGGTAAGAAGGGCACAAATTGGGCAACAGAAAGGGGACAGTGGTAAGGCGAGCCCAGCTGGCCTCCAACAAGCATGGACAGGGTGGCACATGAGCTCCATCCTGTCACATATAACATGATAGTATTTGTTTGAAAAACAGCAATTAAGCCGTTATCTAATCTTCTAAATTTAATTATGTTGTTTTTGCATTTTTATTTATTTATTGGGATATTTTTTTTCAGAAAGAGACATCCTAACTACCACAAATGCAGTAATGTACAAACCCAACCATCTACAATAGGCCTGCAGATCATAACCTAAAGTCACAGTCAATCCCATGTCATCCTATTAAATATTTACATTAATTTTTAATTAGTGCACACATTTGTCTACATCAATACTCATGATAATGCAGCCTATTAATTCACAATGACTCAGTGATGTAACTGGTTGCTAGTGAACGGATAGGCTGCATTCTCATGAATATAGATTCAACCCACAAAATAAATATAGGATTCAAGGTTTAATAAAAAAAGACTACTACACAATTAATTGCCCAAAAGGGCCAGAGTCCAGTTGTACAAGGGGGCTTTGACATTGAAGAGCCATAAATATGTGCTACATCCATTTAGAATTTCAAAACATTTCTTAGAGGATGTTCTGTTGGAGCTGTGGAGGTTAATCACTATTAATTGATGTGACAGTCATACAATAGATGCATCCCTGGCTATTGTTAAATGTTTATGTGTTTTGTTAATACTGTAGATAATATATTTATGCTCTGTATCTGACACCCAATTCTTATGCTTTGTTCCTGTTCTTTGTGTTTATGCCTTGATTTGCGCATATTAATCAGATTTTTTAATATACAACTACTAGAAGCTGCAATTAAAAATTTACCTTAATTATGTATTACTTATTTGACCTTTGATGCAAATAGAGGTGTTCTTACTTGCTATTGGACCACGGGAGTTTGTTATGGCGCCTTTTTGTCTTTTTCCATGCCGCTGTTTTAAAAAATAAATAAATAAATAAGAAAGGCATAGTGTACTCACATTCTTACAGATTAGCATGAATATGCTACCATAGCTGTGTGATGTATCATTCAAACGTTATAACAAATCCATAACATAGAGATTATTTTTATCACAGGCAAATCGGCAGCCGTATAAGAAGACATATAGTCATGGACTAAATGCTTTTTACAGATGGCAAATGTATCAGTGCTATCTACAGGCTAAATTAAGGTAATACAATCTGTTAAGAAAAAATATATATTAAGGAAAAGCAAAACAATAAAAAAAATCATAAATATACTATTTATCTGAAGAAATGTATAGGGAATCACATTTAAATGTATACTGGGAAGGCCAGGTGCAATGCATAGGGCTGACCTATGGGCAGACCGGTCAGGTGGCAGGGCAATAAGGAGTAAACATTACCCCAGTATTCCTACAACTATGCACTGCCCACTGCATTAATTGCACTATAGGGAATGGCTGCACTAATTGCAACATAATGGAGAGGTGCTAATTACAGCTTGGGGAGAACGGTGATAGTTGTAATACAGAGGAGGGCTGCACTAACTGTAGTACAGGGGAGGACTGGGGAGGAGTCTGATTACAACCTCTGGCCACTTGCTTTTAGAAGTGAGGGCTGGCACTTTTCAACATGCACTGTCACTGTATACAGCACCTATACTGATTACTGGATGTCACTAGCCATGGGGTAGGCAACCTGCGGCTCTCCAGGTGTTGTGAAATTACAAGTCCCAGCATTCTTTGCCAGTAGATATCCAGCAGATAGGTAGCAAGGCATACTGGGATTTGTAGTTTCACAACACCTGGAGAGGCGCAGGTTGCTTACCCCTGCACTAGCCCATATGAGTTACTATATTGCAGATTTCACTACAAGGCTTTAGGACAGGTAATAGTCATTGGTATTTACTGGTACATAGTGTCTAGTTTCCCTCTTTTTACTGTTGGCTCTAATCTGTAAAAGCGAGAGGGACAATTGCCATGCGTGCCAGCCTTCTTGGTGATGATACAGTAATTTCCTTTCATATTTATAAGTCTAACAATGCAGTTAATACATGTTCTCTGCGTGTACAAAACATTCCCGTTAGGTTTTTTTTTATTATTATTTATTTAAAGGGAAATAAATGCTAAATAAAATACAGTACATTTTACCTTGCATTGATTTGCTAACACTTGTTTTCCATTTTATTGTGTATGTATCTGTACAGTTATTTATTATTTTAATTAAAATGTTCTCTGCTGTCTGATGACACAACTAATGGATCCTAAAACCCAGTAATAATTAACTATTTATTAAGCAAAAGTCACAAAGAATACAGAAATCATTTATAGAATAAAGTAACCTACATTTTGCTGTCATTCGCTTCCTGTGTTATCTAAATTAGAAATGGTTGCAGTGGCACAACATACAAAGCATGTTCATTCAGAACGCTATTTATTTTACCCATTATGATTGCTGTGATCTCTAATGTTCTTTTTCTTTTATTAGTTTTATTCCACACTGTGTTTGCCAACCAGCAATTCTCTGAATACATTTTATGCTGCTGAAAATTGTTCACTGTCCGACTGAAATAATCGTATTTGTGGGACTATCGTGCTGTTTGAGGATGCACAGATGTGGCACATATGGATTAAGAAAATCAATGGGAAGATAAGAAAATGATGTAGTAGTAACATAACTGGACATGACCAAAATGGCCAGTATGACAGAATCAGAGAAGGTTATGGAAATGTTTCTGATACTCTAATGGACAAATACTATATTGGCATATGCTTACCATGTGGTGATTTTATGTTTTTTGTATATTACATAAAATGAATTGAATAATGTCCCTTGAAATTGTGGTAATCTAAAACAGTCATTCTGAAAGTGTACTCCAGCAAAAGTTGTGCTCTCTGAACTGTTCTAAGGTGTTGCCGATTACCAAGAAGAGGAGGCCAGTTGTAAATCACTCTCTTACGGCTTGCCGTGGCAATGATTCGCACTGTGATTTAAAGCTACTGATTATTAATGTTTTTGAAGTGATGTTGTCAGTGGTGTTCTCTAGAGTCCAGGGTACCAGGTGTATAGATTCCATCTGAAACTGCTTACTACTCCCTTAGCACCACCACTTGTCATGGGGGCAACCATGATTATTTTCGCTCTCCACACAGTAGCTTTAGTCAGATCAGATTTTTATTGGGAACTTCAGGAGGAAGAGGGTAGATGGGAGTAAAGTGGTTTCTTTAACATAAATCTGAACTTTACCAGCAGGTGACGTTTGTGTACAGAACTCCAAGTCCTCATAATTTATGTCAGCTACACAATCAATATTGTAAGCCTCTCTTATTTCCATGTCTTGATCTTCCTCTGTCATTTTTGGTGAGTTAGTTTAAACTGATTAATTAAGGAAAGTTAAGCAAGAAATTGAGCAAGTTTTCTTACTTAAGTTCTCTGAACAAAACCATGTTTCAATGCAAAGGGTGCAAATGAGTTTTTTATTTTGCACATAAGTAAAATACTGGCTGTTTTTTCATGCAGCACACAAATACTTGATAGCTTATTTGTACACTGAAATTTAGAGTTAATCTTGGGGGGGGGGGGGGAAGCCAGTATTTTCCTTATGTGCAAAATAAAAAAATTAATATGCACCTCTTCTACCCTCCTCTACCCATTGTAACATGGTATTGTCCAGGAGAAAAGTTAAGAAAAAAAATGAGCACTTTCCTTAATAAATCAGGCCCGAAGTGTATATTTTCACTAATATCTTTAGTGAAATAAATCACACACAACTTCTGAGCTTGGCTAAATAGGTCACAGTTTATTAAATCAATTATATAACATGGTTGCCTCTTTTTGTATGTATAATGCTTTTAAACTAAATATATTTACTTCTTTATGTTAGCTAAACAAAGTATTGTCTGTCCTGAAAACAATGAAAGTGAAATAATCAGGATACACTTTTTGGTCAAAAATGTTTCTCCCTTTAACCGTTCACATAGCAAAATAGTGAAGTGTATTATGGTCACAACAGGTATAAATTATACTCAGTCATTTAGGGGTTAATCCTTTACAGACAGATCAGTAGCTTCCAAGTATCCCCCATCTGTGCAGACCCCCAGCTCACTGTGTATGAGGGCTGTTAGCGGAGCAGACGGGCTGCAGCATACCCTGGAGTTATTCCGCTGGATGACATACTTCCATCACCCGCCTTTTTAGCCTCCTCTTGCCTCACATTGTTTTCGCCCCCCCCTTGGTTCCCATTGTTTAAAAAAAATTGACCATCTTCAGATGTCTTACACTTATTGGATGTTTATTATAACTTTTACACTTTGCTTTATCTGGCTTGCTTCTCTTAGTTATTTTTAACCATGCCTTTAATTCATCAGAGTCGCTTATTTTTTACTTTCATCAACAATAGACTGGGACACTCACTGTCAATAATAATAGATTTTCCCTTACAGTAGTCTCCACTCTCCCTTGTAATAACAATAGACCGCCTTCACTTTCACTAACATTAGACTACACCTTCACATTCACTAACAATAGACTCTGTCCTTCCCTTTCAGTGACAGAACACTCTGCCTCTCACTTTTACTAGCCATAGATTGCACTGAAGAAAATTGTTACTTAATGAGTGATGCCTTTAAGACAGAATGTTCAGTAGATCAGATCCTGGTTATTGGAGGAACAGAGCTAGCTATTGATTATAATGACCACAGTAAAGTAAAAGAATAATTGCCATTGCCAGCAGCTAACGCAGGAATACAAGCTGTAAAAAAGTCAGCTTGAAAAAAATCATTCCTAACAATATTCTTGCTGCACCAACAATCATTGATTATAATGTTAACACCTCGATGACACCAACATAAGAAGTATTGCTTGAAAATTTAACAAATAGTAGCCGGCTGTTGTGAGACCCCTATGTTAAATCATTGCTATCAGATTGGGAAAGCAATTAATCTAACTCATTCTTAATTAGCCTTGCATATTTTAAACTGAAGCAAAGGCATGAATGAAGTTGCAATTCATTATATATATGACCTCTGTTAATTACTGTGCAAATAGTAACATACTATTGTGTTTATGCAGTGTCGTTTATGAACCAAGAACAATGTGGAGATGCAGCACGTTTATGTGTAATTGTACCCTTTCTTTTTAACTACACGCATACAATGAAGAGTGTTCTCATTCTTGTTTTTAAGATGTGTTTGACTAGGGTGAGAACACCCATTGGTCATCATCCTTTATCCCCATGATGTCTGTGTATTCCCAGGTTTGAAATGTTTGGAGGCAAATCAAACTGCAGCCAATGAGATAATGGGAATGTGGTGCTTCCTACAGAATTTTATGGATTTTTGCTGCATGATATTAGGACATGATCTCAAGGCGTTGGCTAATAACACATTGGTACTGTCAACTTAAGTCATCATAATGTTTCCCTATGTCTTTTAAAATATAAACCTCATTTGCTGTGTCTTAAATAACACATGACAATAAGGATCATAAGGACTACCTTTATTCTGTCACAAAATGATATACGATTTTACATTTACATTGGTATATGTGCACCTATTAATGTGCTTGCTGTATAAAAAGGTGCATTAATGGAGCATCAGACATCTTATCACTCAAACCTGTTTACCATTGCCTCCAAAGTAATATAAAATTTGCCTGCTTTGTGCAACTACAAAAGGCTCTGCGAACTACCACTGATATAGAAACACCTTTAATTAAACAAAGTTTCCGCCCCTTGAAACTCATTAAAATATCTTATCCCACAAAATAGAATTTAGCTTTTGTATTTATTTGCTGAATAATACCGCTTTCATACTGCCACTCAGGCAATATCCCGGGATATTGCCTGGGGACAGAGGCTCCCCCTGAGTCAAATTCCTAGGTAGACCGCGTTCATACTGAACACGGGTCTGCCCGGGGTCTCCATGGCAACATCACAAGAGGAGCTCTGATTGGCTCCTCTTGTAATATTTTCCTTTTTTTATTTTACTTTAACATTGTGTCTGGTGAGACCCAGGTCGTACCATTCATTTCATAGTGCAGACTTCCCGGGGAAGACCCAGGAATTACCCCACCAAAAGACCGGGACTAATTCCCGGGTATGATGACCCGGGAATTAGATCTGGGACCATTCATACTGCACCTCGACCTGGGTCGTCTAGGCTTGCCCCGGCAAAAACCCGGGTTTTTGGTGCAGTATGAATGGGGTATTAGGTGAATTATCGTTTTAAACTCTGCTTGTATTACCTTATGGCCTGCACAGCAATCTCTGAATCATGATATGTAGTAAAATCCACATCAACTTGCCACACATGCACATTTTTATTAGTACATGTAGAACTACAAGCACCAGCGTGCCCTGGCAGCCAAGACCCTCTAAGATCAGTAGCGCTGCACATTAAAGTGACAGTAAAAAAACACACACACACCTTTTTAATATAAATAAAGCCACCCATGCTTTCATTTACATCTTTGCCTAAATCCAGTCATCTTCCTATCGTCTTCTATCCATATCAATCTTCATCTTCAGTTCTTCTATACCTAGCTGTCCTTTTTATTTAGTCCATATTCTTCTTGTTTAACTTCTTATTTTCTTTGACAAATCCGTTTGAAAAGAAATTAAAAGCCATGATAGTGACTTGCTCCAAGAGAAACTGCGACGAACTTGACAGGCTAGGGGCCTGTCCGCAAGTAACCAATCAAAACGGCTTTGCTCTTGCTAGAGCTTCTGAAAGCCACACTGATTGGCTACTAGCGTTTAGACCCTGTTTGGGGTATGAATGAACAACATTGTATCAATGAAGTTCATTTAGTAAATATATAAATTAACTTTATTGAATCGATGTAGCTTATTTAAGCCCCACATAGGGTCTTAATTCTGCCACATTCTTAAACAGTGTTTTGAGCTGCACGTATCTTAAGACACATGCAAACACAGGTAAGAATGCAATATTGCGGACCATATTTTATGTGTACGTTCTTGCCACATAATTGCATTCAAATGAAGCCCAATGAGAAATATATACACATGCCATGCCATGCACACAGGATTCCTTGTATTATGGTTATGATGACATTTGATGGAACACAGGCTGGGAAATGATGCGTGCTTCAATCTCTCTTGTCCATGTTCCATGATTTGTAGCTTATGAGCCATTTTCTATCATGCTCCCACTCTCTATACCCCCTCCCCATCCAGCGGTAAAAAAAACACACATACACACACAGATTGAATAATGAAAGTAGCTCACATGCCCTTACTCATAAAGAATATACTAAATTCACTGATCTCACCCCAAACACATAGCTACTTATATTGGGCAGAAACTCTCAGTCTCTTGCTGTAGTGTAGTATACTGTGTGAATATTGTAGCTAGTATAAAAAAAGAAGAAGCAACTGCTCCAAATACATTTTATTTACATTAAAGTATAAGTACTATTGGATTTTTTATATCTATTTTATGAAAATACCAAGGGGAACCATTCCCACCTAGGAATCTTAAAAATATGTCTTCTTCTAGCAATAAAATCTTAGTTAACTCCGGCACAAATTCTGTTTCTAGCCAGAGATTCGCTCACTTTCCTTAGCATATGGAACCCCAAGAGGTGAAGTTATCATCCAGCTTCAAATCTTTTTGAACTGTTGATCTATTAATGTTACAGCAGAGAAAAGCAGAGAATAGAGTGATAGAACGTATGTATACACAAGACATAATAAAGTGCTCTGCGGCATCATAAGGAAAGAAATAAACATCAAAAATGTTATTTTTCTGACCTTCATAGTGACCTAAAGTGGTAATTCAGGTCCCTCAGGTTTACCATTCTACCATCATAATAAATGAACCACACATAATGATATATAAATCATGGTGGAAGATTACAGTGATGGATCTCTATTTCCCAGTACAAATAAATGAAACTTCAATTCAACTTCAAAGGTATTGAATCCAAGTGGCAATGATTGGATGGAATCATTTTCATTATTGATACTTGAAGGCAAAATATACCTTGCTTACAGATGCAGGTTAGCTGCACTTTATCTTTATAACATATAAAGAGTATGGTCATTTGCAAAAAGAGCTTCATTTATCTGCCTAGTTTCATTTATTGTTAAGACTTTGGGCACCTTATTTGTTTTCAGAAAATGAAGTAAGATATCAATTATTCAACAAGTATAAGAGAGTTTGCAGAAAAGTAAAATAGCACCCATAAATTCCATCAGAACAGTGCCCCTAGTGGTGAATTTATTATGGAATGTTGATGAATAATGGCTTGGTTCCAGCAAAAAGTCATTTTTGAAAAAATCATCCTAAGCATTGGAGTACCCTTGCTTTTCTCAGAAAGAAGAGTCAAGAAAAGTATATTATTTTCAAACAAATGTTACTGTGTAATGTCCTGCTAAAGTGCATCTATTACCTGCACAAAATTGAGAATGCAGTCTATTAGTTCACACAGAACCACTGACAGTACTCAGGCACTACATGACATGGCACAATATGACTGAGCTCAGCAGTCCCATCTGTATTGAGTTTATAAAAGGATTCATTCTTGTTTTTTCCACCTGTGAAGATACCAGCTTTATCTGGACCAAATGTACCCACTTCTAACTGGCTGGACACGGTGGGTGCCTTACTATGTCAGGGAAGCCTACCCCATACCTTCTAATGTTCCTATAGTCACTCTTGCAAATGCAGTTAGAAAATATAACAATACATTTATTGTAATAAAAACAACAATAGAATACTATATACACATAGTAAATAAATCCCAGACATATTTACCACATCATCTGTCTATTACCACACTAGCTTAAGGAGTTACAGTCATCAGGCTGTCTTGACTTGAAGCCCCATGGATCTGTAGATGTAGTCCACTGGTAGAGAATGGCAGCTCAAAACCAGACCTTGCACTTTACAGGGATCAATCCTTAATGAACAACCTCCACCAGCCTCCCCCCCCCCCCCCCCCCCCGGAGTGCCTTCTTATATCCAGGGTCAAATTTCTGCAGTGCTTTCCCCTCTCTGAGTAAACCCCTGGGTCTCTCTCTTAAACATTGGTGGGTGCTGGATCAGGGGGTTGGAGGGGGGAGTGGAAATGGGCTGTGCTTCCACAAAAACTCCCCTGCTGGTTTGCAGTCAAAATGTTTGGACTAGTCCTGTGGAGGACAATGGATACTAATTGGCCTTCCCTACCTCCATATATAGGATAGCAGTCAGTCCCTCACCTGTGTCCTGGAACTTGATCCTTATCCATAACCCACCTTGCTTCACTTTAAGAATAATGAATAACAGCGTCACTGCAATATCAACAATATACAGTAAACAATATACATATTTACAATGAGCTACTCTGGTGAGCTGGGGAACATAAACAGGGCTATAAAAAATACATGTTGTAGAGTTAAACATTTTTTTAGAAACGAGGGACAGATTCTAGCTGTCATTTTGTAATATGTGCTAAATAAATGATAACTAGAATATTATTAGTTGCTATATCTCCACTTTTTCAAACCTGCAGTTTAGTAAATATACCCCTAAGGGCAATTTAATAGCAGTCAATTAACCTATCAGTATGTTTTTGGAGTGTGGGAGAAAACCGGAGCACCCAGAGGAAACTTCACACCAGTAAGGTCTTGGCGGGAATGACCCCAGCGCTGTGAGGCAGAAGTGCTAACCACTAAGCCACCGTGCTGCCACGAGATTTGTGGATTGTAAGGGTTGAAACGTCACCTGTGAACAGAGAGACTTTATATTGCTTAGTACTAGGCTGCACCCCTTGCACATCTGATCTTGGTAGCAAGGGCTTGGATAGCCTGCAGAAAATACATGGAAGCCATAGCTCTTAAGATTTTGTAACATAAAAGGTCAGGGTAGACGATCAAGGGCTTTGTCTGCATCTAATGGTAAAATAACTGATGGCAACTTACTTTTTTTTAAGTGAAAAAAACTCTAAATTATTGTCCTCCTGCTGTTACCCAGGGCTTTTCTAGTAGATATAAAACAATTTTAGTCTAGGTCAATAAACTTAGTCAAGAGAGTACTAAGATATTTGTAAAGATCTTGAGGTCCATGTCAAAGAGTGAAATGGGTCTGTAATTGATATATTTAGTGAACATTTTATTGGCTTTTGAGATCACAATAATATTAAAATGGGTCATGTCAGAGAGGAATTTATCTCCATGAATTTTATAATTGAATACTTGTATTAGGCAAGGTGCTAATATTGGGAGTTAAATTCATCTTACTATTGTGAATATTATATAGTGTATGACAAAAATTACAAAATGTTTTGTTTAGCCTCATTGCACTGGGCTAATGGGTTCAATTCAGACCAAGGTTCTATCTGTATGGAGTTTGTATGTTCTCCCTGTGTTTGAGTGGGTTTCCTTTGGGTGCTCCACTTTCCTCCCACAGTACAAAAAAACACTGGTCGTTTAACTGGCTTCTGACAAAATAGATCCTAGTATGTGGGAGTGTGTTCTAGGAAATTTAGACTGTAAGCTCCAAATATGTGAATGATTACATATTCTCAGTACATCGCTGCATAATATGATTGGCGCTATAAAAATAAACAATAATAATAAAAGTTTGTTCACTACACTCTCTCTGTGCCTTTATATTAGGATTTCTGACAGATTCCAAGAAGATCATTCTTCTTGACTTGGACAAAAAGTCCCTCAGTGTTACTGTCTGCACTCTTCTGAATATTGGTTCAACTTACAAAATGGCTTCCTCCAATAAATGCACTGGCTCAGTGATGTCACTGTTCCTCGTGAATTTAGTGAATTTAGGAAATGTTCTCAGAATGGCTAGCTCTACAGAGTGCATTAGAAAAATAACTTTAATCTGTCTTATTTCTCTTAGAGCTTTATAGATGCCTTATACTTCATTTTAGCAGAGGGTAACCAAAGCTTTAAGAGCATTTTTAATGTACTATTGGGTTCTTACTTTTTTCTACATTTAACAAACATTATTATTGATCTTACAATGCCCAAAGCACTGTGCAACTAATTTTGTTACAGATTAATTGCAGTCCATATATATGGGAACAAGGCTGAAGCACATCAATAGAAGAGCAGGTTGTAAAAACTTCTTAGTTAACACAAAGTCTTGTTGTATGCTATATATAATACATGTTTACATATTTTGTATTGTCATCGAAAAATATATCTTCATTAAAATTAGAATGATATGAAACAAAAAAGTCATGTTTTTTATTCTTATACTTTTCTGTAATTGTTCAGTTAAAATATGTAAATTTAGTTTGGAGAGAATATTTAATTTACAAACAATAACATATGTTAATAATATGATTCATCATGTGTTCTATGACTGCATTGGAAGATTCAGATGCATTCTCTGTCATACCCGAAGGGTTTTTTTCCCATATAAATGAAGTTAAATAATGCTTAAAAATGTTAATTAAATATCCTAAAAGAACACCACATTTAACTCCAAGTAACTCAAACTCCAAATTGCATTAACTTAGGAAACGCTGGTGTGTCAATAAAAATTGACTTTTAAAAAATGATGAACAAAAAAACCTCTAAAATAGAGATATAGTAATTTTGGGATGTTGTATGGTCAAAAGGATAGTGTAGGTGTCTTTACGGCCTTAAAAGTATATTTTAGAAAGTTGTTTTACCTTGAAAAAGGTTTTTGCACTAATTTTTATTTTCTTTACTGCCAAAACTAGCTTTTTACAACATTTTGATAGCACTTGAATGTTGACACATTTAATGACAATGACACCTACAAATTATTTTAAAAAATTAATTATTTTTCAGTTGCATTTGACCAGGGTCTGGACACCTTTTTCCAAGCATAATGCAACTCTTGTTCTCACTTGTGTTACTCAATTTGAAATTGGCAGTAACAGAACAACCTGTAGTTATTTAGAATGTTCACAGCAGAAAACATACTTTAATCAGTTTACATTAATCAATATGCAAAGGTTTGGACTTATTTCTATTTTGTTTCCCATTCATTATACTAACAATTTGGTATTAACTTAACAATGTAGAATAACAAATTAACTCTCTACATTAGTATCCAAATTTTCCATATTATTTTTTTTATAATGTTCTTAGTATGAAATTAATGCAGATTCAATACCTTTAACAAATTCATATTTATACAACAGAAGTTCCTCAAATTTACAATGTACATTTAAAAAAAAAGTGATATTTCAATTAACTTACATAACATAATCATCAGCATCAACAACATTTATTTATATAGCGCCAGCAGATTCCCTAACGCTTTACAATTGGGAACAAACAGAAGTAAAACAATACTGGGTAATATATACATACCGAGAGCTAAGAAAGCCCTGTTCGCAAGCTTACAATCTAAGAGACAACACAAACTTGATCCAGATCCAAAACCAAAACACAGGGGTCAGTGAACATCTCTAATAATAACAGTCCTAGCTCACTAATCACAATCACATCTGTAAGTAGCAACAGAAAGCAGTGACAGAAAATTAATCTGTGTACTGTAACAACCATTCACTTTCCAGATCAACCACAATGCCATTTGTATGTAAAATGCCTCCACTAGCTACAGTCATTTCAACTTTTGACATGCAATATAAAGAAAATTGGAGGTATGTTTAAACCAAATATTCCCAAGAGGCTTATTAGGTGACTCATGAACACTGCTGAAGCAGATAGTACAAAACTTACTAGCCTTGTAGTATCAACATTAGGGGGCACATAGCTAGATAGGTGGTTTTTAGTAATAGACAAGTCTGCGCTGTTGTACACAAGCATGTATTCCCATTTACCAAACGTTACTTTCCTTCTCCAAGATGGCCAGATTTTCTTGCACTGGGAAAGATAAGCAAGAACAACCAAGGATGCAGTCCACCATCATCATCATCATCATCATTTATTTATATAGCGCCAACATATTCCGTAGCACTTTAAAATTGGGGACAAATACAGTAAACTAATAAACAAACTGGGTAAAACAGACAAAGAGGTGAGAAGGCCCTGCTCAGGAGCTTACAATCTATGGGACAATGGGAGTTTGACACATGAGGCTAAGGCTAAGTCTAGTGTGAAGGAGCTCCTATATCGCCGCTGATGACGCAGTTGCGGTGGGCGGAGCTTGAGCCACGCATAATGAACGCTAGCATTCCACTGCTGTTTACATGCGCAGAGTAAGATATGAACTGGCTGTAAGCCAGAGCATTCTAACCAAAGAAACTGTCTCTCATATATGGCTCAACAGTAAGTTTTTTGTTTGAACCTGAAAGCCATGTGCTTGCTAGGAAACACAGGGTCATAATTATAGGCCGTATCTAGTTGCGGGGGTGTGGCAGAGGTCAAACACTCCTATTTTAAGCAATGCATTATGGGTAAAGGTTTATAAGCCATTGAGACAAACATATCACTATCTTTCAATCACTCCACACACACACACATACTTGGAACTGGGGACCTCTCTTACACCTGGACCCCTAAGGACATACCAGTAAGCTTCTATCTGTAACTTCTAACTCTGTCTGTACAACTCTCCTTGCTTGCATGTATATCTTTTAGCCTTCTTTTGAATCCTTTACCTTATATGTAAAGTTTTCCATTTAACTTTCTGGATCTAAGTAGCCTCAGGAATGTTTGCTAATTGCATTACAATGAATTTCCCTGACCACATGCCACTCTCTCTGCTATCTTATATCTTTCTCTCTCTTTCTTTTAATCTTTCTTTATCTACCACTTAAACATATATCTGTTTATTTACTATATATATATATATATATATATATATATATATATATATATATATGTATATATTACTTACCTGCAACTTCTAATCCCATCCCCCATCTTTCAAGACCATATGGCATACACACATGCTGTCTTAAAACACATTCATTCTCTGTCTCTATACACATAACACGATTGAGCAATACTGATGAAAATACTCACTCCTATACATTTCTCTTACAGCATATACACTAGTAAATATACACTACACACACACACACACACACACACACACACAACAGAATAGGATATTATGTACTTACTTCTGAAGTTGTAGCATTGTCTGTTTAATCTATAATTTATTATCTGTATTGTATGTATGCATTTATGAACTGTATGTTTGATTATCTTTGTAAAGTAAAAGACTTGTATCCTTATGCCTGTTTTGTATGTTTAGATAACTGGAATGAATAGGATGGATGGATGTTTATATAGATAATGCAGTATAGTGAGGTAAATTATAGATTGGTATTTATTTAGCGATTAACACATAATTGTGGGATATTTGTGTAATATTTAGGCGAGATGTATATATATATATATATATATTTATATATAGCCTTGTCAAAAAGTCTACGGATTTCTAGTAGGGATGCGCAAGCATAACAACTGGGATACCTTGTACCTTGTTTATGGTTGGCATGGTATAAGGCGAAAGCTCAAAAGCTTGAGTGAAATAATGCCTCTAAAGTACATCTGAAATGTCACGGGTGTGTATTATTCAACGTGACTAAAATAGCGAAAAAGAAGCAAATTGCATTATATCCCAATAATTAATGAGATTGGTTATTAATAAGATCAAAGGCATTGTATCATTATTATGGCGGTTCCCAGGATCCTATAACATCTACATTTTGCATTTCGGCCCAGCCAGGCTGTAAAGGTAAAAGTGACTCATAAGCTAAATGATCCTGTCGCACAACATTGTTGCTCAGGGGGTAGTTGTTTTGTTTGAAATTGTGTAACAGGTGGTAATAGGGTAAGGTAGTGAGGTTAAGAGGGTGGTTTAGGAATATTATAAGCTTGTCTGAAGAGGTGGGTTTTCAGAGAACGCTTAAAAGTTCATGCAATCTTAATTTTCTCTATTTTAATCTTTCTTATGATGCTACAATTGACACAGGTATAGTAAGAAGATGGCATTGAAAAACTATATGTTCTTTTAATAACAGTGTCACATCATTGTAAAGGGTGAGACAAAGTATATTTGTTCTGTTGGTGACATTGCCATGCTGCATGCAGAAGGATGGGATCCCGTTCACTCCCTTTAATTTCTCCTTCTATTTTCTGTGAAACACTCACTACCAGTTCTGCAAAACTAGCTAACAGCCCACAACTCCTATCAGCCCCTCCTTATTCTAAGTAAACCTTACTGCAATTTAAAAAACTCTGAACGATTTGCAGTTTTTTTTTATTTTTCTTTCTAATTTGTACCCCCTAACATTCTAAGGATGACTTTACAAACTGCAGAAATAACTTTAAACACTTTTTTACCTTTAATGTTTAAACATACAACATATTTTGATTTCTTTCTCTTCCTACACTATGAAGGACCTGAATCATTCTTCTTTTGAACATTACATTTTCCAGTTTTCACTAATTCCTTGGATTTGGGTTGGTTGCAAGAGATATATAATCCATATTACCGTCTACTTTTTATGTAAACATTGGATAAACTTGTCCATCCATTGATTACACTTACTCAAATTTTCTACTTGTGCAGCGGCACTTTTCTTATATGTAGTGTAAACTTTTCTCACAGCATCAATTTCAAATCTGTATGTTGCACCAGTTGGTCAAACTCATCTCTCAAGTTTTGATCTCTTTAACACAGTTATTTTCTATTTGTAAATAATTCTGCACTTCATTAAAACATTGCACAATGAAGGAATCTATTTTAATCAAACCATTTGTGTCCTACCATGTATTCTACAAAGGATATAATTATCAAAAACTAAAAACACAGAGGCACTAAACCATTACTTGTTTCTTATATTTTACTTTCAGTGTGTCACTGTGTGATATCAAATAATTTTATACACTTATGACTCAGCTTGTCAGGAACAAATGTTGGCCCATGTCTTGTTTATCTTTTTCCTAATCACAAGTCAAAACTCTTGCTCTACTACAGATCAGATAAGGGCAGAAAACTATCATACCCTTCCTTAGTGCGAATACCCAAGTCTCTAGAGATGAAAGAGTCAACAACTGGTGATCACTTCTATAAGATCCATAGACATGTCCACTTGTTCTCAATAGAAATATCCTTGCACTTGTTACGAGACAACGTGCTACTCATAACGACTCACACTAAGTAGTTTTGGCCCGACTGGCAGCAGGGATGCTTCTTCCTGTACATCAGTAGTCACATGACTGCCTGACCTTTTACTTTCTCTCAGGAATTCTCTGTCTGCTGCCTGTCTTGACCCTTGGCTTTGTTACTGAACCTCCTTGTCTGCTGCCTGCCCTGACCTTAGACTTGTCTTTTGAGTTTCCTCACTTGCTGCCTGCCTTGAGTATTGACTTATTCTTCATTATTCTCTCATGTACCATCATTTGTTCTGTCCAGTGCTTTCTAGATCTTTCAAAACTTTAAGACACTAATTATATTTCTCTTCAAAACATTTTTCTTTAAAAAGCCAGCTTCATGCATCACATAGAAATTTCTTCATTCTTTCATATCTCTAGGTCATTTCAACATCATAGTAACATGTTTTTCCAGTACCCCCCAATTCCTGGCTGGCTCAGAAACTGAGTTTCAAGGTATATACTTTATCCAAACATCAAGATATTATAGTATATTTAATCAAGAATGTCTTTAATTATTCCAGTCAAATATAGCATATGTTACAGCATATATGTTTTGTAAAGCAAGGTTAACAAGTTAAAATGAAGCATCACACTTTAATTACATATATTTTTAAGGAATGTAGTATCTTAGCTTTGCCCTATACATGTTTCCTTTTAAGGAGCAATTCTAAAATTCCTTTCAGACTTACTCAGACTCTATCAAAAGATATTGCAACTTTAAACAAGATTGAGTATATTGCATAGAGTTAAAAAAAAACTAAAAACAGATTATATTTATGTAAAAAAATATTCAAATTAACAGTTATTTATTAAAAAATAATTTAAGAATAAAGAATAAAGCATTTTTTATGTTTTTGTTTTGTTATTGTCTAGATAAATAGGCTTCCTGATACAAAGGCATTGGTAAGCATTTGCCAATGAAACCATCAAAACTCATCACTGATGGTAGCCATGTTTGATGTATTAGGCAAAGTAAAAATATAAACCCTATTATCAACCATTTTCATTGCAAATATGACTTTATATCATTTATATTTATGTCCCTAAGAGTTAATAATGGAAGGAGCAGGTTACCACAACAACACAGTGTAGTGATGTGGTCTACCTGACAAACCCATGCGGAGTACCTCTTATAAAATTAAGTTCACATAAACAATTTGTTATTTCAATTTTATATAGCGTTAATATTTTACTCCAATGTCATCCTACTCCCCTTTTGTAGAATATCTCATTTAAAAAGAATTGAAAACAAAATGAAGTTTGTTAACTTATTATTCTAGAACCATTGGCAAAAATGCATAGTCTTCTTTCCTTTTTTCGTGTGTGAATCTTGTAAATGCATATACAAAATAGAAAATTCATAATTATCATATACTAAAGTAGCTGCAACAGTGCAAAAGTGAAGCAATCCAAAGACAAAAATAAACTTTCATTTGTATATTGTCAGCTAGACTAACGTGTCTGATTGGTAGCTCTATGTAACTACACTAATAGATGACCACTACCGAGAGGTTTAAATTACAGCCCAGCATAGCGAAGATCAACTACAACCACAATCTTCCAAAAAAATAATAGTAATAATAAATGTATTATTGATAATAATAATACTTGTATATAAAAAAGTGATAGCTTATAGTATATTGATATGTTGATGTATTACTATCATTATTATCATTATTGTAAGAAATATAAATATTTCCTTTGCAATAATTGTCAAAACATTGTGGTAAATGTATGCTAGTTGAAATAACCCAGTATGTTGTGAGATGTGTGTTTATATAACCTCATACATGGTGGATGAGTGATATCCTTAGATCATAAATATTATTGTTGGTGATCTGAAATATGTCATTGTCATTTATAACCAGAGTGATAATGAAAAGGAAACTGTAACAACATTGTGTTTGCCGGAGGCAGCAGAAATCTTGCAAGAACCTGATGAAGGGCAAACTTAATGACCTTGCAAACCCATTCTCTTCTTACACTAGATGCAATATGATATATGAAGAGAAGAGGTTATGCTTATAGCTGTTGACCCATCCAATAAGATTGAAAGCCATACTTTTATCTTTAACCAAGAGATCATTATGCTCATATGAAGAACAATTGCCATTTTATAGGTTATAAAATGTATAGGGCATAGCTAAATTCAACAGATATTGTATAAAATCGACTATTTGTATGTAATCCTAACTTTAAAAAAAAGAAAAAACATTATCAGAATTACCAATAAATTAACTGTATTGTGTTATTAATTCAGCTGTGAAGCCCTAAAACATTTTGGGAGTGTGTATATTATACAAAACCTTCATAGATAGAATGTAACAATGCAACATAAGGGTTGAGAGCCCTCATATCTTTAAAGTCAATAAAATGAACATTTCTCTTTTGTCTGTGAGTTTATGGTCCAAAATAGTGGACAGATTTTACAAGAAACAATTTGGGAGTCTGCTAATTGAAATCATATGACAATGCATTTCTAACACACAGGATTAGTCCAGACAGGGTATTGTCACAGCCTGAAGGTCCATTTAGTCTCAGCTTGGTAAGTCAAGTTTGTATACTGTATTTTTATAAATGAATAAATACATTAATATATAAAAAAAATTAAACACAACTGTGCTTCCCCCACCAAACAGCACACGAGCTGGTTAAGCTGTTTGGGAGGGGGTGCACATCTTTTTTTTTTTTAAAACAAAAATAATTTTTGTTACTTCTTTTTTTAACACAGCAAGGTATGTTGCACCAATAGAAAGCACAGGCAAAAGATACGTCTGCTAGAGACCCGTCTGCGGCTGCTTTCAGCGCAGCATAGCATGTAAAGAGTATGAACACACCTCTACATTGTTAGGCTCGCCCACTAACTTCCTATTTCTACCTCTCTAAGAGCAGAGAGGTGCAAAGTGGGAGATCCCTCTCAGTTGGAGTGCAAACTGAGACGGATCCTTGGCTAAAAGGGCTTTTTGCTCTGTTGAGTTGGTCTTGCGTGTGACTCTATCTCATAATATACTTATTGTTAGAATAGGTTCTAACATCTGATTGTGGTGAATATAACAATATATTTTACAATTGCCACACATGGGTTTGCATGAATTCATATTACCATATGCTTATACTGAAGACAGGTAACTGTTGTTATCTATTGACTCTAACCACAGTTCTTTTATAAAATATAATATATTTTATACTGGAACACATTTAGAATCGAATTTAGAGCGGAGCGCCATTTCTACACCACCAACACTGACTGTGTACACAATAATGGAGCCATGTTACTTAATTGCTTTTCATTACACTGTCTTTCTGCTTAATTTACTGTTTAAACCTGTTTTAGTGTCAGCCAATGTATGATCAAGTTAATGAATTGATAGTTTTTCTGCATATGGGACATCCCACTTTGTAAATCTTTGAGATATGTGTACATTTTATGAATTCTATATAAAGTTTTTTTTAGCTAAATCTCTGTCCAGAACTTTATACATGCATACCACCATGTGAAAAAAATATTCATACCACATTACTACAAGTGCCTGTTAGAAGGCATAGGGAATATACATATCTGTGATGGGACTTGTGATCCATGATATCTATTGCAATAATATTTATTGTTTCCTGAACATCGGCAGAATGGGAGCTCATGGGATTTATGAATAATCAAAGCAAGACATGGGAAAAATATAAAATTATAGAAATATTTGCAATGATTAAACGTTTTGTACGTTTTTACATCTCACCATTCATGCCAGTGTGCAGTACATTTTTTGGGACTTATCATCATCATCATCAGTTATTTATATAGCGCCACTAATTATGTAGCGCTGTACAGAGAACTCATTCACATCAGCCCCTGCCCCATTGGAGCTCACAGTCTAAATTCCCTAACATACACACACACACACACACAAAATTATTATTTTTTCACTGTTCTAAAATCACGAATTAATAAAATATGTATGTTCAAAACCTTGAAATTTCCAAGGGAAATGACAATCCCAGATCAAATTCAGTTCCTGTAAATTATTAAGGGGTGAATGTTGTAATACTTTCAGATGCAGCACAGACACACACATATATATATATATATATATATATATATATATATATATATATATATATACATATATATATATATATATATATATATATATATAAATATATATATATATATATATATATGTATATATATATATATATATATATATATTCATGCACATGACACACAGATTCACAAACTCTATCTATTTGTAAGAACACAGCACATAAAAAGCAAACAGAGGTAGACGAGAGAGATACAGAGTTGAAGAACAAAACATTTGCTGGGTACACATCTAAACAATTTTAATTTAAGATACTATTTATGGAATGATTTTACCAAGGGCTGAATGTCCCGATGAGTATGCCAACACATGCACACACACCTACATGATTTACAGAAAGATCTGCGATCTGCACCTCTCATAACCATCTGCTGAAAAGATTGTGGCTCCAAACACATTGTATTATTATTATTATTATTATTATCATTTATTTGTTAGGCGCCACAAGGTTTCCGCAGCGCTGCACATAGTACAAACAGTAGACTATACAGGGTATAACAGTACAGAACAATAAACAAAAGTACCAATACTTCAGAAACTCCAGGCAGGCAGATGCAAAAGACACGGAGCAGAAGAACGGGTAAGGAGACAGGAGGGAAGAGGGCCCTGCTCAAGCGAGCTTACATCCTAAGGGAGGGTTAAACAGACCATGCACAAGAGGAGCCAGTTGAGGGAATGGGAGAGAGGGGAGAATGAGTAGAGGAGATGGGGGTTAAGTGGATGGTTGGTAGGCTTTGAGAAAGAGGTGAGTTTTGAGTGCACGTTTGAATGAGCACGAGTAGGAGAGAGGCGGATGGAGCGAGGGAGGTCATTCCAGTGAAGGGGGGCTGCACGGGAAAAGTCCTGGATTCTGGAATGGGAAGAGGTGATCAGAGTGGAGGAGAGGCGGCGGTCATTGGCCGAGCGCAGGGAGCGGGTGGGAGTGTGAATGGAGAGGAGGTTAGAGATATAAGGGGCAGTAGAGTGGGAGAGAGCCTTGTAAGTGGTGGTGAGGAGTTTGAAAAGAATTCTGTAGGGGAAGGGTAGCCAGTGTAAGGCAAGGCAGAGAGGGGAGGCAGAGGAGGAGCGGCGTGAGAGGTAGATGAGTCTTGCGGCCGCATTGAGTATAGAGCGGAGGGGGGAGAGACGGGAGTGGGGGAGGCCGGTGTGGAGGAGGTTGCAGTAATCCAGGCGGGAGATGATGAGTGCATGTATGATGGTTTTGGTGGCCTCCTGAGAAAGAAAGGGACGGATGCGGGCGATGTTGCGTAGTTGGAAGCGACAGGCTTTGGCAAGAGAATGAATGTAGGGGGCAAAAGAGAGAGAGGAGTCAAGGGTGACACCCAAGCAGCGGAGTTGGGTGACAGAGGTACAGATATCTGCCTACCCTCCAGCATTAGGTAAACATAATTTAAATAATGGGCTGAACCTCAATGCACACAAACAAACATCCAGTAAGCGGAAGTAGCATCATCACCATTCATTACTTTGTGTTGCTCTGCATATAGTTTATGTGCGGTCCACACCCTGCAAAAGCAATGGCGGATCCAGTGGGGGACGAAAGGGCCAATCATCAGGAAGAAGAGGGGCAGGGCCAACTGGGGCCAACCAAAGCATGAAGGAGGTACATGGTTATGCAAACCCCCCGCTAAAAAAAGTCTAGCTATGCCCCTGTGCAGAACTGTACATTAGGTAGGTTTTATTGTTATAATGAGAATGTCGTATAAAAGAAAATCACAGGCTTGTTTGCTTGTCTCAATAACTATAAGTCTGCAAACAATAAACAGGAGAAAAAGGAGAAACAAAAATCACAGTTGTTGGACCAAGGACTGGTAGCTGAGGAGGAATTTGTGTTGGGATTCACACAGCCCCTATACAGCTGCATATTTGATCCAACCTTTGTATTAATAATTATTAGGTTCCTAAACAGGCATTGTCCATGTAAAATGTGGTTTTAATCCTTACCTTCAATTTTGAACGCGTATTTTACAATTTAGACCTACAGTGCGCCATAGGATTGTGTGTGTGTGTGGGGGGGGGGATGGGGGGTGCTATACTCTAATACTCTAGGAATTTGGATAACCCTACTTTCCAGGAGCTGTGCTGCAACTGGTCATCCCACTCATAGACAAGGAGGGCACAGATTTCAGGAGACCCGTAGGAGACTGGTTGCTACCCTGAGATTTGTGGCTACTGTAAAGACACTGGCTGATCTGAAGTACAACACAGCTTTTTCTCCTCAAACTCTGGGTCTGCTCATACCTGAAACCTATGAGGCCATCATAAAAGTTCTCAAGGAACAATGCTTGAAGGTTTGTGTAAGAAATACATAGATTTTAATCAACACTTAATTAATTAATTAATTAATAATATATAAGATGAACTTATTTACATATCAAAGTAAACACACACACACATTTCTCAGTTCCTGAAGTTGATGCGTTGGAAGCAGGATAAATAGGAAAGCATAAGGATCGGAGCGACTTTGACAAGGGCTAAATATTGGCAGAACTCCCTGATTATAGAGCACTTGTGCTGTTATCTTTGATCTGTGCCAGCAGTGTTAGTGGTGGATGTTAAGCCACAAAAACACTTTTAACTTAACCAAGTTAATTGGTTTATTTAGAACAGATGTAACAGATGATCAATTGCAAGGACATTCAGATATTAATGTCAGTCAGCTATCAGGTTTACAGATATATAAGTAAATACAGATAAGTTGTAAACATTATGAGGTAAACTTCACGTCTGTGCAGTATATCTATGGGGAGACTCTCCTTATAATATATATTTAGAGGTCTCTGGTTACTTTATATTATGCCCTGAATACTTTTATACATATAAGCCTGGAACTATTGAAGATGCATCCTCACTCTTCAATGGTTACTGGAAGAATGGCGTGAAAGGCTGAACTTACATTCCAAGCATGCACAGTAGCGCAAATTGCGCAATGTGGATGGCTGAAGCCTGCCCCACTTCCTGTCCTTACTAGACCACTGGGGTTAGTACCATTAAGGTAGGAGAGCGAGCGTAGTGCTCCTTATTAAAACTAAATTGTGATGGCTAGATGACTGGGTCAGAGCACCTGCAAAACGGCCAGTCTTGTGGGGTGTTCCTGGTATGCACAGTGGTTAGTACTTACCAAAAGTGGCCCAAGGAAAGACAACCGGTGAACTGGCAATAGGAAGGAGAGACAAGTTTCAGATACAGAAGTGATGGTCTGGTCTTAAATGAAAGAAACAAGAAAAGTTAAAGAAAATGCGAACAAACATTAAAAAAAGTGATAATTCAAACTTGGGAAAAACTTGTTAACAACGTCAATAATGATTTTGTACTAGACAGTGTCATCTCTTTTTGAAAGAAGAATGTGTGTTCATCTATATCAACAGAGAAAAAAGACTGTGAAGAAGTCAAAGCCAATTTGAAAATAAAAGAGGAAGTCAAGGAAGATAAAAAGCAATCATAAACAAGGATAATGTCATGTTGTGTACCCTGTCACTATATGTGAATATATAAGAGCTATATTTCACTACAGTTTGTTCGGTCCATTAAGACAGCATACCAGAACAAACCCAAGAGGACATCAGCACAGAGCGATTTTAAGCAGTGTCCAAGGTGAGCAAATTCAAATACATATTGCAATATGTGGAACTAACATTCCCTGTTAATATAGAAAAAGTAGTTAGTACAGCATTAATTCTGTGTTTTGTTGAGTGCAGAGTATCCCTGCTTTCCGTCTACACAATGTGGGCAACTCCCTCTTGCACCTCAGTCTGTACTTGGAGAATGCAGAGGATCTATGTCTGTCTTTGTGTGTACATGTATATATATATATATATATATATATATATATATATATATATATATATTTATTATACATATATACATTATATAGACATATATATAATGTGTATATGCAATGTAAAACAGAAATCTTAACTTAGAAGGCTTGCTTGTAGGAACATGGAGTTCACTGTGTACAGCATATGTACTTGAAACGGTGATATACATATATATATATATATATATATATATATATATATATATATATATATATATATATATATATATGCCTTTTGTTAAATGGTTATATTGATATGACAAATAACTATATCTGGATGCTTTATAGCTCTGATTGTTGAGTTCTTTGTGGACAGTTCATATAGGTATATCATGTTGTGTATCTATCATTGCATTCTATATTGTGAAGATTCATGTTTAAAAATTAAACTATTTTGAAAGACTATTCTGGTTTATTTGGTGGTATTCCTTGATAAGTGTACAGTAAAGGTCTAGAAAGTTGACATGTGGTGTGTTGTGGTTTAGCTGCAGGGTCTAAACAGCTGTTTTTAACCTACGGACTTGTCCATATGTTTTATACTAACTGTAATAGGAAATAGGATTTCACATCAGAGTGGAAAAGTAGAGTGTGTTTGCATATATATATATTTATATAACAGGCAATATAGCAACACGTACTGGGGCTATGTGATCTGGTGGAGTGGGGCTGGGATGCGTGTGAGCCGAAGTACCAATCAAAACATGCATTCTCCATGATTATGGCTTCTAATTGGCCCTATTGCTCACACGTTCAACACAGATATTCTGACATGATTTTGTGTTTTGAGATTTTCATAGTTATGGATGTAACTTTGTATGTGCTTTGTCGCTTTATATGTATGTGTCTTTTATGCATTAAAATGTGTGTTTTTATTTTTAAGCGTCTCTCTTTGGCTGGTGTGGAGAGCAAACATATTAGCACAGGCCAATCATATTTGCAGAGGATACATATTAGCATTTCTTAAGTATTCCATAAATATCGTTTCTGCTCTCCATATACTTTTAACTCAATTCCATTTTCACTAAGTAATCCAACACAAATGAGCTATAGTGAAGAATAAAAGCATTATTGTGTGTAGAATGTACCTGTTTTGTTAACATCCGTCACCTAAAATACCCAGAAATATAAAAAAGTTAAAAACTTGCGAATACAGTGGCAAATTACAAAGTGGTACAGATGAGTGTCATCAGGTCAAAGTTGTTTTAAAGATCTACTGGAATAACATCTCAGTTAAGCTGAAGGACTCGGAGAGCTAAACTGTAGTTTCTGTTGAGATCTCTGTTCTTCCTATGGTAATATCGGTGGCCTAATTGGTAGCAGCAGCCGATGCCACAACTTCTGTGACTATGTGGAAAAGGTGTCCTGGCTCTGCGTCCAGGATTGAGCATGATGCCAAATTAAAATACTAGGCACACTGCTACTTGAACTGGCAGGTGAAACAGGAGCATGCATGTAGCACAAGAGCAGATTTCTCCAGAACCAGAAGATGTAGAGGTTCAGTTGAGAAAAATGGTGAAGGACAGTAATCAGCTGACTGTCTTGACATTTCTACAATGACTGATTCACCTTTCATGTTTCCACCTTCCACTGTCTCACTCTCTCCTTATTTCACCTGTACCATACCATTTCTAGCTGCACAGAAATGCCAGTTGCCAATAACTGCTCTAAATATGGTGGCTGGTAATGCTTCTGCCTTACAGTAGCCACACATACATTCTCCAACACCAGCTACAATTTTTAATCCCCTACCTTATGTATCAATTATTCAACACAACTCTTAGATTGCAATCTCGTTTTGGCTGGATCATTTTGACATTCTGAATTATGTCCTGGTCTGTTATTTATTTATATCTTAATCCCCCTAAAGTACAGCGCTATATAACATGTTGGCACTTTATAAATAACAAGCATGATTTGTAAGGTTACTATTGGGATAAAGTGTGAGGTCACAGCTGATTTTGATATGATCGGTCTGTGCTGGTTATATTCTATGAATGAAAATATTGGACATGGCCAATGAGATTAGATGTGGTGGGCACCAAACCATCTTTTTCTGACATTGGGTTGTAGAGATTTATGTCAGCATGGATTTCACGACACAGGTTTTGTTATAATAAACTTGTGTAGCCAGAAGCGAAGAATCTCTAGAAAAAATTGCCAAATGTTGCCATGAATTCAAGCATGCGGCCACATTTGGAATAGTACGTTTCTTAAGCTGGTTACACACTACAGGGTTTCTGTCCAATAATCGGTTCAACCAGTCGACATACAACTGCTCGTTCGAAAGTCGGGTCATTGTGTGAAGTGACACGATGGTCGAAAGTCTGCCCAAATAGATGATTATCGCCTCATTTGGTTGGTCGTACCATTCAATTTTTTCCGATCAATCACCTTGCGATCATGTATTGTGTATGTATTGTGTATGCACTCATGCTGACGATCTCCATAGAGTTTACAGAGTCGGGCTCTTTTCAGCCGATGTTAGCACTGAATGTCAGAGTGAATAAATGTAGAGAGTGCTGTAGAAGGAATAATCCATTTGTTCGTTTTTAGACAGAATATTTCATTTCAGAGTCACAGAAGCTAACAAAATTCGTTAGGACATGTGGATAGCTATAACAAGGTGGTTTTAATCAGTGTGACAATGTGACAATAGTGAATGAATGAATATTGTGCTGTCATTCTCCGGACTAGAGGACCAGACAAAGGACCAGATGAAGAGCACAGATCTGAATGTAAATCGTGTCAGTGTGTCGCATGAATCACCAGACTGATCGGACCTTCAGTCGTAGGTATAATCGTTTGAGATAGCACCTCAGTCTGAACAATTCTACAGTGTGTACCCAGCTTTAAACTGGGAGAGACAGAACGGGGGCAGGCAAATGTTAGTTGAGAGCATTAAAGGCTTGTATATTTAAGTGTAACACACCTCAACTTGGAGATTTGACCTAATGAGACTTGGAAGTATTCCCTGACACTCATTTTAGGAGTCCTATCTTTTGTGGATAGGGAAGGCCTAGTGTGAACATATTTTATGGTGATGACGAAAGCTGCAGCACTATCTAGCTGCTTCTGATTGACTGTTTAAGCATTGACACCACCGGCTGATCGATTAGTGTTACGGCTATGTTATACCATGTAGCAACCGTCTATTCAAATTTCTTATTTGTTATTTCCATTTGGACTAATTCAACAAAGACAATTTTTTAGACTATAAATAACAGATGTTGGGTGTTAGAATTTCACATTTATAAATAACACTGTTAATACACTCTATTTTCTTTTGTATTTGATACTTCATTAAATTATATTGTATCCATGTACATTCGGAGCAAAAGATGTGTTCAACTCTTAACAAGAGCCCAAATGTTCTGGAAACTTTTGGCTGATCAATCATAAAGCAAAAGGTGTACCATTATATAAAAGTGAGTACTTTAACATGTGTGGTGTGAAAATCATTCAATACATTTATTTTTCATATGTTTTATTACATTTCTTCTGTAGCAGAAACATTTTAAATATATATCTGCTTTCATTTCTTCTGCTTAGGTCCTCCATGATAGTCTCCAAACCTCAAGGGCCTAGTTTTCATTAGTTAGAGAAGCTTCAACCATCCCCAATGAGCACACAAGATACCTGCAGTAGCCCGCTAATGAACATTTATTCCCTTTACTGCTTTGACAATATGATGGGTCCTTATACATTAAAATCAAGGAGCACTGAGAAAGGTCATAGGAGAAAATGTATAGGCCTCTAGATGCATTGTCTCAGCATGATCTATTAGAGTAAAACTAGATACAGTCTTACAATATCGTTATACAGTTTCTATCTCAACATTCACTTTTCAGACAGACTGTAGAATATTAACATCGCAAACTAAATCACTTTGACAGCCTGACCAAAAAAAAAGTCTATTCCAACAAGTTTACATTATGTAAGTGTTCAAGGAAAGCACAACAGCATTCTAGGAGACAGATATATTTAGACACTGGCAAAGTTCATTAAATGTTTTGTAACGTAAGACAAACAATATTCAGAACTGTATGTTCCTTAATAGTACACAACACTGTGTCAAATGTTACTCATTGTTTTTATGGTGTATATATATATATATATATATATATAAAACAACAGTAACACATAATAGCCAGAACGTGCTATACGGGAACACTGTACTAAATCATTTTGTCTCTCTTGGGAACACTAAATAAAATATTCAGCTAGATTAGTCAGAAACAGATGTAAACAGTATTTTAAAAAAAGAGCAAAATGGAATAAGAGACAATAAAATTAAAGGATCATTCTCAACACTTATTATTTAATTATTTTAAATTATAATTATTATTATTATCATTTATTTATAAGGTGCTGTGCAGTGCTGTGCAATGGGGTGGGTCGGAAGTGGGGGGGTGGTGTAGATTAGAATAAACCACAAAGAACAGAGCAGGGGAGCAAACAACAATGACCTAACAGGAATTATCTACAATGGAGCAGCGGCACAGTGACCAGTTGGAAGAAAACCAGCATGAGACTGTTTTTGCACAAGTGCACAGGCACATAGAGATCAAACTGAATGTGCCTGACAATGATGGGGGGATAGAGGGAAAACAAGAGAAAGGAGGTCTCTTCGCAAGAGCTAACATTCTAGAGATGGTGGGCTATCTCAAATAAAGGTGGTATGGAGTGGCCGAGTAGATGAGGGAAAGGTTTAGTGAGGGATGAGTTAACAGGATGACTGTCAGCTTTGATGAAGAAATTCGTTTTTAGGGAGCATTGGAAGCTTTGGAGGTTTGTTGAAAGGTCAGGAGAGGAGAGGTAAATTTGGATGTTATCAGTGTAGCGTTGTGGTATTGGAGGCTGAAGGAACTGATAAGTTTGGCAAAGGAGCAGGTATAAAGATAGAAGGACCCTTGTGAGACATGATGAGCAAAGGAGGAGGGGTAGAGAAGGAGGTAGAGACAGAGAAGAGCGTTTGGAATGATTGGAGGTAAAGCAGGAGAAGATAGATCCAAGATGGCCAATGGAGTGTCAAACATTGCTGAGAGGTCCAGATGAACTGACCCTTAGATTTGGCAGAGAGAAGATCAATTGTGACTTTGGTAAGGGCAGATTCAGTTAAACAGAGGGAACAAAAGTCAGATTGAAGCAGGCTAAGGATTGAGTAGAAGAAGAGAAAGCTGGTAAAATGGTTATAGACAATCCTCTTGCATGCATAGAGGAGAATAGGAGGAGAGAGAGAAAGGGAGATAGTTTAAATGAGAGAGGTAAGGTTAAGGGTGAAGCTGGAAAGAGGCAACAGAGGTTGGATAACTGGTAATAAATGAGAGATTAGAAGTAAGACTGTTTACAAAGAGATAGGGTGGACCTATAAGCAGTAAGAATGAATTTAATGTGGATGAAATCAACTTCAGAGTGGGATTTCCTCCAGTGGTTCTCGGCAGTGCAAGAGAATTTTTGCAGGTATTGCATCAGTTTGGAGTGCCACAGTTGGGGAGGTGGAATGGCAGTGGCTTTATAACCAGAGGTACAATACAGCCTGGGTGGAGGAGAAGAAGATGACAGGGTCAAGGGTGTCAAGGTTGCACTTGGTGAGTATGACATCAGGAGGCTGGTGATGTGATGGAAGGGGAGATGGTAAAGGAAAGAAAATGGTGGTTAGAGAGAGGAAAGGGATAGTTGAGAAATTGTTGATGCACAGAAGACTAGATCAAGGGACTGACCATTACAGTAGGAGGATGTGCATTGTCTGATGCTAAATATGGAGAGAGAGAGAGAGGAGTTTGGAGGGGGCTGGGTCAGTAGGATTATCAATTGGGATTTAAATATTTTCTATTAAAAATTAAGGAATATTTGGCAGTTATTGTTAGATAATTTAATATACATGAAAGGATACTTTATTTGCCTCATTGTTAATACATTGCTTTCTGTGTACATGGAAGATGTGTAGATATCTGTCAGTGTGTGCTGGGACCCTAGCAGAGACTAGTAGGAAGTGGGAAGTAATAAGTCCTAGAACATATAGACTATATCATGTAAACATCAGGAGTGAAAGTCCAGGGACAGAGCACAGATAAAATAATCTCCTTTTTTTTTCATCCAGACATTGCAGCTCCACTGTCCACTGCCAATATTTTCCAAGTAGCAAGTAAAGAAACAGTTTAAGCAGGAAATATTGAAAAGTGAATGGTGGTTATTGGGAAGATTATATTGTGGGGGAAGAACAGAATGCAAGTCACCTTATTAGATTTAGTATTATTATATAGTGAGGCCAATTTACCTGCAAGTTTATAATTTTGTACTGTGATACGAAACCAGAGCACCCGGAAGAAATGTTTTAGGGCCTGAGTTATTAAGGTAAAGTAAGGCACACAAATAAGTAAATATGGTCTTGGTCAAACCATGTAAATGTTCTCTGGGATAAACCATGTTACAATGCAAGGGGTGTAAATTAGTTTATTATTTTGCACATAGAGAAAATACTGATTGTTTTTTCAAGTAGCACACAAATACTTGATAGCTTTAGTTTTACACTGACATTTAAAGCTGATCTAGGACATACCCTATCCCAACTATAAATCTGTCCCACATTTTAAATTTACCTCTCCCTCCAATGCAACATGGTTTTGCCCAAGTGCAAAGTTACTCCTTTTTAAAGTTTTGCTCTCCTTAATGATTCTGGCCCTTAGATTTTAGAAATGACGACTTTAGTCAAGTAATTTTTGTGACTGGGAATTGCTAGAAGGAGTAAAGGAACAGTGGAAAATACTAAAATATGCATTATTAAAAGCAACAGAAACGTGTGCCATGTAGGTTAGTAAAAACATGATGAAAACAAAGCCAATGTGGTCCTACAGATAAGGGACAGTTAATAAAAAATACATTAAAAAAATATATTAATCATATAAGTCTTTCCCTCCAGTATAAGATTAAATCTAACTTCTATATTAAATATATATCTCCTTCATGAGTGACTCACATTTTTCTCTTTACCTATGCTGTCCTTTTTTCCCCCACTGCCCCTTCCATTTTATCCTACTTGGTTGTCCACCATGTACCCCAGCTGTAACTATTGTGAAATACTTTTTTAGCAATATACAGCTTGTATTGTTGAGAGATATTTTGGCTTTTTATAAACCTTTTCTGTAAGTCTTTATTGTACTATTTATAATTTATGTTAAGTATATATATTATGTACCTGCCTGTGGATCTCCTCCCTCCCTCTTTTGTCTGTACCTCTATCTTTTATATGCTGCATGAAAACTAGTAATATTTTTAAAAATATTATTGAAATGAATAGGATGTGATGCGTTAAATGTCATTTGAACATTCACTACATCTGTACATTAGTGTAAAGAAAAAATACAAAGGTGGAAAAGTAAGGCTAAAACCTGATCTTATGGATATGTTGAAGGAGACAAATAAATTTCATTCTGCCTAAATAATTATTTATGCACCTTGTTTACTGTATAAAATTCAAAGGGGTAACCTACACTAGAGGGAGAAATATACCTCACTGTACTGTAGACACAAATATATTTACTACTGAATCAATGTTACTTGAACTTGCAAAAATCAAAACGTATCTGGTCCGGGGCTGTGGACACAACACCAGATAAGATTGGCACAGACAGAGAGTGGCGGTATGGAGCCTAATTTACTACCAGTATTCACTAGAGTCTTCAGCAAAACAGAATGGATTTGGGTGCATTTAGTAACCAGGATGCAGTCAACCGAACTGGCCCTTAGCGTGATGGGCAGAGCACTACAGGTATGTAACTCTGGAGGCAGATTAGTGAGACAAGCCAAGGTCAGCAGGATGCAGGTAAACCGAACAGAATAAGCAAGCAGAGAAAAAGTCAGGAGAAACCAAAGGTCAAAACCAATCTGTCAGCTCAGTACAAAGTCAGGATCCTGGATATCACGAAGTCAGGAACAAGCCGGGTCAATAGACAGGAATCAAGCAGTAAGAAGGTTAACACACTCAGAAGCTCAGAACAACAAATCTGATAATCTGTTAGGGAATGACAGGTTTATATACTGTTTGGAGTTCAACTCTCCACTTCTGTGATGTCAACAATCACCTGATTACAACCAGAACTTGCATCAGCTATGCTTTCCATTCTGTTCAGTGAGAGCTGATTACTGAGTTCAGCCTCTTTTGTCAGAGCATTCGTGACAAAAGTAGATTAGCCAAAGTGTCCAGATGGCTTACATTCCAAAGAGTTAAGTTCACTGAGAGTACTGCTTACAGCGCCATTAAATAAACTTTTTAACCAATGGCTGCTGACAGATGTTATTCCAGGTGATTGGAGATTGGAAAAAATGCTATAGGGATCAATATAATAACTATAAATATGTGAGTCTCACATCAATAATTGGGAAACTAATGGAATCACTTCAATGTAGGAATTGCTGACTATCAAGAGTTAAACAAATTGCAAAATCCAAGGCAGCATGGCTTTGCTTGAAAATCACCTTATACATATCTAGTGGATTATTTTTGACTTAGTAACTAAGAAATAGACCAGGATGCATCAGTGGCTGTAGATTATTTAGATTTTAGGGAGGCTCCACTAAAAAACAATTCGAAATGAAAAGTCTTTGGATTTGATTCAAAGATAGTAGAACAGCTAATAAATATGAGAGTATGTAGTCAATGGTGCAAGCTCAGATGAGGGTCAGTTTAGTACCTCACGGATCAGTGCTGGGTCCTTTTATGCCTAATGATATTTACAAGGGAAGATATGGCTTGCAGATACATGCTACAAAGATTTGTTGAACACCAGATGCCTTATTCATTAAGGAACTTAAATTGCGATATGTGCCGTATTTGCATTAAATTGCTCTGCGCCTGCTCGGAATCGGACTATGGGTCTGTGAACGCAAGTGCATGCAATTTATCTTTGAACGTAAAGGACACTTCCGACTACCTATGACTTCAAGAGCAGAATGAGGAACGGAAGGGGCGCATGCACTTATTCAATGTACAGTAAGGGCGTGACAAGGTATTTAATACTTTATTTATCTTTGCGCTCTGATGGGACCTTATATTGCACATATGAATTATGCTTATCCTGCAGTGTGTTGTGTCTATCTACATACGCAAGTGCCGTACTTCGACCTGTAGTCAAGTAGAAACATTTCTTCAGATCCGCTTGTACTTGAATACAGGAGTACTTGCATGCAATTTCCATCTAATTAGAAAAAAAATTGTGTTCACTTAGCACTTCTGGGCCTAATTTATCAAGGAATGCAAAGTCAAATGCATAGTGATTTAGAGAAAACAAAGGAATGGGCTAGAATATGGAATGTTAAATTTAATATAGTACATCAAAAAAATTTAATATAATGCATGTGGGGCACAAATGTCTGAAAGCATAAATACATAAATAATAATATAAATAATGTAATGTCAATAACAACAGAGGAAGCAAGTAGCATGAAAATCCAATAGAAAAACTGATTGTAAAGGAAGTTTATATCGCTATGTTATATCATATAACTTATATGTCACAGGACCTTACCTAATACTCTGTACAGTTCTGGAAGCCCTATTGCTAAAATACATTATAAACCACAAACAAAATTAGAAAAGCGCTACTTAATCGGTGCAAGGGCTGCATAATATTTTTTTGTAGGAAATAGTTGACACATACAACGTGGAGAAGAAGAACATAGGTGGTATGATTGAAATATTCAAATATATTTTAAAAGGGTTCAGGAATTAAGTATTTTTGAAAAGAAGACTTCTATGACAAGTGGCCACACATTGAAACTGGAGGGAAGATGACTGAAAGCAACATAAGGATAACATTTTTCTTTTACAGAATGGGTGATAAATCAATTAAATAGTCTCTCCCATAGAATGTGGTAGGGATTCATACAATAAACAAACTCATGATGTATGGCATACAGATATGGCTTTTATTAAGACTCAAAGCTAAAATAAAAACAGATAACAAAAAAAACCACAAAAAGTGTAGAATTTGTTGACAATTTATGTTGATCAATCATCATCAATTTATTTTACCCATGCAGATAGCACCCTGATCAGAGCAAAGCCCAAGGCCCCAGTGCTATGAGGCTGCCCTGCTAACCACTGTGCCACCATGCTGCCAACTACATGGTATATAAATAATACGTAAATGGTATATAAATATATACTATATCGTTTAGAAATTGACATGTTGAAAAAATTGCCCAATAAAGGGTTATTAATTGTAAAATTATTCTTCCCCAGTATTATCCTTAGAATTATAGCATACTTCACCCATCTATATTGCCCCCTTGCTACTCCACCCACATCTATAGGCTATGACTACTGACACTTAAAGTGCCGGAAGTAGGGAGGAAAGGGTCAGTCATGCATAGACCAAGTACGGTGTGTGTTCACATGACGGTTACCTGGACACAGCCTATCAACAGGCGTATCTGTTGCAAGTGTTCAACCATTGGTGCAAGATAGGTTCTGATCATGATGATCATCAGAACAGACCTTTACACTGTAATAAAAAAACGAAAATAAATATATATTTTTTTAAAAATGTCCCCCGTCAAAAGTCCCCTGAGCTCCAGCATTTATAGAGCTAAGAAGGCCCCTTTGGGAAAAATAGCCACATGCTGAAAGCACTGAAGCTCCTTCTAAGACCCCTGTCAGTTGGTTTTGGAGTGATAGCCTAAAAGAGTGTGCCAAAGCATTTTTTGTATGTGGTACTACTAGTCACAGCAAGCTTTGGCAGCCATTAATTACTTGGGTATGGTGGATTTAGTAGAACTACAAGTGCCAGCATACCTATGACTGCCAGAGCATGCTTGCGCTTGTAGAACAGATTTTATTTGAGAGACTGATTCAGCCCCGTGCTTAACAGGTAAGGGCTGTGTCACAGTATGACAGGTTGACCTTACCCTGTGGGTTTCCCTGTTATAGTGTGACCAGCCCAGCTGTACATAGTCTGGCCCAGGTTGTGACTTTTACAGGGGGAATCCCTTGCTGTTTGGCTCCCTTGAATGGCTGCAAGCAGCCTAGACTATGAGGCTCACACAATGTATATGTCATAGATTGCAGTGTACTTATGATTAAATTGTGTGTTATATATATAATTTTCACCTCTAAAGTGGATCCTTGCAACCAAATTACTAGTGTGCCCTGTATTCTCCAGTCTGACACTGATGCATCCTGAATGGCAAACAACAATTTATTCCATTGTATAAATATAGATATGATAAATAAAACATGTTAGATTATGTTCAATGCATCCATAATACAATACTATAATGCTGGCAAAATAAAGTTGTTTTACAGATTACAAACAGTAATATAGTACATGTTATATATTTTAATAAAACATTTTAGCACATGATTTTTAATGCACAGTAAACTTCTTCAGAGACATAAAAATGTAAAGCGTTTCTAAGTGAAGTCCCACATGCACAGACATCAGACATTCCATACAGTCAATGCCGTGACAACCTGAAGGTGATTTACAGGAAAATAGTAAAATATTAGCAAAAACTTGAAATTTTGGGGATTTTTTTTTAGAATGCTATTGCTATATTGTTAGGAAATACTGTGTGGATCTTTACAGAATTTCAATATCATCGCCATGAGTACCGTCAGAAACCAAGTGAGGCTCATAATTCCAAATTGTATTTCGGAAATAACTGGGAGCTGTTCCAATAAATTACTTTCTCTAGAAGCCAGATATTCTTACCCTCCTTCTCCCGAGCTGCTTTGCAATTACTGTGTTAAGGTAAGAAGGTTTAGGTTGGACCATGGGGATTTAATATCTCATGCACTTCAATCTTGCAGAAGATCTATAGTACTGCAGTTTCTGAGAAATTTCTCTAGAGACATCAAACAACCAAGCCGGAGGCAAATCTTTTCTGTGATTTGTGACTTGTATATGCATGATTTCACTGTTAATCCATAGTGTTGCTTGTCAGGGGGAAGATGTATCTCAGAATTAGGAGCCTGATGTGCAAAGATGGATAGGTGCAGAGAGATCAATTAAGAGATGATTTCACACGAGAGCAAGGGATCCAGAATGAACCCAAAAGCTCAGTTCAACTCAACAACTGGTTTAAGCCTAAACGGATAATTTCTTAAAATTTATTCTTATTCGGGATCCAACATGTTCAGAAAGTGTTCTGTAAACTAAACGTGCCCTGTTTATCTTTTCTGGAGATAACATGCATTGTCTCATAATATAGATCACAAACCTGGAGCAATATCTTGAGAAATAGCTATGTATTCTTCATTTTAAAAAACATATGGTTACAAATGTTAGGTGGAAGGTTCTCAAGTTTTCTTTTCAGTGACCGTACACAGAATAGGGTGTTGGAATACTATTAAAGTTAGTTGTTACACTTAAAGGGCCTGATTCATTAAGGATCTTAACTTGAGAAACTTCTTATTTCAGTCTCCTAGACAAAACCATGTTACAATGCAAGGGGTGCAAATTAGTAATCTGTTTTGCACATAAGTTTAATACTGACTGTTTTTTCATGTAGCACACAAATACTTGATAGCTTATTTGTACACTGAAATCTAAAGTTGATATTTGTGTGCTACATGAAAAAACAGTCAGTATTTAACTTATGTGAAAAACAGAATACTAATTTGCACCCCTTGCATTGTAACATGGTTTTGTCCAGGAGACTGAAATAAGATGTTTCTCAAGTTAAGATCCTTCATGAATCAGGCCCAAAGTGATTAAGTTCTGTGAATCTATTAACAGTACAGCTTGAGTAAAAGCCTAATTGTACAGTTGACACACATAGTGTTCTTGATCAACCTGTCTCTGAACCTGTGCCTCTCTTTCTCTGCCTAGCACTTTCTAATATAATGTTTTTAAGTACTATTCAAAATAAGTGTAACTGTGAGCTGAGGATCATGTGACTCCTGAGTCATTCAGAGCCAATGTGCTCGAAGCTGTCAGACTTACTCTCACTTGGTGAAATCACAGAAAGATTCTGTTGAGCACAGTGAGCATTCTCCTGCCAGTGCATCGAATGTTCACACTCAATGGGACTGATTCATCAAGGCAGACATTCTAAGCACGATTCGCGGTTAGTATTATACGCACGTATTTAGGTTTTGTGTACTACCTAAATCATCAAGGCACGGATCTCAAGATACGTGTGCCTTTGAAATCAGGGGCAGGTCGGCTGTGCTCTACTACAAAAGACACAGCAGGATATGTCCAATACCTATGTGGATCATAAATTTGTGAAAGAACGCACAGGAAAAAACAAAAAAATATTGAATTAATGTCACCTGGTAATAATATAGACATTAATGATAATACCGTAAAAAAAGTGGCTTTTTTTTTAATAAATACATTTATTAGGATGATCTTAGGGCCTGAGTCATTAAAGAGAGCAAAGTATTAAAAAGGAGTAACTTTGCACCTGGGCAAAACCATGTTGAATTGAAGGGGGAGGTATATTTAAAATGTGAGGACAGATTTATAGATGGGATAGGGCATGTCCTAGATCAACTTTAAATTTCAGTGTAAAAATAATGCTATCCAGTATTTGTGTGTTAAGTGAATAAAACAGCCAGTATATATCTTATGTGCAAAATAATAAACTAATTTTCACCCCTTGCATTGTAACATGGTTTATCCCAGAGAACATTTACTCCTTTTTTGCCTTACATTCTTCAATGACTCAGGCCCTTAATGTCTACTGTGCATGGAATACATTTTTACAGTTGCTCGTGATTTCAAACACATATTATAGCATGCATACGAGACCGTCATCACTACTGATCAGGACTTAGACCAGCCCTTTAGCTGGAGCAAGAGATAAGACACAAAAACAAGTAACTTTCAGACAATCAGAGCTTGATTCAAACGTGGCTGCGTGCGCTCGAGTTTGGCACAGCCCTACTGTAAAATCACTATGACAAAACTCCCCTTCCCCGCCCAGTTCACTCCCCTAAATAGTAGGCTGTAGTAAGTGTCCTTTGCATGCGAAGTCACAGCTGACAGGGCTGCGTTCACAGACGTATCTACCGGTTCTGTACATACGTAGGGTAATATTGTGGATAATCAGCACAAAATCAGCAGATACTTGCCTTGATTCCCATTAAGTGTAAATGTAACTCAGACCATTAAACATGAATATAGCCATGATACACAGTATATGTAATACGTGTTGAGTTATATGCTGCTTGTTCAGATGTCTGCTTCATTTTCTCTGTAGGTAATTATGGGTACGCTAATTCACTGTCTCACTTCTCTGGGGGGGGAAAATTGTCTGTCTCATGTTATGTTATGTTTCTGGTTTCTGCTTATTAACAATATTGGTACTAAGACCTATTTTTACTAACCAAGGTATGTCCTCTACCCTTCTGCTTCACTCTATCCACCCATATAGATATATATATATATATACATATATATATATATATATATATATATATATATATATATATATATATATATATATATATATATGGGTGTGGATTTAAAGATAAATTGGTATTGTTATTTTGGAAGGGAGCATTTACCTGTTTGGATAGTTGCATCCTTCCTCTCCTCTACTCAAACCATCCAGAATTAATGCAGGGGTTATTATAGCTGCAGTTTTTTTAATGCAGAATTATTTCTTTACTGGATCCATTCACAGCTTTGTATATAGGGGAGAGAAATAAAACTAAATGGGTAGGTGTAATGAGAGGTAGCATGTCCATCTGTGGATTGTTTGGTTTAAGGAGAGGGACACAGTTGTTTTTAAGCTGGGTTATTGCAGAGGTTGTGGAGGTGGTGGAGGGGAGTGGCCGCCATTGTTTTAATGCAGTGGATGTGGAGGGGCATAGCTGCCATGATTTTAATGCAGGTTTAGGGCATAGGGCCCAGAGAGGTGGGGGCTCCCTTCTCCTGCACTCAAACCATCCAATGCTTATAGTTACATCAGTTACAGTTGTTTAAATGTAGGATTAGTGTAGGCGCCATGGAGAAGTGGGTCTTCCTTTCTGAGCTCTGTATGGTCTATGCACTATAGATTCCTCTCTTTCCTCCCCACCATTGCCTTCACATGACATGCTGAGAGCTGTGAGCTTGTGTCTGTATTATATTTTGCAACCTCCACACAGATTTTGAAAAAAGGAGATAATAATCTGTAGAAGGACGGTTAAAAAAAATGAGATGCATGCTTATAATGTACTTAACTTGCTATTTAAAGAAAACCTTGTGCTCTTTCACTATAAATAGATTGATAAATTAAAAGAAAATCATTGTTATTATTTCCCCCATTTAATTTAAGGAAATAGTTTAAAGAGCAATTCCCATGGACACTTTCATTGCCCATGGTAAGTCCTTTGTGAGCTACATTTACCAATGTACTAACAAAACACAATAGTGTTCAGAATGATTGGTGGACAGTTCATACAAGACAATAGGATATGCTGCATTTGTGTCAATCCAGTGTTCACTATGAACATTTGTATTTGCTCTTCTATTTGAAAAATGAATTAAGCACCTATGTGCATAAGCCCTAAATCAGCTATATTCATGTGCTACCAATGGTAAAAGCTAAAATAAGTTATTATCATAAAAAAAATTAGATTGCTTACTGAATGTGCTGAAGCCTACAATGAACCGCTTAGCCAGACATTAGGGGCCTGATTCATCTTCAAACCCAATGTGAAACAAATTGTGTTTAAACAAATCAAATTTAACATTCACGCATATTTGAATATGGCTATAAGTACACTCTTGCTATACATTACTTGCCATATGCAGACAGACTGAACACAGTGCTGGATAACTGCATATGTGCAATATAAAGTCTCATCAGAATGTATGCACAATTGTTTTTTTACAAAATTCATTTACAACTATTAATACAATAATCATTAATAAAATTATGTAAAATGTAAAAAAAAAAAAAGTATTTCTTTTTTAGCATGAAATACATAATTCAGGATGTTCTTAATGCGTGCTGTACATAAAATACATTTTTATAGTTTCTCTTACTTGCAAACACATGTTCTGGCATGCATACCAGAGCCGGATTTAGACTTCATGGGGCCCTAGGCAAGATATTGGTTTGCCCTCCCACCCCCACCCCCCACCCCCTACCCCCCCTCCGAAACAATCCATAGCACTATATATTTTTAGCATAGCCTATACTCCTATAGTTAAGTAGAAGGGTAAGCTATGTGCCGCCGCACATCACACTGCTCCTCCTGCATCACCATGTGGCCCCTCATTACTGTCCCTCTCATCACACATGCCCCCTCTCTGCCCAGCACCTTTACACATGCCCCCCTCTTACACTGCCGGTTCAATCTCACACACAACAGCTCTCTGTCACAGTACCCCTTCCTCTTACCTTTTTCTACACGAGTGACTCCAGGAACAGACAGAAATGCTGCAGCTCCTGCACACAGACTACCATAGAGTTCCAGCAGCCCGCCTAACACTGTGTGACCCTGTGATGTCAGAGTAACCTGGGAAGGTACCTAAGCTGAAGGGGATTTAACCGCTACCATAACATCAGCCCCTCCCACAAATCGCGGCACCTGACACTCCCCCCCGCGCACGAGTCACACGGGGAAGGGGGGGTCGGCCCTGATGCATACGTATCAGTCATCACTATCAGTCGGCACTTACGCCTGCCCTGTAGATGGTACAAGTAGTATGGTTAAAAACCAAGTACCTTGGAGATGCCCACAGCTTGAATTGGACGAATGTGCATGTGCTCAACCCTAGCACATCACTATTGTACATTGCCTACCAGCATACGCCCCTTCCCATCCCTATTTTGCCCTTGAAGTCGCAGGCAGTCGGAAGTGTCATTTGCGTTTGAAATTGAATTGCGTTCACTGGAGTAAGGTTCGTTTCTGAGCATGTGCAGAACAATTTCATGCAAGAAATGACACGCAACAGGGACTTCCGTCTAAAGATAAATCAGGCTCTAATAGCTAGACACTCAGGATGATTGAGTCAACAACTTCAAATAGGGTAACATGTTGCGAACAGAAACAGAAAGGTAAAAAAATATAGGGTTCTATTTAACAAGACTCCTCCATTATGAATATTTTCCATTGGTGCATATCATCCAAAGCTCTGCTCCCCGACGATGCTGACTAGCAGCATTAAGGTTCTTATCGCTTGCTAGGCCAGACTGTTGTCATGCACACTGGAATTGGAAGCCCAGACTTGTGTTACATATTCCTTAAACAAAATAATAATAATATTTGAAGGAAAAAAATGCTTTAATAAAGCAATTTTCATGTTCTGTCCTCCGGCTAACAGCATCCAGAAATTACACGAGCAATCAGAGGACAGCGGCAGTACTTTTAGAAGGACAGTTAAGACTAGGCTACCGCCAGCTATAGCTTTCACCAGACAGGGGGCTTTGAAAAATAGGAAGTTCCTTAAATCCAACGAAAACCTCCATAGTTTTTAAATGAACAGAATAATTTACAACAACCAAGGAATGGTAACTCAACATAATTCACAAGATACTTGTGTGCATCAAATACTTTTTTATGTATAGTTACTGCTTACTGAAAGAAAAATGGTACTGGTAATTATTTTTTAAGAAACAGCAAGATTGAAAATCTTTTTTTTTTAGCATTTTACCACATGTCAAAACTATGTTCTTTTTTTAGCAAGATGGACTTTATTGGATTTGATGCAAACGGCTCATTTGGAAAAGGCTATGTTTTTTTGGAACCACTAACAGTCCTAAAACAGGAAAATATAGTGATTAATTCTGGCTCTAAAAGTATTGCTGATAGATTTAACTGTCTTCCTCAGTGACATCCTGGACAGGTTTCTCTTGTACATACACTACGACTGTCAAGTACTCTGACCTCTCTGCTACCGCACTGAGTTTATTAGTATTTATTGTGTAGTGTACTGTGATGATGTCCTCTTTGGTTGACAGTTTAAACATACATTTCAATTATAGCTCTAACATGCTGCAAATTAAAACATTATTGATTTATCGTTCTAATGATCTCAATTATTATCTATATATGTATATATATATATATATATATATATATATAAAACAAAAATAGAAGTGCCACACATAGTGTATCTATTGCTTTTTTCTTTTCTTATATATACATATATATATATATATATATATATATATATATATATATATATATGTGTGTATATATATCTATAATATAAATGTCTAGTGGCGTGTGTTAGTCTGTGTGTGTGTGTGTGTGTGTGTGTGTGTGTGTGTGTGTGTGTGTGTGTGTGTGTGTGTGTGTGTGTGTGTGTGTGTGGAAAAAATAAAACCAAGCTGCAGCGCCACCTGCTGGGCGGAGTTATACACTGACCTACTAAATTCTTAGTGTGTGTGGGAAAAAAAATTCAGAAAGGGCTGGAATTTGGCATACTAAGATGTTTTTAATTTGTTAATTTAATTTGTTAATTGTTAAAAGTGTTTATAAAGATTTAAAAAAAAATATATATATATTTATTGAAGGAGAAGTGACAGTTGGGAGTGGTTGGTGGTTGCCGGGGGTGACAGTTGGGAGTGGTTGGTGGTTGCCGGGGGTGACAGTGGGGAGTGGTTGGTGGTTGAGGCCTGGGCTATGGCCCAAATGCATGACAAGAACCTTTTTAACACCTTAAGTAGCTTGATTTGACTAGAATGCATGAGTATCATGCACGGGTTAACTTGTATATATATATATATATATATATACACACATATATATATATATATATATATATATATATTTATATACATATCATCATCAGTTATTTATATAGCGCTACTAATTCCGCAGCGCTGTACAGAGAACTCACTCACATCAGTCCCTGCCCCATTGGAGCTTACAGTCTAAATTCCCTAACACACACACACACAAATAAACATACATATGTGTATACATATATACCTATATATATATACCTATATATATATATATATATATATATATATATATATATATATATATAGATATCACATGTTAAGTCATTTCAAAATAAGACATTCGCAAGACAAGTCTTAAATGAGGTACAGGCACATAACAAAAAAACAACAACAAGCAACAATGGACATTCATGTCTTAAAGCACTGCTGCTACAGAAGCTTCCTAGTGAGAGCTGCCGAGAGAGAATTCCCTGGCCCCTGTGTGGCTGACTGTTGGGGTCACCGTAGGCAGTACATACTACTAATAAAAGTAAATGAGCAGAATAATAAAAGTAAACAGTGAAAGTTATATTTAATGAGGTCATAGACCAGAAAGAAAAGTAAGCAGTACTTTAACCTGACATTTGTCATTTTGGACTCCTTGCTCAAGGGGAGCACTGCATATTAGGCGCAATAGACAAACAAAAACATCTGAATGGCAGACAATTTCATTCTACTCAAGATACCATTTTAATATTATTGAGGGTGTAAAACAAAATACACAGAACAAATTGAGCTGCACAAAGTTGTAAAGCACAAAGAGAGATAAAAGTGACCCCCATAAGTTAAAAAATGAACATAGAAAATAAACCCCAATATATCTCTTGCAGTAATGCCAGCTCATTATTGCAGAATGATGCAGTGCAGGAATGAACTGTCACTGAAATAAACTATTGTGCTTTAAATGGTTATTCATTTCCAAGGTAGTGCATGGTCTGTTATTTTCAAAATGTAAGTATGGTGCTGGAGGACCTGGACTCTAAGCAGGCCACCAGGATCTAGTGAAGGACAGAATATAAGAAAATAATTTCTGTCACATTGGAGGTGGTGGGGTGTGAGGGTGGAAAAACTACATAGTTCCTAGTTAGTTCTGTGATCTGTAACACAGGTCAATCTGGTATAACTGGGATCTAAGTGAGTCTTACCAGCACATCTGTCATGCAAATGAGGCAGGACACATTTATAAGTCTCAACATAGAGTTAGGGAACTAGGGACATAACCTAGGGTTCCTTGGTTCTATGGGCATCTGTTTTAGTCCTACCTGCCCACCAACCTAGTACTATGAGCTCTAACTCAGATCCTCCTGGAGCAATGAGAAAAGTAAGTAAAGCTATAGCCCTTGTCTTATTTGCTGGTAGCTTTAACTTAGTTAGGGCCAAACCAGGACTTTAAAAGTGGCCCAGGAAAATTTTCTCGAATTGGCCTCAAGTTATGGGAGTGGCAAATAGTCAGTGGGTGGGTTCAATTTAACAGGAGGTGAGGAAATGTGGCATGCCACTGGTATGGGTGCAGCCATGCAGCCAGAGTGGGATTGATCAGCAAACAAGAATCGTGGCTATCACTTTAGACAATGTTAGGCCATTGTCCAATCTCTCCCCCTGCTAGCAAAGCTGCATGTGCCACTTTAGGTGCCTATAGTTTTCCCTTCACGAGCAGAGCAGCATGAAAAAAGACAAACCTCCCAACTCTTTTTGTAGGCATGACAATGTCCTGAGTGATAGACACAGTTCCACCACAATTGGGACATATTACAGGCAATCTATCTCCTAACTGTTCTTGCAGCTTTAATTAGCTGCTCACCACCGCCAGAATCTGAAATCTTGGGCCCTGTTTGGTAAAGGGATAGTTACTTTTCACTACCTGGAAAGCCAAGCAAACATTGAGCACTCTATGCTTCTCTCCCAAAATTACATTAATAGCATTCACATTTAAGGACCTAATATCATCCTACGCATTTATTAGAGAGATCCCACCAACCCACGTCTCTTGCGCACACACTACATCTATAAATATACCCCCCAATGCATTATGTCTATAAATACCCTTTTGCATACATTGCAACTATAAATACCCATGCACACATTACTTCAGTAAACTATCCACCCACAAACATCTATAAATACTGCACCCAAATTGCATTAATAAATAAGCACACACACATCTCTCCACATTACAGCAAAACCCAAAATATCTCTATTTTACAGCAATACTACCCCCTCACCACATTACAGCAATATCACCCTCTCCATGTTACCGCAATAAAAAATCCCTCCACATTACAGCAATGCCAACCCATCTTTCTTATTACAGCATTACCACTCCAGTCCTAGCCAGAGCCGTAACTGAAAAGTATTGCACCTGTGGAGAGAAACAAAGATACCTCCTTCCTAGCCCTCAATTTTCAAAATCTGCTCCCCTTCAACGTTGTGCCATGGGCGGTCATCCTTATCGCACAGCCCTAGTTACGGCCCTGAGTCCTCCCACACACACACACCTCATACCAGAGCCGCCAGTTCCTACTCTGGTGCTCTGCTGTACAGTGCTCTGGAATAAGAAGACACTTATTCAGTAATTCTTACAAAAGATAGATAGATAGATAGATAGATAGATAGATAGATATGGATAGATAGATAGATAGATAGATATGTACTTTACATTTAGGATGCAAATATAATTATAATTAAGCTCGTAGTACTTACACCAGCTACAAGGCAGGTTTAAGTGCTGAGTGATAGTGATGATGGTTACAAATGCATGCCAGAACGTGTTTGCAATGAAGAGCAACTGTGAAAAAGTATTTTATGTACAGTAGGCATAATAACATCCTGGGGGTGGAACTTATTTTTTTTATTATCTTTATTATTATTATAATTATTATTATTATTTTGATTAAAAACTATATTATTAACAGGTGTTAATGTATTTAACATTTTCTTTTCTGCGTTTCCTGCAGTGTGCTGTGTTTGCATACGGTAAGTGCCCTGTAGGCATAGCGTACCTGGACTAGGAATGTTTCTTGAGATCCGCTTGAACTTGAATACGGTCGCACCTGTGAGCAATTTCCTTTCAGATTTAAAAAACGCAAAATGTGTTCACTTTGCATTCCTTGATGAATCAGGCCCTGCATTAAGAACATTTTGAATTATAAAATAAACTGCACTTTGTTCTTTCGATTAACATACGGCAAGTATAGTTTACGCAAAGCGTATTTGCATGCAGCTTCCAATCGAAGCGCATCTTGAGATCTGCGTAGATTTGAATACGGTTTGAACTAGACTCAAGTTCTGTGCTATTTTTTACATGTGCAAGTTGCATTCCAATTTGTATCAGGCCCTCTATGTGCAATCAACAAATGTTTTTTTTCTCAATCTTTATACTGCTGTTGCTTTTCCCTCAGCACTCTTCCCTCTATCCCTGTTTTATTTACTATATTTGTGTATATTGTTATAAATATTCATTAAAGATTATGCATAGAAAGGAAGCCAAGTTAGTGATAACAGTCGGTTGGAACACCTTTGACCAGCTTTAGTAAACCAATAAATCTGCTGCCAATAAGATTCTAGCTCAATATATCCTGTTTACTAATTTGCTGCTACCTCATCTATACACGCTAAACCTGTATCAAAATGTAATGTTGTTTACTTCTAATTTGCTTCTGTTAAATTATTATTTTTACACTAAAAGGTTATTAAACCATCCAAAGCATAAATACACAGTTTCACTTTAGTATGAGAATGTTATTACCTTATCCTTAATTTAATCACCAAAGTAATTTATCTCATGAGAGTCTAATTTTCTTCCAAGTGCAATTATATCTCACAGTATGCATGTTGATTAGGCAGAAACACAGAAATAATTCATTAGAATATTACAAAAATAATTAATCATCAATATAGATGGGAAAAAAAGAAATTACAATTCTCCCTGTTCTATTAAATAATTAAGCACTTTAATTCTGAAATGATGTATGTTTAATGGAAAGCATGGGGTAATCTATCTTACAGTATATATGTATACAAAAAAAATTGAGGATCACATTCAGATGAGCTTGTTGGGCTTCCAGAAGGCATGATGTCATTCTAAGCATATTTTTAGTGAAGGGAGGGTGGCAATGAGTATTGATAAAATGTAGAGCAATAACTTACCAGACATTTACTTACATTGCCAACATGATTAGATTAATGAAATGCACTTTTTGTAAAACAATACCCAGTATATGTGCATGTGTAGCAAGGAGTTACATGTATCTGGATACAATCAAAGATAAAAAACAAAATATTGTCTAAAAGATAGATAGAGAATACAAAAGAAAACTGTAGTAACACGTATCGTATATCTGCAAGCTTATGGAACGATGTAGGTTACAGACTATACAAGGGAAGGTTTTTATATATATATATATATATATATATATATATATATATATATATACATACAGTAATAAGATTGGGTAAGGGTGCCGTCTCCTGGGGTTAGGTGGCTGCAATTCACAAAATCCTAACCGGCTAATTAGTATACAGGAACATCCTCTCTCAAGGGCAGGACCTTGTGTCCCACACACACAAAATAAACACTTACTGGTCATACATTGCAGTGTCTCTCAGGAAGCATCTGACCTCCTCCCCAGGTAATGAGAGACTGAGGGGCACATTTATCAATCTTATCATAAAGTGAAAAATAGTTTTCAATCCTTATCGCATGGATAAGGATTGAACTATTTCTCACATTTATGAAAAACACATCACAGAAACACCAGTTCCGATAAATTGCTCTTTCTGTGCTAAAAAAAAATCACACTTACCCCGCCTCTTTGGAACGCAATGTCTACTGATCTCCTCCTGGTCATCTTCATTTTTCTTTACACTGGAATTGCGCATGAGCAGTTCGAAGAGCTGCATCTGCGCACAGACATCTCCGCTCTGTCTCTGCAACTATAGTTGCTGAGAGCGAGCGGTGAGTGACAGGGAGGGATCATGTGATCCCTCCACACATGCGCTGTCCAGCTCTGCTCTTCTGAGCAGAGCTGACAGCACTGAAATCTTCAGCTGAAAGCTTCAGCTGGCGTACATTATCATGACAAGTTACCGAAAAAAACTTTTTTTCAGAACTTGTTAGATTGCGGTTGGGAGCAGCCACCATACTGCAGAATGGTAACTGCTCCCAAAAACAAAAAATAATGCAAAACAGCAGATATCCACGATATCTGCTGCGATACACCTTACTTAAATATACGGGACACATGGAGTTTACGGTAAGTGCACGATAGTGCACCATCAAGGTTTGTTAAATATGCCCCTGAGCGAGCTGCCTTGCAGTCTTTTACCAGCCCCAGACAGGTGCAACTCCTGATCACTAGCAAAGTGAATTACAACATACTCTTGTAAATTAAAAGGACTTTGGAAAGGACTTTGTGAATGGAGCCCACCTTCTCTCTCCATCAGTGTTGGACTGGGGCATGAAGGGGCCACCGGGAGACTGCAATGCTAGGGGCCCACCAGAGGGGGTGGGGCCTGCCATCATAGAGGCGAGACCAGACACTAGAGGGTGAGTGGCCAGCCCTGAAAGGACAGCTAGCACCATAGTGTAGTATATAATGAATGCATTGTGTATATAAAGAGTACACAGTCTTGACCTGCCCTTTAGATTGGGCAGAACAGTCACCAAAAATCGGGATTGTCCCACTAGAATCAGAACATTTGACAGTCTGTCCTACCTGTTCTTGTCACCACCTGTGGCTGCTAATTTCTTTAGTTGCGGCTTGTCTGGATCCTGGAATGTTGGGGCCCTATTTTTTTAAAAAATGGGTACATTTAGAAAATTCCAACCAGCCCTGGCATTAAATCAATAGGACCCACGATTAATACTTAGGCCTTCCTCCACCCCAAACATTAAAATAATAGTATTCACATTTAATAAATAAACCTATCTCCCTCCTCCAAACAAGTCCAGCAATAAATTAATAGCATTTACGTATAATAAATATACCTATTTCCCGCAACCGTCACTGCCATTAAATAATTTATATTCACGTTTAATAAATAGACTTAATGCTCCTCAAACTCAGCCCCACATTCAATTAATAGTCCCCAAACCACCCCATCTGAAATGAATAGTCCCCACTATAAAATTAAATGGCCACAATATCATCCCACAAACAAATAACCAATTAGTTAGCCACCACCCACCTCACACACATTACATTGCCACAAGTCCGCTGTGCCATCACACACACACATTACTGTGCCCCTTTATCACCATGCTGTGCCTCCTTATGAACAGACTGTGCCCTCCATGCTGCTTTTGCTCCCCCCTTCTCCTGGCCCCCCTTTATCACACTCTGCCATGCTGCTTTGGTCCCATTCACCCTCTGCCATGCTGCTTTGGCCCCCTTCTCCCTCTTTCATACCATGCTGCCTTGGCCCCGCTTCTCCCTGTCATGTCTGCTGCCTTGGCCCCTCTTCTCCCTCTGTCATGTCTGCTGCCTTGGCCCCCCTTCTCCCTGTCATGTCTCCTGCCTTGGCCCCCCTTCTCCCTCTCTCATGTCTGCTGCCTTGGCCCCTCTTCTCCCTCTGTCATGTCTGCTGCCTTGGCCCCCCCTTCTCCCTCTGTCATGTCTCCTGCCTTGGCCCCTCTTCTCCCTCTGTCATGTCTGCTGCCTTGGCCCCTCTTCTCCCTCTGTCATGTCTGCTGCCTTGGCCCCTCTTCTCCCTCTGTCATGTCTCCTGCCTTGGCCCCCCTTTTCCCTCTGTCATGTCTCCTGCCTTGGCCCCCCTTCTTCCTCTGTCATGTCTGCTGCCTTGGCCCCCCTTCTCCCTCTGTCATGTCTCCTGCCTTGGCCCCCCTTCTCCCTCTGTCATGTCTGCTGCCTTGGCCCCCCCTTCTCCCTCTGTCATGTCTGCTGCCTTGGCCACCCCTTTCACTCTGTCATGTCTGCTGCCTTGGCCCCCCCTTCCCCCTCTGTCATGTCTGCTGCCTTGGCCCCCTTCTCCCTCTGTCATGTCTGCTGCCTTGGCCCACCTTCTCCCTGTCATGTCTGCTGCCTTGGCGACCATTCTCCCTGTCATATCTGCTGCCTTGGCCCCCCTTCTCCCTGTCATGTCTGCTGCCTTGGCGACCATTCTACCTGTCATGTCTGCTGCCTTGGCCCCCCTTCTCCCTGTCATGTCTACTGCCTTGGCCCCCCTTCTCCCTGTCATGTCTGCTGCCTTGGCCCCCCTTCTCCCTCCTACATGCCTGCTGTCTTGGCCCCCCTTCTCCCTGTCATGTTTGCTGCCTTGGCCCCCCTTCTCCCTCCTACATGCCTGCTGCCTTGGGCGTGCACTTACCTGTGCAAAGCTCTGGCGTGCTTCATTCTTGGTCCTCTGGGCGGCTGTATAACAGGACCTCCTCAGCACTGTCTCTTCATTCCCCTACTGAAACTAATAAACACACTACCGCGCGGTAGTGTGTTTAACACAAGTGTCGCCGTCGGAAGTCAGCCGCATGGAAGCTCCGCCCTAACAATGGAGGGGGCGGAACTAAATGCAGCGGGGCCTACCGGTGGTTAGTCCGGCCCACCGGCAGGCCAGTCCAAGGTTGCTCTCCATTCATATCCCGGGACCCTCACCAGTTTTCCCTAAAACTAAAGACAATCCTTGGGCCTTGGGGATTATTTCCCCAAACACCAACAATCTCCCTGGGGTTTTAGACCAGAAAAGACAAAACGCTTGAACACTATTTGCCACATATACAGCGTCGGACTGGCCCAGCGGACTACCGGTTAAACCACCGGTAGGCCCGGCTACCGTACGGCCACACCCCCTTTCACCAGTGGGCAGTGCTTACCTGGAGGCCCCTCACGTCGTCCCCGCTGCTCAATTGCGATCGCAGCTGCGATCATGTGACCCGCCCCCTCACCCTGTCAGCTGATATTCCCGCGCCGCTGAAGGGAGAAGAGCAGAGAGGCTCCAACAATCAACTTTTGGGTAAGTAATAATGAGTTGTTTATATTGTTTGTGCTATATATATATATATATATATATATATATATATATATATATATATATATATATATACACAATGTGTGTGTATATAGTGTGTATATAGCTCAATCTCACAGACCTTGTAATAATGAAATGACATCTCCATAAAAATCTTCATTCTAAGAGCATCAACTTAAATGCTCGTCTTGTTACACACAGCCTAGAGTACATTTCTAAGGTTTCATGTCACCTGACCCATGGACAAGACTGCGACGCTCATAACTGTTTCGTTGACAAGTGTACCAGTTGCAATTGAGCCCCAGTGCATGTTTTTTATAAGATCATCTAATGGTAGCTCTGCGGTCTGGGAATCATGTGTTACGCTGGCATTTGCAATGCATTTTTTATCACATATTATTCAAATGATTGTAAGTTTTTAACTGCATTGACTAGCATCAGACACGTACAAATGGATGAAGAAAGGTTAAAATAATACACTTTCTGTAAGTTAAACGCACATAAACGGTAAATAAAGAAGGTCTCATTTGGTAGAAATATTTTCTTTTCACATCCGTTTGTTTACATGTCCTTAACTTGTATTAGAACTGCATTTTAAACACATGATTTTAATACCAGTGTGTACATAGCCTAACTGATCCCTCACAGAAACACTAAGGTGCTAGCTGTCCTTCGTGGACTGACCACGCCCCCTCTAGTGTTTGGTCCCGCCTCTATTATGGCTGACCACACCCCCTTTGGTGGGCCCCTAGTGTTGCATTCCCCGGTGGGCCCTTCATGCCCCAGTCTGACACTGCACATATATATATATATATATATATATATATATATATATATATATATATATATATATATATATACATACAGACATCTGCTGTGTGTGAGTTTGACAAACATTAATGGTTAAATAGCGCACATGAAACCCCCTGCCTTGCGGCTGTGATAGACCCAATGTACTATACCATTTACATTTGGAATCTTAGAATCATTATTATTATTATTATTATTTCTGGAATCCTGCACTTTCCCACCAAACCCTCCCATATGTTGTGTTCTATTCTTGGAAAAAGTACTGTAGGAACCAAATTCTGACCTGTATCTGCAAACAAGTGACTGGCATACCATGTGCAAAGAAACAAACAACATAAAACAAACCAGACTTGCTTACAATAGCTCAAACTAGGTGAACAGGAGCAGTCTGGGATGGATTCTGAATTTCAATCAATCCACTGTAGAGCAACATGCATCTATCAGCAGTTTAATATTTAATTTACAAGATCAATTTGTTTTCGATTTTATTGGAATACGGTGTACTTCCCGGTGACTTTACAGGACAAGACAGAACACTTTGTCTGTGTGACTGCTGATTTAATTGCTGCTTTTCACTGGCTTTGATCTTTAAACCAATTTCAAAAACAGATTTCAGGTTAATCTTATAAACTTCACTTTGCTAGAGATGGATGAAAAATATAAATGTTAAGGAGCAAAAGTATTTTTTTTTTCATTTTTAATCAATTTTAAAAACTGATTTTTATATATCCTTAAAGGCCAAAATATATTTTTTTAGGAAAGATATGTATCATGCTGCACTTCTTAACAGAATACAAAAAAAAACATATTTTTACCTAAGCACTGTACAAACCATTGTTCTTTTTTATCCCGATATCTATTTAATTTACTTCGTAGCAATAGTTTTTTCAGTGACTGATGGTAAGGACATATCCAGGCAAGGCAAAGAGTTAATGCATGGATGACATGGTAATAATGCAATACATTTGTGTGAGACAAAACAGCATGTCCTTATTCTAGTTCCTAAATCAAAACATGAGAAAACAAATACCTTTCCAGTAGATAGCAAGCTGGAATTAGAATTACCCTTACTATTATTCCTTGCTCTTATCTATACAGGCAAAGTACACTGGTATACCATATGCGACCTGGCAATTCCTTATGTCTCTGCATGGCATATAATTTAAACATAAGGTTATACTCTAAAAGAAAATATATTGTGTTTTTTTCATCTGCTTTTATCTGTTCTATCCATGTACACAAAAGTTAAATGTAAAAGTCTAAAATGCACATTAAATTTCTCCTTTTTTGAGTTCTATCACCCAAATATTTATTTTACCTCATACCTTGCTTTCAATTTACTTTATTCGTTGATTGATTTATTGCTTTTTTTCATTAAATATTTTACCAGGAAAACAATTATTACATGGACGACAATGAGCTGTTTAGTATATTAAGTGATTTTTTTTTTCACTTGAAGAATATAACACACACCATAAGCAATACTGGAATATTTTGATTTTTATTTGATTGGTGCAGGTGTTAGGAATTCACAGGAATATGAGGTAATGATGTATTAAAACAATATGGAGTTTATTGCAGACCACTGGTCTCAGCACAAGCACACTGCATATTGCAGTAATCAAAAGAAGACAGGTCAAAACACAAGCTCTAAGGCAGTGCAGGAATGAGTCCCAGCCAAAAACAACACAGGAATATAACACAATATTTCTGGCAATGCATGAATATAAAGCAGTCTGTTTGGCAATGCAGGAATATAACACAATATTTGTAGCAATGCAGAAATATAGCACAGTCTTCGTGTAATGCAGGAATATAACAGAATTTACTGCAATTGTCCTGCAGAGTGAGCAATGATAATTACCGCAGTCTATGTTTGAGGATAATGTGTACAGCTATATGAATAGTAGAGATGTTAACTGACCCACATGTTTTGATTTTGGATCTGTATTAACATCGTGCTTTGGTTTTGGCAAAACTGCCCGCACGTGTTTTGGTTTTGGTTTTGGATCTGTATTTTTTAATTTTTTTTAAAAAAATGCTAAAATCACATAATTTGACTGTTTTTTGTTCCTACATTAATATTAACCACAATACCATTAATTTCCAGTCATTTCCAGTCAATTTTTGTCAAGTGACAAGAACACTGCTACCCCTGCTGTTTCTGTGTGAGCAATGGCACTGAGTAATGGCACTGGAGACTGGAGAGAGACAAGAACACTGCTATCCCTGTTTCCGTGTGAGCAATGGCACTGAAAAATGTCACTGGAGAATGGGGAGCTACCCCTGCTTCTGTGTGAGCAAGGGGGCTGGATCTCCTGGGGAAGGAGGTACTTATAGAATCCAAAACCCGCAAAATCCAACAATGCAACAATGATGTTTTGCCTCAATTTAGAGCCGAGGAAGTAGGAAAGTATCGAGTCAGCTTGGCTCGGCAGTCAGATTGGCGATGTTCCGGGGAGCTTGGTTTTCGGAAAACTGAGCCTGGGTATCTCTAATGAATAGCATGTAGATGCAGAGCCAGATATCACTAACCACCAGACTATAATTTGCAAAGCCAGGTATTAGGAAAAAGGAGACAATAGGTTGCAAATCCAATTATCAGGAACCAGGAGACAATAAGATGCTAAGTCAGGTATCAGGAACCAGAAGACTGCTGAATGCATAGCCAGGAACTGCTTGATGCAAAGTCAGAAGCATACAGGACACAGGTACAGGAACCAGGAAGCTAGAGTGTAATGCTATAACTGACAATGACTGCAGGACTGATGAGAGCTCATAAAGGGCTATCTCCCAATCTGCACTCAGAAGGAGACACACACCTTAACTGCATAACAGATCCAAGTAAAAAGCAGAATGCAAAACAGAAGAAAATCTAACAGTAGGTAGTCAAGATTTTTTTCCTATGAAGTACTCTTAAACTGCCCATGAAACAGCCATTTGGACTGTGAATTTGGTAATGTCGGCTTCATGCATGGGCCCAAAGTGGGCAGGTGACTGTGATCGATTTGATGTGTCCAGGATTAGCAGAGAAGCCAGTAAGCTATTGATGGCGATCTTCCATTGTATGCAGACATCAGCACTAACTGAGCCTTTCGATCTCTTATCTAAGACCGTGGGCTAATTGATCAGATCCATCCAATCGTGTTACCACTATAGGCATAGATATGGATACTTGGTGATCAGACCATCTATGAGCTGCTTTAGTCGGAAGTACAATTTGTTTGTCATCACTTTTATGACAATATGCTAGGCCATAATCAAGCTACAGTTCCAGCTATTAATTCCACTACTTAAATTCAATTTTACAGTCTTATGTCTCTGAAATGTTATCCCACAGTAGTTAGGTTTGTTCAAACTTCAGAAAAGTATATTTCTTCCTATTTTGTTGTTTGTAAAGCCTATGTATAGTACATGCCAACAAAATGTTTTTTTCCTTGATTTTTGGCATTCAACAAAATTTCCATACTAGAATCTTGTTTGCACTCTCCATGATTACATTGATAAAGTTCAAAATCATTTGAAAGCACAAGAAATAGAGGTAAAAAACAAACAAAAGTATAAAATTGAAGATATTTTCAAAGAATGCTAAATACCCCAAACACAACAAAATCAGCTTATAAACATAAATAAATGTAATGTATATTTAATTTATTCAGCTATAATGTATATTGCCATTCTATGTGAAACCACTAGCCTAATAATACATAATGTGGTGCAATTTTAAAATACTAACGTTGTTTTCATATAATAGAACATCATCATTCATATAATAGTTTAGATAATTATTGCATTATACGATAATGATATTTCACATGTATGTTTTTATTATTAAAATATTGCATTTGTATGGCATTTTGTTATTATCTTTGTGTTGCTTTTAGAGAAAACAACATATAAACAAGACATAGCAGATATTAGACAACTTAATGGATTCTTTTTCAGCTGTTGAATTTGTCCTTCAAATATCCTTGCATTTGATAAAAGCTTTGCTGTTAGTGGACAAATACTTACGTAGAGGCAGCAGGCAATGTTATAATTCACAAAGGGCAATATAGCGTAAAAAAGCAATTTTTGGTGAAATGTAAAACAAAAAAGGAATGGTCAGGCGAGATCTATAGGGTCAAGGTTATAAATCAAATTGTAACATAATAATGCGGTTGTTATGGGCTTACTTCAAAATGAATAAAGGACAAGCTAATACATCTTATGAACTTTATATCCTTGAACAAATACTGAAATTCAAATGAGGAATGATTAATCAGAATAGTGTTTATAACCTTAACAGCTTCTAGTAAGGAAAATATAGGTCAATTTTAATATTCATTTAAAGACTTAAGCTATAATTGTATTGCAAAATATTATTGTAGAAAAAAAATATATAAAGTAATTAAACACTGAAATTTCTAAAACAGTAAACACACAATTAAGACCTCATACCCTCCAGTATTATTTGCATTAAAAATTTACCAGCTTACTAGCTCTGCCAGTTCCAAAAATCCCAACACACCCGAACACTAGTAAAAATGTGAGTGGATATGTAGTTATTGAATCAATGGGTTGCATTGTCAGTCTCATTTGTATTAATACAACAAAAATCCTAGCAAGCAAATATAACTTAACACTAGTGGGTAAGAGGCCTAAATATTGAAAAACTTAAAAATACTCAAATGTCGTATGTCATTAATTGCATAAATACAGTGGGATATGCCTCAGAATGCAGTAAATGCTTGCAAATACAAGGGACAAAAAGGCTGATTAAACATTACTTCCCTACATAGATTAGGCTCCCGTGTCCCTATAAAAAAAATCTGATGATATACTTTAATCATACATTAAGGGTAATTTGCAAACCACAAACAAGTGTGCAAGTGTGGCTACTTATCTGTGTAGTGCATTTTTAGGTGCATATCCACTATACGGTCTTTGGATACACCAGAGTAAGAACAATCTTCACCCACCTTTAAGGACTAGCAAACACTACATAAAACGCATATGATGGAAATAATCAGGTGCTGACTGGGCCGGTCTCAAAATGTCTGTAATAGGCTGCTGAGTCAAGTCTTGCCCTCCCCCCCCCCAGGACTAAAATTTGTCAGCCCTCCCCTGGAAATAATAAAAATATCACATCAAGATCCAACCACTTTTGAACCATTCCTTCATTAATTTGATATTTTACTGCTTTCTTCCAAAAGTTCTGCTTGATTTAACCTCAATTATGTCTTCAATTAATCATGAGAGTGAGGGGACATCATCTGTATTACATATGTCACTTTTGCTTGTTTAATTTTTTTCTTTTATTACATTGGTCGAAGTGTGTCTGCAGATGCACTTTCTCACAACTGCATCCACTTAGCCCTTTATAGGGAGTTAAAGGATCATCCTCCCCACAAAACGGTTCTGTAAATGTGCCCTCCCCGCCACTTTTTCTAATTTAAATAATCTTGTCACTCGAAATTAAATCTCATTTGTGCATGTTGGTGCAAAAGTAGATGCACGCATATGTCTAATATGTGATCAGCAAGGAACACCCATGATCCGCTCAAATGCTCTGATTGGCGTGTGCAAATCATTGTCAGCAAATCCCTGTGCTTCCCTATAGAAATAGCTGCGTTTGTATGAAAGTAAGTACTTGACATAATGAACAGACCTTCATGAATTTCATTATTATTATTTATTAATTATTCAAGATAAAATGCTTCACCTTTTAAAGGAAGAGTAAATATATATGCATTGGTCTACGACAGGGGTCAAGGAACTTTTTTACCTTTTACCCCCAAATATATTTATATACGCCGATGTTACCCCCTTGATTTGAAAGGAAGGAATCATATATTATTGATTATTGGAATTCAAAATTTTATTGAATCTATTCAAAATTTCTTTGAAAGCTTCAACTTCAAAACTTCAGGTTTTAGAGAAATTATGTTGCTTCATTTTTGATAGGAGAGCATCAATATTGGGGCATTTTGATGTCAGAGCAATTTGGATACAGTCTTCAGTGTCCAATCGATTCCTTTGGTTTGTTTTCATGTTTGTTAGAGTGGATAATCCTTGTTTGCAAAGGTAGGTTGTTGTAAAAGGCAGCGACTTTTTGACTACCTCCTCATGTGCAATTTTGATGCCTTTACAGCTGTTGACATCCAAAAATATGACAGATCTGCTTTGTTTTCAAATGCAATACGTGCTTCATTATTGCATCGAAGCTCAAGAAGTGCCGCTGCCAACCTTTGAGGCTCTTCTGGTACAACAGCAATTTCACATTTAAAGGGGTCTACAATCCAACTGACTGCATGTGAATTGGCAGCATTACCCCCAGGAATTTCATTTTTACACCATTTGGGGTAAATTTACCCCTGTTCCCTGACCACTGGTCTAAGAAGTAATTTCCAAGGTTCTGTAGTCCAGGTTACCAGATATCACATTCTTTGGAGAATCGTGGACACCATTATGAGAGGTCAATAGACCTTACTCAAGTAAGGAATATCAATGCAAACATGGAATTATTAGTTATTTTATACTTGTCCAGTAGGTGATAGTTTACATAATCTTTACATTATTATCTGACAAAGTAAAAGCCAAGTAAAGTCAACTAACAAACGTCAATTTTCCTAAAGATTCAAAGCTTGCGAGAAGGCCCCTCTTACCTTTCTCCCCAGTCTTGTTTTATTACCGTGTTTGTTCCCTCTTGTATAGTTGGCGCTATATAAATAATTGTTAACAAATAAACAATAATGATACCCCTCTACTTTAAAATATAAATATGTCATCAGGTAGTTTTGTAGACATATAAAGAGTTTTGTAAGCATATATAAAGGCATGCTTTCAACGTGATTTCTAATATTTTTACAATTGGAGGTAATTAAATATTTTTAATGCACAAGCTTCATGTGAAACAGACCAAATTGCTTGTAGGAGGTGATCCTTATATCTAGACATGTTTTATATTTATGACATTTATTCACTACTTTCACAGTGAGTCATGTGATACAAGTGACCTCACTGTTCAGCAAATATAAGAAATTATTTTCCAGGAGTTTTACATATATTCATGTCACTTGTCTGTTACAGGTTACTATTTGGATCGATTTATATAGCATGCCTAATTGAACAAGTGAGATAGAAATGGACAGGACAAACTGGATCCAAAATAGAGTTAATTGGATGTACAGTTTAATTATTCTTGTCAGAAATGTTAAAAAAGCACTTATACAACTAATGCACAGTGATCAATGTTTTTCTTCAATTTGTTTAAAAGCACCTTCATGAGGCGCTTGTACACACTGGTATTAATGTCTGCATTACTTGAACTAACTTGTTCATTATGCAAACATACAGACTTAAAGAATATGGTTAAAGTACATGGCATGTACTATCCTGTTTCATCTACGTATATAGACTGTGTACTTTTGCTGGTTGCCAATACAGTCCACAGCGCTGTACAGAGAACTCATTCACATCAGTCCCTGTCCCATTGGAGCTTACAGTCTAAATTCCCTAACATGCACACACAGACAGACAGAGAGACAGACTACGGTCAATTTTGATAGCAGCCAATTAACCTACTAGTATGTTTTGGAGTGTGGGAGGAAACCGGAGCACCTGAAGGAAACCCACGCAAACACGGGGAGAACATACAAATTCCCCACAGATAAGGTCATGGTCATTACATTCACTAACAGGACATTTTACAACCTCCCACCACATCTAGTGGACTCATCGCCTACAGTTCCTGCTGTAAACATTAAACTGATCTGATTAGCTACAGGTTGCTCTATCCCTGTCCACATCATGACAATTACCTTTCACATGCAGCCTTAACTTCACACATCTGAAAAGATCCAACACTCATTTAATGAAATACTTTGTGCTGCTGTGGACATTTCAATGATCTGATAAACTGGGGGCATCCTGGACAGGGGGGAGGGGAAGATTAAAATAAAAAAGGGTGGTCTGACCTTAGTCAACCATACTTTAAAATTACCTTTTATCATAATAAGTTGATTTGGTCACTAGGCGCATAGAACAAATCACATTAGAAATACTAAAGACATTAGTTTAATAAATTGTGTGCTAAAGTGAAGACATATCAATTGTGCATGTAATGAAAAAAATTCTGTCATTATTCAGTAAGATGTACGACGGGAAGATAAGAAATGAATCCTGGTGATTTTCCACATTCAGGTATATCTAATTTTCTTATACATACAAAATTAATGATGAGCCTTCAGGAACAACTCAACATTAAACTGATTAATGAGGCCACAAGCCATGTGTTTCTCCATGTCGTAGAGCTGGTATAAAAAGGTGATTTCTTCATCCATAATGATATATACATCAGTACAACAGGAATTTAAATTCTAATGTTTTTGGGTGGGAAAATACTGCACCATGGCTACAATTTTTCACGGAGAATGTCACCATGAATATAATGTGTTATTAGACAGAGGACTGCATGTAATTGGCCTGACAAACCTCTTCACTAGCGGAAGCAAAAATCAATGTGTTGTTCGGTCCCTGCGTCCCAGATACATATTAACATTTTATTGTTTTTAAAGTATTGTCTCCAATGTATTAAAGTTTAAACGTAATTAACTACATGATCATCATCAGAAAGGATGATTCATTGGTTTTCATAGCTTGCTAAATTTGTTGTTAGAAGGAATACACTGAAGGATGAAAAATAAAGCCTTCAACATTACATTGCGGCTACTATGTGATTATGCCATGTTTATGTGGGCACGGAGATGGCCGCAGTTCAGTATCTTTGGCTGATGTGGCAATACAGCTTGTCCCTCTGTGCACGTTTTTTATGGAATGTGGAAATATTTAATTTATACCTGAAGGGACCAGAGAAGGCACATATGATTTAGCAAATTGAGCCATAAATGTAACATTTTATCAGATTATTTCCTATTGCTGTTTCATATCTAGGGAGGCGATGAGGTTGCCATAACAACACTGTCTTGCCTTGTCGTTGTTTACTACACAGTTAAGTTTTGTCTTTGTTAGAGAAATGGGCACACAATAAAACATAATAACCATCATATTTTGCTTTCAGAGTTTTATTCCTTTTTGGAGCATAATGGTACTTAGAAGGTCTTCATGTATAGATCTTTTATTCTTTTATTTTGGCACCGACTGTGGATAATTCAGTCAGGACTCCGTTGTACGTAATGCTCGCTTATCCACACATCAACTCCAGCCTGATATCACAAAATACAGTTAATAAGTGAGAGCACACAATGTTCTAATATATCCGTTTCCATCTAAAGGTTAGATGCCTTTGCAGCATGAAGAATAGATGTCCTTATACAACCCATATAGTAATGCTTACAGCTCTCAGGGTTCTTGTTATAATAAGGACATTTTGTTACTTGGCTATGTTGTTTTAAATGCCTATGTCAGATTACACATTTTGTAATAATAATCTATAATTGGTGGTTTAATGTTTAAGATAAAAAGAGAGACAGAGGAATCAGAGAAGCAAGTGCAGAAATTGGAGAAAGGGAGATATGAAATGAAAGAAATAACATACAGTATACATAGATATGATTTATATGTAGAAACAGGATTTGCAGATATTCAGTCATTGTGATAAGATAAGATAAGATAAGATAAGGTAAGCCTGACATTCTATGCTACAATTTTACTTTATAACAGTATATGGTACATCAATTAAATCAAATGGGTTAAATTCATTTAAACAATTATTTTAGATGACCTTTTTTACATTATTTATTTAAATAGTCAACAAAATCAAACAATTACACAGAAGACATCCATCATTGTACATTATTATATTGTATAAGATGCATGGTGTCTTCAGCAACTAGAAAAGATGTTTTGCGTGATGGGGAGGAGAAGATGATACATGGGATATCATCATAGCCAACTTTATATAGGGAAAACTTCTATTTTAGGATTACTACCTCTGTGGGATAATAATTCTAGGGACAAGGCCTGTAATGTTTATAATTGGTTTTGAGATTCCACCAAGGTGTCCAGCTCTGGCCAAAGACATTCTCTATTTTAGAGGTAGTTCATGAATCTCTCCATCTAGGCTACATGTCTGTAACAGATCTTAAGGGCTATCATTGCAGGGGACTGTGAATTTTTCCAATTTTCTCAACATGGGATTTTTACAATGTTTAGATATCAGATGTTGGCTGCTGCTATTGGATGAACTTTTTTAAACCCATCAGGTATCATTTTTATGTAGTATGTGAGATCGCTCTCTTATGGCAGTCGTCATTGCCATAACTGCCTGGCAGGGTTTCTGGCTTATCAAAAATGCCCAGACCCTGCTAAATAGAGCCTATAATGGGGATCCCCTGAAAGGGTGTCTCGCCAAAGTACTAGTCTAGGAAAAGGGATTTTTTTTAAATAAAAGTTAATGTAGAATGTGGAAGACCCCTTTGATAAGAAAAATGGGCAGGCTAAATGGAAGAATTGCTCTTTATCTACCATTAATATTAAATTTAAAAAAAAAAATATGTAGGAAGGTGGAAAACACTATCGCCAAAATATATATTTTTTTTACTTTACCTTATATATGACTTAAGCTGTCAGAGGGGAACAATATGCAACTGATAAGAGTGAACACAGAATCTTATACCTACTACCAGTATTAACAGAGGTCTGGTTTTTATCCAGAAATCAGAGGCTGGTTGTGAGTACTGTATCCACTGAGGATTATTTCTATGCACCCAGGGGCTAAATATTTATGTCACGGTACTGTCTATATCGGACTGTCAGTGGACCTCACTGCTTTACAATTTCCATAAGGATATGTTCATTAAACCTGACTATTATGTATATAGTACATTAACTTCTAAAGCATAGAGGACAATATAAAATAGTGAGAATCGTATTAAATTTTAGAATGAGGAGTTGTGCTTGGTGAATACTGAAAACCAAGAACATGTCCTGGGACAAAATTGTTCAAGAACAAATCTTTAAAATCTGTTACTCTCCTTTAGATTATTATAAACACTTCCCAACTACATAACTAACACAAACCACAGTGTTAGCTTTATATGCACACCATCAGTATGTTTGTGAATAATGCTTGTACATTTTAAAGCTATGTTTCAGCAGCTTCTACATGTTGATTTTAATCTTTGGACTGTTCTACTATACATGCACTGATATCATACATAGATATTATAAGAATTCAACACTGTAACACAGCAAATTTACAGTACTACAGAAAAGCATGAGGTCCTGATTCTTATCAATTAAATTACTTTAACACTCTTTACGATAATACTAATAGAACTATCAGCCTGGCATCAGCAAATAAAAGTAAACTAATTGATGTTGTTGCTATAAAAATGCAAATAATGGCAATCCCTCTAATCCCTGTTGCATTACAATAAGCAATTAAGAGAGCATGTAAGGATGAATCTTTATTTTTCTTATTTACAGGGGGATCTAAATTTATTCTGCTTATCTATAGCTTCTGGATGTTTAGACAAGCTTATGTAGCTGGCAAACATTACCAGGCACTAAGCTATGAGGGAGAGTTTGGCGATTATTGCAGTCAATAACTTCAAGGCTGTTGGATAAGTGTTCAGAACAGGCGAGAACACGGAGCACTGACAGTTTGGTTTGAACACAGTCCCAATGATCTTAATCAAGGTAGAATTAATATTAGCATTTTTGGAGTCTTAGATCACATATTTTTGTCAACGCAGTCAAAACAAGTAATGTTTTCAGTTAGTTTTCATCTTACAGCAGGATCATCTGTGAAAGCCTGAACTTGTTACAGTTTTGGTTTTTCTTTAACAGTATAAACTAAATTAAAGACCTAGCTGCTGAACAGAGAAATTATTATATATATAATTATATGTCTGCCCAGCCCCTCTTGCAAAATATATTGTTGTTTATCCATATATGTACTGTGCATGCGCACATGAAATGCACCACAGCAGTTGCTACAGCTAGTGGTGCACTATTGTAATAATGAGAAAAGTTCAAAGATGCAATGCGCTATGAAGAGTGGTCATGGAAGAAAGGAGCTAATAAGGTGTCTAGGGATCTGTATCAGCATATTAAAACCTTATAGTTTATTCTTACAGTTAACAGAGAGCCAGAATGGTTTTCAGAAAACACTCTAAAGAAGTCACACAGGGTGTAGTACCTATTAATGGTACTGACTACCCTGACACAGAAGACAATGACATGAGGAGTCCGACTGAACAGTACACTGACCTACAAGAAAAACTATTTACCGAAATGCTGATTACTTCAGATCACGACTCGCTGTATTGCTGGCTGGAGAAAATGATGTCATCACCAACCGTGACTTGGCTTAAAACGGCGATGGACGGATCTGCCTGTCATTTATATCATATAAGTACTATTTTAGGGGTTAGGGGTGTTAGGGATATTAGGGTTAGGAGTTAGGGTTGTCTTCTGTGTCTGGGTAGTCAGTACCGTGAAAGTGACTACCACCGGTCACACAACTACTTTTCCACAAACCACCTCAGCATTAAAGGTCCCATCACCCCCTCCCTATAGTGTTCTCTGTGCAGCCCCCCTCACTATAGTTTAGTATAGTCAGCCCCCCTATAGTTTAGTATAGATAGGCAGCCCCCCAATGCCACACAGTAGTGCCCCGAATGTTATGCCACACAGTAGTGCCCCCAATGTTAGGCCACACAGCAGTGCCCCCAATGTTATGCCACACAGTAGTGCCCCAATGTTATGCCAGGCAAGTCTCCCCAATTCACATTATATGCCTGCAATAGTGGTCCCCTATTCACATATGCCATGCAATAGTGCTCTCAATTCACACACACACACACACACACACACACACACACACACACACACACACATATATATATATATATATATATATATATATATATATATATATCTAATAGAACATACTGAAGAAGGTAAAACATATCTCTTTACGCAGGGTTAGCGCTAATCTGCTTATCCCTATACGACACCCTATCTTCCAGACCTAGCGTCCCTCATCATCAGAGGTACGAACACTCGTTACCAGTGGCTGTTTTTGGGTCAGTTTATACCGGTGTGTCACTACGCCATTTGAATCCCACACAGTGATCCAGGAACTATGGACTAAAGGTTTTTTAGCTAACTGGATCCCTACTGTTTGATTCACACCATAAGACTCTGTCCTTGTTATTACTTGCACTGGACATTGTTCCTGACCCCCTAATATTTGTGCATTCATACTTCCAAAGTTTACTTATTGTCATATCAGGACTTTTTTTGTATGTCTTTGTGACTTCTACTACCTACATGATACTCATTTGGGGGCGTTTTGCACTCTCTACTCCTATCAGATACCAGAGATCTGCTGTTACCACTGTTGTTGGTTATCTCAACACATTATATCACTGTATCTCCATTGTGTTTACTATACATGCTATTTGCCATCATTGAGGTCCTTACATGTTTGCATTTACATTACTTATGTTCTTTTGCTATCAGTGTACATCTGTCTAATACACTTGATATACTGCACACCTCAGTCTATCTATTTTTTCTTTGCGCCTAGGGGTGATACTCTTTATTCTCAATATTTGTTTACTCAAAATATTTGTCTACCCTTTTTTAGGGATGTGCACCGGCCACTTTTGGTGTCTCGTGCTTTTTGTTTTGGATTCGGATTTGCTTGAGGTTTTGGGTTCGGATTTGTTTCGCAAAACACCTGACGAAAGGTTTTGGTTCGGATTTAAGGTTTTGGATTCGGATTTATTTTGAAAAAAACATAAAAAGTGTTAAAATCAAGTTTTTTTAGGTTTATTTTCCACTCCTACGCTATTATTAACCTCAATAACATTCATTAACAATCATTTCCACTAATTCCCAGTCTATTCTGAACACCTCACACCTCACAATATTGTTTTTAGTCCAAAACGTTTAACCGAGGTAGCTTTCTGGACTGCATAGTGCAGTGGTCCCGATACACAATTTGGTACCAGAGCCACAATATATTACCCTCAACTGGTCTCAATTCCACCAAAAAAGTATCTGGACTGCGTAGTGGAGTGGTCCCCACAATATAATAAAAAAAACCCTCAACTGGTCTGAATTCCACCAAAAAAGTATCTGGACTGCGTAGTGGAGTGGTCCCCACAATATAATAAAAAAAACCTCAACTGGTCTGAATTCCACCAAACAAGTATCTGGACTGCGTAGTGGAGTGGCCCCCGTACCCAATTTGATACCGGGGCCACAATATAATAAAAAAAAAACTCAACTGGTCTGAATTCCAGGGAACAAATGGCGGACACCGGATGGACGTCTAAAACCAACATAGCAGTTAAGGGCGCAGTTCCTCTTTTTTGTGACTGCACAAACAATTAACGTAGTAATAGAAATGACAGGTTTTTTTTTTGTTTTAAATATAGAAAGAAAGAAGGTAGTACTAGAAATGGCAGTTATTTAGTTTTTTTTAAATAGAGAAAGAAGGTAGTAATAGAAATGGCAGTTATTTAGTTTCTTTTAAATAGAGAAAGAAAGAAGGTAGTACTAGAAATGGCAGTTATTTCGTTTTTTTTTAAATAGAGAAAGAAAGAAGGTAGTAATAGAAATGGCAGTTATTCGAATCCCCAGGAGAGTCTAAGTGGGGTGAGCCACAGAGAGATTATTTCCCTCAGTTTCTCTAACAGGTTGTCAGTGTTGTGCCTCTTCTTAAAACCTGTGATACATAACTACACACACTCGGCAAAGCTTTTACAAATTATCTGCGGCACAGGAGAGTACCACTGGACTGGACTTTAATAGCAGTACCTATCATTTTTGGGTACAGCGACAGTGAATGATCGTAGTTAGACTTTTAAATAGCAGTACAAGCTAGATTTTGTAAAATTTTGTAATATTTTTTTCAATTATTTTTGGAAATTTTTTTATTTATTTTTTAAAATTAATTTTTTTTAATTTTTTTTATAAAAATAAATTTGTTTTTTTTGAACTTTTGGATAACTTGTAAATAACAATGCCCTTAGCAGAACAGACCACAGGACACAGGAAATACAGAAAGAAAGAAGGTAGCAATAGAAATGGCAGTTCCTCTTTTTTGGAACTGCACAAACAGTGATGAAAATCAAGGTGGAACTGGTGGCATGTCACGGTCCTCTTCAGAGGACAATCTCCTGACCAGCAGGTCTTTGCACCGCTGTAGACTTGTGTCCGCCGGAAACAGAGACACAACATACGCTTTAAACCGAGGATCGAGAACGGTGGGCAGAATGTATTCCTCTGACTTTAAAAGACTGACCACCCTCGGATCCTGGCAAAGCGTACGAAGGGCTTCATCCACAAGAGCTACATGCTTGGTGGAATCGCAATGGTGTACCAGCTCCTCCCTCACTTTCTCCAGCTGCTTCTGCAAAAGCCTGATCAGGGGAATCACCTGACTCAAGCTGGCAGTGTCGGAACTGACTTCTCGTGTGGCAAGTTCAAATGGCTGCAGAACCTTGCACAACACGGAAATCATTCTCCAGTGCGCTTGACTCAGGCGCATCCCCACTCCTTTTCCTATGTCGTTGGTGGCTGTGTAGGCTTGACTGGCCTTTTGATGCTCCTCCATCCTCTGCAGCATATAGAGGGTGGAGTTCTAGCACGTCACTACCTCTTGTTAATTTAGATTGCAAGGCTTGTAAATACTTTGAAGATAAAAAAAGCAGGCTGCACAGACTGTGGAGCTAGTAAGTGAAATTAAATGGACCACGTTACTTTGGTGGCTATCTATGCCCCCCCCCTGCCCTACACTTGTAGTTAAATATAAAAAAAGCAGCATGCATAGACTGTAAAACTAGAAATTCAAATATACAAAGAAATGGACAAAGGCAGTTTGGTATCTGTCTGCATCAGATCCCCTCTCTACTAGGAGTAAAATAGAAAACTATTCAGCCGTTATATAATCTAGAATATAAATAGAAATTGAGAAAGGCAATTTGGTATCTGTCTGCATCATAATCATCAACATCCTCCTCAGCGCCAGCTACATCAATATCCTCCTCCCGGTGTACAATATTCACACCTTCATTAGCCAAATCTGTAACTGGACTGTGGGTGAACCTTCCAGCATATGCAGAGGGCATGCTGCAAATGGTGGAAGGAGCCACCTCTTCCCGTACAGTGATGGGAAGGTCAGGCTTCGCAACCACCAACACCCTTGGACTCGCCTTGGGGATTTGTGATAATTTCTCTTTAGAAGGCAGAGTTGTTTGCTGTGTTGTTGCTGACAGCATAACACTCTTAAATTTTGTTGTAGGGGAAGGGGAGGAGGGCTTAGTTCCTTGGGTGAAGCTGAACCACTAGTCATGAACACGGGCCAGGGCCTAATCCGTTCCTTGCCACTGCGTGTCGTAAATGACATATTGGCAACTTTACGTTTCTCCTCAGATGATTTTAAGTTTCTCTTTTTGCTACTTTTACTGAACTTGGGCTTTTTGGATTTTACATGCCCTGTACTAGGAGATTGGGCATCGGGCTTGCCAGATGACATTGATGGCATTTCAACGTCTATGTCATGACTAGTGGCAGCAGCTTCAGCATTAGGAGGAAGTGGGTCTTGATCTTTCCCTACTTTTTCTTCCAAATTTTTGTTCTGCATTATATGTAGCACAAGAGAGTGTACCCCGAAGCCACACACACTCGGCAAAGCCTTTAAAAATTATATGCGGCACAAGAGAGTACCACTGGACTTATACTGCTGAATCAGTGAACTTTGTAATATAGCAGTACCACTGGACTTATACTGCTGAATCAGTGAACTTTGTAATATAGCAGTACCACTGGACTTATACTGCTGAATCAGTGAACTTTGTAATATAGTAGTACCACTGAACTTATACTGCTGAATCAGTGAACTTTGTAATATAGCAGTACCACTGGACTTATACTGCTGAATAAGTGAACTTTGTAATATTGCAGTAGCACTGAACTTATACTGCTGAATCAGTGAACTTTGTAATATAGCAGTACCACTGGACTTATACTGCTGAATCAGTGAACTTTGTAATATAGCAGTACCACTGGACTTATACTGCTGAATCAGTGAACTTTGTAATATAGCAGTACCACTGGACTTATACTGCTGAATCAGTGAACTTTGTAATATATCAGTACCACTGGAATTATACTGCTGAATCAGTGAACTTTGTAATATTGCAGTACCACTGGAATTATACTGCTGAATCAGTGAACTTTGTAATATTGCAGTACCAATGGACTTATACTGCAGGATTGTTTTTGTAATTACTTTTTTTTTTATAACTTTTTTTTAAAAAATTTTTTAACTTGGGAATAATGGGGAAATTACAATGCCCTTAGAAGGACAGAGCACAGGACACAGCACCACTGGACTGAACAGGACACAGCACAGGACCCAGCAGCACCACTGAACTCTGAAGGACATAGCACAGGACACAGCACCACTGGACTGAGCAGAACACAGCACAGCACAGCACAGCACAGCACAGAACTGAACAGCACAGCACAGAACTGAACAGCACAGCACAGCACGAGATATAGCAGGACGGAGGACCACCTAACACAACCTCCCTCTACCCTGATCAATGCCCGAGTGAAGATGTCGGCGACTAGCGGGGAATTTATAGGATCCGAGTATCGCGAGATCCGACAGTGGGATTATGACTGAGAGCCTCGGTTTCAGTTTTGCAATTGGCGGGAATACCCGAATATGTCTCGGATCCGGCTCGGATCGGCAACGTTCGGGTGGGCTCGGATTTCAGATATCCGAGCCCGCTCATCTCTACCCTTTTTACCCCTCCAGGCAGCAACCCACACTTGTACTTCAAGGTATTAGGGAGCGCTGACCCACCCTCTTCCACTATATATATATATATATATATATATATATATATATATATATATATATATATATATATAGTGATGGCACAAACAATATAAACAAGTGATTTAAAGTCTACTTACCCATATGTTGATGCAGCTTCTCTTCTCCTTCTCCCTTTGGCGGCGTCGGAAACATCAGCTGACAGGGGGAGGGGGCAGGTCACATGATCGCAGCTGTGATCGTATTTGAAAGATGACTGGCTGTCACTGACAGCCAGTCATCTGCAGCAGCGGGGATGGCGGAGAGGACTGCGGGCACCCTGGATGACGACAACGGGCCTCCAGGTAAGCTCCGCCCACAACTAAAAGTGTCTGTGGCCGTAAGGTAGCCGGGCCTACCGGTGGTTTTACCGGTAGCCCGCTGGGCCAGTCCGATGCTGCTCCAGCCAGTACGTGAGATGGTCACACTATATTAGTACTCATGAGTATTTACACCTTTCCATGAGATATCTTACTTTATGCAACCAAGTACAAAGGTGAAATAAGAAGAAACCATATTCCTGTCACACACAGTAAATGTAATTGTTTATTTATATAATGTTTGTTCAGATGTCTATTTAATGTGCAGTTGTGTGTAAGTGCCAGAATCTCTGTAAGTCATGAAAGACAGCTGTTTAAGAGAAAAAACTAAAAAGTTATAATTAGAGTGTTGAGTAAAAGTCAGTTTAATATTTTATTATGTTTTGCTGTTTCCCCCAAACACATTTTCTGGAGTATCCACAAATGTAGACAGAGATTGATTTTAAAGGGATGTTTCCACAAAGCAAGAAATGGGTGTGCATCAAGATATGCTTTAAGCAGGCAATTAGGTGAACTTGCACAAATAAAAAAATCAGGGCAGACAGTAGTGTATCCATAATGGGTGCAAGGAGTGCAATGCACATGGACCGACGACTGAAAAGGACCCAGAACAAGACCCTTGACTTGTGGGCACACACTGAGCCCATTTGGTAGGTCCATCAACACCTGTTGCTTTTCTCCAGCTGCACTGGAAGAGCTGGAAGCCCAGCATTGGATTGTGGGAGCATCATCATGTTGTACATTCCCAGCCTATCAGTGGCTGGGAGCCACCACATGACCTGATCTGGTGCAAGGGTCCAGCTCTTTGCACAAATTCAGTCTGTCTAGATTAAAAATTCACACAGACTATTAGCAGTTGCATATTCACTCCACCTAAAATTTTAACTCGGTACTTTAACTGCCAACCCCATTATGCGAAGTTCACATCCCACTGACACAGGTTTTCCTCATTTATGTTCCGAGCTTTCTTCACCTACAAACATATGCTGCATTTGAAAGGGGAATGGCTGAAATCTAGAGTGTTCAAGAAAGGAGGGGAATATACCACTGTCTGTGCGAGAGAAGCAACAGGAAGAGAACCAGTCATCACTCCTTTTCTAACCACCGTTCCCTCTTAGTGTTTAAAGTAAATTAAGAGGGAGGAAGGGGGATGAAGACAGACAGAAGGGCATATGAAGAGGATAGGGCAGGGGATGAAGAGGGATGGCGATGGGGTGGGTTTAATAACTGAGGTGAGGGTATGAAATAAGATGATCAGAGTGAGATAGTGAAGTGAGATTGTGTGTGGGGATGTGAATAATGACAAGTGAGAGGGGTGGAGAAGGAAGGGGGAGTGTGATAAATAATTGGTGGGGAGTTATTAAAGGTGATTATGATTAGAGATGCTAAGGCTCAGTTCCCCCCGAGAACTGAACACACCCGAAATTAGCATATCCGAGTACCGAGCCGGCTCAGTACTTTCGTCCACCCTCGGAATTGAAAAAACGTGGGAAAGGTCATTGTTACACTGTCGGATCTCGGATTTCGCAAGCTTTGAATTCTATAAGTACCACCCTCCATGGTGATCCAGCGCTATTTCACAGAGGGACACAGAAGAGGTAGCACAGTTCTTGGCAGTCTCTAGTGCAGCTGAGCACCATCATAGGCAGAAAAGAAAGAGGAGGGGTAGCAGCATTCTTCAAAGTCTCCAGTGAGATTCAGGAGAGCTCCATTGCTCCATTGTTAATTGTCATTGCTGAAAAAGAAATAATAGGGCTGGTAGGCTTGGTCTTCTAAATCTGCAGTCACATTGTACAGTGTTATATAGGTAAAACACAAAGAGGAGAGCTCCATTGCTCCATTGCTATTTGTCATTGCTGAAATAGAAATAATAGGGTTGGCGGGCTTGGTCTTCTAAATCTGCAGTCACATTGTACTGTGTTATATAGGTAACACACAAAGAGGAGAGATCCATTGCTCCATTGCTAATTATCATTGCTGAAATAGAAATAATAGGGCTGGCAGGCTTGGTCTTCTAAAACTACAGTCACATTGTACTGTGTTATATTGGTAACATACAAAGAGGAGAACACCATTGCTCCATTGCTAGTTGTCATTGCTGAAATACAAATAATAGGCCTGGCAGGCATGGTCTTTTAAATCTGCAGTCACATTGTACTGTGTTATATTGGTAAAAAACAAAGAGGAGAGCTCTATTGCTCCATTGCTAATTGTCATTGCTGAAATAGAAATAATAGGTCTGGCAGTCTTTGTCTAAATCTGCAGTTACATTTTACATTTACCATAGCTCACTCAGAAACAGGAGATGTGGCATGGTTCAGTGCTGAAACAAAAATTGTAAGAATAGGTCAGTGTTCTTAAAAGTCTCCAGTGACATTTTACTGTGCCATAGCTCATACAGAAACAGGAGGGGTGGCATTGTTCTTGTCTTTCTCCAGTCTCAGTTATGATGATACTAATCCCTCTACCTCATGTGCTAAAGTCTATGTTCAAGTGCAAAGTGGTTTTAAGTCAGGGAAACAAAAATGTAAATAAAAATCTTGAACCTTTTTAAAGAAAAAAACACCTCTCTAATAAAGGTGAAAGTTTACTGTAGAAAAACATAAAATTGCCAACATGCCATTCTACCCAAAATATTACCAAGCATACCAGCATGAGCTAGCTCCCTTCTCTTAGCTAGATCTCAGAACCTGCAAGCTACACTGTCATCATATTCACTCTCATCAGTGTGTACATCATCCTTAAACAATACTAATTCATCCCCGCTGAAATCCACCATCACAGAAGTCTGTGTACTATGATGTTATTGCCGGTAATGGTCTTCCTCATGGAATTTGTAGTTCATTTTACGGAAGAGCTGTCATGATGTTTGGGCAATGTGTGCAGACTCATCTGCATCACCACTGGGTGTCTTGGGAAAGCTAAGTTTTTTCCTAGCAGCAATTTCAAGAGAAACTGAAGGAGGAGACGTCATTGTGTCATGTACCACTTGAGCTGGCAGTTTGCTGACCAGGAGCTCATTGCATCTCTTGAGATCTGGGTCAGTTGGAAAGAAAGAAGAGACATAGCTCTTAAACCTAGGATCAGGCATAGTTGCCAAAATGTAATGATCTGATTTCAAGATGTTTATAAGTCTTGGATCCTGGCGAAGCGAATAAAATTACTTAATCTACAAGTCCAACATAATTAGCGTAATTGCTTTGTTTCATTTACTCCTTCAATTTCTCTGGCTGCTTTTCCAAAAGTCTAATTATGGGAATCACTTTACTCAAGCTAACAGTGTCTGCACTCGCTTCACATGTGACTACTTTGAGTTTTTTCAGCACCTTGCACAACACGGAAAGTATTCTCCACTGTGCTGGACTAAAGTACATTCCCCCTAAATTCTATTATTTTTGCAACTGCTGCATTGTCCTACATGCTGTTGCAGAATCCCGAAAATGACCCTAAATAATTCAGGACACAGACAGCATCTCCTGTATGTCATTGTCATTTTTTAAAAAGTTCTGTAACACCAAGTTGATTGTGTTTGCAAAACAAGGAATGTTTTGGAATTCCCCCTGCTGTAATGCTCTAACAATATTGCTGGCGTTATCAGAAATCACATATCCTCAGGAGAGTCCAAGCAGGATAAGCCATGTTGCAATGACATCCTTAGTTTTTCAAACAGATTGTCAGCAGTATTACCTCTGACCTGCGCCTTGTCTTGTCTCTGATAACCAACTCTCACTCCTGCCTTCAAGACTTCTCCCATGCTGCTCCCCACTTATGGAATTCCCTACCACCCTCAATCAGACTTTCCCACAACCTTCAAATCTTTAGATGCTCTTTGAAAACCCATCTCTCTTTTAGAGGTGACCTTATCATCGATAACACTATTCACACTAATGCACCCTCACAACTATCCCAATCTCCACTCTGAGCCACACTCGCTCCTCTTGTTTCAGCTGTGCCCTCTTCCCTTTAGAACGAAAACTCTCTAAAGAGCAGGGTCCTCCTTACCCTTTGTTTTCATGTCTCCATTCATTTTGCTTGCCTTGTCTGCTCTTGTTTTACATATGTCTTGTTTTATGTATGTCTTTGTCTTCCCTACTGTACAGCGCTGTGGAACACTGTGCTGCTTTACAAATCTACGATGATAATAATAATAATAATAATATGCCTCTTAGTGAAGCAGATGATGCACAGAGTAGCCTGCATCTGAAAAATGCAACGTTCTTGGGTACATGTTGCTGCTGTCCCTGCTGGTGAAGGCGAATCACCAACCCAGTGGGCTGTCACAATCCTATAATCTTTAGTTTGCCCAGTTCCACTTGTCCACTTATCTGTGGTTAAGTTGGCATTTTGTAGCCCAATAATTGCTTTTTTACAAATTTTCTGGTAGAGGTAAGGAATAACTTTTCTAGTAAAATGATGTCATGATGGAATTTGGTAACCGGGACAGAAGACCTCAAGTAACTGTCTAAAACCAGCTGCATTAATTGTGGATATTGGACGCAGATCTAATACTAGCAAAGTCGCCATGGTGTGATCCATTTTGCGACTGGGTAACAGCTTTCATACTTGCTTCCTCTTGCAAAGGATTGTTTAACAGTCAATTGTTGCAAACTACTAGTAGTCTTCTTCTTGGTCTGCTTCTGGGTTGAATATCCACCCCCAGCAGCAGGCGCAGCAGCAGTGGGCCTAACGCTCAACGATTCTTCTGAGTAGTCCTGGATAGGGGAGGAGTCATCTCGCCTTAGAAACTTGGATGCAGGACTAACTCCAATCACTTGTGAGGATATTGATGATGACGGTGTTGGGGGTGTAGATTGCATGTGCTGGGATCTAGCTGAGAGAAGGGAGGTAGATGATGCTGGACTGTTTGTTGTTACTTTTTAGCATAGGTTTCTGATTTTCACAAAAGCTTTACATGAACTCACTTCAAATGGCATAACATGGATGAGGGTATTAGATGGTTAAGCTCCCTGCCTCTACAGACTGTGGCTTTACAATGCTACAAATGGCTAGACAACTGTTGTCAGGATTTGGGTAAAAATAATTCCACACAGAGGTGGATTTCTTGGTCTTATCCTAGGCAAGACAATGGCCTTCTTCTTATCACTGGCAAGAACTGCTGCAGTCTTTGTTTGAAAGTGTATATAAATAATATTGTGATTTGTGAGGTGGTCAAAACTGACTGCAAATGACTGGAAATTAGTGTTATTGAGGTTAATAATAATGTAGAGGGGAGAGCAAAATTATATGCTTTTAGCAAAAAAAAAAATATTAGAAACAAAACGGGATCCAAAACCATAACCAAAACACGCAAGGGCGGTTTTGCCAAAACCAAAACACAAAGTTAATCCAAATCCAAAACCAGAACACAGGGGTCAGAGAACATCTCTATGCACTCAGAAAGAAAAGGATATTGTCGCACTAGTTAGACACACAGACTATACATCTCGTTATACATTTTATCGGTATCATGTTCTCAACATTTCTAGGTATATGTTGGTAATCATTCTTTTATTGAGCAGCTACCATACAGTAACCACATAATCAGAAGTAAACAAAAAGAAGAAAAAAAAACTGGACCTTAAATGTGCACTGTATAGTATTTGGGTCTCTTATTTGAAATGCACATGTACCAAGTAATTGGAATAAAACATAACTTTTATTAATAAAGGATAAAAGGTTTCATTCTAAAAAGCAGCAAAATATAAATGTGAAAAAGTGAAAATAAAGTGTTTTAAAACTTGCAGTGCATGTGTCACGGGCACTAGGAGTTGCTTACTCGAGTTTCACCAGATGGAACTCTGCTAGAGAGGCGGGGTTATGGCACGCACCTCAAAGCAGGCAGGTGAATGATTGGAGCGACACAACAGCAGGAGAGTAGAGATAGTCTGAGGAAGTCAGCGACTTGCAGCTATGGTTAGAGGAAAGTCAGCGACTTGGAGCAGTAAACTGGAGGCTGAAGATAATGTAGACACGAGGAGTGGACGTGGATAGGTGATGGTAGGTAGAGGAGGAGTCAGTGGTCTGCGTACAGCAAGTTGTACCACTGCTCTGAGAAGGAATGAGGACTTGTCCAGGTGCAGGAGAGTGAAGTTGAAAGGCAAACTGTGACTGTATGGAAACAGCACGAGTAGAGCAATGTCTTGTGAGGCAGAGATGGAAGGCACAATGAATAGTCTGTATGGAGTAGATGCCTTGCAGTGAGGAGAAGCTGGACCCAGCAGATATGCACAATAACGCTAAGTAGTAGCGTGAGGAGATATCGTAGCTTGAGTGAAAGCTTGTCCTAAATGAAGCAATGCAGTAACACAGTCTATATGTTTACTTGTACCCTGTGCAGCAAACAACAATGAATACAACTGGTATGCGAGCAATAGGCAATAGTCAATAGTCAGTAGAGCATACCCAGTTGTGTAGATCCGGAATCAGCTAAGAAGTGAAGCGTTGTAGCGGTGTGGGAACCGCCGCTGAGTTGAGCAGGGAGCAGCGTGGAAGCTGTAGCACGAGTAGAGCTGGAAGCAGTTTGGAAACTGCCCACACGAGTAGAGCTGGAAGCAGTTTGGAAACTGCACACAGGAATAGAGCTGGAAGCAGTTTGGAAACTGCACACAGGAGTAGAACTGGAAGCAGTTTGGAAACTGCACACAGGAGTAGAGCTGGAAGCAGTTTGGAAACTGCACACAGGAGTAGAGCTGGAAGCAGTTTGGAAACTGCACACACCTATATAAGTTCACTGGGAGTGAGACTTCAAGATCAGGCCCTTACCTAAGGCTGCAGGTGCCTTATGTAGGGAGGGATGATTGATCCATCAATCACATTAGTGGTCAGGTGTAGTTGTTAAAGGGACCTGCGCATGCCCAGTGCGGCAGGATGGCGGACGGCCGCGGTTCCACACAGGTGTGAGCGGGAAAGATGGAGAACCACGTACCAGAGTGGAGGCACTCACACTCCGGTGAGTGACAGCATGACTCTTATTTCTTACATGTATATAATAATAGAACACCTTATCTTAAATGATCAGCTTAGGGGGAGTCAACCTCCAAATAAGCAATAATTTACATAAATATGTTGATATTCCAGTAATATTGTCCCATATCAGTAATTACTGGAAAAAATATATTGGTTCAAATGGATTATAATCCTGTTCTGATATCGTTTAAGCAACCAGTATAATTTTACTGCTGCAGCTAAATGTCAGTCACACTGATTAATTATAGCCGTTTGGTTTCAGATCCAACTAACATGACAAGTTGTCAGCTGTTTAAATCATAACATAGCTACTATTGCTTAGTTCTCAACTGTCCTGATTCTTGTGGGTCAGCCCTGATTTTAGGTGACTGTCCCAATCAGTCAGGATTTTAACCCAAACATGCTGAAGATTCTGTGTCTTTGTCCCACTATGAAAGGGGGACCCCAGCGCTATAGGTTTCACTGCTATGGTTTAACAAGCCCAGCATTCATTGCCTATTGCTAGTTACATCTTTTTTCCATGGGACCCCATGCTGTTTGGCCCCAAGCATTAGAGGTAATCATCCCAGGCTGTCTATTATGAGGGCCATTATTACAGCAATTTGAAGGAAATATTGTCTTCCACCTTAAAAAGCGGTACTTCAATTTACAGAACTAATTACAGGCATCATCTTGTCCTGTCGGGTTGGATACTGTTACGACTAACATGGTGTTCCATGATGTTACATTAAATTTACTGCCATATAAATCAGTTCTACAATAGAATGTGGAAATACACCTCTTTGCTGGACATTAGTGTACCACATCCACGTCTCTCATGATAATGCTCACAGACCCACTTGGCTCCACATGTCTAGTACCATGTATCTGTAGCTGTGCCTGGAAGGTAAAGTCTGCATGTCCCAGCTGGACCAGGCTACATCTACGTCACATAGGTCACATATTTTTCATCCAATACAGTTTTAGCCCCATGAATGCCGATTATCCGACACTGTCAACTCTTTTGGTAAAACACATTACAAACTATAACTTGTAACAATGCAATACAATTCTCAGCAATTCTCTTTAAAGCAGAGTCAATTAATGATAATTCTGCACAGAAAAGTCACTAAACAAGATTACAACTTTTCAATGCTTCACTTTGCAAGCAATACAGGGAAGAGAGGATAGCAATTGTGAAATGGTAACTGAGCATGGTTGGCAAGTTATTTAGCTCAATAAATATCAATACAGAAATAGGTCTCAGGCAATAAAATATCCTCATTTTACAATGGCTATAAATATAAGCATTGGGATATGAAACATGACCTATATATAAAGTCTAGTAAAAAAGATGTCAATATTTTTTGCACCAAAACTTACACTACATTTTATGAAAAAAGTTTGCAAGATATTTCCTTAAGTTAGATTTTCTTAATGTTAAATGTTAGATAACATCTCTGAAACGGATGTCAAATTCTATAAAAAGAATGTTAAAAATACTTTTAAAAAGTTGTCACGATACTGATGTGTTGACTAATGAGTTTGCAATTAGTACTAATTATAAAGTCAGTATATGGAAAGCAAGAGTGTCCTGAATATAAACTAATTCATATATAGCAGCAGATATTCAGATGGAAGCTGGCACACAAGCCAGTAAAAGTCAGTGTGGCACATAATTGGGCAGTTAGACTTAAACCGAGTCAAGTACAGATGATTAAAGTCGGAAGTAAGCTTGGTTTCTCAAGATATCTCTTGTGAAATGTTCTCAAAAATGGACCATTAATTCTGGTTCCCATAAATTATCTTCTGGACCAAACCCTTGCTATTGTATTAAATACTGAAGTAGGTTTTGAAAAATGCATGAATCCATAATTCCTTCTACAAGAAAGTATGCTTGTCAACTTGGACAGAATCTGAAGGATGCAAGATATGACCAGGAAAGGGTTTCAGGGTAACTGGTTTCAGTAGAGAAATATGAAAACTGGGTGAATCTTTATAGAGTCTTGGAGCTCCAATCAAAAGGCAGCTGGACTGATTTGTGCTAAGATTTTTAGGAGACCTTCAAATGTTTGGACTAAATTAGTGATAGGTACACTCACTTTGAGAATCTGTATGTAGAGACAACCTTTGTTGCCAATCTTTAAAATTGGTGCAAGTTTACAAAGTATGTCAGCAGTTCTTTTATAACTTTCCTGGGCATGGTGTAAAGCCTCTTTTAAAATATCTAGACTGTTATGTATATATTGTAGTCTGGCAGTAAAAGCTGAAATAATTTAGGGAGAAGGCATGGATGCCACCCTAAAATGGTATATATATTAGACTTTGTTTAGTGGATGAGTGTGTCTGATTGGTCTATTCTGTTTGACCTGTGAATTGAGGGTAGACGGCAGTTGCTAATTTAATATTAAGAGCATTACAAAAGTGTTTCCAAAAACTATACTCAGAAGCCATATCATCAGGTACTTCCTGATGTCTAACCACTAATTATTCGGAAAGTAGATGTCACGATTTGAGTAGTTTTTTAATGATCCCTTGCCTCTGTCTATAATGATCTACCTCAAAAGTGACAGAGGATAGTGGAGGCAACACTCAAGCTGAATATCAGTAGCAATAAGACACTGGAGAGATGATATATATGCTGATGGTATAATGGCAATGGAAGAATATATATAACATGGAAAGCACACACGGCAATTGAATACAAACTGAATGCAATTCACAATATATACTTTAGTTTGTTAGTAACTCTGGGCAACTGTAATGGGATGAAATAGCAAATAGTCCAGACATGAAGATGGCAAATAAAGAATACGTGACTCCGGACATAGCAGGTGGTCACAGGTATCACGATAATTCTTGGCCAATATATATATATCAATCCCAATATGATCAAAGAGAGCAGAGAGCCCTTAAACAGTCCGTTACCTAGAAGTAGTTAGAAAAGCAAAGAATTCCAGCCGCGTGCCGCCCAGTAAGGCTAATATCTTCCAGCAACAAACCAATACAGAGGTATTTTAAGATATAGCAAAAGTTCACAAGAACAAGTTCAATACTAGTAAACTTAATAGCAAGCTCGCTATGGAACACAGTCACAGTAGAACAGCGAGCAGAATCTCAGGAGAGACTTTAACAGGAGCCAGCTTGAACATACAGCACAGGTGCATAGAATCAACTTGAATATGCAGCGATCAACTCACGGAAGATGTTTCCAATCTGTAACTTGACAGCGGTAAAGTTCAACGGACAACAGAGGACTACAGGTACCAGGTGCATCGATGTAAAAGCAAAAGTTCAATCAGCAGACATCCATGATAGTAGATTCGGCATAGTAGAACTACAGTTACCAGATGCGAAGATGTCATAAGCGGAAGTCCAGCTAGCAGGTAACAGCAGCAGAAAACTTTGTGCCCAGCGTAGAACTACAGGTACCAAGTGCAACGGTGAATTAGGTAAGTCCAGCCGGCAGGTAACAGCAACAATAGACTCAGGAGGCCCAAACAGAGGAACAGGTAATGGTAACCAGGAGCCAGGCAATCTGAGTAACACGAAGAACAGGCAATGACCCAAAGGTCATAGGTAGTTTAAATAGTACTCAGGGCCAATGAGAATCAGGGAGGAGGTCCTGATCACACAACCAGCAGCACCTGTATGAAAGTAGTGTCTCTGAGTGGACACAAGTCCAAAACATAGTTCACAGGGAAAAAAGTCACAATGTCGACACCTATCTACGGGACCGGCGCGTGACAGTAGATTCCCAACAAACTAGATAACTTCTACAGAAAACAAAATAAAACACATAGGATTTACACTCAGAGGAGAAAACATGAAACATTTCTGTGCACTTGATGCAAACTGAGAATTTGAGCTGCAAAGTAGACTTCTACAGTTCCTCTTCACTCATAAGAAAGGAGAGCTATGACACAGGGAGGAGCTATCTGGCAGCAAGCATGAGTCTGTCTCAGCAGCGCAAGGCACTATGTAAAACATCCTTTAGCAGAAACATTACAGGTCTTCTCTAAGACAGTGCTAGTCAGTTAATTATACAAGGGTTTGTTTAGGTGCACCTTAGCAAAAGGGGTGAAAATGTATGCAATAAAGAATTGTCTAATTTATTTTTTATCTTTTACTAAGAAAAAGCCTTGGGTTAGATTTTTCAAACCTTCTAAAAGGAAAAGAGGAGGAAAGAGAAGGAAAAGAGGAGGAAAAGAGAAGAAAAAGAGGAGGAAAAGAGGAGGTGTTGCCCATAGAACCATAGAATCATAATATAGCTATCATTTTCTAGAATGCACAAGATTTATAATAGCTAGCATCTGATTGGTTGCTCTGGGCAACACCTTCTCTTTTCTTTTTAGAAGTTTTGTTGAATGTATGATATATATGCCTGCTTATACTGGTTTCTAAAGATGGTCTGTCTTCATCTCTCTTGTCTGAAACTAACAGCTAATTCTGTATTTGTACAGTTTCAATAATATTGAAGCTTACACAAATACTAAGTCAACCACCTTAAAAGTGTAATATGCAATGTACATGACACATAACTTCTTATGGTAAAAAGGGCAAAATTCAACATATGCATAGAATCTGCAAAATTCAAAAAAGTATTTTCCTTCACAAATCGCATAAGGATGCCCTGTTAACTTTATTTATTTCCCTTTACATAGCACCTCTTACTATATTGTTTTAATACTTCTAAATAATTCTTACACTTTTATTTAACTTAATAATAATAATAATAAAAATAATAATAATAATAATAATAATAATAAAAAAATATTTTTGCAAATTGTCCAAAAAGTTGAGTGAATTGTGTGATGTAATTCTGGAGATTTAAGACAATATTACTTGATTCTCTTCTCCACTCAGCTTTGTTGATCACTCATGTTTACTTTATGAGGCTACAAGGTTGATCAATGTTAACCTTGTCTGGGAGGGAAGTTGTGGAATATTTAAGCATAGCTGTAGCGCTATATAAAAGAGAAAGAGAAAAGGTGTATAGACACAGGGAGCAATGAATTATACCGCCGGTGCCAAAATCAATAGGGCTTTGATTTTTATCACAAAATACTGTGAAAAGGACAACACTTGATCAAACAATTCCGACATTATTGACAATTCTAGCAATATTAATTAAAGAGAAACACTTCGCTGATTGACTGATAAAGCAACCAATAACAGTAAATTATAGGCATTGATTTTTGCATATATTTAAGTCCAGTAACTTATTTAAATCGATGTTACTGCTATGTAGCCTGAGAAGTCGAATTTGAAGATAAAGCTAGAGAAAATATACTTTAGTGTATTGTCTGTCTAGCTCTCAAGTACAAAATACAGGCATGTAAAATACTTTCAATATGTGTTATGTTGACAATGTTTACTGGCATAATGAACTGCACATATGCATGCCATTGTATAATAATATATCAGTTAGTAAGTAGCTCAGCAGCTTTGCTAGGTCTTGGATTTACAAAAATGAAGCAATTATTGTCCATTGTAAAATTGCTATTGAAAATGAATATTAATATAATAAATTCTTCAAGATTTGTGTTGTTTGCTTCCCTATTGGTTATGCATTGGTAACAGTATGAGTCTGTGTGTCATTGTTCGTGTGCGAAATGTATCTGCAGGAATTCATAAGAAAAAAAATTGCGGAGCACTCCAAAAAATTAAGAGATGAGGAGTGCAAGTTTGTGGCTGGGTTTATTTTTCTTATATGGATATCAATTTACATATTAGACAGCACCATACCTAACAATGATTAGCATACAGTTGCCCAAAACATTATATTTTATGCAGCCAATAATATCAACTGATATTACTCAGCAATGTCATTACTTAATATACCAGCCTGTGGTCCTACACTATGTACCCATCTGTGCCCTCACACTATCAACATTACCAGCACGCTGTGCTCTATGCTATTCACCAGTCTTGCGTTGTCAAAATTCCGTGTTAGCCGAATTTTTCCCCTTAGAGATACTTTCTGTCCCAACTTCAGGCTGATTGGCTCAGTAATGCTTTAACTTCTTGCTCAGACACCACTAATAACAGGAAACCTAGTCTTAGTGCTATGACTTGTTACATAGCTAAGGTAGGTCTACCGAGCCAATTGAAGCTGATTCTCTCTCATGCCCCTATGCGCTTTAGTTAAACCCAAGGTTCTTCTGACATTTTGATTTGGGTCTGTGTTAGAGATGAACGGTTCGGATTCTGTAAAATACGACAGATCTTAAATGTGGTGTACCGTGTCAAACCAAGTCATGGCGGTCTCTCGCCCCAAATTCAGATCTGAAAATGAGACAAAACGTAAATTACAGTAAAATGTCTGATCTTTCAAGTTTTAGATCGATATACTTTTTATATAGCACTACCTCCTGTTCTCTGGGGAGGAGGGTGGCTGTGATTCTGTGCTTAGAAAATCGCTCGTAAGTGAAATCAATAGCTGCAGTGTATGTAGAGATCAGTCTGCTAGAATTGTGTGGTGATCAATTGGGTGTCAGAGGTTTTAGAGTAGTGGCTACTGGTTGTTATTAATAGTATATATAGTATAGACATTTGAACTATTTAGTGGCGAAAAACAGGGTGCTGTATGACACTGAGCAGCACACCCCATAAACAAATAGATTTCTTTCTTTTAAAATCCAAAGAGTTTCTAGCTAAAAGCAATTTGTATGGGGAAGTATCAGTGAGTGTAACATCTGAAGCATTTAATGGAGGATAAACAGATTGCTGTCTCTGTATGGCTGTTAGCAGCACAATCCAAAAAACAGATATATTTATTTCTTTTAAAATCCAAAGTGTTTTGAGCTGAAAGCTATTTTATAAGGGTAAGTTTCAGTGACTTCTTTAATAAGCGGACCAAAAAGTGTGTTTTTTGAAACTGAACAGCACACCTCACAGAAAAAATATAATTTTTTTTCCCCCAAGAATTTATTGTCCAAAGTTGAATTATATTGTGAAGCAGTGTCAGGAAAATTGGAAGGTAATATTCCCTCCTTTCCCTCTTTCATTGGGTGTTCACCTGGTGTGGAGGAAGCTACAAGTAGCTCCAACTTCAAGTAGTATAACTTCTCTTGTCAAATATGGATTGTCTACAGATCAGGAGCATCCCATTACACAGTCATGGCAGTAGTAGTAATTTGTAGACATCTACCGCTATTTCCCACAGCCTGAACTCAGGGCTGGAGTTTAGGCTCATTTGCACTGGGAGCTCTTAGTAGCTAGTATTGCATTGTATATGAGGTTTATTTTTTTTTTGCCAAGCCAAGCATTCCTGAATTTATTGCAGATGAAGAGCCTGGATCTAGGTCAGAAATTAACAGGGTGAACAAGGGTAGTTTAGGGGGTGTTTTTATTTCAATTAAAATAATTTTTACACTAGTATCTGTATATTATTTACATTTTTCTTTGCTGCACAACAGGTCCATCCCAGGGGTGCCAGGGCATGCTGGCACTTGTGGTTCCCCAAGTGTCAGCATGCCTTGGCAGCCATGGGTATGCTGTTGCTTGTTGTACTACAAGCACCAGCTTGCCCGAACACTTAATGGCAGCCAGCCCATGCAGGGACCTATAGTGAACCAGGGACAAAATGGTTTTATACATTCAATTTATCATTATTACTCCACACCCACCGACCCAGGTGTCTGTATGCAGACATTTTAACTGCATCAACATTATGAACATGTAGATATTATGACTGTTGACATTATAGCTGTGTTGACATTTTGATTGTCGATATTTTGAATGTCAACATTTCATAACCAGTGCGTTTGTCGAATTCAGTCTCACAGAAAACATCAGCTCTTGAAGGATTAAGAGAGCTAACATTCCATACAAAACCCTCAGTGGCAGGAAAAGGCTCATACCATGCCCACTCTTTGCTAGTAGGGTTCCTGCTACTGCTGGCAAATGTACTAGAATGCCCATTGCAAAAATGAGTGCCCAACCCAGTCATGCATCTTCCTTAACTTCCCATACACCACTTTGTATGGCCTGGCACCTTAAAAAAAAACCACATTAATGCAGGATACTGAGGCTGAAGAACAACTTGGGTACTCACAGAATCCTGAGGAGAGTCTAAGACAGCGGTTGGCAACCCTTTTCTATCAGTGTGCCAGAAAAGATATTTTCTAACCCAGGTGGGCCAGTTGTATGTGTATATATATATATATATATATATATATATATATATATATATACATATATATATATATATATATATATATATATATATATATATTTATTTATACTCACCTTTCCAGTGGGGGTGAACTAATATTGTGTGATGATGATCTTGACATCAGTGATGAGGGTGATGACATTGTCAACATAGAGGAAGATGACCACTGTTAGCCAAATGCCCTTTAGTAAATTGTTAAAATCACTATCTATTCTACAGTTCTTCAACCGACAACCAAACTGTTCTCTTTTGTGGGGCCCCAAACAACTCAAACACTTCAGTAATATAAGTGACAGTCCCTGTTGCTTGTCATGCCTTTCACTGGGAATATCACTGACTGGTATTAGCACAACTAAACTGAGAGGCGCGGAGTCTAACGCACCACCGGTGTTCGCCAGGGACCCCCACAAGGAGGTTTGGGCTTTGCTGCGTGTGATGCGCAGGTCCCGGTTCTCCCAGATAGTTACCAGTGCAGTGAATGGAGAGTAGTCAAACAGGCCGAGTCGAAACCAGAGGAGCACAGTACAGAAGGCAAATCGTAATCAGGAACAGTCCAAGGGTCAAAACCAGTGCGGGCAGCGAAGAACAAGGGATGATCCGGAAGAGAAATCAAACAATAGCCAAGGAGTCAATACACAGGAGTAACACAGGAACAACCATGCTGGAGCTCGAAGAACCAATACTCTGGCACTAGACATGTGTCAGAGGCTGCCTTATATACCCTAATGTGCCTCCTGATTGGGTTAGGGAGATTTAGGCGGTTTAGTCATGCTGGCTGCAGACAGGTGAGCAGAGATAGAGTTCTGCTGCTAGGCAACAGGACGTGGATTACGGAGAGAAGGTTTTCGTCTACGGCACCTGTGGAGAGTGCGGAGACGGCACCTGACAGTATCCTCTCCTTCTTTCTTACGGGTGGTGCAGGAATCCCGCAGAAATCTTGCCAACAGACGTGGAGCGTGAATATCCTCTTCATAGACCCAAGATCTCTCCTCTGGGCCGTAGCCCTTCCAATGGATGAGAAATTGGCGTCTTCCTCTAGAGATACGAGACTCCAGAATGCATTCTACCAGAAATTCTTCACCACGAATGGTCTTGACAGGAGGAGGTGGAGAGGTTTTGCTGGAGAATTCGCTGAGAATGAGTGGTTTAAGCAGAGATATATGGAAGGTATTATAAATCCGAAGAGAAGCTGGTAGATAAGTCTGTAGGTGACAGGGTTGATCACATGAGAGATGGAAAAGGGTCCAATATAGCGTGGAGCTAATTTCATAGTGGGAACCTTGAGTCTGAGGTTGCGGGTAGCTAACCAGACTTTGTCTCCTACCCGAAGTACAGGAAGATTCCTTCTATGCCGATCTGAAAAGTGTTTGTAACGGTCAGAAGCTTGTAATAATCTGGAACGTACTTGGGACCAAATTTGAGAAAAATTGTGTACCATATTCTGCGCAGCAGGTACTGAGGAATCAGAAAGATCAGAGAAGGTGGGGAGAATGGGATGTCTCCAGTAGATGGTAAAGAAGGGAGAGTTACCCGTGGACTTGTGTTGGTGGTTATTATGGGTAAACTCGCCCAGGGTAAAAGTTCACTCCAGGACGACTGTTGATCCGAACAGTAGCACCTCAGAAATGCCTCCAGGTCCTGATTGGTCCGTTCAGTCTGCCCATTAGTTTGCGGGTGGTACCCGGAGGAGAATTTTAGGCTGATCCCAAGCTGTTTGCAAAAGGATCTCCAGAATTGGGAGACAAATTGGACTCCACGATCAGAAATGATGTCCCTCAGTCAGCCGTGAAGGCGAAAAATCTCTCGGATGAACAGGAGAGCCAGTTGGGAGGCAGAAGGTAATCCCTTGAGGGGAATGAAGTGGGCTAATTTCGAAAAGCGGTCCACCACCACCCAGATGGTGTTAAAGCCCTGACTGGCAGGAAGGTCTGTAATGAAATCCATGCTGATACTGAGCCATGGAAGGTCCGGAATGGGAAGAGGATGGAGGAGACCGGCAGGGGGTCTCCTAGGAATCATATGTCGGGCGCAGACCTCACAGGAACGGATGTATTTCTGGACGTCCGAGGACAAGGAGGGCCACCAGTATAAACGAGATAGAAGGGCAACAGTCTTCTTAACCCCGGCATGACCAGCGAACTTGGCATTATGAGCCCATTTAGGAGTTTGGTGCGCAGATGTTCCTGTACAAACGAGCGACCAGGAGGAGGAGTCTTGAAAGGCGAATTGGTCAAAGCTACAATCGTGGAGGAGTTGAGGATAGGTTTGGCTACCATGGGTAACGAGGCATCAGAGGAGTCAAATGCTCTGGACAATGCGTCAGCAAGCAGATTCTTGGTGCCAGGGCGAAAGATTAGAATCAAGTGGAATCTGTTAAAGAATAGCGACCAGCGGGCCTGACGAGGATTCAAGCATTGAGCAGACTGCAAGTAGGTAAGATTCTTATGATCAGTAAACACTGTGATGGGAAATCGTGCCCCTTCCAACAGGTAGCGCCATTCCTCTAATGCGGTCTTGATGGGGAAGAGCTCTTTATCGCCAATCCCGTAGTTAGCCTCACTGGCCGAAAACTTTTTGGAGAGGAAACTGCAAGGAACGGGAAGACCTGCAGCATTCTTCTGATACAACACCGCTCCAGTCCCAACAGAGGATGCGTCGACTTCCAAGAAGAATGGTTTACTTTGGTCGTGTTGAGATAGGACCGGAGCAACCATAAAGGCCTCCTTAATGGCCAGGAATGCTTGAACTGCCTCTGGAGGCCAGGATTTAGATTGGCCACCCTTCCGAGTAAGCAGAGTAATGGGAGAGATTAGCGTGGAAAATCCCTTGATGAATTGGCGATAGTAAAATGTAAAGCCAATAAAACGCTGGGTAGCTTTGAGGCCGGAAGGCCGAGGCCAATTACGAATAGCCTCTAATTTGCTGGGATCCATCTGAAGGCCAGAACCCGAAACAATATACCCCAGGAAGGGTACTTGAGAGCAATTGAAGAGGAATTTCTCTAATTTGCAGTATAGCTGGTTGGAACGTAAACGAGAAAGTACTTCTTTGACATGCAGAATATGAGTAGACAGATCTTGTGAAAAAATTAGGATGTCATCCAAATAGATCACCACCGACTGATAGAGTAGATCCCTGAATATTTTGTTAATAAAGTCCTGAAAGACAGCTGGGGTGTTACAGAGCCCAAAAGACATCACCAGGTATTCATAGTGGCCGTCTCTGGTATTGAACGCGGTTTTCCATTTGTCTCCTTTACGAATTCTAATCAGATTGTCGGCACCTCTGAGGTCCAGTTTGGTAAAATTTTGTGCCCCTCGGATACGATCGAAGAGTTCCGAAATTAGGGGAAGAGGGTAGCGATTTTTAATCGTGATGGCGTTAAGTCTCCTGTAATCAATGCACGGTCTGAGAGAGCCGTCCTTCTTCTTAACAAAAAAGAAGCCTGCCCCTGCTGGAGAAGATGACTTCCTAATGAATCCCCTCTCAAGGTTCTCGGAAACATACTCGGACATGGCTTGAGTCTCGGGTAAGGACAGAGGATATACCCTGCCTCTAGGAATGTTTTTTCCAGGGATGAGGTCGATAGGGCAATCCCAAGGCCAATGCGGAAGAAGGATTTCAGAAGCGGTTTTAGAGAAGACATCAGAAAAACCAGAATAAGCTTCAGGAAGACCCACCAGGGAAGATGTACAGAGGCAGGCCAACTTGAATTTCGAGGAAGAAACGGATCTCAGGCACCTCTTGTTACAGGAAGAACTCCAGCGGATGACTTGTGCTCATTGCCAATCAAATTGTGGAGAATGAAGTTCAAGCCAGGGTAACCCCAGGATGATAGGGTTAATGGATTGCGGTAGAACAAAAAAACTTATGAGCTCGGAATGAAGCACTCTTACTTCCATCTGGAGCAGGGGAGTAGAGAGAGAGATTGAGCAATTGGAGACTCTATTCCCATCAACTGCCGTGAGCATCAAATGTTGGGTCAACGGTATCGTATAAAGACGGAGTTTGGTCACTAACTTGGAGGAAATAAAGTTCCCTGCAGACCCCCAGTCCACAAAGGCCCAGGTGGAAAATGGGCCATTGGGGGAAACCAAGGTGACAGGCACCAAAAACTCTGACTCCTTCCGAGAGTAGGGAGGAAGGGACTGGGGTACTAGGTTGACCTCCCTATTATCACCTAGGAGGTGGCGTCTTCCCAGCCTCTTAGGACAAACGAAGAGGAGATGACCTGGTTCACCACAATATAAACAGAGGCGGTTCCTCATTCGTCTTTCACGTTCCTCTGGAGAGAGACGGGAACGACCGATCTGCATGGGCTCCTCCAAAGGTCGACGAGTGCGATCCCGTTCGAGAGCCCGTTCCCTGTGGCGAATGTCCACTTTGATACAGAGGGATATGAGGTCGCCCAGGTTGGGAGGGAGGTCACGAGAGGCTAAATCATCCTTTATGCGATCATAAAGGTCTTGCCAGAAGGTAGCGATGAGAGCTTCATCGTTCCATCGGAGTTCGGCTGCTAGAGTCCTAAATTGTACCGCATAATGTCCTGCCGTAAGGGAGCCTTGGCGTAATCCTAGGAGACCGGAGGCAGCGGAAGAAACTCTTCCGGGTTCGTCTAATGCTTTTCGAAACCTCTCAATGAAAACCACCGAATTTCGTAGCACAGTATCATCCCGTTACCAAAGAGGAGAAGCCCAGGCTAATGCCTGCCCGGAGAGGAGGGAGATCAAATAAGCCACTTTAGCTCATTTCGTAGAGAAATTTTCAGGAGCCAATTCAAATTGAATAGAACACTGGTTAAGGAAACCATGACACTTCAGTGGATCGCCATCTTATTTCTCAGGAGGAGGGATGCGGAGGCTTCTGGCAGCTGCGGTGCTAGAAGAGATGATAGGAGCCGAGGCAGTGGAGGATAAGGTGGTCGTGGAAAGAGTAGGTAGCGAGGCTTGAAGAGAGTCCAGGTGGGAGACCACTCCCAGAATACATTGCAGCGATTGTGCCTGATTGGATTCTTGCCTATACACTCTTTGACCCAGGTGAAGTAATAAATCGTGGGCCGAAGGTTCATCCGGTCCACTCATGGCCAGAGTATTCTGTCACGCCTTTCACTAGGAATATCACTGACTGGTATTAGCACAACTAAACTGAGAGGCGCGGAGTCTAACGCACCACCGGTGTTCGCCAGGGACCCCCGCAAGGAGGTTTGGGCTTTGCTGCGAGTGATGCGCAGGTCGCGGTTCTCCCAGATAGTTACCAGTGCAGTGAATGGAGAGTAGTCAAACAGGCCGAGTCGAAACCAGAGGAGCACAGTACAACGGAGAGAAGGCAAATCGTAGTCAGGAACAGTCCAAGGGTCAAAACCAGTGCGGGCAGCGAAGAACAAGGGATGATCCGGAAGAGAAGTCAAACAATAGCCAAGGAGTCAATACACAGGAGTAACACAGGAACAACCATGCTGGAGCTGGAAGAACCAATACTCTGGCACTAGACATGTGTCAGAGGCTGCCTTTTATACCCTAATGTGCCTCCTGATTGGGTTAGGGAGATTTAGGCGGTTTAGACATGCTGGCTGCAGACAGGTGAGTAGAGATAGAGTTCTGCTGCTAGGCAACAGGACGTGGATTGCGGAGAGAAGGTGTCCATCTCCGGCGCCTGTGGAGAGCGCGGAGACGGCACCTGATATTGCTTAAATGTTTGGATTGTTGAACTATGTGCATGTCCCTTTTAACATTTGGGTGGGTGGGTGGTTAAGTCCAAGGAAAATTCCATCTTGCTCTATTTAACATTATGAACTTGGTCTATCCTCATCTTTTAAATGTCTAATGATGCAGCTGCTGTCCGTCTAATGAACTCTGATTACTGCCTCTTCACTTTCCATGAGGCATGATGTTTAACATTAAAAATATAGCATTAATAGTTTTTCACCATTTTTCTTCTGGGTGCAGCCCACCTTTGTCTTTCTACTTGTCTAAAATGACAATCAGCCAGTGCTCTGTCACTATGTTTCATAGGGATTGTAGCATGTTTGCACATAACACTTGGTTGGTCATTATCCTCCTCCTCATCCTTTCAGCATAATAGTGCTAGCACACAATGCTAAGTCATTCACAGGCAAGCTATTCTTTGTATTGCTGGTTTCACTAAGAGGCATACCAGTGTCAGTCTGTTGGAAAATCTCAGGAATTTAATTTTCGGCATTCAGTGACTAAATGTAGATAATTTCTGCACACTGTTGTGCCACTATGTTTCATATGGATTATATTTTTTATTAAACTGACATGCTTTTTTGCCACTCCTATGTAACTAATTTTAGTCAGCAAGCTTGCTGCAGCCTTTCATCAAAGTTGATGAAAATGTGCACAGTTGTGAAGAGATCATTAGAAAATAGACTGCTAACAACTGTAAATTAATATTAATGCTATAAATAGTAATGTAAGAACAAAAAGAGCTCAAAATCCCAAGATTTTACCAATTCTTCACTATGTTTAAGTAAATCCAGATCCAAAAGCAAAACATATGAGAATTTTTGGACAAAACGAGAACCAAAACCACAAAACGAAGATGATTTTAGAACCAAAAAACAGGTGTCTGCACACATCACTAGTCTATATATGTATGATGTTTTGTTCCCTTTTTCTATATAGATATGTTGGTACTGTGTGAATAAATATCAGCATTTTATTGGGAGAGTAGATTAACACTCACCATGCCCTTGTGTATCATGTGACACCCAAGCAGGACATGTAAAGCTCTTAAACATGGATTTTGATTAATTGCAAAGACAAGAATTAACTGTGGAAAGGATGGCAGACAACAGGTGAAAATTGCAGAATAAATCACACATGTAAGGTGACAATTGCAGAATAAATCACATCCCTGATTTTCGTACAGTGCATATATTGGAAGCCACCAAAAAATACAGATAAATGTTAATCTCTTTAATATATATGGAAATTATGGTTTGAGGAAACCCCCCACCCCACCCTAAACTTGGAAATTTGTATAATTTGAAGGTTGTGACTGCCATATTTTTGTCCCAGGCCCCCACCCATCTGTTTTTAATCAGAGTAGTCTGGTTTCTACCAATAACATTTGTAAATCAGAGGCAGTAAATGAGGTAAATCCCAGTATATAAAATTATAATTTTTTAGAGTAGGTACCCCTCTGAAGGAGGTCACCTTGATGTGGTAGATGGGCATCCACAGTTGGATCAATATGTGCACTAGAACCTTACGTTTTTACATTTATTCTAGAAGTTATGTTATAGAGTCTATATTACTGCAGAATTTAACAGATGTATGTGTCTATTTATTTATAAATATGGTGTTACTGCGTAAAGTGTGCACCTGCACTTTGTACTTTCAGCCACTGCAGTGTAGCACCTTCAACATATTTGGAAATATAGGGTGTGCGGACAACCCCCCATTTGGAATTTTATAAATATGTATATACATATTAGATGTACATATATATATATATATATATATATATATATATATATATATATATATAATGCTTTTCACAATTCTCAATACTAAATCTGTGATGGCTTATTTACTATCTGCTGAGTTAACACATGAAAGTTGCCTGGGCAATCATATTTTGATATAAAGGCTGCAAATTTTTTATCAAGACATGCCACCTTCCCAATTCAAAATCTGTTTAATCTGATATATCTTAACATAATCTAAATGACGCCTTAAGTTCCCCATAAGACTTCATGCAGAATGAGCTCTCGGGACAGACCTTTCTTCGTAGTCTTGGGCCAACATGCGCCCATTGTCGCCCTAGTGTATGACACAGTCTCTTTGTCAGTAGCATGCTCCCGAGGGCAGGGCTCCTTATTTGAAACCTAACCACAACCCAAATTTAGAAGAGAGAAGCCAGAAAACAAAGAAAAAGCTACAAAAAAGAAAGAAGACATTGCATTAACTTTGATCTTGGTAAGTGTACGTACAGTATTTTAATTAGTACTTATACAAATATGTTATTTTCTTTTTTATGATAAAAAATATTTAAAATATGGATAGTGTATTGCTTATTTTAATTATATAAAATGTTTTTCTAACTTAAACTTAGTTAAATGAATACAGTTTTTTTTCCTTTTTGTACTTAATTATATGTTAATTATATGGACACTGTAGTAACTCGTTGACCATGCACCGCTGTTTCCATTTAAACCACTACTTGAAAATCCTCACTTGCCTGGTTGACATGAGGACTTATTCACTGACTTGAAACCAGTTGAACTATTCACTGATCCCTGTGTTTTGGTTTTGGTTTTGGTTTTGGATTAAGTTTGTGTTTTGGTTTTGGCAAAACTAGCCTTGTGTGTTGTGGTTTTGGCTTTGGATCCTCATTTTTTAGAAAAATAACTAAAATGGGATAAATGTCATAATGTTGCTCTTTTTTTGCTCCTACATTATTATTATTATTATTATTATTTTTATTAACCTCAATAACACTAATTTCCAGTAATTTCCAGTCAATTTTGACCACCACACAGGTCACAATATTATTTTCATACACTTTCGGACAAAGACTTCAGCGAGCTGGCTGGATGCTAAGCGACAGACCAACAACACAAACACACAGCAGTTCATAGCACATCTAGGAAACATTGCCACACAGCAGTGGCAGAAAAAAAGAAAAGTTGTGCAAGATGGAATTGTCCTTGTGCCCTTCCACCCACCCTTATGTAGAGCATTGAAAAGGACATCAACAATTTAACAAAGCAAGCACTCCAGCAACAAGGAGTTTCCATATTTGTGGCTGAAGTGTTTGGTTTGTTTGGGCCCCCACAAAAAAAAAAACTACTGATAGCTTAGCTGCCTTAAGTTCAACAGTGCTCTCAATGAACTACATTATTAAACCATGTCTGTTCGTCCTGCATCTTTAATCTCCTTCTCCTCTGTGGATACCTCCCTCTCATCCCTGACAAACTTATGTAGACACAGGAATGGAACTTTCAACTGGAGTAGCATTAGGGGGTAAATGTATCAAGATACGATTTTCCAGCGTGTTAAAATCGTGGCAAATCGCGGGTGATAACCAGCGATTTTTGTCAAAAAGTTCTCAAATGTATTAACTTAGGAATTTTATCCTGATCTTCAAAATCGCTGGACATCTCTGGCAATTTGCTGCGATGTCAAACACTCACACTAAACCCATCACTGTTACACTGCCGTGCTATAGAGCCGAAGGTCCGGCAGCTGTCAAAACTGTAAAAAATAGATAAATGTAAAAAAAAAAAAAAAAAAAAACCCTCTTTCACTATTAACTATTGCCAGACTACTGCTGGTAACGTGAAAATCGGTGAAAAATTTTGCGTGGGGTCCCGCCAATTTTCACTTAACAAGCACTAGGCAAATCAGCCAGGCTTGGTGGTACTATAGTAGGGGGACACGCGGCAGGGGTCGTCTTGCCATAATGACAACCAACCCCAGGCTGTTCAGTGCTGGGTAGATTCCTTAGGGAGTGGGGTCCGCTGAAAATAATTAACGGACCTCTCCTCTAGGGACACCCAGGCCAGTGCTGAAAGCACTAGGGCTCTTCCTACACCCCTGGGTGGTGTATAAATAATAAACAGCACTAAAAGTGTAAAAAAATAAACAGACGCCATTTTGTTTTGTGGAACTACCAATTCCAGCCAGCTAGGGTGCCATAAACAGTGTGGGCATTCTAAAACTTGTATAACTGCAAGCCCCAGTATACCCATGGCAGCCAGGGCATGTTGGCACTTGGAGAATAACAAGTGCCAACATGCCCTGACACCCATGGCTGGCTGGGACCTGTAGTTCCACAAAAGAAAATGTTAAATAAACCACCACACCTTCATTAAAACCACAACATTTAATACAAATAATAAACCCACAATAAAGACAGTAAACACTCTCATTTATATCACATATTCTTATTAAAAATAATTAATCCCCTTATACTCACCACTGATGTTTTCATCTATTGTCAGCAGCTTTTAATACGAAAATGGCTGTCAACCAAGTCCCAAATAAATTTGTATCCAATAGTCCGGCTTCAACAAGTCCCAAAAAAAATTGTAATTCCCAAAGTCCGGCTTGAAAAGTCAGAAAATTATTTGTATCCAAAAGTCCCTGCTTGTAATGTCTTCTCTTCTTCTTTGGAAAAAGCCCCCCTTGTTGATTGCAGTCCTCATTTCTTCTTGGCCAGTTGGGCCCCCTTATTGCTTGAAGTCTTCTTCTCTTCAGCCAGTAGGGCACCAGATTTGTAATATCCACTCTGGAACATGCTTGCTTGAGAAAAATAAATAAAAGAGGAGAGCCGGCGCAAACAGCTTCTACAGTGTAGAAGCTCCGATACGCAATGAAGCTCCGATACTCTGTCGTGGGAAACCCCTAATACTATAAATAGACCTAGCGCAATGAACTAATTATCTGTCAATTCTTTTTGATCAGAACAGATGTCAAAATGTTCTGCTGAATCATCTGCATTATCCTTGGGTCTCTTAGAAAAGCTTTGTTTTTTCCTAGCAGCTTTAGTCTGAGAAACTGAAGGAAGGGACGCCGTCGTGTCAGGTACCACATCAGCTGTCAACTTGCTCACCAGGAGCTCTTTGCATCTCTTGTGATCTGGGACACTGGGAAATAAAGAGAAAACATAGCTCTTAAACCTAGGATCAAGCATAGTCGCCAAAATGTAGTGGTCCGATTTCCAGAAGTTCATAACTCTTCGATCCCGGCAAAGTGACTAAAGTACTTCATCTACAAGTCTGACATACTTAGCGCAATTTCTTTGTGCCATCTCCTCCTTCATTTTTCAAGGTGCTTTTCCGAGAGTGGAATTAAGGGAATCACTTTGCTCAAGCTAGCAGTGTCTGACCTCAATTCACAGATGACTACTTTGAATCGTTTCAGGACCTTGCACAACATGGAAAGAATTCTCCACTGCACTGTACTAAAATACATTCCCCCTCCTTTCCCAATGTCATAGCTTGTGGAGTAATCGTGGATGGCTTTTCACTTTTCCTCCATCCTTACAAACATATAAAGTGTGGAATTCCATCTTGTTACCACCTCTTGCTTCAGTTGGCGGCAGGACAAAATACATTTTTCTTGCAGCTGCTGCAATTTCCTACATGCTGTTGCAGAATGCCGAAAATGTCCCAACATTTTTTGGGCCACAGAAAGCATCTCCTGCATGTCCCTGTCATTTTTGAAAAAGCTCTGTACCACTAAGTAGATTGTGTGAACAAAACAGGGAATGTAATGGATTTCATATAAAAATAGTCAGGTTCTGGGCGCTTGTAAAGGGAAGATATATCAATTTAATATGGATAGGTCCACAATACGCTCCGGCCGGAACGAGACAGCTTAGATGTGTTAAACAATTAACATGCATCAATTGACACTGCCGAAAACAATGATAATGGTAAAAAACACTACAAACTCAGTGTGATTGCAAATATGGTTAGAGTGCACTTGCAAGCTACTAAAATATGAAATGACAATTGATATGAACCGCAAAAAGAAAATGTAAGGAAATATAATGTCCAGAGTTGTAAAATAAAAATAAAAAAAATAAAAAAAATAAAAATAAAAATGTTGGTGATGATGAAAAATGCAAGCAAAAATGAAATTGGTAGCCGTTACTCACATGAAGCAGGGATGTCTGGCTGTCTATAATGCAGACAGGCACTTAGTAGCGGTCCCAGAGTCTGTGCTGATGAGGTTAGATATAATGTTGATTTCAATGATAATAAGCACCCAGCAGAATGCCAATTATTAAAACAAGAATGAGGAAGAAAGTTCTTCTAGTTCCTAAAAGGAAATCCTCTCCTTCTTGTTGAAAGAAAAAATGATCCCGCTCAAATAGCGTGTGCACGCTGCGGGATATCTCCGTGTTGAGATTAAATGTATGGATATCAAAATGCCTCCAATAATGGACAGGTACCCAGCAGAATATAGGTGGCGATGATCCAAATGTAGTCCTCCTAATACCCAACGTAGTCTCTCTCTTTCTCATAAAGTTGAGGCTAAACAGGGGAATCGGTAGTGCCGCTGTGGATGAGCGCATACACGCTACAGGCTGGTCTCCGATGTGGGTGTAGTCCTCCTAATCCCCAAACGTAGTCTCTCTCTTTCTCATAAAGTTGAGGCTAAACAGGGGAAGCGGTAGTGTCGCTGCGGATGAGCGCATACACGCTACAGGCTGGTCTCCGATGTGAATGTCTGTATATGGTAATGTAAGATGCTAGCATGCTAGTAAGTTGAATAAAACTGAGTTGAGGGACAGTCTCCAATGCGTTTCGCCCGGTGGCAATGGCCAGTGGGCTTCCTCAGGGATAGTAATGTCCAACTGGTCTTCCTAGCCAGTTTTTAAAGAGATCCGGATGTGCCAATCAGTCAAGAGGCAATGGAGTAATTAAGTAATTAGTGAATAAATCTGAGTACTGGTGATTGCACAACAATCCAACAGGCATGATGGAAAAAAACAAAAGAAAACAATAGTGCACTAGTTGCAAAACAAAAAAGAGCATGTTTGAACATATATAGAAAAATATATATAAATAGATCTAGTTGCATAAATATTAATGGGTGATGTACATGGTATATATATGAAATGAACAAAAATAAATAAAAATAAAAAAAATTTAAAAAAAAAAATTAAATTAAATAAAAAAATAAAAATAAAAATAAAAATAAAAATAATAAAAAAATATAAAAAAATAAAAAATAAAAAAATAAATAAAATAAAAAAATAAATAAATAAATTAAATAAAAAAATTGAAAAAATAAATAAAAATAATTATAAAAATGAAAATAAAAATAAAAATAAAAACAAGTATAAGTATAAAAATAAAGTGGGAATATGGTATAGCTGGCATATTATTCCCATTGTATCAATGTGTATAAGGACAAATATAGTGGATACATTATAAGTGGAGAAAATAACCCAGGTCAAAATCCACATTCAATCCTTTTGGGATCAGGGTTTTAAGATTAAAAATCCATCTCGCCTCTTCTTTTGAAATGAGGGAAATGAAATCTCCACCTCTCCAAGGTTTATGAACTTTACATATTCCTAAAAACTGAAGTTTAGTGTGGTCATGGTTATGATGTTTAAGAAAATGAGATGATACGGTATGATTATCTAACTGATTGGTGATGTTGCGAAGGGTGACTCCTTTCAGATCAAAACCAAAATCACCTGTGATACTATGGGTGTGGTTTATCTGTTGGAGTGCCCGTGTGGACTACAATATGTAGGGCGTACTATCCGGAAACTTCATGTTAGAATTTCAGAGCACCTTTATTTTACAACTCTGGACATTATATTTCCTTACATTTTCTTTTTGCGGTTCATATCAATTGTCATTTCATATTTTAGTAGCTTGCAAGTGCACTCTAACCATATTTGCAATCACACTGATTTTGTAGTGTTTTTTACCATTATCATTGTTTTCGGCAGTGTCAATTGATGCATGTTAATTGTTTAACACATCTAAGCTGTCTCGTTCCGGCCGGAGCGTATTGTGGACCTATCCATATTAAATTGATATATCTTTCCTTTACAAGCGCCCAGAACCTGACTATTTTTATACGTATCTAACATTGTTGGGAGTTTAGGGGTCCCCCATACACTCTCAGGTTCGCATTTGGCTGCTTCATATATTTGGAGGAAGCGCAGCCTATCCCTCTTTTTCAACCAATGTAATGGATTTCACCCAGCTGTAATGCTCTCACAATATTTGTGGCGTTATCATAAATGGCATATCCTCAGGAGAGTCCAAACGGGATAAACCAAGTTGTAATGAAATCCCTTGGTTATTCAAACAGGTTGTCATCAGTATGCCTCTTATTGAAGCCGCTGATACACAGAGTAGCCTGCCTCTGAATAGTCTGGTGTTGTTGGGTACATACTGCTGATGTTCCTGCTGCTGAAGGCAATTCAACCCAGTGGGCTGTCACAGCCATATAATCTTTAGTTTGCCCAGTTCCGCTTGTCCACACATCTGTGGTTAAGTGTACAGTGGGTAGAATTGCATTTTGCAGCCTAATAATTACATTTTATAGAACCTTCAGGTAGAGGTGAGGAATTGCTTCTCTATTAAAATGGTGTTGTGATGGAATTTGGGTGACGGGGACACAGGACCTCAATTAACTGTCTAAAACCAGCTGCATTCATTGTGGATATCGGTTGCAGATCTAATACTATCATAGTCACCATGGCATCTGTCATCTGCTTTGCAACTAGGTAACAGCTTTCATACTTGCTTCCTCTTGCAAAGGATTGTTTAACAATCAATTGTTGTAAACTACTAGTTGTCTTCTTTACAATGAATGCTGTAGGAGAAGTGGCAGCATGACATATTACCATACACACTTACATTTTGACCACTGTATATAGGACAAAGTGAAAATAAACCCTTTTCCCCTGGCAATAACACCTGTTTTTCTCCAACAAGAGGACATTTTGCCTTTTGATAAATCAGCCCCTGATTTCTACACCTAAAAATACATTTTAGGAGTGGGCCGCTGAAAATGAATGAATTAACAATTGGTCTGATGTATTTTGGCACCTCAAACTTCTGTACCTCTTTGTGTAATCTTCTTTGTCACTATACATGTGAACTTTGGGTTACCTTCTCCTTATAGTAGGCTTCCCACCCACTCATCTCCCAATTTCCAAACCTTCATTCCTGGTGTTCATAATATTCACACCTCTGTTTAATAAAGTGATCTTTAGAATAAAAAGAAAAGTAAAACAATTTTCCTGAATCAACTCTCAGACTGTATCAAGATACCATATTTACAATCACCAAAATGAAATACTAAAAAACTACTGAGCCAGAAAAGTCCATTTTATTTTTATTGAAATTCTGTCACGGTTCACGAGCATTCAATTACACTAAAGTTTTGTGTTATTAGACATAACTAAAAATGTGAATAATATATATGAAGCTGCATCATTATTCTGCCTTTGAGAGACTGATATATTTTATTGACCAAATCATACACTATTTTGAAGGAAAATGTTTTGCAGTTTCCATTCTAAATTCTTCAATTGCCAGTATAGAACACTGGTAATGTACAAGACAAAGCTTTCTTATAACCAGGGTTTCCCTAGTATACATTGGAACTGCACCTGTATTAATTAATGTATTGATTTTTAAACCAATAAGATAATTATTCTGTTCTAACACTAATGTGAAACATAACAATATGTTTCTATTTACTCTTTTTTTTTCTTTCATTGTTTTTAAATGTTTTTAGTTTATATTAACTAGAATTACTTAAGCACAACATTTTTTAATGCCTGACGGTCTGAAGCTCAACTCCATCTTGTCCAATTACGCACAGAAAGATGGGCAAAAAAATATTTTCCACAACAGACAGGAAATAGGTGAACTGGGATTTGCTATGCAGGTGGAAATTTACTGGTTTGGTGAATTAGCTACTTAGTCAATTGTATTGAAGGTGCACTCAAGGGCATATATACTAATGGACAGATTTTCTGATATGGGTTTGCCTTCATTCTGTTCAATCAAGTGTGCAAAAAAACAAGCCACCTTTTTCCTAAACACCTGATTGGACAGGATAGAGATATATTAAGATTCAATAAGCTGATGTATTGTTATGTTTTTAATAAATCACCCCTCTCTCCAATGATTAGGAAGTGTGGTCACAATAAATAGTCTGCATTGCAATGACATACTTACAAATGAGAGGTGATATTCAATGTGTTTCTTTCTAGTAAAATACTGTATAAATAATTTAAAAAGGATGTGTTTTTGCCTTTCCCAAACAGATTTAAACTTACTCAGATGACTTATAAGTAGATTTTTTTCTCCTACCTACAGAACCCAATTCTTCCCCTTGAAAAAGGACACTCTTTATTTAGTAAATTACACATATCTACAATATTACTAATCTATAGCTATCTTGTAGTCTGAATTTTTTTCTTACTATGTATCCCAAAAGTGTTTCAAAACCCCCTATGTCTAACCTCGCTCTCTTGTATCTGTCACTGCAGCTGGCTTACCCAACGTCAGTAAATTTACTGCCAATGTAATACTATATACAGTAAAAGTACAAATACTGTAGTAAAGATACCAAGTCAATGATTTTGATGAACTGTAGATACACAGTCCCTCTTCCTACAATCCTTATGCCAATTATCCTCTAGAAGTTTCTACTACTTTACAATTGTCAATATATTGGTATAGTAACGAGTAAGTAGAAAAGAGGATTATCTAAAACTGTGTTTGCCATTGGTATTTAAAAAAGCAATTATATTAATGGCTAAGAACTTTGCCTTTAATAAAATTGCTGTTTTGAATAATGCTGGCAAAAGGCAAAAAATCTTTGGTGTTAGATGACCGCCTTTATTTCAATCACAAATCCCCTTTGAAAAAACACTTTAAGAAGGATTTTAACAGCAATCCATTCTACACAAATAAAGCATGTGTCTTGGTTTGGAAGTATGAACATTATTGAAATGAATGTTCTCCCAAAGATCCTCTATGCTCTATAAGGCCTAGGATTAAACACCAGGGGCCTGATTCATTAAGGATCTTAAATGAAGAGGTATCTTATTTCAGTCTCCTGGACAAAACCATGTTACAATGCTAGGGGTGAAAATTAGTATTCTGTTTTGCACATAAGTTAAATACTGACTGTTTTTTCATGTAGCACACAAATACTTGATAGCTTATTTGTACACTGACATTTAAAGTTGATATTTGTTTGCTACATGAAAAAACAGTCAGTATTTAACTTATGTGCAAAACAGAATACTAATTTGCCCCCCTTGCATTGTAACATGGTTTTGTCCAGGAGACTGAAATAAGATACCTCTTCATTTAAGATCCTTAATGAATCAGGCCCCAAATTCTTTATAGGAGCAAGCACAAGGATTAGTACAGTTACCTATATTCACCAACCACTACCATGCCATTATGCTGGGCAGAAGTCTGGACTGGACCAGGAGAGATGGATTGTAGCAATGAGTGGATGGGGAGTGCTCTATCTTATCAATACCTCTCCACATTTTACCCTGGTTCAAAAAGATACCACAGGGGTTATCACCCCACAATGGGACCGACTCTGGACTTTTGGAGGATACTTAGAATCAGGGCTGCCAAGAGGAATTCAGGGCCCGGGTACAACAAATTCATGGGCCCCCCCCCCTCATAGTCGAGTATGCCCTAAAATTTTTGGGAGGTGTGGTCATACATTCAGAGGCGTGTCAATGCGCCGTTGGGGTGTGGCTAGCCTAACGGCAGTGCAAAAATCTACGGGGGTGTGGTCATACATTTGGGGGCGTGGCAATGTGCTTTTGGGGCGTGGCTAGCACATCAAAATCGCTAGGTCCTGAATTCACCAGAGCGTCACATATGTCCCAGCACTCCTGACTTTTAAGACATCTAGCACCACAGTGTAGTATACAAAGAATGCAGTGTGTACACAAAGAGTTCAGTCTTGGCCTGCACCTTACATTGGGCACAACACTCACCAAAAATTGCCATTATCCCTACTAGAATCACAACATTTCACACACTCTGCTGCTCTCTTCTACCTGTTCTTCTCACTTTCTCCACCTGTGGCTGCTGGTTTCTTTAGTTGCGGCTTGTCTGGATCCTGGAATGTTGAAGGGCCTATTTGGAAAAAAAAATGGCTACATTAAGAAAATTACAGCCAGCCCCGGCGTTAAATCAATAGCACCCACGATTAATAATTAGGCCTTCCTCCAGCCCCAACATTAAAATAATAGTATTCACATTTAATAAATAAACCTATTCCCTTCCTGCAAACAGCAATACCTATTTCCTGCAACCATCACTGCCATTAAATAATTCATAGTCACATTTAATAAATGGACCTCATTCTCCCCAAACTCACCCCCATATTCAATAGCCCCCAAACCACTCCATCTTAAATTAATAGTCCCCACTATTAAATTGCCTCACCATCACCCTACAAACAAAATAGCGCCCATTAATTAGCCGCCACCTACCTCACACACACTACATTGCAACAAGCCCCGTGTGCCATCACACACACAATACTGTGCCCCTTCATCACAACTACACTGTGCCCCCTTATGCTCACACTGTGCCCTACATGCTGCTTTTCCCCCTTCTTTTTTACTTTGTGCCTCTCTCCCCTTTTTTTTCCTCTGTGCCTCTCTCCCCCATTATCTTTCCTCTGTGACTCTCTCCCCCATTATCTTTCCTCTGTGACTCTCTCCCCCATTATCTTTCCTATGTGCCTCTCTCCCCCATTATCTTTCCTCTGTGACTCTCTCCCCCATTATCTTTCCTCTGTGACTCTCTCCCCCATTATCTTTCCTCTGTGACTCTCTCCCCCATTATCTTTCCTCTGTGCCTCTCTCCCCAATTATCTTTCCTCTGTGCCTCTCTCCCTTCTTTATAGCACTGTCGCTTTCTGTTTTCCCCCTTGCCTCTCCGTTTCTTTGCTCACCTTACGTCAGCTTCTTTCTTTTCTTTTCTCTTCTGTATTTTGTCTTCTCTTCTCTCTTCTTTCTTCATGCTTGGTCCTCCTGGCTGCGGCGCTCCTCACTGACTGACGGGCGTGACTTGATGACATCACGCCCGGCAGTCAGTGTGAATGAAGCAGAGAGGAGGAGCGCAGCTGTCACGTGAGTATGTATTTTTTTCTTTTTTCTTACAGCTCCCCCCACCAACGATCGAGGCGGACCCGTACACCCCCCACCCCCGCGCGGAGGGAAAAAGAAAAACATTTTTTTCGCAGGGAATGAAAAAAAAAAAAATGTACCCGCTTCCCCCCTACTCTCGGCGGCCCTACTTGGAATCAGGATAGTGTCATCACTATCCTCTTCTCTCACTCCAATAATTAATAATAAAGATTCCCCCCCTGGCGTCCGTCCAGAATTAATTAGAACATGAATCCAAGTGGGTGTGTTGTGGGCAGGCTTGCCGTAGTCATTGAAAGACTAATATTTTTCCTTGAATTTCCAGAGAAATATATTCTCCAAGAATGCTTTGCAATATTCATGGGAGGCTTGGAAGTGAGTGGAAAGAAGTTCTCCTAGTTTCAAATTATGTGCACACAGCAAGCCCTTCCGAAACATTCTATATTGGGAATTTATAATATTCTTTTGGAAAATGTGCTTGACTCCTAACCCAGTTTTGTAGAGGAGTGGAAAACAGACCTTAGCCCTAGGGTAGGCCAAATCCCATTAATCAAAGTTTACCAAGCGGCACATGGTTGTTCCTCGAGCAAATTAGTGGTGGAGATACACTATAAACTTCTCACTTGATTGTCCTGAGTCCATCCACAGATTTGCTCTCTAAATATAAATGATCTTTATTGAAGTACTTAACATTGCTAGACCCCTAATCCCAGTCTACTGGTGCTCCAGCTCCACGCCCTCAATTGGAAATTGGTTCCACCGGATAGAATTCTATATGACAATGGATGAAATAACCCTCTTAGCAATAAATTAATATTTGACTTTGTTGCAAATTTGCTTGGGAAGATGGATTTCAAGGAATCCTGAACCTATACAGAAGCACTCGCAAACTCCTAAGGTTGTATAAACCCATCCATTCTTCTCAGTATGTTCCAAATTGCCACTCTTCCCCTCCTTGGTCACTTTCCAGGGAGCCGTATTCTAGATAATCACCTGTGTCCGGAGACTGATTGCCTCCACCAACATCTCTTAAATTTTGAATCCAAGAATGCAGGTCTGCTCACTTATAGCCATTTCATACCCCTCCTTCCCATCTCTCTCCTCCCTCCTTTTTTGGTTTTATATTAAATGTTGGCAGGATATTAGAAATGGAATACTGAACATTCACTGACACAGGAGAAAAAGTCTGTCACAGCTACATGTATTGCTACAAATGTAATTATATATTTTAATTATTACTTTAGGGTTAATTTAATGAGCAATGCATTAATATGATTGATCTATGGGGGTCTAGACAACACAATCAATTGTAACTTGATTTTAAAGTATATCTAATCTAAATCTTATTTGTGTATTCAAATGAAAGTAATACCTAATAAAATCCCTTATGAAATCTCCACTTTTACTTTTAGAATGATGACTGCATGCATATTTCTCATTTATTGCAAGGAAATATTTTTATGCATATTGCATCCAACATCTTAAATGAAAATGGATAGTGAAAGATCTATAATAATCTATCCGGTCATATAAGAATTGTTAGGCTTGTCCACTAAGCTGCATAAGTCATGGCTGCAAATGTCTGTTTAGCTTAATTCCACTATTTTCAACAATAAAGTGCAAGTACGCACTTGGCAAATTACTTGTGACGCAACAAGTCTCACCTGAGCATGCAAGATCTGTGGGGTGTGAAAGGATTAATTAAACCAAAACGACCTAGTCTATCTAAAAATGACTAATATGCCTCCAAATTATATCTCACACTCACTATTAAACTCTCAGTTCTGACACTACTAAGATTTGGTTCAATAGCTTACACAGGGAAACAGGAGCAGGGAAGGGTAAGAGCCAATAGCCAAATAAATTTTAATGTGAATAAAGTGCCAAAAGAATGGACCAAAGGGGGCTCACCTGTTCCAGACTGTAAGCAACCAATTACAATACATATGCTTGCAAATCTGATCAAAGTAGCAGGGTCAGTATTTATGGTCGAAGGGGAAACAAGCCTATTTAGGATGACAATGGCTATGGCTCTTTTTGGTGGCTCTAGAATAAGCAAGATTGTTGTAAAATACAAAACTAAGATGTTGAGTATGCTCTTTAAAAACAATATCATCAACAATAGTCACAGAATTCATAAATCCAAAAAAGACCAATAAGGAAGGTAAGGGAATCTTGCGTATAGTTCTGTAAGCACAATGATGCAATCACAGCCCCGGTCAGACTTATTAAGGAATTTGCAGTATGTACAGAAAAAGGGGGTGTATCCATCCTAAGATATGCTGATACATCCCCTCCTCTAAGTATCAATTCAAAAATGCAAACAGGCAAAGGATTTGATGGTAGCACCTACGGAACCCATTGATTTTGCATGGCAGTGGCTACAGCAACAGCATAAGCTAGGTGACAGAGCAAGGCAATAGGGTATTTGGTAGGTGGCACTCCAGTAGATTCAAATGTTACATTAGGTCAGGTAGTCAGCTCATTTGAATCTCATGACACTAGGTTTGATCCATGAGAGAAATTTGCTAACCAATGTTAATGACAGGAAGCAATTTTTCCGCCTCAATTCAGGGCTGAAAGGGGTTTGCTTTATCCACGAGGTAACAATCAAACATGTAGCATCACTAAATACATGTCTAAAAAAATGGGGCAGCATGGTGGCACAGTAGTTATCATTGCTGTCTCACAGCTCTGGGGTCATGAGCTTGATTCCCAAATGGGGCCCTATCTGTGTGTCTTTTGCGTGACCTCACCGTGTTTGCATGGGTTTCCTCCAGGTACTCTGGTTTCCTCCCACACTCCAAAGACATGCAAAGGAGATTAATTGGATGCTGGCTAAAATTGGTCCTTAGTGTGTGTGTGTGTGTGTGTGTGTGTGTGTGTGTGTGTGTGTGTGTGTGTGTGTGTGTGTGTGTGTGTGTGTGTACTTGTTTTCCAATACTTGTGGGGACATTGCCCTCTTTACATACCAACACTATAGGGACCTCAGCCATAGTGGGGACAGAAAATTAAGTACCCATGAAACTGACTATGCTATATAATGCAGGAGATCTTGCTAATATACCCAACCACAAAAGCTGCCATTTCCCAATGAGTGACTTTTGGCAGACAAAAAGTGTGTTTATGTTCATTGTATGGAGGGCAACGCGTCTGCACTTCACCACTGTCTGTCAGTGGAACTGCAAGCGCATGCACACATTTCATTATGTGTCTTCTGGGTGTATCATAGAACCACCATAGTCTTTGGTGACCCAGAAGAAAAGGGTATTGCTGCTTTCCCTCTTTTTTATACTGGGTATCAGAGAGAAAGACACTCACAGCCTTCTACTGCTGAAAGGAAGATAGGGACAGTGGCTCATGAGCATGATGGTGGTGGATCCTGAAGAGCAGTGGAGATTTATATATCTCTGACCCTTCACTGACCCTTCAGAGGAGTGTGGTTCAGACACCAGCAACAGCAGTGGTGATTTACAATTGCTGGGGAAGTGAGCTAGCCTTAAAAACTCTGAGGGAGTCAAAATGGAATGTGCCTCTGCACTTTCCTTTCACTGAAGATATGAAAAATATACCCTTGTATCTCAATGAGAAACAGCAGGTATACAACAGCAATCCACAGCTTAAAAACTGGCATTGCTTGCAAAGGACCCCCTGGCACAGGTAATCTTATTCAATCGAAGAAGGACGGTTCCACAATGCTGTTAACTACCTTTTATCCAGAGTTGCTTCGGATCTCAACAAAGATGTTGCCATGGTGCTTTTCAAGCTTGCGAAGAAGCTCTGCCGACACTTCTTAAGATTGAAATCCAAAGAAAATGAGGTAGGAAAGTTTCAAATTCTGTTGACGCCAACTGTTTCACAGTGCAATGGAACTTCTTGTAGAGAAGCATAATGAATGTGGAGCGGCCCCTGAAAATGTCTACATGTTTGCAACTACAGTTGCTTTGCCACATTTCAGAGGTTCTGTTTGCATATGCCTGAGGAATTTATGGCTAAAAATTCCCAAACATTTTTCACATTGCATATATATTTTTTAAGTACTATGTAATATTTTATTATGTGTTTAATGTCTTTGAATTTAAAAACATGTTACTAGTCTTTCAAAAGTTCTTAACCTAAACGACACAGACTTTCAGCAAAGCACAGCCAAGGCTTCAAAAGGTTGGTGTAGCACACTGTTTTGCTGCTTAAAGCATGTGGGTTTTCTCAGTGTTCAGCAAATTCATCTGTAATGGACAATTCTGCCTTCTTTCAGGTGGTAAAAAGTGTGGAAAAAAAAATCTGGAGAAGAACATGATGAAATTTATTCAGACATGCAGGGTTCCTGAAAAGCATAATTGCATTGCATGTATCATGGCTGAGCCATCAGCACTGAGAGATCCAAACTGGTTAGCTGTGAAAATCTACATTCATGGCCAAAGGTTTTGAGAATGACACAAGTGTTGGTTTTCACAAAGTAGTATGACAAGGCTCAGTCCTTGGTCCTCTGCTCTATACTATCTATACCAATTCACTTGGAAATCTAATAAGCTCCTTTGGATTTCAGTACCATTTCTATGTGGATGACACAAAGGTTATCTATCCTTTCTGGTTCTCCATCTGTGTTGGTCATCGTTACTGAATATCTTTCTGCCATTTCATCTTGGATGTCCTCTCACCACCTCAAACTTAATCTTTCAAAAACAGTGCTAAACATATTCCCAAATGCCAACTAAAGTTACCTACCTGATATCTCTTTTTTTGTTGACAACATGACAATAAACCCTAATACCCAAACTTGCTGCCTAGGTGTTAGTCTTGACTTAGAGCTATCCTTTGCTTACCACCTACAATCTGTATTTAAATCCTGGTACATACATCTAAAAAACACTTCCAGAATACGCACATATCTCACACAAGATACTGCAAACACTTTAATTCATGCACTCATCATCTCCTGCATTGACTACTGCAATGCCATACTTACAGTTCTTCCCTGAGCCAGACTCTCATACCTGCAATTTTAATTGGCACACATCAGCTAAACTCCTTTAAAAATGTTCTTCTATTGCTGCTACACTCTGTAAGTCCCTACATTGTTTGTCAATTTTTTACTGAATCCAATTTAAAATACTTCTACTAACATACAAGTTTATCAGCAAAGCTGCACCAACATTCATCTGTACACTTGTCTCAAAATATCTCCCAACTTGACCCTTTCGTTCCGCTCAAGACTTGATTCTCTCATCCAGACTCATTATTTGCTCCCATTCCTGGTTACAGGACTTTATACGGGCTGCACCCACTCGGTGGAATTCCATCCTTCTCACAATAAGACTTTCCTCTAGCCTTCAACCTTTCAAGCTTTCTCTGAAATTTCAACTCTTCAGGCAAGCTTATCAAATCCCTCCTCCACCCTCATAACCCCACTAGGCTATTCTACCCTATTACCACCCCTCTACACAGTTCACATAAAACTTACATGTTTTTTCTATACTCAAACAATCCTCTGTCCCTCTGACCAACATTGCTGTGTGAGTGGATCATAAAGTCCATATAGTACTTTTTTTCATTACAATCTTGACTTATAAGTCAACAGTCATAAGTAATTTACATGGCAGTTACTACTCATAAATAATCATAAATTATTACTAGTGCAATAAGCGAGATAACTGAAGTGTGACTATTGTGGTCACTAGTGTTGATAAATAGTGACAAATTATATACACTAATGCAGTCAGCCAGATACCACACATTGTTATGACAATAGTCCAACCCCTTGTATACGCAAGTTTAGTCACCAAAATGTATAAAGTGATCGGGGGAAAAAATAGCAAGTACCAAAGGAAGGGGATAAGTAAAACATTTTTGTTCAACCTCTTAGGAACTAGGGTTTGTAGATTCATTACCCAGTGTATTTCATGTTGTAAGAGTATATTGGCTCTATCTTCTCCTGTGGTAGGTCCTGGTCTATGGTCTATGATCATGTAGCATAAACTGGGTAATGGATGTTTCCTCATAGCAAAATGATTGGTAAATGGTTGCTCATTTGACCTCCAACTTGAGGGCTTTCCATGCTCATGTGCATGCTGCTACTTGTTATGTGTCACAACTATGCACTTTATATGGTGTCCCCATCTGGAAATAGAAGTGTTGCCACGTCATAAAAATACAATTATTGCCCCACTGGAAATGAAAGAGTAGGTCACTATAATATAATACAATTTTAAAAAAAATCCCTTACATATAATCATTAATTAAATTTGGCCGACTAATTTATTCTTAAAATAATTCATCACCCGTAAAAAAAAATAATAATAAATTTTGCCCCTCTTCAACAAAAAACATGCTTTATTTAAATTTCCATTGTGCCTCATGTTATATTAACATTGACCAGCAGTGTAACAATGATGTGTTTGCTAGTCTCACCTATAGAAGGCAGCGTGTTGATTCTGGTGATTTCGATTTCGATTTAGAATCAGGCCTATCTGACTCCCGCCTTTCCCCTCTTAAGTCTATCCTCAGTGCTATTGCCCACCTTATTTTTCTCTCCTGATGCTGTATCTCTGCTGTTCCTCTATGCCAGTTGCTACATTGGCTCCCTGTTGCTTGCAGAATTAAATTTAAACTCCTCAACATCACCACAAAGCTCTCAAACAATCCTTCTCCCTAAATCTCAAAACTCTTCTCTACCCACACTACTTGCCGCCCCCTCCGCTCTGCCAATGACCGCCTCCTCACTACCTCACTGACTTCCTCTTCCCACTCCTGTACCCAGGACTTCCCCTGGTGTGCTCCCCACTTGTGGAATGATCTCACACGCCCTATCAGATGAGCCTCTACTCTCCAAGACAACAACTGTGCCCTTAAAATGTTTTTTTTTTTATTCAGCCATTCTCCTAACTCCTTTGTCTCGGCTATAACCTTTATTTCCCCATTCAATTTTCTTGAGCTCAGGTCTACTTCACATTGGACATTACCATCATTCTCACTCACTGTCCCATAAATAATTTGATATGCATTACCATGTTATCTGTGTATTTTTCTTTGTATAATTTTGTTTTTCATGCATTATGTAATGTATTATGGATCATTGCTGTCTGTTTATTGTGTACTACTGTATATGTTATGTATCTTGCTGCAGACCTTTTGTGGCACCTTATAAATGAATAAAAAATAATAATAATAATAATAATAATAATAATAATAACTCTTTATACGTGAATATATGTACACAGTCCCCGTGGACTTGTGCAGTGAAAACTGCGCCAAGCAAATGGGTATATGTCCAATGTATGTCAAATGAAAGTAAAACCAATAGCAAAAATAACCCTGCCCCGAAGATAGATATATATATATATATATATATATATATATATATATATATATATATAGAAATATATATAAATACAGTATGTGTGTGTGTGTGTGTGTGTGTGTGTGTGTGTGTGTGTGTGTGTATGTATATATATATATATATATATATATATATATATATATATATACTGTATACATATATTAATGAGCATGGGAAAAAACTATGTATGTGTTTTATTTTCAAAATCCTTGCCTGTGCATTATAGTCACGGAAATAATTGCATGCAACCTCTTAACCTAAGTTGTACTTGTTTATTCACAAGAAAATCCATACGAACTTAGAGGTTGATTAGTATCTGAAAATGTATTTTGCAGAAGTTGATCAGGTCAAAAATATGATGTCTTGGATAACAATACCATCTAGTCCTGGGATTATAGACCACATAGAATGAAAATTAAGAAATAATGAGTAACTTTATTTTAGATATACTGTGGCAAGATTACAATGTACTATGTTCTCTCAGGTATGGTTCACATACATCTATACTGTAATGAAAGGGTGCAGTTAATATGGAGTGAAGCAATACACTTTCCCCACGACATCATGTGCTGTGTTGTGCCTCTTTGTCTAGAAATAAATTTTAATACTATAGCTATATATCAAGGTTGAACATAACGTTGCTGTAATGGTATCTGCAACTTGCTTACAGTTCTCTTCTTTTTGAAAAATGTTGACTAGCGCCAAAGGAACGCATATTTTCTGGATCAGGAGATAGCAGCCAGAGGCAGAGAAGCCAACAACCTTGCTTCTATTGATCATCTAATAAATGGAAAAGTTGTTCTGACGTACGTAGATCCTTAAAACTCTAGTATTTGAACCAAAATCAATAAAGATATATACAATAGTTCTCACTGTGTGATTCATTAATTTTCTTCAAATGTTGAAGGGACACTCACTTATTGTTCATGGGCTGTGCGCTTATTATACTGATGTCCAACTGTTGGTCTATAGAGTAAAACTTTTGGTCCTGGTGCCCAATGATCAGATCTCGAGGGAGCTTTATCATCTAACTTGTTGATATTCTGGAGCCTGAATTAAAAGAACATTGCACTTTGGGCATTCATTAAACTGATATCCGACAGTACCCTTGAAAGTCTTTCTTAAGTGGAATATTGTCAAAATTCAAATCCTCTCATATACTTCTAAGTGTTTTTTTTACCAGGCAAAATAATTTCAAGGAAACAATATTTGTGAATGATTCAGAAATATTTGTAATAAAAAAGAACCCAATTTTAAAGTACCCAAGTTAAAGTACATGAGTGAAAAATAAGGGAAAAAATAAGGAATAATAGAAAATAAAGAATATTAATGAAAGTTCTTTCAAAATCATCACATAGCATAAAACATATATGGATAAAAAAAGCACTTCTTCTCCACCCATCAGATAAATCATGTTTCTAAGATCTCCTTCTGCTTCCTCAGGTAAGTGGCGTTTATGGATAGTGGTTTGGGCCTCCCAGTCTTTAAAAAATATTATTTAACATCACATATATAAAAGTGCATTCAAATACAATACCGATCTATGGGTCGAGTTTGAGACAGATTTATTACAAGTGGTTTTGAGTACTTTATATTTATAGTTTCCTAAATCCCTTAGACCACCTCTAATTAAATCTGTTCCTACTATGGTTTGTGCTTGTAAACTTTGGGATAAAGTTACATTCTTAGTTAAATTAATCTCACCATCACCATCTCTTTGCCCTCTTTGGAACATCCAAATTTTCTTCCTAGCATGAAACCTAATCTTTTTCTTCACATGGATACATAATGGAAATAGATTCCTTCATGCCTAGACTATATTAACTCCATACCAGAATTTTCTGACCAATTGAAATTTAATCTTACTAAACATTATTTCAATCAATATTAACAAATATGAGAATGTAATAATTCTATGAATCTAAATTGTAAAAAGAAAACTCCTTGCTCAACATTGGAATCTCTTTGCATTATGCATTCAAATTCTAGGGGTCTTATACTCTATAGAAAAACTACACCCTTTTGAGGTGTCATGGGAACAGGAGATGAGGATTACATTTTCTAATGATGAATGACTTTTGATATGTACAATCCTCCCTAAAATATCTATTTACACTATAATCAGGGAGCATGATTATAAATTATATTATTGACAGTATCTTCTCCCCTCTAAGATTCATTTTCTTTCCCTGACTACATCCGATCGATGTTTGAGAAATTGTTGTCAGCAATGTAATTTTGCTCACATTTGGTGGACTTGCCCTAAACATGTAATATTTTGGACTGAAGTAAAGAAAAGCTAAGATTGACACAGCTTTGGTGCAGGGTCTAAGTTACTACCGGCATCCACCAAAGCCCTCTGCAAAGCGGAATGGATTTGGCTGCATGTAGTAAGTAGGTCGCAGAGCACTACACGGAAGTAGTTTTGGTAGCAGAATAGTTAGACTACCTGAGATCAGTATGATGCAGACTCAACAAGCAGAGGAATAGTCAGGAAAAGCCAAAGAACAAAACCAATCTGTCGGGATCCATGTAACACGAAGTCAGTAACAAGTCATGTCAATAATCAGGAACCAAGCTGTAGACAAGATAATCTGCTCAGGAGCTCAGGACAGAAAATTAGAGCAAGTTTATATACTGTGTGGGATTTCAAATTCCCGCCTCTGTAAGGTCAATGGTCACCTGATTGCATCTCAGTAAACTTGCACCAGCTGCGCTTGCCATGCTGTGATGTGACAGTTGTACACTGACTCCTGCATCTAAATGCAGATTCCAGATACTCTATAGAAATATCCTGATCCTTCTTCTTTCTCTCACTGCTATTATTAATAGAAGTTGGTATGTCTATAAAATGGAACGAATTATATGTTTTCTCAATAATTCCTCTTAAATATTTAATAGCATAGGGTTTACCTGGTTAAATAATTTACATTTTTTATATAGCTAGATACTGAATACTCCAGTATGTATTCCTATGAAAAATGTGCTTCTCCCCTGCTCCCTTCCTTTGCTATTCTTTCATATTTTGTGAGGATACCGGGTTTATCTGGCCCAATTCTACCCAATTCACGCTGGCTGGCCACACAGGGGTAACTTACTTTTCCCGGTGAAGTCTACCCAGTACCTTCTAGGGTTCTTATAGCCAATCAGGCAAATGCAGTTAGAAAGTAAAACAATACATTTATTGTAATATAAACAATCACTGGAATATAATATACAAACAGTAAATGAATGCCTGGCTGGTTTAATACATTATCTGTCCCTTTCCCCACTAGCTTAAGGAGTTACAGTCACCTGGCTGTCCTGTAATGTGGAATCCAATACCCATGGATTTCTCTCAGCACAGATGTAATCCACTGCTAGAGAACAGCAACTCAAGAAAAGCCACCTTCCAAGAATCAAACCTCAGACTGATCATCCCCACCTTCCCTTGAGTGATTTCTTATAACCAGTGTCAAATTTTCACAGTCTTTCCCTTCCCTGGACAAACCCCTGCCTCTGTCTGTCATAAACATTGGTGGGTGCTTGCTCAGGGGGTTGGAGGGGAAGTTGAGATGAGCTGTCTTTCTACGGTTTCCCCTGTTGGGTCCCAGACAAAATGTCTGGACCTGTCCTATGGAGGATAATGGATACTAATTAGTTTTCCCCACCTCTATATATAGGATAACAGCCCCTCCTGAGATTAACCCCTTACAAGCCATATCAGCCAGACCAAGTTTTCATCTGTTCAGGACTTCCTGTAGAGAAAAGAGGGGGAGAATGAACATAGCTACAGCCCCCCTCAGCTGTATCCTGCAACTGAATCCCACTCGATCCTTACCCATAACTGCTGCAATTTGAGAACAATGGATAACGGCATCACTGCATTAACAACAAACACATTTTTACTATAGGTAGCATGGAGTTGTACTCTGTTGAGATGGAGAACAAAAACAGGACTATAAAAAGTTCAAGTCTGATGTGGTACAAAATCCCATTTATCTTATTTCAATAATCGTGATTTGCAAATTGAACTCTCATTTTGCACTGGTTCACAAAACCAGACACAGCTTTGGATAACAGTTGTCATCTCCCTCACTGGTGACAAATGCCAATGTCATTATCACCCTCATTATTATCCTCATCAAATATGTCTACATCAAGTACATTTTCATTTGAAAAAAGAAGATACATCAAGTAGGAAAACATTAGGCAGAATGTGTGACACATTGGAGAGGGTCAGCAGCAACATACATTGGAGAGGGTCAGCAGCAACATACATTGGAGAGGGACAGCAGTGACAGTATAAGAGTTTATTAGAAAAAGAGCATTAGATTCAGTAGACATTATTTAACAGATGATGTGAGAATAAGGGAAAAATGGGCCACCCACCGAGTGTTATACATGTGCATGATAGTTACAGGATTGATATAATATGACTGGTAAGCACCCTAATAGACAGAGTTGTAAAGTTGACAATATAATGACATCTGAAATGTACACAGTATATATTAGGTTGACAATTCAAATGTAGAAAGTATTAACCCTAACCCTATCCAAGTTTCTAATCCTGTCTCTAACTCTATCCCTATCCCTTTCCCTTTCCCTTTCCTTAATCCTGTCCCTAACCCTGTCCCTATCCCAGTTCCTAACCCTATCCCTGTCCATATCCCTAACCCTATCCCATTAATACTGTTGACATTTAAATAGTTCACCTAATGTTATTTTTATCTGAATGTGGACCAAATGAATGTCTAGATGTCGAACACATAGTATTTTACAGTTAAACAAGATGATAGACCAATGCCAAAATGTCAAATAGTGCAAGATGGAATTGTCCTTGGGCCCACCCATGCACCCACATGGACATGTGGGTGCGTGTATATGTTGTATACAACATATATGTTGTATAATTTTATTGGTTTAAGAATACCTGAGGAAGCCCAACTTCGTTGGGGTGAAACGCGTTGGTGATACCACACTACTAACTTGTTACTTATATTCATGTATTGGAAAATCCTGATTTTACAGGATTTTCTAGCGCATGCACCGCCTTCTATGTTTCTTGACTGACTGTGGAGCTGCTGCAATTGTGACAGCCGGGTACGAACTTCAGCTTGCAACATCTATGCGCATGCGCAGAATCACGCTGCGTCCGGATAGTTCAACTGTTGTGGATCTTAATGCTGTATTCCATCCCTTCACGAGTGCCACCCGTACTTTGGGTTAGGTAACAGAAGATCATCACGGGAGGACCAATATGTGAGAATTTACCATCTTTGACTACGGACTTTGAAATGTGAGTTTATGTATCCATATCAATAACTTTATATAGGCTGTGTTTTACTTTCCATTTTCTATACATGGCCTTTGCGCCAAGGACTTTACTACCGATGAGATTATTCACTATTATCAAGATTTAGTGAAGCTATTTGGGATCTATCTGAAGAACCTGTGCTATCTGAAGAACCTCCATACAGACTGCCCCCCTTCATCTGAGGAGGCTACTATATACACATTAATATGAGAGGAACTTTGAACATTAGAGAATAACAGAATATTTCAATTGGGATTAGAGATCTGGGGGTAAATGTATCAAGGTCCGATTTTGCCAGCGTGTTAAAATCGCGGCAAATCGCGGGTGTTAACCCACGATTTTAGTTCCAAACTCATCAGAATGTATCAAGCTGTGATTTTTACCCTGAACTTCAAAATTGCTGGTCATCTCCGGCGATTTGCAGCGATTTCAAACACTCCTGTTTTTGTTGTAAACACATTACTATTACACTGCCTGTCATACAGCTGCCGGAGCTCCGGCAGCTGTAAAAGCTCGTTTTTTTCGGCTGACCCCACTCCCCAGGGAATCCAGCCCAGCGCTGAACACCCTGGGGTTGGTTAGTCATTATGGCAGGGGGACCCCTGCCGCATTTCCCCCCTGCTATAGTGCCTCCAATCCAATATAGTGCCTAGTGCTGGTTAAGTGAAAATCGGGGGGCCCCACGCAAAAATTTTACCCGATTTTCACGGAACCAGCAGTAGTCAGGCAGCACAAGGGTTAAGCATGAATAGAGGGGGGACCCCACGCTTTTTTTTTTTTTTATACTTTAATCTATTCCTTACAGTTTTTACACTGACAGGCAGTGTAACAGTGATGTGTTTATACAACACGCTGCCAGCAAGCAGAGTGTTGTATCTGGTGTGTTTGAAAGCAAACTCTCTTGAGTTTGCTTAATCACAGCTTCATACATTTGAGACTTGTATAGCTGCATTGGCAAACAGTCAGGAGTTTGATCTCTATCGATATGCAAATAGCGATTTTGACAGAAGCACAACTCTGGCGATTTTGCATGAAATCTCTGCTTCATACATCTGCCAGTTTCAACTCTCGCTGATTTTGCAAAATCGCACCTTGATACATTTACCCCCTGGTCGATCATTAGCTACCCAGCTGGATTCTGGATCACAGTTAGTTTTGCTGATTTCAAAGACCTTTTTATGGAATTTATTTGGTCTGGCCAGTACCTGTTTTTATGTTATGAATGATCATTTGTAAGTTTATATTTGTTTTATATTTGTAAAGCTACCTAATAGTGCTTACATTAAATACTGATACATTTGCGCCTTGGGATTTATATATGTATTGATTCTTTTAAATAAGGTTGAGTTGCATATAACATTTCATGTGAATCAGAAATCATAGATCAATTAAATATGGTGATATTGGTATTTACATTTCATATCCAATGGGCATTGTTTTTAAATGTCTCTATTTGTGCATAATGGTTAATAAAAAAATTTAAATCAACATATACCTTTTGGCATACTCTATTTTGCTATTCAGGCACAGTGTTATTATATGACATCATATAGGAATGGTTGTGGCAGCCTAGATATTTTAGTCTATACATGTTATGATAGTTATAGACAATTGTTTGAATTACATGAATGATAAACTACACGTGTCGTTTTGAGTGGCATAGGACTCCTCAACCTTCTATATATTCCTATATAGATTTACCAAACCTCCTAAAAAGGGAAAGTGCAGGTGTTACCCATAGCAACCAATCAAATTTTAGCTATTCTTTTCTAGAATGTACTAGATAAATGAAAGTTAGACTCTTATTGCTATGGGCAACACCTGCACTTTTCCTTTTAGAAGGTTAGATAAATCTATATGGTATATATAGGTGTATAAAGGTCATTTGGAACCAATATTCATCCAGGCCATTACAAATGAATGACATAACTATGGCATGATGCACATTAATGTCACTAGTTCATAGTGAATTAATAGGCTTCATTCTGGTTAATATTGTTTCAGCCTACAAACCAGCTGCCTCTATTTTGTGTAGGTGATATATCCAGTTTAATAAATAAAAACATAAAAACACAGAAATTGATGCCAATTTTGTGCTCTTTTGTGTCAAATTCTCTTATTCTATTCTCTGATGTTGCACTGTGTACACTACACTAATGTCACTAATGGGCAGCACGGCGGCTAAGTGGTTAGCACTTCTGCCTTACAGCACTGCGGTCATGAGTTTAATTCCCAACCATGGCCTTATCTGTGAGGAGTTTGTATGTTCTCCCTGTGTTTGCGTGGGTTTCCTCCGGGTGCTCTAGTTTCCTCCCATACTCCAAAAACAAACTGGTAGGTTTATTGTGTGTGTGTGTGTGTGTGTGTGTGTGTGTGTGTGTGTGTGTTAGGGAATTTAGACTGTAAGCTCCAAAATGGGGCAGGGACTGATGTGAGTTCTCTGTTCAGCGCGGCGGAATTAGTGCCGCTATATAAATAAATGGTAATAATAATAATGTCTCTCCATAGAGATCCCTGATGCGATCGTCAGTCTGTCCTCCGTTCATATGCTAGAAAGACAACAATGAGCAGACAGAATTACCTAATAGTCATGTGCACAGGCCGTAATTCAAAATTTTCAGGAAACAGCGTGAATCAACAGGACTGAGAAAAGCAAACCTTGATTGCTGAGTCTTTTCTGTCTGCTGAAAATATCTCCTCTGAGACATGGGATTTGTTCGTTTCTGGCTGGTAATCTCTTATTTCATCAATATAATCTGTGTCAGGTGTTCTCTACTCAGGTGTTTTTTTGTGGACAATGGTATTAGTCTGTGAAATAAGATAATAAAAACTGACCTTGTCTATATTTTTACAGAGAACACTAGAGATCAGGTAGAAGAAGACAAGGTGTACAGTAGAATGAAGAGATTTCATGGCAGTGTGCACTGTATTATGTACCTATTTCATTCAATGTTACTCAATCTTTGTCATAAGGACAGAAGACTCCATCATTTTCAGGCACTATTTGTGCGTCAAGGATACATATAAACAGAAATGACATTTAAACATAAATTGCAAATCAAGTTAAACTATTTGGTCTGAGTAATAAAATTATATTTTCCACTTTAGCACCAAAAACTAAATGTCCTTCACAGTAAAATTGCATGTGAATTCAGGTAGTTGGACAAACTTTAAAGATTTGATAAAACAAACAAAAATAGCTAAAACCCCTTGTATTCAGCTGGCAGTAACCACGAATAACCAAGGGAAAATATGTATTCTACAATCCTTAAAAATAAATGTAGGTAAAATAAGTCAATATGACATCAATATAAAACAATACACTGAACATTCCACGTGGGTTCACAATATAAGATAATGGCATAAATGTTATATCCAAAAATCACAAAGTCCAAATGGTCATCAAATTGTGAATATTGACTATCATAAAATCAAATCCATATCCGGATGAATTGAGTTGCAAATGGTTAATACATGTGTTTAGGAAGAGAATTGGTGAAAAAGTCCTTTAAAGATATTAATAAATGGGTAAACAGCACCTTGCTAAAGAAAAAATGAAGGTCAAGATGCATTGTTAGGTTATGGGAGAAGACTCTCAATCTTATGAGAATAAGGATTGATGAACCATTGATTGTTGTTAGCGCCAGAACTAGGTATTTTGCTTTTGTTTAAATATAAATACAAGGACAGTTGGTTACTTGTTTTCTAGTGAGGCTGCTTCTCCCAAGGTTGAGAACCCTATAGTTGTCTTTGTTTTGTCTCATCTTTCTATACTTGAATGACAACATTCATCATTTGCAATTCCATTGTATTCAAACCATAAAATCTAATTGACACTGCTCTCAATTCCCAACATGCTTTCATAGAGCAAATCTACAATATTTACAATACAGAGTAAACAAGAGAAGTTTAGTAGCAAGTAATTGTGTTCTCAAAGTCGATAGAGGTATACATGGCTCCCACCATTGGGGCTCACCACGCAATACACCAAAAGTAGGATAATAAACAGTTATTTAATCCTTCAACAAGTGATATATGGTAAATTTAATCTCTTTAGTGTACTCTGACGAATGGTGTTGAATTGTACTGCAAAGGAAACATGTAGTGATATAAATCCACAAATGAGTAAATGTTTTTATCCCCAAAAAACACATTTTTGCTGCAATTTGCCTGAATTGCAGCTTGTGAATTGTGTCAAAATTAGCATTTTTCCATTTCTACCAGTGAAATTGCTAATTTGGCCAGTTTACAGGTTCCCAATGCCGTTTACCCTCTTCCACTTACTGTAAGCTATGTTAAAATTTTTGTAAGAGAAGCAGGAAGCAGAACTAAACAAGTGAGGAAGGTTGCTTAATAGTTTTTATTTACTTTTTTTTTAGTTTATTTACTTTATTTGTTTTAGTTAAAGTTACATTTTTTTGCATTTAAAGATCTGAAGTTGTTTTAGTGTCATTTTAGTACTTCATTAACTTGTAATTTTATTTTGGTAGCTTCACGTTAGACAGTAATTTAAAGTTAATTTAATTATTTTTCATTTAGTATTTATTATTTTAAATTAGTTCTATTTTTTTCCTTCACAGGAGGAGAATCCTGCATAGGAGTCACCTTGTCCTTCAGCCAGATGTTTCTCTCCTGCCCTTTTTGATGCTTCTTAGAAGTAAAATAAATGGATGATTACTTTTAATACTAAAAACAAAAACAAGTGTTTACACATGTGTGATAAAACAAGGTATTAATATCACCTCCACCAGTCTGCTCCTCATTTCTCACAAAGTGTGGATTATAAAAATATATACTTTTTCTACCTTTTGGTTCCTATAATTTTTTAGATTTTGCTTGTACCAGCTTAGGCTGGCAGCGCTAGGGCTGGTTAAGCTGTTTTTTTTAAGAAGGGGGCTCTGTTGTTTTTTATTATTATTATTTATTGCATTTTTGTATTACAACAGCAAGGTCTGTGCTCATGATGATCATGACAAGGCAGTGCATTGGTGACAGAAAGTAAATCCAGTGGCAAAGGTCATCTATATAGGAATGAGTGACATACTTGGTTAGCACTTCTGCCTCACAGCACTGGGGTCATGAGTTTGATTCCCGACCATGGCCTTATCTGTGTAGAGCTTGTATGTTCTCCCCGTGTTTGCGTGGGTTTGCGTTGGTTCCCTCCGGGTGCTCCGGTTTCCTCCCACACTCCAAAAACATACGGATAGGTTAATTGTCTGCTATTAAATCTGTGTGTGTGTGTGTGTGTGTGTGTGTGTGTGTGTATGTTAGGGGATTTACATTGTAAGCTCAAATGGGGCAGGGACTGATGTGAGTAAGTTCTCTGTGCAGCGCTGCGTAATTATTGGCGCTATATAAATAAATGATGATGATAATGATGATACTTACATGAACATTTGAGGAGATAAACGTCCTCCAGATTTTGTAAAGGCTAAATTCATTATGTGGAGTAATAGAAATTTACCTCACAAAAAGCATATTTGTTACACAATGGAATCATTAACACTACAACTATTCCCTGAGAGAAAATATTTGTTGAACCATTTATATACACAGACCATTGTATCAATCCCCTCTCACTCAGATAATAACCAAGCTGAAAAACCAACATTATTCAATAAAATAGAGGAACTTTAGAATATCACCATATATTGTGTTCATTGATTTCAGACAATATACTTGAACATATTTAACAAAAGGGAAATATTAGAGTAAATTGGAAGTAATTCAGATATTATAGATTGAGTTTTACTGTAGGTACAGAAATGAACACAGTTCATAATAGCTGCAGATGATTCTTTGAAAAGGAAATTGTTATTTATCGACACCTCAGTATCCACAGCAGTCCGCTGCTGACCTGTTTTCTCTTTCTCTAAAAGAGGTTGGATTCCAGCAAGTGTAATGAAGAGGTTTATGTGTTAAACTCATATAACATTATCCAAAGAAATCGGTAAAATCATAATTGTGTGGTGAACATCTGAAATCCACCCCCTAACAGTCACTGAAGAGGTACATAATGTGATGCACATAGAGTTGTGTTTATAGTGCAACAAGTCAATATTACCGCAGCTTACTACAACAGTCCTGTAACGTTTGAAGATAATATGTGCTCCTCCTCAAGAATGAAATAAAACTGAATATAATATAATTATAAATATATTTATTTTTAGGAACCAGTGTTCTTAGAACTAAATGATAGCAAAATTAGTAGATAAGTCATCCAGGAACTGGAGAAACAATTTTAATGCAACATGGTTTTGTCAAGGTGCAAAGTTAGTCCTTTTTTTTGCTTTACTCTCCTTAATGACTCAGGCCCAAGATATTTACCTGTTAATTCACACACAAAACACGTTCTCAGGCCTCACACCCCCTTTGTTCAACCTTTTCTGGGTCTAATTGGAAATGTGTAAGGTGGAAAGAACTGGATAGTCTTGTCTATAACCAATTAATGACTACCTCTTCATTTCAACTATTCAATTTTTCGTATAAAAATTGCTTGATTTAGCCCCATTTCAATTTTAATTAAATCAAAAGAGTGAGGGACATGCATGTTCAGCATGGCTTTAACAGATAGAGAAGCAGAAAAAAATAAGCAATCACTGCAGCCTTAAACTTTTTAATATGATTGGAACTATTACCTAGCTCACAGACTATAAATATTGTTTTATATGGGAAGGAAATGGAAGCTAAAATATTACATTATTATATCTGTCTTATCTTTTGTATATAAAACATTTTTTGTTTTTAACACATTTTTTTGTTCTAACAGTGGAACCAGAAATGTAAACTGGGTATCCACGACTGGGTGAGAGCATCTCCAAAACGGCAAGTCTTGTTGGGTGTTCCCAGTATGCAGTGGTTAGTACCTACCAAAATTGGTCCAAGTGAGGGCAAATTGTGATCCAGTGACCATGGGCACCCAAGGCTCTTTGGTACATGTGGGGAACGAAGGCTAACTTGTCTGGTCCAATCCCACAGAAGAGTTACTGTAACACAAATTGCTGAAAAAGTTAATTCTGGCTATGATAGAAAGGTGTCAGAACACACAATGCATTGCAGCTTACTGTGTATGGGGCTGCAAGGCCGGAGCCTGTTTAGCGTGTCCTTGCTGACCCCTGTCCACCGCTGCAAGTGCCTACAATGGGCTTGTGAGCACCGGAGCTAGACCATGGAAGAAGGTGGCATGTTCTGATGAATCACATTTTGTTGCAGACCAAGTATACTCCTTCATGGCAATGGCATACCCTAATGGTAGTGGCCTCTTTCAGCAGAATAATGTGATCACACTGCAAAAATTGTTCTGAAAGGATTTGAGGAACATGACAAAGAGTTCAAGATTTGACTTGGCCTCTAAATAGCCCAGGACACCCTCAAAGGTCTTGCAAAGTCTATGCCTTGATAGGTCACAGCTGTTTTGGTGGCACGAAAGGCTACAATATTAGGCAGGTACTTTTTAATCCTGTGGCTGAGCGGTGTGTGTGTGTATATATATATATATATTAGAGATGCTCAGGCTCGGTTCCCTGAGAACAGAAGACACCCGAACTTAGCAGATCTGAGTACCGAGCCAGCTCTGTACTTTCGTGCGCCCTTTCCAGCGCCATTTGACAGAGGGACACAGAAGAGGCAGCACAGTTCTTGGCAGTCTCTAGTGCAGTTGGGCAGCGTCATAGGTTGAAAAGAAAGAGGAGGGGTAGCAGTGTTCTTCAAAGTCTCCAGTGACATTCAGGAGAGCTCCATTGCTAATTGTTATTGCTGAAATAGAAATAATAGGTCTGGCAGACTTGGTCTTCTAAATCTGCAGTCACATTGTACTGTGTTACATAGGTAACATACAAAGAGGAGAGCTCCATTGCTCTATTGTTAATTGTCATTTCTGAAATACAAATAATAAGTCTGGCAGGCTTGGTCTTCTAAATCTGCAGTTTTTGTTTGAAAGTGTATGAAAATAATATCGTGACCTGTGAGGTGGTCAATTGACTGCAAATTACTTGAAATTAGTGTTATTGAGGTTAATAATAATGTAGGATCAAAAAAAGAGCAAAATTATGTGATTTTAGCAAAAAAAAAAATAGTGATTTTAGAAAAAAAATGGGGTTCCAAAACCAAAACACAAAAGGGCGGTTTTGCCAAAATCAAAACCAAAACACAAAGTTAATCCGGATCCAAAACCAAAACCAGAACACGGGGGTCAGTGAACATGTCTAATATATATATATATATATGTATATATATATATATATATATATATATATATATATATATATAATTAGGGAATTATTCAGAGCTGGTGGACAGGGGACATGTCAGGGAAAAGCCGGTGGGCATATAGGGTGGAACTTGTGGGAGAAGCTGTTGCACAGAGGTGCAATGTAAGAGCTTCTGGGAATATGGGGTGGCATTAAGGAGAATAGCTGTTAGGCATATGTGGTGGCATTTGAGGTATAAACCTGTAGGCATATTGTGTGAAATGTGAGAGAAAAACTGAGGGGCATGTGTGGGTGGCATGTGAGAAAAGCTTATGCGTAGAGGTGATGTGAAAAAAAATCTGGTTGGCATATTGGATGACATGTGAGACAAAGCTGGTGGACACATGGGGTGGGATGTGAGGGGAAACCTGGTGGGCATATAGAGTGGTATGTGAGAATAAATCTGGTCAACATAAAGGGAGGTATGTGGTAGAAAATCTGGTGGGCATATGGGTGAAGTGAGAAAAGCTGGTCGGCATATGGGGTGGCATGTGAGAAGCTGGAGTGCATATGGGTTGGCATGTGAGAGAACAGCTGGTAAGAATATGGGGTGGAACATGATAAAGCTGGAGAACACATGGGGTGGCATGTGAGAGAAATTCTGGTGGACATATGGGGTGACATGTGAAAGAAAATTTGGTGGGCATATGGGAAAGTTGATGCTCATAAGTGAAGTGAAAGTAAAGCTTGTGGGCATACGGCATGGCTTGTGAGACATAAGCAAGTGGGCATATGAGGTGGCATGTGAGTGCAAAGTTCGTGTCGCGTGAGGCAAAACTTGTGGCATGTGAAAGAAATGCTGGAGGGCATATGAGGTGTCATGTGATCTTATACAGGCTAAAATTAGGAAACTATTGTAGCTAACTAAATATTATCCTTTGTGTGTTGTAATAGCTAAATAGAAGCTTATAGGGCCACCGAAGACTAATTTTGCTTTAAATCGTCACAACCAGTAGGATTAGAGGAGAACCCGTACAGTCTGCTCACATTGGTATTACCTCCAAGAAGGCGCGGAGTCTAATGACGTGGGAGGTATTAGCCAGAGGCACCCGCAAGGGCGCTTGATCTTCGCAGCTCCCTGACTGCAGGTTGTGGTTCTCCTAGGAGGTGATGAGCGAAACTGTGAAGAGACCCAGGACTATAACTGAAGGTGCTTCGGATGAGTAGTACCAGGAAGGCTGAGAGATTAGGAGACAGTAGAGCAGTGTGTTGATTAACACCAGAGGCTGGTAACGATGGTAGCAATAACCGGCAGAGCGTTTACCACAAGGATAGTGGAGTAGACACAGCGGCTGTGATGATCTGCGGATAGATATGCTGGAGACTCAGGGAACAGATAGTGATAATCTGCAGAGCGTTACCACAGGATAGTGGGGTAGACACGGAGGCTGTGATGATCTGCGGACAGATGTGCTGAAGACTCAAAGAACAGGTAACAATAATCTGCAGAGCGTTACCACAGGGTAGAGGAGTAGTCACAAAGGCTGTGATGGTCTGCGGCAGGCGCGGGCTGGGAGAGGGATGGCCGGGGGGCACACAGGCGGCCGCATCATATTACAGGGGATGCGGCCGCTTCATTGAAGACGCGCCCGCATCCCCTGTCATGTGATGCAGCCGCCTGTGCGCTGACGCGGCCGCATCAGGGGGAGAAAACTGTTTTTGCACCCGGGGGGGCAGCCGGCCGGCCTACCCCCCGGCCCTAATAGGCGTCTAACCCAGCGGCCCGGGGTCTGCGGCTAAATGTGCTGGAGACTTAAGAGAACAGGTAGCAAACAGGAGCCAGGGAACAGGACATCTGAACAGGAGAGTAGACCTGAAGATCTGGCAACTTGGTAGAGAAGCAGGTGCTTTAAATAAACAGAGCTGACAGGCAATTAGCCAATTAAGAGAATACAGGAAGTAATGAGCAGACCAGGTGTGAATGCAGAAAGAGGAAAACAGGTGAGAACAGTGACCATAATGCAGGTTTAGCTGGTGCAATGTGTGACATAAACATTGCATGCTATATATTATATAACCTAATTTTATAATATTGTGTTTTATTATTTAATTTATTTCTTTAATGTTGTGCAATATGGAAACACCATATAAGTATTATACTTTAAAATAGCAGAAATAACGGAGAGGGACTGCACACAGCATAAGAGATTCCACCGACAGCTTCTCCCCAGTGAGTATATCAGATATTTTTCCTGCACTGCACACTGATACAATCCTCAATCCACCTGCTTGCTATCTCTCGGGTCTATGACAAGTGGTAGGCTGCAGGCAAAACACTTCCCACATCCAGAGAAAAAGTGTAACCTCTTTGCTGGCTATGGGTTCTCTGGTGGTAATCTCTCTGCCATTGTTTTCTCTTATTCACTTTGGCTGCTACACTAGAGCAGGGGCTTCTTTCACTTGGCAGCCGGTCTCCTTCAGTGCCCCTCTTTCCCATGGGTATCATTGGTAGTCTTCTCTTAACGCTTTGAGTACCACTGTATTGCTGAAGGTGTGGGGGACCTGGCATCAGCCTATAAGGATCTGCTCCCTCTGCCTCTGCCTGCCATCCGCACTGTCCCCAAATTCTTCAGGGGCTCTGTGTTGCAGTCCCTGACTCCAGGTTCTCACCTCCCAACTTCATGCTGGCTCTTTGACGCACTTATACATATATATATTGTGACATATCTTGGTGATGCACACACGGACATCAGTCACCAACAACTATTTGCTGAAAACAGGACTTTTATTGCTCCTTCACAATAAACAGCATTATAAATAGATAGATCGTTTTTAATATGTAGTGATTGTAAGGGTTCCCCTTAAAATCTTTTAGCTTTTGTTTATTTTAGAAATAAATTGTGTTCAGTTAATTTAGTACAAGTAAACTTGTTGCAGATTTCTATATTCGATTCCTAAGTCAAAATCTTTGTTCCTTCTCACATTTTTCAGTATGAATTATTGGTTACATCATTGAATAGTGTTAAAAAAGTACAGAATATTTATTCTTAAACTGCCAGGTTTTATCAGTCACCTATTTCAGGAAAGCCACAGAATTCTACAGTCTTGTAATTATTCTCTACTGCAAAAATGAGACTATCTGCCCTGCAATATACCAGCTTGCCGTTTCATTTAGTAACATAGTATGTTTCTTTGTTGCTATTACATTGTTTAATTGCAGACCTGAAAATGTGCACTGTATTTTCATATCTGTAAATTGAATCTCTGCCTACTTCACTCTTATTTACCTGTCCTGTGGATCTTCACCTTCATCTTCATGTGCGAGTACTGAATTCTTTGTAGATTTGCTGTACACCTGCTATAAATATATAACTTTTTTTTCTGCTGCTGAAAGATTTCCTCTGGTTTATCTTCATCTCTTTGGTTAGAAGCCTAAAATTTGTTTATTCCCCATCTGCTCCACTTTTAGTTTATATAATGTGCACTATATATTGATTATTTTCACATTCAATTTGTTTACAGTAAAATTCTAACTAGAAAGCAAAAGGGATGATACTGCACCTGTCCTCGGCACACAGTGGAAGGAGTTATTTTCTGAAATGAACCATATTAATGAGAATGCAGCCTATCAATTCACTAGAAACAAGTGTCATCACTGAGGGAGTTAATTGGTAGGTTGCATTTGAATATTGGTTCATCTTACAGAATGTCTGCTTTCATTGTATGTACAAGTGCACATCTCTCAAAATCGAAAAGTGATAAATCAGGAAAATACAAGCCTCACCCAACGATCTTCTAAATCCTGACACTATCGTGGACCACAAACCGGGACAATTGGACCAAAATTGTGGCTATTGGAAGTTGTTCATGTTGGTTCCAGAGGCAAATACAGGATTTTCAGAGAGGGGTTCCAAATGTCTGAATGAGTAGGGGGCATGGCCAACCCATTCAAGGGACAGTACTAGCAGTTAACACGAAATTAGTCATCCTCCAACACACTCCATTTTCCATTGTAATGCTGAGCACACCCTTGTTTACAGTATGCAGCTGGCCCTTCGTGCTATCCTGCAATGTAGAGCAGCACAAAGACAGACAAACCTCCTAACTGCTGTTGGGACTGCAAGACAGAAGCACAGTGGCGTAGTGGTTAGCACTTCTGCCTCACAGCACTGGGGTCATAAGTTCAATTCCTGACCATGGCCTTATCTGTGTGGAGTTTGTATGTTCTCCCCGTGTTTGCGTGGGTTTCCTCCGGGTGCTCCGGTTTCCTCCCACACTCCAAAAACCATACTGGTAGGTTAATTGGCTGCTATCAAAATATACCCTAGTCTCTCTCTGTCTGTCTGTCTGTGTGTTAGGGAATATAGACTGTAAGCTCCAATGGGGCAGGGACCTTATGTGAATGAGTTCTCTGTACAGTGCTGCGGACTTAGTGGCGCTATATAAATAACTGATGATGATTATGATGATAGTCCAATCCCACAGAACAGCTACTGTAGCACAAATTGCTGAAAAAGTTAATTCTGGCAATGACAGAAAAGTGTCAAAACAAACAGTGCATGACATATTGCTGCGTATGGTGCTGCGTAGCTGCAGACCGGTAAACGTGCTCATGCTGACTCCTGTTCACCACTAAAAGCATCTACAATGAGCACGTGAGTGCCTGAATTGGACTATGGAGCAATGGAAGAAGGTGGCCTAGTCTAATGTCCGTTGTTTACCTGGGGAAGATACACTATGGGAAGAAGGCAAGCTGGCGTTGGCAGTGTGATGCTCTGGGCAATGTTCTGCTGGGAAACTTTGGGTCCTGGCATTTATGTGGATGTTACTTTGACACCTACCTAAATATTGTTATAGACCAAGTACACCACTTTATGACAATGGTATTCCCTGATGCTGTGGCCTCTTTCAGCAGGATAATGCGCCCTGCCACACTGCAAAAATTGTTCAGAAATGGTTGGAGGAACATGACATGACTTTGCCTCCAAATTCCCCAGAGCTGGATCTGATCAAACATCTGTGGGATGTACTGAAAAAACAAGTCAGAGCCATGGAGGCCCCACTTCACAACCTACAGGACTTTAAGAATCTGCTGCTATCGTCTTGGTGCCAGATACCACAGGACACCTTCAGAGGTCTTGTGGTGTTCATGCCTCGACTGTTCAGAGCTGTTTTGGCAGCACAAAGGGGACCTACACAATATTAGTCAGGTGGTTTTAATGTTGTGGCTGATCAGTGTATACTGGTACATAGAAACAAAGAACACATTTACAGCGGAACTCTCTTGCAAATGAAAGCTTCAGAAGACTTTTTTATTTTACTTTATGAGAGAACGACTTATGCATTGGAACCATTGTGAGCACAATGATAAAGTTACTTGTCCGTGTTATTATATTGAAAGGCTCATTGGATGTGGAAATGCATTTACAAAAAAGACATTGGATGGCCTGTGTAAATACTCTTTCAAGTAAATGAACCAATCTTTATTACCAATCTACTTATAACTATTTATAATACCACAGAGACATAAAAAGCACTGAATGTGAGTATATACAATGGAACATTATTACCTCACTTCACTTGCCCAAGCAAGAATACTATTAATGCACTTAATTCTATTAAATTCTATTTTTCATTATTGTCAGGTCAGAGCACTTCTTAATTAAATCCTTATGTTCTTGAAATAATATTGAGGTAAAAAATGTTTGTGCAAATGAAATAACTTGTATACATAGCTTAAACATTTATAGAAGGCTATTTTTTTATGCAATAGCATGAATATACACATAGGCATTAAAGTAAATTAAAGGTTAATTTACTTAGGTTCTACCCAACACTAAATTTTTAGTGTTGGGTAGAATTAGGTAATATAAGTTGAACCAGAAAAAGTTACCTGTGATCCTGGAATCCTTCGAAATGTCGGCAGGACCCTCGATGTCTCTAACAGTCCTAAGCAGATCATCTCTCTTATTAAAGCAAACCTTATTCAAACCAATAGCAGGGTTGTCAAAGCCCCTCCCCTGTAAATCTCCTTTTGGATGAAGGATAAGGGAGACTGGAGACAGGTTAATTAATTTGCTATGCTATATGTTGACACTATATAAAGTTAGATAAATAAGACAAATTTGCACGTTTTTAGATCTGACAATATGATTATTTGGACTGACAAAGTGTACGTTTGTTAGTCCAAAGCTCTGTTTGCACAATAAGTATTATTAAAAGAGGGTTGGAGCCATTTACTACATAAGAAAACAGTTCCTGTTTCAAGATATCACATGTCTTTTAATGCAGAGATTTTGCAGAAGTAATAAAAGTAATCAGTGGCGATATTACAAGGAGTGCAGAGACTGTGGTGCACAGGTGACAGGGGCACAGCAATGCAGAGTTGTCTTCCATCCATGTCTCCCCCCCCCACCCAGGCCAACACTCTGCTTTCATATGAGAAGTGTCCTCTTCTAGACTTACATCTCCCACAGTGCATGTGCTGGACCATGGATGCTCAGAAAAGTTTCCTACTCTGCTCTATTGAGAACAAAGCGGGAGCCTAGGAGACTAGAGCATCATCACCAGACTCCTACCTAAATTTTGTTATGAACCCTGCACTGCTCTGCCCCTGATGGTAATGATAATTGTAATGGATGATGTGCGGTCCTATTCATTTTTACTCATTCGCTCTATGCAAGATCACTAAATTCCAAAGCTGAGATGCTGTTGTGCATAGCAAGTGCCTACATTTTAACATCACTTTGAATGTTGCATTATCCCCTGTTTTGTGGTACCTATTTGCTTAAGAATGCCCTTAGCCCACAGCAAAGTGCTAATAAAACAAAAAGCATCCTTTATGAATCTCAAAAACAACTGTACCCCAAAGTTTGCATTTGTGCAAATTTATTATATTGTAGTTCAAGGTGGGACTGTGCATGGTGACAATATAAAAACAGCACTTCAAAGTGCTTACTATCACTTTAAGACCACCCAACTTGATTGGTTATCATTATTTATTTTTTCTCCTAAAATACTACTCATTGGAACCTCATGGATGTCAGAGAATGAGACAAGAAAGTATACATATACATATGTATCCCTGTTTCATTAATATACTTGTGAGTGATTACTACAATATGGATTAGTGAGCTACATAAACTAATACAAAACAGTTTTATATTTACACAGGATAGGTAAATAGATAGATAGAGAGAGAGAGAGATAGGACCTGAGTCATTAAGGAGAGAAAGGCAAAGAAAGGAGTAAATTTGATCCTGGACAAACCATGTTACAATGCAAGGAGTGCAAATTAGTTTATTATTTTGCATGTAAGGGAAATACTGGCTGCTTTTTCATGTAGCACACAAATACTTGATAGTTTTATTTATCCACTGAAATTTAAAGTTGATATAGGGCATGCTCTATCCCAACTATAAATCTGTCCCCACATTTTAAATTTATCTTCCCCTCCAATGCAACCTGATCTTGCCCAGGTGCAAACTCCATTTTTTTGCTTTGTTCTCCTTAATGACTCCGATAGATAGATAGATAGATAGATAGATAGATAGATAGATAGATAGATAGTGGGAGGGGGGGTTGCTTCATACCAGGGTTATCTAAGAGAATGAACAAGGAATCACTATATCAGGAAGATACAAGTAGCATTGTAAAGTGATACAGTCATTATGATAGAGCCGAATCCAGGTCATGAATGCTGACATATCCTTATTTCACATGAAGCCAAGAATAGTGTCATATTCTTCACAGCACACATTGCTTAACCTTTACAGAGCCTTGGACGTCATTTTGATGTCTGAGAAGTATGACCTTAGAAACCCTGAGGCTTGGAAATGATGTCTAGTCAAAACGTAGAGAAATGTCACAATAAAGAGCTAATATGGCAGGCTGAGAACAAAAAAGGTAGCTGGTCCCTGGATTCTCTTCATAGTACATAGAGAACAGTGTTATAGAAAAGGTGTAATAATATAAAGTAACATTAGCTAAAGGGATTTCAATTATACAGGTGTGAAATGCAAAGTTTAATACCAAATTCTCAATGAGAGGTGTGAAAATAAACAAAGTGTTGCTATTTTAAAATCAGGAAAAAACATTTGAAGCAGAACCAATGCAATACAAATATTTGTGATGACCTTTATGGTTACAATATATATATAATTTTAACATAACATGAAATCACTTTCTCAATAGTTTGTAGTTAAATACTAAATTCATTGCTATATGTTGGGTCTAGCAGTGGGTAAGTGCTGCTATCAAACTCCTACAACAAAGTGTATCCAGACAGAGGAATCTAGTGATTGTATAGGTGCTGTAATTCACTTATGGTCTTCCTTCAACCAATGATAGATGGCTTGGGCTGGATGTGACGATAACCAGCGTCCTAAAGACTTAGGGCTAGATTTACTAAGCTGCAGGTTTGAAAAAGTGGGCATGTTGCCTATAGCAACCAATCAGATTCTAGCTTTCATTTATTTAGTGTTTTCTACAAAATGACAGCTAGAATCTGATTGGTTGCTACAGGCAACATCCCCACTTTTTCAAACCCGCAGCTTAGTAAATCTAGCCCTTAGGGTTTTTTGTAAAATATAGAAATTTGGTTTTATTGGTTTTTGTTGTGATGTTATTTTCTATGTATTTTAATTTTTATTAGAGCCCCAAGTTTTCATGTTATGTGTTGTTGACAAAAACTATAGCTAGCTGGCAGAATTTAAAGACTTTGTAAATGTCACTGTTCTTGTATGTTTTAATATTCTGTTTTATGAGGTTCAAAATGCCTATTCCTTTATATTGTATTTTTCTGTTACTCCAAATGAAGTATATATTAGAAAATAATATTCTATGTACATTTTAACTTCATGTTATTCTGTATCAACTATATGTAATAAGCTCCTTTAGGAAATATGACTCCCAGGATAACATTAAAAACATACTCATTGGAAATCAAATTGATTTAAGTGAACTCTAAAACATGTGCCAAGCAAATGAAGTATAATTTTAAAATTAAGACATTACATTCATTTTACTGTAGCATTCAAACATACAAACTTGCACTATTCTGACCATTAATGCATAAAAACATAACTTCTTAAACCATTCCACATGGTATCTGTTCTGTGGTGTGGAGTGTGGTGTGGAGTGTGGTGTGGAGTGTGGGGCCGTGGACTGTGGGGGAATGAGTGTGGCAGCAGTTGACTGGGTTACCCACCATACACATGTGTCATGTGTGTGTATGGGTGAGTGGAGGCTGTTCGGGAAGGGGGTGATGAACAACCCCTAAAAATCTTGGCCTAGGAGCCACTCACATATCATTGTCTAGCATTACATAAAGAATGGTAGAAAGAGGGTTTGTCTCCTGCCGCATCACAGTTCAATTCTAACAAGCTTGTGGAGGAGAATATTGTAAAAATATTAAAGTCTATATATTTGTATAAAATCTATTTTTACTCACCAGCAACTCCCCCTAAGTAGAAATACTTAGGGGGAGTCCATGCTAGGAAGTCCTTTCTACCCTAGACTCAATCTCTCTGACCACAGCATGGGAGATTTGACAAAACAAAGATCTGTGAATTTCACAAGAGTAAAGTGTTGCAAACTAGCAGCGCTGCTCTTATCTCAAGTAGGTATCAGTAACAGAACTACTGTCTGACTGCTACATGTGAGGACACTACCAGGGGAAGCAAAGACTAACCATGCACCTTCCCATTTACTTTTGCATTGCCTGCTTTGTTGGGCCCCAGTGGTAATAAGCACATGTGTGCACCACTATTGTGTTATAGTTGGGACAGAAATCAGCAGCATGTGATTAACATTTGCAAACATCAGTGACCATCTCCCACACACAAATTCAGTGGTAACTGTTGTGTGTGGGATTCATTTGCAATAAAAGGTAACATTTGAGCCAACTGTGATTTATTTTTATGTACTTACTTTTGTCTGAATAGAGAAATAAATGTTTGCTTTACTTTGTCACTGAGTATTCTTTTACTGTTTACCTTGTTTATCATCATTCAAGTCAGTGGTCATCAATGAGACCTGCGTTAACATGAAGCATTCCTAGCTTGAAGCAACTTAATGGCTGGTCGTGACTATCACTTCACGAATGACATTTCTCAATGCACTGACCTGCTTAACGACCTTTCATTCTCTAAAATGTATTTTCAAAACAAAAATTGCATCAAAACACTTGAACAACATAATATATTTGTTACTTAAGCATGGATAGAACAGCAATGAACGAAAACTAGATCTAAAATGACCATTGAAGTACAATATTATAAAAACACAATAATTGGGCACAGATAAAACATTTGCAACTTTATCAAGCTATGATGATAAGTACATTGTGATTACTGCTTGCATATTACTTTTTAGTTGTTTGCAGAATAGAAGTAGCATTCTATTTTGCATATAGGTAAACCCTAGCATAAAATCTAAATGTTACTGTTATATTTCAAATGTTTTCTTATGGTGGACATTGGTTCCTTATCTCTACCAAGCTTCCTGCAATCACTGTGTATCATCGCTTGTCAATGCGCTGGAAAGTAACATGTGGCGGAATAGCAACTAAGTAAATATGTCACGAGCTGCAGTTCACAGGACAGCAGTATTATGATAAATCCTGCCAACAAAGGAGATGGCTTGGTGATCCATGATACATGCGATTATACATTTTTATTTACTGTTGTTATTGTCTATTTATTTAAAACATATACAAATTTTTTTACATACATGTTTTATTATTGAGTTATGTACTACTGTATACTTGACATATAGGTGGCAAACAGTCAGCACTCCTTGTTCCTGTTTATTTTTAGTTTTCGGAAGATTTCAATTATAATACTGATTTATACTTACCACAAGTCTGACTCACTTCATTCTCACAATTCAACAGGTCTCCATGCCTATAATAATCCAGTGCAGCAGTCCTCAACTGAATCATCATTATTTATTTATATAGTGCTAGCAAATTTTATAGTGCTTTACATTTGGGAACAAACAAAGTAATAAAAAAATACTGGGTAATACAGACAAACAGAGAGGTAAAAAGGCCCTGCTCGCAAGCTTACAATCTATGGGACAATGGAGTTTGATACATGAGGTTAAGTGCTGCATATTGTATATTGGTCCAGCCAGAATGTAAAGGTAAAAAGTGCTTAGTGGGCTATATGATCCAGTCACACAGCAATGTTGGTCAAAGGGTTATTGTCTTGTGTGAACTGTGCGAAGGGTGGTAATAGGATAAACTAGGCAGGTTAAAAGGGCGATTCAGGAATTTTATAAGCTTGCCTAAAGAGGTAGGTTTTCAGAGAATGCTTGAAGGTCTGAAGACAGGAGGAAAGTCTTATTGTGCGAGGGAGGAAACTCCACAAAGAGGGTGCAGTCTGAAAAAAGTCATGTGACTAGCAATGAGAGCAGGTAATTAGTGTGGATTAGAAACGCAGATCTTGTGTAGAACGGAGGTGTTGACTTGGGAGATATTTTGAGACTAGTGAGAAGATGTTGGTGCAGTTTTGTTGATGGCCTTGTATGTTTGTAGAAGTTTATATATTGAATTCTGGGAAAAACAGGCAACCAATGTAGAGACTGACAGAGTGACTCAGCAGGGGAAGAACAATTTGCACAAAGCAGTCGCATGATGTAACAATGTTTCCTGTAGGACTTTTGCAGGAGGCTTACCATTGAAAATACACCCCTTTAGCTTCCTCATCTCAAATAAAACAATATAAACCAATAAACTTGGACCTTGTGGTACATTGCAACAAAAAAAACTACAATGATTCCCTGAATGTGATATACAACACATTGATATTAGAGATGCTCAGGCTCAGATGCACGAGAACCGAACACACCACTTAACAGATCTAAGTACCAAGCTGAGCCGGCGCGGTACTTTCGTGTGTCCTTGGATTTGAAAACAAGGCAAAACATCATTGTTACATCATCAGATCTCGGACCTCGCGAGTTTTGGATACTATAAGTACCACCCTCCACGGCAATCCAGCGCCATTTCACAGAGGGACACAGAAGGGGTAGCACAGTTCTTGGCAGTCTCTAGTGCAGCTGAGCACCATCATAGGCAGAAAAGAAAGAGGAGGGGTAGCAGCGTTCTTCAAAGTCTCCAGTGAGATTCAGGAGAGCTCCATTGCTCCATTGTTAATTGCCATTGCTGAAAAAGAAATAATAGGGCTGGCAGGCTTGGTCTTCTAAATCTGCAGTCACATTGTACTGTGTTATATAGGTAAAACACAAAGAGGAGAGCTCCATTGCTCCGTTGCTAATTATCATTGCTGAAATAGAAATAATAGGGCTGGCAGTCTTGGTCTAAATCTGCAGTTACATTTTACTGTACCATAGCTCACTCAGAAACAGGAGAGGTGGCATTGTTCTTGTCACTCTCCAGTCTCAGTCATGATGATACTAATCCCTCTACCTCATGTGCTAAAGTCTATGTTCAAGTGCATAGTGGTTTTAAGGCAGGGATACCAAAATGTAAATAAAAAGCTTGTACCTTTGTAAAGAAAAAAACACCTCTCTAATGAAGGTGAAAGTTTACTGTAGAAAAACATAAAATTGGCAACATGCCACTCTACCCAAAATATTACCAAGCATACCAGCATCAGCTAGCTCCATTCTCTCAGCTAGATATCAGCACCTGCAATCTACACTGTCATCATATTCACCCTCATCATTGTGTACATCATCCTCAAACAATACTGATTCATCCCCTCTGTAATCCACCATCACAGATGTCTGTGTACTTTGATGTAATTGCCGGTAATGGCCTTCCTCATGGAATTTGTAGTTCATTTTACGGAAGAGCTGACACGATTTTTGGGCATTTCTTTTAGACCAGACCAAATGTCAAAATTTTGTGCAGACTCATCTGCATCACCACTGGGTGTCTTGGAAAAGCTAAGTGTTTTCCTAGCAGCAATTTCCAGAGAAAATAAAGGAGGAGACGTCACGGTGTCATGTACCACTTGATCTGTCAGCTTACTGACCAGGAGCTCATTGCATCTCTTGAGATCTGGGTCAGTTGGAAAGAAAGAAAAGACATAGCTCTTAAATCTAGGATCAAGCACAGTTGCCAAAATCTAATGATCTGATTTCAAAATGTTGATAGCTCTTGGATCCTGGCAAAGCGAATAGAGCACTTAATCTACAAGTAAAATTAGTGGAATTGCTTTGTTTCATTTCCTCCTTCAATTTTTCTTGCTGTTTTTCAAAAAGTCTAATTAGGGGAATCACTTGACTCAAGCTAACAGTGTCTGCACTCTCTTCACAGGTGACTACTTCAAGTGATTTCAGCACCTTGCACAACAAGGAAAGTATTCTCCACTGTGCTGTACTAAAGTACATTCCCAATAAATTATATTCTTCTTGCAGCTGCTGCATGCTCCTACATGCTGTTGCAGAATCCCAAAAATGACCATAAATATATCGGGACACAGACAACATCACCTGCATGTCATTGTCATTTTTTTAAAAAGGTCTGCACCACCAAGTTGATTGTGTATGAAAAACAGGAAATGTGATGGAATTCCCCCCCCCCCCCCCCGCTATAATGCTCTAACAATATTGGTGACGTTATCAGAAATCACATATCCTCAGGAGAGTCCAAGCAGGATTAGCCATGTTGCAATGACATCCCTTAGTTTTTCAAACAGGTTGTCAGCGGTATTACCTTTGACCCGCGCCGTGTCTCCTCTCTGAAAACCACTTCTCACTCTGATAACCACCTTCAATACTTCTCCCGTGCTGCTTCCCACTTATGGAATTCCCTACCACGCTCAATCAGACTTTCCCACAGACTTCAAATCTTTAGATGCTCTTTGAAAACCCATCTCTTTTTTAGAGGTGATCTTAACCTCGATAACACTATTCACACTAATGCACCCTCACAACTATCCCACACTCTCTCCTCTTGTTTCAGCTGTGCCCTCTTCCCTTTAGAATGTAAGCTCTCTAATGAGCAACGTCCTCCATACCCTTTGTTTTCAAGTCTACATTCATTTTTTTCTGCCTTGTCTGTTCTTGTTTTACGTATTTCTTTTTTTATGTATGTCCTTGTCTTCTCTACTGTACGGCACTGTGGAGCACTGTGGTGCCTTACAAATCTACGATAATAATAATAATAATAATAATAATAATAATAATATGCCTCTTAGTGAGGCAGATGATACACAGAGTAGCCTGCCTCTGAAAAATGTGACATTCTTGGGTACATGCTGCTGCTGTCCCTGCTGGTGAAGGCGAATCACAAACCCAGTGGGCTGTCACAATCATATAATCTTTAGTTTGCCCAGCTCCGCTTGTCCACATATCTGTGGTTAAGTGTACAGTGGGTAGAATGACATTTTGTAGCCCAACAATTACATTTTTATGAACCTTCTGGTAGAGGTGAGGAATAGCTTTTCTAGGAAAATAGTGTTGTCATGGAATTTGGAAATGGGGACAGAAGACCTCAAGCAACTGTCTAAAACCAACTGCATTAATAGTGGATATTGGACGCAGATCTATTACTAGCATAGTCGCAATGGCATCTGTGATCCGCTTTGCGACTGGGTGACAGTTTTAATACTTGCTTCCTCTTGCGAAGGATTGTTTAACAGTCAATTGTTGTAAACTGCTAGTATTCTTCTTCTTGGTCTGCATCTGGGTTGAAGATTCACCCCCAGCAGCAGGAGCAGCAGCAGTGGGCCTAACACTCAAGGATTCTTCTGAGGAGACCTGGATAGGGGAGGAATCATCTCGCCTTAGAAACTTGGATGCAGGACTAACTCCGATCACTTGTGAGGATATTGATGATGAAGGTGTTGGGGTTGTAGATGCAAGTGCTGGGATCTAGCTGAGAGAAGGGAGGTAGCTGATGCTGGACTGCTTTTTGTTATTTTTTAGCATAAGTTTCTGATTTTCCCAAAAGCTTTCCATAAGCTCGCTTCACAAGGCGTAACATGGATGAGGTTCCTAGATGGTTAGGATCCCTACTTCTACTGACTGTGGCTTTACAATGTTACAAATGGCTAGACAACTGTTGTCAGGATTTGGGTAAAAATAATTCCACACATAAGAGGTGGATTTTTTGGTCTTATGCCCAGGGATGACAATGGCCTTCTTCTTATCACTGGCAAGAACTGTTGCAGTCTTTGTTTGAAAGTGTATGAAAATAATATTGTGACCTGTGCGGTCGTCAAAATTGACTGCAAATAACCTGAAATTAGTGTTACTGAGGTTAATAATAATGTGGGGGGGAAGCAAAATGATGTGATTTTAGCAAAACAAACTTTTTAGAGAAAAAATCTGGATACAAATCCAATATCCGGAAACAGTTAAATTAACAGTAGGCTCATGTACAAAGTTCACAGCAAAGTAAAAATGTGCATCTATCGGTTTGAAATGTGCACACATTTAGATGATATTGAATGCCTCTTTGCAAGTTTAACATAAGCATCTCCAATAGACGTACACAAAACCCTGTTTAGGTACTGTCTATCTGTAACCCATTTTCCAGAGCCCCTTATTGAATAAAAAAAGACTCGTATTTAGAACTTTCCAATCAAACATTAGGCTTAAGATTGTATGAAGCCCCAGAAATGCATTTTTTTTAAAAAATGCACTCTCTCCTCAAATTCAACTTTGATCCTGATTTCACAGAAACTGCTTAAAGTAAAAAAATAAAATAAAAAAAATAAAAAAAATTAAAAAGCTTATACTTTTAATGTGAATCAATATGAGACAAGCACGTTTGATCCACACAATTTTAACATTAATTACTATAATTTTTCGGGGGGAATACAATGGATCAAGAAAGAAGAAAAGAGGTTTGGTTTTTTTTAATAAAGCTGTCAATTAGGATTTGGAGAGTTTTATTTACAATAAAAAATTATTTTAAAACTTTGTGTGGTTTTATTGAACATACTTGACCATATCTGATTATCTTGATCATGTGTAACCCAGTATTACCACTTTAGCCTCTATGACCTCCATCAGTGAATGAACAAACCTTCTTGATACCCCAAGAGAACTGCAGCCCTATATATATATTATTGTTGTGACCTATTGAACTTGATGTACATATCCTTTTTGCGTAAATTAATTTGTATTATTCCAATTTACTTTACTTGTAATGTTTCACTTTGACTTATGTTAGGCTGTTTTGTAAGTTTAATGGGAGGAGAATAATATACAGACAATATATGAATATTGAGTATCAGCTATGTTCTATTTTTCTGTATTTGATAAGTGCTCTATATATTTCATATGCTCTTTTCCATTGTTCATATTAACAATTGTTTTCTTATATTTTATTGTTATTCTTTTATTCTTCTGGCAAAGTTTCCACTAGAGGGATATCAATTTTGTTACATACCCCAGCCTCCACAGGAAGAGTCCCAGGGCTGGAAAATTCTGTGATAGTGGACAATGCTATTTTCACCACGGACAGTTAATAAATGCATTTAAGTACTTTTGATGATGAAAAGATATAAGAATTTGACATAATGGGCTGGCTTACACGTCATTGCAAAACATTAACCTCAACTTTCTACCTTCAGTTCCTCCATAGTTTTTGGGAGGGATGAGCTGTATGCAGGGCCGCCTTCAGAAATCATGGGGCCCAGTACGGGCCCCCGTGCCACCCGGGCCCCCCCTTGATGAGCGCCCCCTCCCGATGAGCACCTTTCCCCATGACCAACAGCTGGCTGTCACGGTGACAGCCAGGCTGAAGACAGAGTAGCGGAGACCTGGTGAGCCCGGGCCCGGTACAACAGTACCCCCGTACCCCCCTGATGGCGGCCCTGGCTGTATGTGACTGTCACTAAATTGAATTCTGTCCTTGTTGGCCAACAATAATTTATTTGGCTCTTTTTAAATGAATCTGGCATTCAAGCATCAAATGTTCCAAATGGTACATCCATATAGTCTGTGCAACAGAATGACCTATAATTTTTTTCCATTAATGACCAGTCAGTTAAGGCTTTCTTTTTATAACTTGTAGATGTATAAATACTGGTGATGCTGCCATAAAAAGTCGAATAATACATACATTGGAGGAAAAGCAGTTGCAGTCAATATTTATCCTATCTATGTAAGGACTTATTTACATATATTCTTATACATCCCATGGTGGCCACAGGTTTAGATTCATGAAAAAAGCACAAGCTCACTGATTTTGCAATGAAAAAGTAGATGTTTATGTAACCGCCATACAAGGTTAAGTGGATGTTTTTATTAGGATGACACAGCATTGGACAGCACAGTGGCCTAGTGGTTAGCACTTCTGCCTCACAGCACTGGGGTTATGAGTTTGATTCCCGACCATGGCCTTATCTGTGTGGGGTTTGTATGTTCTCCCTGTGTTTGCGTGGGTTTCCTCCGGGTGCTCTGGTTTCCTCCCACACTCCAAAAACATACTGGTAGGTTAATTGGCTGCTATCAAATTTGACCCTAGTCTCTCCCTGTCTGTCTCTCTGTGTATGAGTGTGTGTCTATATTAGGGAATTTAGACCGTAAGCTCCAATGGGGCAGGGACTGATGTGAATGAGTTCACTGTACAGCCCTGTGGAATTAGTGGCGCTATATAAATAAATGATGATGATGAAAGCATTGGGTCATTTTCATAGTCTTTTAAAACGCGACAGGAGATTAGAAGCATGACTCTCTACTAAACAGTTGTTTTGTAGTAAAATGGTAGTAACAGGCTCAGTGCCTTCAGAAGGGTCAAATGATAGCCACATGTATTGCTAGATGAAGTGCTCCTTCAGGAAGATGCCATTGGAGCATCATTGGCTCCTCTCTACAGAAATCAGGGGTCATTTAACTTAAATACTTAAGACATTATGCAGATGCCACTTCTATCTACATTCTACTCTTAGAAATAATTTGATCAAAATGAAGTTTATATGAAAATGAAGCTTCCCAAGTAATGTCAGCAATCGATCTCCGGAATTCAGCAGTGTACTTTGCCACATGTATGTCTTTCTTGGCAGAGGGTTGTTAAAATGGCTTTAGCTGAGGCGCAATAATTTGAATGTAAATTCACAGCAATAGCCTCATTTGTGAATAACAAAATTATCCAACTCACCTTATCTCTTTTGGAATGTAATTGGGAAGGTTGTAGGAAATGTAACCTGAACTGGCTTATGATTCCCTGATAATGGATTTTGGCTTCACTGAACCCTAAAAGGATAGATTGATGTGTTTCCTGAGGCTTTACAAGAGAGACAGGATGGATAGGCAATTCTTGAAGCTGCTGCTGCAAATCAGTGATTGCATTTTGGAGAACATGTATAACTTGGGCCTGGCAGTGCAGGAAGACTCCATGGTTGAGGCCTGATTATTCTGTATCGGGTGTTGCATCAGATACAGACTCCAGTCACAAAGCTCAGGTCAAGCAGACATGGAGCATTGTTCAACAAGTCAAAGTCAGTACACAGGTAATCAAGCAGAGGCACTGCCATGGACAAGCTGGATCAGTAGAAGTTGCAAGGCTAGATCACTGGTAAAACTGTTGCGATATTACAACAAACTGAGACTTAATGTTGTTTGAGTGACTACACTGGAGGGACAGCGGGTGGCGCTGTTACTAATTGTGTGAATGTGTTATCACTCTGTATTATAGAAATATTCTCTGTTGTACAAAAATGTTCTAGTAATGTTGTTCTCCATGTGAGACCTGTCATGTCTGAATGCTGATAACCAGTCAATTTATTATAAATAGCTATTTCACAAAGAACTTCCCAGTGTGTACCTATTGACAGAGTTTGAATGAAGCACTCATCTGCTAACAGGTTATGGGCCAAGTTACCAGTCCCACACAGACACAAGTACAAGGATCCCCAACCCAAACAAAAAATACCACATCACACAGTTACCAGAAACCCAGTTACAAGGTATAAGCACAAGAAACATCTCTGAGAGAATATCTCATACTTGCCAACTCTCCCGGAATGTCTGGGAGTCTCCCGCATTTCGGGTGAGTCTCAAAGATTCCCGGGAGAGTATGGCAATGTCCCGCATCTGCCCACTTCCTAGTGAAGTGGGCAGAATTAGGTCCAAAATGCAGCGATTCTCCAAGAATTACAAAATTCGCCCTGCCCCCCGCTGTAAAATGACGCGTTTGTCCATAATGACGCAATTTTCAGAGCCCCACCCCCCGCACGTCCACCTCCCCCGGGAGGCTCCCGAGCGCCAACTGCAAAAAGTTGGTAAGTATGGAACATCTGCACAACAAATGTGAATAACCCCATATTATACCTCAGAGGGAATAAAAATATACAATATACCAATCTGTCTAATGATAACTATCAACTGTGGAAATTCAAAGTTGAAATGCTGTTGTCTAAAGATGGTTTGTGGGAAGTTATAATGACAGACAGACCAGATATTAGTAATCAAGTATGGGACAAGTAAAATAGACATGCATTTGCTATCATAAGCTTAGTAGTTTAGGATGATCAGCTAATTCATATAAAAATATACAAACAGGGAAGAAAATGGCAAACAGATTTTAGACTAGCAGTAACCAATCTGTCTAATGATAACTATCAACTGTGGAAATTCAAAGTTGAAATGCTGTTGTCTAAAGATGGTTTGTGGGAAGTTATAATCACAGACAGACCAGAGATTAGTAATCAAGTATGGGACAAGTAAAACAGACAGGCATGTGCTATCATAAGCTTAGTAGTTTAGGATGATCAGCTAATTCATATAAGACATGAGAATACTGCTAAGGGTATGTGGGATACACTACAGTAACTACATGAAAGATCCAGTTTAAACAGCAAATGATTCCTGCTAATATATAAAACTGTACCAAACGAGACTAAGCAAAGGGAACAATATGCACAAGCATATAAATGGACTGCTGGAAATTGTAGCAGAGCTGGGATCTATAGAAGAAGATATAAAATGCCACCACATAGTGCCCATACTCCTGTGCAGATTACCTGTCACATACAGTGCACTGATAAATGTTCTAGAAACAAGGCCTGAAGCAGAACTCACACTAGATTTTATGAAAACCAGACTAATAGATGAATATTAGCGCAGATAAGAAATTACACAGAACAACATGGACAATGACACCGAAAAAACAGTTAAAGTTTTATATACCCAATTGCATAATAAGGAAACAAGCATGTTTTAGATGTAAGAAAATTAGATATATAAAAATAAAACTGCTCAATATGGAAAGCGGAACAGCAGAAACTAATTTCAAAAGGGTCCAAACAGAGAATGAAGACTACACTCACAGACATATGCACAAACGAGTGGAGTAGAACTTTTAAAGCGACAGTAACTCATCTGACCATTATTTGATATATAGATCATACTTGGCTACTCTCCCAGAGTTTCCAGGAGCTCCCGAATTTCGGGGAGTCCTCCCAGACTCCAGGAATGTTCTAGCAATGTTGTTGTTCAAGTAAGACCTGCAGTGTCTGTATGCTGACAACTAGTTTATTATAAATAGTTAAGTCACAAAGAACTTCCCAGTGTGTGTCTATTGACAAAGTGTGAATGAAGAGCTGATCTGCCAGCAAAAACCACAATAATCAGTTAGGAAACCAGGATATTGCTGGGTTTAAATAGCCCAGTGCTTGCTCTGATTGGAAGTGATTTCTAATTAGTGAGAATAGTCTCTCAAGAATTGCAGTTCAAAGAATAACTGACTCAGATAAGCCAAGAAAAAGACCAGCAACACAGGTGCAGTTCCTGACATAGACATGAGCATGTGTGGTATATAGTGGTATATAGCTACCAATTTAGGGTGTATTCATTATACACGTAAATTGGTTTGAATGTAAACCTCAAAAAAAATCCTGCCGATATTTGTGAGATACATACACTTCATATTATATTACAGAGAATCAGTTTCAAATTATACACATTCCTGGTTATTGCTTTTTTCAAATAGTGGTGCTCCTTAGTAGATATTATCTGCTGATCTCTTGTGATCAAAACAATATACCCACTACACTAAAGCAAATAAAAATAGCCCATACATACAAACTTGCATTTCAAAAAGGAAAAGAGAAAAAAGTGAACCATTTTTTTCCGAATACCAAGATATGGAGATCATGTTATGCACACATTTCCACACTTTTATTTATGAAAAATGTATGTATGAAAAACATGATTTTTTTTCCACTGTTGCATCTTTATGGAAAATACTGTGCATTCTAGTCTTGGTGGCAATATACAAAGTCTTCTGAATAAACAGGGTATGAGGTGTGTGGGTATTGCACAGAAAAATAACTAATATTGATGTTGGAATGTGAGCAGCCCAAAAAAGTGCCAAAATAGACTTCATTTTGGGATTTTGGGGGGGACGGGGGACTACGAATATATTTTGCATTTTACTTTCAATGATACTTTCAGTACATATCTTATATTTTATAAATTATAAATTATATTCACTTTAGAACACACTGTTTCTATTGTACAAATTACAATTTCCCCAATTTTTTCATATGTATATATATTTATATGTATGTATATATATTTATATGTACATATAATATAATATATATGTATACATATATATATATAAATATATATATATATATATATATATATATATATATATATATATATACACCCAAGTTAACCCGTGCATGATACTCATGCATTCTAGTCAAATCAAGCTACTTAAGGTGTTAAAAAGGTTCTTGTCATGCATTTGGGGCTAGGCAAGGCCTCCTCAGGGGAAGAGCGTTACTTCCCGACGCAAGCGCCCTTTTTTAACGTGGTTTTGGCCACATGTCACCACCTCATCATTTTTCTCCATCACCTCATCCTTCATCTTTATCGCCACATCTATCCAGATGTCTATCCAAACACAGGGATCTCTCTCAGCGGTCCTGAGTATCACACTCCTCTCGCTCTGTCACCCCCGGCAACCACCAACCACTCCCCACTGTCACCACCGGCAACCACCAACCACTCCCAACTGTCACTTCTCCTTCAAGAAATATATATATATTTTTTTAAAATCTTTATAAACACTTTTAACAATTAACAAATTAAATTAACAAATTAAAAACATCTTAGTATACCAAATTTCAGCCCTGTCTGAGATTTTTTTTTCCCACACACTAAGAATTTAGTAGGTCAGTGTATAACTTCGCCCAGCAGGTGGAGCTGCAGCTTTGTGGTTTTTTTTCCACACACGGACACATGCCACTAGGCTTTTATATAGTAGATATATATATATATATATATATATATATATATATAGGGAGAGGATTTGTGAACGGACCTGTGATTCTGTTTGTGGCCTGTGTTGGACATTTGCCTTATGAATTGGCAGCGAAGAGATTGTGACCTGATTGTGCTGTTCTATGGGATAACCTTACAGATAAGCGCAAAAGTTTTTATTTCTGGTACGCATACACCCTTATAAATTTGGATTGGGTGACCTGTAATTTTATGCTGAGGGGCCTAACATCTGCTATACCCTTATATTGTGAATTATCCACATGTTTGGTTCACTTGGGTGATGCATTGTGGTCTTTGGTTTCCTTCTCACCGGTGTTAAAGTCCCACTTTGGATTCGTGTATGATTCCATTTATATTACTGTACTACACTATTGTGCGCCTCCTCCTCCATCTTTTTTCTATAGGTATTTCCATGCCACACCGCTTGGCGAAAGGAGGATTGGCAGCCACCTGCACATGGGGAGTGTACTTTCTAAGAAGAACATAGACTTTTGTGTTGGACTGATATTTCTATACAGTTTTATGCTTTAAGCGCCATACTTATATCTTATATTGTGATATATATATATATATATATATATATATATATATCTATAATATAAATGTCTAGTGTCGTGTGTTAGTTGTCTGTCTGTGTGTGTGTGGAAAAAATAAAACCAAGCTGCATCGCCACCTGCTGGGCAGAGTTATACACTGACCTACTAAATTCTTAGTGTGTGTGTAAAAAAAATCAGAAAGGGCTGAAATTTGGTATACTAAGATGTTTTTAATTTGTTAATTTAATTTGTTAATTGTTAAAAGTGTTTATAAAGATTTAAAAAATATATATATATATTTCTTGAAGGAGAAGTGACAGTTGGGAGTGGTTGGTGGTTGCCGGGGGTGACAGTTGGGAGTGGTTGGTGGTTGAGGCCTGGGCTATGGCCCAAATGCATGACAAGAACCTTTTTAACACCTTAAGTAGCTTGATTTGACTAGAATGCATGAGTATCATGCACGGGTTAACTTGTGTATGTATATATATATATATATATATATATATATATATATATATAGTGGTCAAGATGGAAGTGTAGAAGTGCCGGGTTCGAATATGCAATGGAAATACAATGGAATTAGGTAGTGTTACAATGAAGGCAGTAGGAGAGGTGAGCATACACCCCCTTCAACCACTGTGTGTGTGTGTGTGTGTGTGTGTGTGTATATATATATATATATATATATATATATATACAATAAAACATATGGGATGGGGCGTCAAAATAGTATAATACTGTATTATAATGGAAACACAAAAAAAATATGGTGACTGATACATAGGCGCCGCCTGGACATAGGTGAAGTATTTTCTTCCTTGACTTTCGGGACAATCATCAACTTGGAGTTACGTGCTGTTATATATATATATATATATATATATATATATATATATATACACATGAATATTAGTGTGTTTGTTTATTTGTCTGTTTTTTATTTCAATCTGTCAACCCAGTGTTTACATTATCTATTGAGTTTAGTAACTTATTGTAGTTGTATTAAAAAAAAAACTGTTTTGTTCTCATTTGAAAAAAAACAAAACATTGTGTTTATGACTAAAGAAAATAACAAACAGCAATCAACATTGAATCTATAAAGCATAGACAACAATCACTATTATCCGGTTCTAATTTAGTAAGTTTAATGACCTGGTGATAGCTTTTAAAGAAGATACATTGTTTCACATTAGAGGCATAAAAATGTACATTATAGTATCAGCAATATAAATAAGAACCCTATTTTCTATGGAAAAAATCCATGATTTATGTGCAACTCTGGAAAAATCACTACCATTGCAAACGTTTTGAAATTACCATTTGAATGTTTAATTTGAACCAGAAAAAAAGAAAGGAGAACTGTGCAGGTGAACAGTAGTGGCTTTGATACAAATCTGTACAGAGTTATCTGGAGCTAAACATGCACTATAGTGCAATAGTCAATCAATACGATAAGGGGTAAAGAAGAGATAGCACTCATCAATGTACAATAGTGCAACAGCACCACCCTCAGGACACCAGGCACATGTACACAGAAAACAAAAGTGTTTGTGGTATATACGGTATGAAACAGCAGTGTAGAGAGAAACACTCCTATTTGTGTATCATGGCACTTATTTGACAATATATTAAATAAACCTTTTATTACTGTAATAAAGGAAACTTGCAACTGGCCCTGGACAATTCCACAAATAAAACCAGAGGATATTTGTGCGGTTCAGTTTTATTCTGCACAACAACACATTACTAAATTACATAGGGAAAGAAATATTAAAGACAACCAGATTCACAGAAAGACTAAACAACAGACCATTTTTTCTGATAATAATAAAACAATGAATAAAAATATATTTGAAGCACAGCCTTGGGATAGCGTGCTACCCATTTTATCTCTATAATACGTGTAATAAAAATGTAAACTGTAAATAATGGCTGCATTGCGCTGTCTGCATAATACAATATCATTGTGTTATATTACAGGTTTTTGGAATGGGAAGTGCTTAAAGTTGGCCAATTATATGTTTCTCATTTTCGTTAGCAAATCCTATTATTATTGTTAGGCAGATATTAGTAAATAAAAAAAATTATAATTAGTTTGCCTTGGTGTAAGTAACAGGACAATCAGCCGTAACAATCGGCTTCACACACTGAGTAACTGGCTGCCATGCCACTTACTGGCTGCCATGCCCTTACCTTATATAACAGTCACTAGTATCTTTACCGCATTACTTGGAACTAAGCGACCACCAGGATGTACAGCCTCTTCAATGAGAGAGTGCAGCACTGTGATGTCACCATTCTGTGCTCCAATGAGATTTCATCATTAAGTAGTTCTCTATCTCTACTGTCTGCGTTGGTGCACCTGCGTTCTCATGTATCACTAATTCCATAGCAGGACAATGGCTGGGAGGTAAAAGGTGGATACATTAGACCTGTGGGGCGGGTGCAGGTGAATGTGTGCAGACAAAAGGGGAAAGTTGAGAGGCAAGATTTTGGGGAGACCTTAGATGGAAAGTCTAACAGCCATGGGAGAGAAGGGAGGGGTATTTGTATATTTGTATGTTTCTTGTAGGTGATATCAAGGATTTAGGATGTGAGGGCATCATCAGAAAATTTTATTAGCGATAAGGGATGTTTATCTATGTCACCAATTACCTTATTGTTTCTTCTGCTTCTTCTTGACTTACTCTACCATTTAAAAGATGCAAGCATCCAAATCTGCTTTTAGAATCTTAGGACCTTGTAACGCCTGCGGGGAACAGGACAGACGCACACAGATGAACTTACCTTACAAACAATGGTCACCTCCGGTCCGCTTCCGATGCACCCCAGCCGCTGTCCTATCCCAGCAGACCAGCAACCAAAAACCTCTGTCACCTCCAACCACTTCCCTCTGAGGAAAAAACAGAAATTAAGGCCGTGTCTACCAGGAAAGGGCTGTCCGAGACCACGGCAATGAGCGGAGACACTCCCGTCAACCTCGCATGCCGCCACCTCATTTTATTCTTGCCAAGGGAGCGGGACTACAAGCACTTGAGATCAGGAACAGTCCCGCCTCAAGTACCTCACTCACCTCTCGGTGAGGGCTTAACCGAAAGAAGGATTAGAGCGTTATACTCACCAGGCACTCCAACTCCCGGTCCCTGCTCTCCTGCTCTTCTCCATCACCTGTGGACCACAGGCAACACACAGCCTCACTCTACCAGTGAGGTTAGTATGCACACCCACAGAACTGCACTAACTAACAACAGGCGACCTGACCCTAACAACTAACTAATGGCCGGGAACGCAACTTGACTATACAACTGGGTGTAGTGTACCGCCTGAACCTCCTCCCTCTACTTTATGGGGAACACCAGCCTGTGTTCACGGCCTAATCCGGAGGGCTGTTCCTAAAACCCTCACCCAGGTCGAGAAGACTGTCTTCTAGCTATGGGGTCACTCACGGAATCCTGAGGACTAGTCGCACGGGGCACATAAGAGGCTAACTGGAACAGCACACCACCGGAGTGTCAACTGCCGCACGGAACCGCCAGTCACCACTGCCAGAATGCAAAACGACTGCCTCCACTCAAGCGGAACACCTGTCCCAGTACGGAGCCACCAGAGAACCTGCCGGAACTGAGGACTGGAACACCCAAATAGAACCACGGGCCGCCCCTGGAACTCAAATGAGCTGTGCTGCACTGCCAGTGAGATACTCAGTCACCACCTCTGGAAACCAACGTAACCTCAGGGACCTACAGGATGGGAAAACTACTGTATGTTCTTCCCTAGCTATGTGTATGCTCGTATCTATACCTTGTCCCCACAGTACAGGTTATTGCAGGAAAACAGCAAGTAACAAGAGCCTGCCTTTAATGGGGGCCTGACATCTTGCACCTGTAAAGAAGTACACACAGCACAGCCCAAATACAATACACAATGCAATATTCACCGCACAGACGGAATAATTCTCTGCTTCTGTACCTGGAAGGCTGTCACGTAATACACACCTGCTATCTAACCAGACGGTTAGTATAGCAGTAACCGGAGCCTCCTGCTCTACGGTTACCTAGGACTATCACCTAGCGTACGTACCACACAATGGGACCGCACCCTATTATCTCACGGCTCTCATGCCGCTGCCTACAGGGCCTTATACCCTTTGCACCATGGGCCTCTCTGCCCAGCTAGCTACAGGGCCTTCTGCCCTGACTATGGGCCCTGTGGCCCCCTCTCTGCCTTGGGCTCTGAGCCCACTAATTAGGGCCTTGTGCCCTTCACTATCGGCTTTAAGCCCTTCCCTAGGGCCTTGTGCCCTGAAGACTATGGGCACTATACCCCCTAACTAGGCCCTGTGACCTTTCCTGACTATGGCCTAACTAGGGCCTTGTGCCCTTTATGCACTATGGCCTCTAGGCCACTAACTACCTAATAGGGCCTTGTGCCCAATTGCCCTGGGCCTTGTGCCCCTAACTGTGGCCATGGGCCTTGTGCCCGACTTTGCCCACGGGCCTTATGCCCGACCTAAGTTGAGTATAATTACCTGCTCTGTGCAGGATATTTAACTTGCCCCGCAGTCTTCTTTCTCTGGGTCTTTCACACCCTCCAACCGACGGCGCCTCTTCTCCGCTTCGGCGCGGTGTTTTCTGCAGCACTCTGGGCGGGGGCGCTTTCAGCCCTTACAAGGACTCCCCGGCAGCGTTTCTCTGTCCTCTGCTTGGCGGGGGCGCTCTTAACCCTTACAAGGGCTCCCCACCGACGTCTCCGGCAGTGATTTCCAGTGACAGGGTAGCTCCTTGCCCTGACATGGGCACCCTGCCACTTCTGCCTGCTATTCTTGCTTGATTCGGCGCTCAGGACTTCCCGCAACGCCCTCTCTTCTCGCTGCCAGCGAACTTCTATAGTAATGGCGCCGCCCGGGGGCTTATATAACCGCCGCCGTGACGTCATTACTGGACGCCGCCACGAGCACTCATTGGCTCGCCGTGGTGCCAATCCTTTGAACGGCCGGAGGTGAGCCATGATTGGCTCACTCATCTGGCCGCCGATTGGCCAGCGGAGGAAGGCGAGTCCTGATTGGCTCATCCTCCCACCGCTGTCAACCCCTGCAGGAAGGAAGAACTACTCACCGCTGGAACGCTGGATTGGTGAGTAGATTTTCTTTGTTTCTTTCTGCACCCTCTTCGTGGGCACAGCGGCAGCCTCCATCTTCGCCCTCTTCATGGGCACAGCATCCGGAGCCAGGGGGCACATCTCTACAACCTGAGTCATTAAGGAGAGCAAGGCAAAAAAAAAGGGTAAATTTGATCCTGGACAAACCATGTTACAATGCAAGGGGGGCACATTAGTTTATTATTTTGCACATAAGGAAAATACTGGCTGTTTTTTTCAAGTAGCACACAAATACTTGATAGCTTTATTTTTACACTGAAATTTAAAGCTGATCTAGGACATGCCCTACCCCAACTATAAATTCATCCTCACATTTTAAATTTACCTCCCCCTCCAGTGCAACATGGTTTTGCCGATTTTTTTATGCTTCTCTCTCCTTAACGACTATGGGGCCTATTTATCAACTAGTGTAATTTACCCAAAGGACACTTACCGTGATTTACGCAATTTGGAGGATTCTTCAAATTTATGAATATTGCATCACAGCAGATATCATGAATATCTACTGCTTTGCATTCTATTTCATTTTTCTGAGCAGTCACCATAAAATAGTATGGTGACTGCTCCGTGACGCCATCTAGCAAGTTCCGAAAATTATTAATTTTCGAAAACTTCTGCGTACATCTTCGTAATTGGTCTTTTCTTCACTTTTCATTTCTGTCCAGCTCTGTTCCGAAGAGCAGAGCTGGCCAGCGCATGTGCAGAGGGATCATGTGATACTTTCCTGTCACGTGACAACGGTTCGCTCTTCACAACTGCACAGTAGGGTTCTATGTGGCAATGCCTAATTTTTCAATCGGTGCATGCGCACAGGGACTCAAAGCAGAAAACCAGATTGCAATCAAGACCACAAGTAATAAGCCAGTTTAAAGTTAAATGTTACACTTCACAGGAACAGCCTTTTTCCGGAACGGCTGTTCCTGTGGAGATTTTTTAATAAATATGAGAAATAGTTCAATCCTTATCAATGCGATAAGAATTCAAAACTATTTTTAATTTTCTGCGGTGCTTGTTAAATATGCCCCTCAGACCCTTAGGGGTATATTCAATTGACGGCGGGATTGCCGAAAATCCCGCGCTCCAAAAATATTACCGTTAATACGGTAATATCTCGCTGAATTGCAGCTCGCAGCTCCCTGAGCCGCGAGCTGAAATTCAGCAAATAAATTACCGTATTAACGGTTTTCTCGCGCAGAATTACTGTAATAACGGGAATATTTTTCGAGCGCGGGATTTTCGGCGATCCCGCTGTCAATTGAATATGCCCCTTAGAGTGCATATTACCAGCTTAGAGAATGTCACTGAACAGGATAACACTACTTGTAGTTCACTATAAGCCAGGCCAGATCACCCTCTCCCCTTAATCTATAAGATTCCCAAAACGCTATACAAACCTTTAAATATTTCACTTCCATTTTTGTGAGGAATATGGATTTTTGATTGGCAGTTGTATTCTGAATTTGTTTTCCTGTATATTGTAGTATAGGGTATATTTATCTTACATCTGGACAGAAATCTTACTTGGGAATGAAATATAATTTTAATGCCATGTAATCTGTACACATTTTCTCCTAAAAATATTCCGTCTTGCCAGGACTTAGCTGGCTCAGTTCCATCAAATGTGTGATCTTGTCTCTTTCTGGAAGCTTGATACAGTAAGGCAACTGCTTCGCTCTGAAGTTTAAATTTGTGTTTTTAGTTTGTTTGAAATGCTTTGGGAGAGAAGTCTGACAAAATAAGTCATTGATCCTGTAATCTGGCTAGCAAATATGTTATATTTTTATTAACCTTTCAAAAGAAGTTACTAAATAAAATATATAACAGCATAATCTAAAAAGTAATAATCTAAAAGAAAAAAAAATCAAATGCATAAGACATTTTGTAGGCAGGAACGGTATATAAAATGTATATCTGAGAACAGCCACAATGTCTGCATACAGGGTAATAGGTGGGCCATCATATACACACAGTGAATGCAGCCACTCTATGCCTCATGCCTCAGTGATCTCACGGGTTCCGAGTTAATTGAGAAGCTGTAATTTCACAAATAAAGGTACAGTCACCAAAAAATGACTGCCTCCACTGTGTGTAGGTTATAGGTCCGTTTGAATGAGGAAGAGATGCATTGTTCTGCTGGTTTGCGATTTAAAACATGTCAGACTCTGTAGATGCCAATTAGAATATTTTCCAAGAAGACCATATCAATATATCCATGAGTGACAAAAAATCTTAAACAATCAAATTTGGCCCACTACATTTTTCAGAATAGCAAATATGTCTATTCTAAAACATATGTTTTCTTTAAACTTTGTATTTTCCAAATTCAAGTGCAAACAGGGCCATCTTAACAGCATTATGGGCCCCTGGGAAAAGCAGTGCACTGGGGCCCCTACCTACACAACCAAAATCAGTGTTTAAACATTAAAAAGCATGCTGTACAACTCTAACCTTGCTGCTGTGTCCAGCGGAGGAGGGTTCAAAGGGCTACACAGTACTTCACAATTGCTGTAGAAGGAACTATTAAAGTCGGGATAAAAAAGTCATAAATGGCCAACATACCCATAACACCACATGCCATCAAACCTTACTAAATGCCCCTTGCATGCCCATCAGATCTCTGCATATCCTCTTTGCATCCACATCAGCTCCTTTTGTCCCCCTTCATTTCTCCCCTGTTTCACCCTCTGTGCCTCCATTATGCTGCTACTTGCCCTACTTCACTTACCTTTCTATTGCCTTCTTATCTTATTTTTCTTCTTTTTGGATTTCATGCGGAAATGCCTTTTTCCGCATGGTTTAAGCATTTCTAAGCTCATTGCTATGTAACCAAAGCCTAATGCATTTCACATTAGACCGCAGTCCCCATAATTTTCAAACGGGACTTTGGTCTGGGAATATTTAATAGCCCCTAGAAGCCTGGTTTTCGGAGCTTGAGCCCATTGGTAAATGCCATCTGAAGATGGCCATTCTACCCTATGGGGAGTGCATTGCAGTAGAGGGATTTTCGGATGCCTCACTGAAGCCTTCCTGTTCTCCCCTCCAGTTACTGTCACAAAATGGCTTTGCGCATGCGCGACCTTAGATTAGAGACAGACTACCACAGTTTTAAGGTGAGTTAAGTAAATCGCCGGGACATCCTCCTATCGGATGGGCAGGATGTTTTTTTAATAAATGCTTACTAAAAATCATCTGTCATCGTGGCAATGACAGATGATAATTATCAGCACAAAACCCTGTTAATAAATAAATTTGCCTCATAATGTCTTAAATTTTGTTTAAACCTTTTTACCAAAATTTTTATTTTAAGTTGGGGTGAGGGGTAGGAGGAGGTGTTCATCATATATCATATATTTTTTATTCTCAAATGAAAAGTACTTTGAGTCCTATTGAGAGAAAAGCGCTATATAAAATTATTATTATTATTATTATTGTTATTATTATTATTAGTTCAGGGTGTAAAATATGTATTGGTCACTGTGAGACTAGTGGTTAGTGGTTTGCTGAAATGGTACCTACAAGATGGTAAAATTTGATTATAGGGTGAGAAATTTGGATGCCAATGTGAACATTCAGCGATCCCGTCATCTAACCATAAATGTTGAATTCAATGTGTATGTGGTCATCCTTGGATTAAATGATTAAAAGAAAAAGTAATAAGCTGTTGAACAGATTTCTCTCTAAACAGAGATGGATGTCCCGTGCTTTTCTACTTGTGATAGTACATTTATCTTTCATGTAAGAAAATTCACCTAACGTATCATGTCCGTATTGCCACAGTGAACCATTAAAAATTCACTTTAACCAGAACAAGTCTGGTATTTACTAAAAGTATAAATTGTACCCCAATTTAATAGACATGTGTTCATTTACAAAGTCCATTTAGTTTAGGAGATCATTTCAAAAAGTCTATTTTGTTTTTTTAAAATTGTTCCAAGTTCTCCTGGGCATTGAATGTGGATACAGTTTAGATGATCAGGAGCAGCACCCAAACGGTATTATTAGTAATTATTATTTTTATTGTTTATTTGAATGGCGCCACAGATTCCGTAGCACCTGACATAGTGGTATAAATATAACATACATGAAAACAGTAGACATAACAAGTACATGGGTACAGAGCAGAATAATAAATGCATTAATGCAATTAACAGAACAAATCGCATGGCATACAGAAACAATTCAGCATCCGACATGACAGGGACAAACAAAGAAGACAGAATGGGCACAAGCAAGACATTGGGTAAAGGACCCTGCCCATAGGAGCTTACATTCTAAAGGGAGGGGTAGTGAGAGACAATAGGAACTAAAGGGACATTAAGTTTAGCAGTCCAGGTAGGAAGCAGAGGTGGTGACAGCTATACAGTCGAACTGGTGGAAGAGTGTGTTGAAGTGACGATAGACTAGGTTGAAGTAGGTAAGGATATTGGGCTGGGAGAATGGGGAAGAGGGGAACAAGGGAGGAGAGGTTGGAAAGGTGTGCAGAGTGGAAGATGTTGCGGTGTGGATAGACATGGAAAGCAGTTAGCATAATGTGTGTACAACTACATGGTAATACATGGTAAAACAGAGTAACAGACTGGACATACTGAGAATTTAGATGAGAGACAAGGTGTGCAAGTGTTTCATCCATTTAATTACTTTTGCCCAATCTTTGGTACTTTGTCTTTACCAATCACTTATTTTTCCCCAGATAAGTAATGAGACAAAGGGGTGTTGGTTAGTAGAGGGGATTGAGCATGTATAGTGGACAATGACTGATTTACTGTATACCTAGAGCAGCATAAACCTCTAATGTAGTCCCACATTCACGTCTCTCAAATCACAGCTGATAATACTTCAACAGGTGTTTCTTAGAGACAGAACAAGTCATTGCCCTTGACCTCCACGGGAGGTATCTGTCCTCCCTGAGCTCCCCTTAGGACACCTGGGTTACAGTTTGACAGGTGTACCGCCCCAGTCAAACTCCCCACCTGCCACTGTCCTCGGAGCGGGATTAGGTAGCCAAAATATAGAACTATTTTTAATGGGATGTAAGAAAGAAAAGAAATTCTAGATCAATAAATGTAATACATCTAAAATATTTTAACAAATTTCTAAAATCCAAGGTGTGTGTATATCTGTTCCCCGAGAACCTCTGCTGTATGACATTTTGTAAAGAATTCATGCTGATATGTAGAATAAAAGTACCATATACAGGAACTGCAACCATAACATACTGTATATAAAAGGTAATGCCCTAAGATTCAAATTTATCACATTATGTTACTTGAATTCACTGCTAGTAGACAAAGCCTTTGGGATGTAATAATATAAAGAATGTGTTTTGTAATTATGTATTTTGAATCCAGAGCTGCTAGAGGCCCTTGGAATGAATAACAGAGCAATATGCTGCAGTGCCATCTGTAAGCAGAGTGATTTATTTCCTCAGACTCCTCCCTTGTGAGGTGCTTGTATTCCCAGTTAATAATGGAGGGCCTGATTCATTAAGGAAAGTTAAGTGAAAAAAAAATTGAGTAAGTAGTCTCCTGGACAAAACCATGTTACAAAGCAAGGGGTGAAAATTAGTTTTCTATTTTGCACATAAGTTAAATACTGTCTGTTTTTTCATGTAGCACACAAATATCAAATTTAAATTTCAGTGTACAAATAAGCTTTTAAGTATTTGTGTGCTACATGAAAAAACTGACAGTATTTAACTTATGTGCAAAATAGAAAACTAATTTTCATCCCTTGCTTTGTAACATGGTTTTGTCCAGGAGACTACTTACTCAATTTTTTTACTTAACTTTCCTTAATGAATCAGGCCCAGAGTCATTTACATCGAACGGAATGGAAGCTTCTTTTCTGTTAACCATCTATCTCCCAGTTTCAGCACATATGTGTACATGGAAGATGGTGGGGAGATGACTCTATGTATAATAAATAGACTCTTGATAGTAATGTACCCTGGTTCATAATAATTTGCAGTTGTTGCTACATCAATGTAACTATCACAGACTAATTTGCTAGAACACAATTGAGGATCTTTGATCCAATATATTGGAAGAAATTCCAAATTGTTTAATAAACACTAAATCATCCAAAAGTTAGAGGGCATATAATAATATAGCCATGCTTTGCTTTTCCCTCAGTGAGAACCCAATGCATGCCTAAAGTAATTGTCCACTACCTAAACTTAGTTTAAACTACGCCATCGGTGTGTAATAACTATGGGGGTCACCTTTGCCTCCATTATCTGAAGCTGTATGTAAGAAAAACTCAATTCATCTAGGGCCTGATTCATTAAGGATCTTAAATTAAGAAGTTTCTTATTTCAGTCTCCTGGACAAAACCATGTTACAATGCACGTGGTGCAAACTAGTTAAATACTGCCTGTTTTTTCATGTAGCACACAAATATCAACTTTAAATTTCAGTGTACAAATAAGCTATCAAGTATTTGTGTGCTACATGAAAAAACAGTCAGTATTTAACTTATGTGCAATACAGAAAACTAGTTTGCACCCCTTGCATTGTAACATGGTTTTGTCTAGGAGACTGAAATAAGATACCTCTTCATTTGAGATCCTTAATGAATCAGGCCCCTAGTCTTTTCAATGGAGCTCCATAAAGTCAAAGTATGGGGGTTCATGAGAGGTACAGCACATCTCCTAGATGAGGACAGGTTATATATTAGGGCTTGTCTAAAACTGGCAAACCATGTAAAGAGGTTGTCTGCCTCTAGTGGGCTTTAGCCTATTGACTTGTATATTAAGGTCATAGTATGCTGGACTTTGAGGCACATTTTATCACTTTGCACCATCTACATTCTGCACCCACATCCTCCAATAGAACGCAGAGCACTTTAACAGGGATAGTTCCAGAATCAGGGGCATGCACCTATGTATGTGCAAGGAAGACAATAATGAGATGTGCTGTGGACTGCATTTTAGCACCTTCACAAATTACCTTATAATCCAGCACGTTACACATGTTCCACTGCAGCTCGGTCAAAAAGTAAAGTCTATCAGTGAATTACTTCTCCACTCCATTACAGACAGATGAAACCCCTAGCACATCATCAAAACAGTGTGCTAACAGGATCTGACATCGGTTGAAAAGCCAAAACTAAAGTAATATAATTTGCTGTCACGCATTTTGGGCCCACACCATGTATAATTCTACCATTATATACTGCACATGCTTGCAGGGCAAGTTTGCAAGCCTGTCAGTCACAAATTGCCTATTCCATTAGCGAAGCACCTCCTCACTAATTTGGTAATCTGTTTCAGAGAAGTGAAAGAGAGTACTGTGGACATATTTAGTTAAGTGTATGCACTTCAGTTATTTTATGTACACTATATGGACAAAAGTATTTGTCCACACCTGTTAATTATTGAATTGAAGTGTTTAAATCAACCCCTTGCCAGAGGTGTATAAAATCATGCAGTCTTCATTTGCAAACATTAGTGATACAAAATGAGTCCCTCTGAAGAGCTCAGTGACTTAAAGTGTGGTAATGTGATACAATGCCACCTTTACAATAAGATGGTTCATGAAATTTCATCCCTGCTGGATATTCCACGGTCAAATATAAGTGATATCATTAGAAAGTGGAAGCACTTAGGAACAACGGCAACTCAGCCACAAAGCGGAAGACCACGTAATATCACAGAGCAGGGTCAACGACTGCTAAGGCGCATGGCGTGTAAAAGCCACCAAAACTCTGCTGATTCCATAGCTGAAGGGTTCTGAACTTCCACTGGCATTAATGTAAGCACAAAATGTGGCGGGAGCTTAATGGAATGGGTTTCCATGGCTGAGCAGCTGCATGCAAGCCGCACATCACCAAGACCAATGCCAAGTGTCGGATGGAATGGTGTAAAGCACACCTACACTGGACTATGAAGCAGTGAAAATGTGTTTTGTGGAGTGACGAATCACGCTTCTCTTTTTGGCAGTCAGATTGGCGTGTCTGGGTTTAGCGGATGCCGGGAAAACTTTACCTGCCTGTCTGCATTATGCCAACTGCGAAGTTTGGTAGAGGAGGGATAATGGTATGGAGCTGTTTTTGAGAGTTTGGGCTAGGCACCTTATCTCCAGTGAAGGGCAATCGTAATGCTTCAGAATACCAAGTCATTTTGGACAATGTTATGTTTCCAACTTTGTGGCAACAGTTTGGGAAATGCCCTATTCTGTTTCACTATGCCCCAGTGCACAAAGCAAGGACTATAAAGGCATGGTTTGATGAGTTTGTTGTGGAAGAACTTGACTGGCCCGCACAGAGCCCTAACCTCAACCCCATCGAACACCTTTGGGATGAACTGGAACGGAGATTGCGAGCCAGGCCTTCTCGTCCAACATCAGTACCTGACCTCATAAATGCTCTACAGAATGAATGGGAAAAAATTCCACTAGAAAACTCCAACAACTTGTGGAAAGCCTTCCAAGAAGAGTGGAAGCTGTTATCGCTGCAAAGGGGGGACCAACTCCAAAAATAAAGTATATGTATTTGAATACAGTCCCTGTTGGTGGAATGGTCAAGCGACCGAATACTTTTGTCCATATAGTGTATGTTGTATTATATTAACATCATGTAGTGGCTTTCACTTGATCTGTAAATCATTTTGAATTTATCAACAAAACAGATGAGGTTATTCTACTCAACATCCCACACAATATACATCATCCACATTGGCCCTGAAGACATGGAAGCAAAATACCTCATGCTGCTCCCAGCAATGGAGATGTAGGCATGTGTACGTTACAGGTGCTCCCATTGCCTCACCTTAAATATGTGAATATATTCTGTTATCATTAGGAAACTATACATACTTTCTATTTCCAATAAGAATATTGTGCCAATTTAAACTCACCCACAATTAACTAGGCCACACACATAACCACACAAATTGACTTACCCTCAAACCCAAAATGGGAGGCTACACCGCTTGTTACATCTGAAAATCAGATCTGTTCAGATCTAAATAGGAGTATGTGTTATGATGAGCTGATGAGCATCATCCAGAAGCCCATTCTGTTAACATTTATCTGGGTAATAAATATTCCTTTAATAAATAGATATCTTAGTGAAAACAAAATCAGGTACGTGGGGGGAAGAGTATCCAAGGAGTAAAATATAGTATACTTGACAGTGTGTCTAGATTAGATACATTCCCTTGACTACAATACCATAACACTAGTCTGTTCTATTAGAGGAGTTCACACTATTAAAACATCATAATTAGAATGATATAACATGGGAGACATAATGCTGGAAAATGAAGGCTGCACAACTTATTATATTGAGAAGTCAGCAAAAAAGGGAAAAGAACAGATAAATTGTCAGTTTGACTGTAGATATTTCTTCTGTAATTATTTACTAACAAAGGGCAAATATGCAGTAACCTGTATCAACCATACATTGGACAAGATTTCCAAAAGGTTACTTTGTATGTGCTGAACATGGTCTTAAAATTCACTATTGTGTTTCACAATCATTGGGGGGTATTCAATTGTCATCAAGTTGGTTTTTTTTACCGCATTGTCATTTTAACGCTGTTTTTTATCATTTTTGAGTGGGTTAACTTTATCCACAATTCAATTCCATTTTATAAAGCTACATTTTTTTTCAAGAAACGGTCCTCTCGCGCTCCAGTAGAAAGGCTATAGAAAGTATTGGGTGTGCAAGAGGCAGCTACATTAAAAGCTATTCAATTGTTTTTTAACACGGCGGGTAAAACAGGAAAATATGCTGTTTTATCTCGCACCTCCTTGGGGTGTGTTAAAAATATAAAACCTCTGAAAAGTATTTGAAATTATGTAATAATGTGGAAAAAAAGTTAAACTTATGTTTATCACTAATGCCTAACTTGTGTGAGTTGAATTTGTTGTGTAAAAATAATGAAATAAAAAAACCTTAAAAAAAAATCACTAATATAACTAATATTTATGTATGTTTTTGGTACAAATATGAATGTAGTCATGTGTTTTGACATGGTATAGATGATTGCATGGTAAAAAATAGTTCAATTAAAAAATGTGCTAAATAAAGTACTGTAATGTAGATATATCAATGTGTAATGCAATCTAATGTATGGAAATGTATGCAAAATCTTTTTTTTGTGTTATACATGACCGCGTTAAAACTTCCCTTTGCTGCCCTAAAATCTCGCAAACACAATTATTATGCTAAGGGGCAGCGTTCCCTCCTTTTCAATTGAATTGAGTTTTCCCGCTGCGCTAACTCTAAACTTTCGCTATTGCCGTCAAAAACTCACGCAGCGGAGAAAAAAAAACTGGATAACAATTGAATACCCCCCTGTGAATTACTTATTTTTGAACCTTGACAAAAAGAAAACTTTTTTTAGTTTAATTTCTGAACTATACAATGTACATTTGCATGCAGTGTCACAGCATACAGTACATGTGTCAATATGACTTATCATCAAAATTTGGCATTTCTGTTGCACGAGAAAGAGATTCCCGTGCCATTCTGTCTGACAAGGGGCTATACATAGTGCTCTGCTGTGTGACTATTATACTTTCCTAACAATCTTCGTCCCGTGTAAGAAACTGGAAAAATGTGTACAGAGGAGGGGGTGCCACCCCAATGGTCTCAGTATAATGGACAGGGGTCCCTAAGACCCATAATCATTATACCAAAATAAAAATTGTATTGAAAATGGGAAATAAAATGTTTTTCTTTTTTGATTCAATGCAGTTCAAAGAATGACTTGTGTTGGCAATTAGTCCCCGCAACCCTTCTTTGCGTGTCATATGGGACCAAGAATACATATTATGGGCATTTTTTTAATAGTCCGCAGAGATTTGTATTAAGTGGAATTCCCAACTACACCATAGAGGTTGGGAGGTCCAAGGGGCAGGTTCAAGGATTGTGAGGAAGCGTTTTGCATCCTCATTTGATATCCCCACCCACACACACACACACACTGCACAATGCCATGATTCAAGTCATCACGGGATAGGGCCATGATTTAGCGATGCAGAAAATCACACCATTACAGCCCCGTCATGCTCACTACGCAAGAAAATTGGATGGGATCGAGAGGCTAGCCTACTCTTCTGGAAGTCTGGGAGAACTCTCTGCAATTGGGGAGTTTCCCAGACATTTCTTGAGAGTAGAAAAGTATGAGTTACATATTGAAAGCAAGTGTTAGAGTGATTACTTATAGATCCCAGCAGTCCCTATGTTGGGACAAGACTGTCCAGATTCACAGATCCAGAAATGGGTGCAGAATTATGTGGGTGTGGTTTGCGCTGATCTGGACGTCATTTTGGTGGATCTGAGCAGATTATGGGAGGGACTTATTTGTGTTCCTAATTTGACTTTTGAAATGTTGGGAGGTGCAGGTTACTGCGCGTTTCTACTTTGTTATTAAATAACCTCCAATATGTATTCTACTTCAAAGCACATGAAAAATATTGTACAGTTGTATAACTTGTTTTATCCAGCAGCACAGCTAATAAGGAAAGTCAGCGTCACCTAACGGGGGTTAAAGCTGTGCATGACACCTAACTTTTCCATTTATGATTTTTATTGGGACCATGAAATTCTAAACTAAATGCACTCAGCACAACCTTTGTAGGAGTTATAGTGAAAATGAAGTAAAACGCCCAGCTGGTAATTTAGAAGTCTGATAGTAACAGATAAAACTCCCAAGGTCTGAAAATGGGAGAAATAACTCTGTATTTCATACAATAGATTTGAAATAACAGGCAATCCGTCCAAATACAAATCACAGGTAGCACTGGATCACCTTGAAAGGCAATATAATTTATAGAGCATGTTAACACAGTCAATTACACATAGGCAACACACATTTGCCATTTTAAAACAAAACATAACAAAATGCAACAACAAAATACAGTCTGTTCTTAAACATATGTCATATATTAACAAAAACGACATAGATGAGAGATAATACAGTAATCTGTAAAGGCTGCAGAATAAATAGCCTATGGTCATAGCCAGTGCCGTAACTAGACATTTTAGTGCCCTGGGCGGGACAGGACACCGGCGCCCCCCATCTAAGTGGGAGTGACATTTGCCAAGTGGGTGTGGCCAACCTAATTTGGGGGTGTGGCTAGCACTTTACTGAAATAATTATATTACACATACTTACAAGTGCTTGATATATATATATATATATATATACACAGTGGTGCGTTTCAAATAAATTAACAACCGTTTCTCTGCCCTACTGACCATTTAATGACCAGGAGGTTAAGGGGGATACAACGCAATACAGTGCTTGCAGGAGTGGACAGTATTTTCCCAAGGAGCAAACAAATGGAATTTGCACCACTTGTATCACAACATCATGTGTCCAGGTGTACATCTGCACCCCTTAGATGGATTTACCCCTAATTTTAAATTTGGCCCAATGTGTTTTAATGATGTGATCTGGTAATTGGCGACAAATACTTTTACACCTTTATTGTCCTGTGTGTCTACTCTGTGTGTTCTACATATACAATTCCTGCTAAATATTTAACTCATTCTGCATCTGGCCTTAAATGTTCCCAGTCCTACCCTAGATACACCACACAGCAGAATAATCTGACTGTCATGATCCCAGCTCTATTCATAGACTATAAAGTCTGCAAAATATGAATTTACAAATACATTTCAAAATGACAAATGGAAAAGATTACTCTCTAAAACTTCACACTTCTGCGGAATGGCGAAACGGCCTGTTTTGCCTGGAAGTTTTACAAAGATCAAGTTGGTGAGAAATTTCCACACAATTTTGTTCATCTCTGTCAACTCTACAGTGGGCACATTTACCTAGATGTAGTGGTGTGCCATGAATATGTTACTTTAACAGTGTTATGTGTAGGGCTTTCACCAAACTGAATACCCCAGAATGCCGTGACAAATATTATTTGGAGTCAATAATATAATGAGGCTATATAAAGGCTATAAAAGTAACAAACCTAGTTATGTGTTATAAATTTTACTACATAATCCTGGAAATTTACAAAAAAAATAGGAATACAAACATCACAGTCAAGTAGTGACATGTAAAATGGCATTAAATAAACGAAGGACACAGTGACTGCACAGTGAGGTGGTCTACACAGAATATGGACCTCTGCTGATGCCCCCAATTTATTATCCATAAATCAGACTTTTCTTCTTTATGCAAGAACCACAGTAGACATGTGACATCAGATCTGTCCTCAGGTTATTGGAACTGACACTCTGACACAGCATCTTCTGCTAGTAGCCACACAAACATAAATGTTAGCATCTTTTGTAGGTACCAGCGACATTGAACACAACATGAAACATCCCAAGCGACAAAAGAAAAGAAAATGATTTTATACCCAACCTTACTGGAGACGTTATTACTTATCTGTAGGTGTATGGAGAGGGGTAAGATATAAAGAGAGCACTGTAGGCGGAGGAAGAGAGAGAGAGGGGGGGGGTGAAGGGGGGGGAGAGAGAGAGGAGGAGAGAGACGTTCTTCCGCAGTCCACCAACAGGAAGTTAGGCATTTGGAACGCAAGTTTGCGTTCCAAATGCCGAACTTCCTGTCAGTGGAACGCATATGCGTTCCACTGCGGGAGAACGTCTCTCCCCCTCTCTCTCTTCACCCCCTTCACCCCCCCCTCTCTCTCTCCCTTTGCCTACAGTGCTCTCTTTATATCTTACCACTCTCATTCTGCATCTGGCCTTATCTGCCGTATCTACAGACTACAGTAAATGTCTAGATATAGAGCCTGGTAGCGGACAGCTGCCGCGCCCCTTTGGGCTCTGCGCCCTGGGCGACGGCACCGCCCGCACCACCCTAGTTACGGCTCTGGTCATAGCACTTTTCCTTTAAAGACTTTCACAATACATTTTATTACAAAGAAGCTGGTTTTGGTCTTATTGAATGTATTGGAAAAGGAAAAACTCATTTATGCAAGATAAGAAATGATTGATTATTTAAGAGTCAGCTGTTGTTAGCAATATCAATCAAAAATATAACAAAGATGTGCATGCTATTCAACTGCCTTAATTTAAAGTTATTTAGAGGCCAAGCATATACAAGATAAGGTTAATGCTATAGCCAATTATCTGTGCCATTTTCAGCCTCAGTCGGTCAAATTCCTTACTTCTTCCGCAGATCTATCGCCCTGCTAATGCCCATAGGAACACCTCAGATTGATTATTCCATGTTAGTTAAGCTTTTAAAGAAATTGGTGTCAGGAAACCCTTCAGATTCATATTGAAGATATTGGGCGCATTGGTCCTTATTAATTCAAGGGAAGGGGACATTGATTGCGGGTGAGTAAGAACCTTTGACGTCATTCAGTATTTTTGGAGACAAAAAAATAAATAAGTGCAAGGGCTAGATTTACTATCAGGCGTGATGCATGGCGGCTTCAAACCGCCATGCATCGCGGCGGTTTTCCGGCGTGTTTGCATTGCAAACAGCCGGATTTACTAATGGGCGCTTGTCAGCTTCAATTCGAAGCCGCCGGCGATGTCACGGCGGGATGTAATGCTCAAAGCCGCCGGCGGCTTTGAATAGAACATGGCGCTTTTGCTTTAAATGACGGCGCTTTTGTGTAAAGGCGGTTTTTTTGAAAATTACACCTGTCTCCTGGCCTGTTACTATTGGCTATTTTAAAAATCAGGAGATTTGACATCACAAGCCCTATATAAACCACTGGCCTGACACTTTTTCTTTGATAGGGGTTTGAGGAGTTTTTTGAGAGGAGTTTGGAGGATAGTGGTTTGCTGAGAGTTGGTGAGAGTTGGAGTTTGGTGGATTGGTGGAGCGATATCTGTTTGAAGTGTGAGTAGTCCTGTGGTTTTTGCCTGTTTTGTACATTTATTTTCTCATTTATTTTCTGTCTTGTATTTTTTGTATTTGTCCTTTGTCTGTGTTACTTGTGTGTGACTGTGTGGAGAGTGTGTCTGTAGGTAGTGTAGTTTGTTCTTTGTGTTTGTAAGTCCTTCAGTGTTTTGTGTTTTTCTGTCTTCTGGGTAAAAATGTCCAGAGATAGGAGGGGAGAACAGGCTGAGGAGAGGGAGATGGAGGTTGAGGGGTCAGAGGAGGGAGAGGGAGAGGTTGAGGAGACAGGACAGGGCAGGAAGACCAAGACAGGGAGGAATGTGCGCTTCTCACATGATGAGAATTGTGTGTTGGTGCACAACATCATTCCCTGCTACGAGGTCATCCTAGGGAACCTGGCAGCCCGGACTCCTCTAAGGCGGCGTCACCAACTGTGGGGGAGAGTCTGTGATGCCGTGAACGCGGTGGGCCCACTGAAGCGGACAGTGGCACACTGCCGCAAGCGCTTCTCTGATATTAAGAGGAGGCTTAAAGAGAAGATGGCCCAGGAAAGGAGGTCGACAAGGCGCACGGGTGGTGGCCCCCCACTTCGTATGGAGTACACCACGTACGAGGAGGAGCTGCGCCAGATAATGCCGGCAGAAATTGTAGAGGGCATAAATGTCCAGGACACCGACTCGCCCTCTTTTGGCCAAGTAGTTGGTGAGTTATTTGTTTTTTTTACCCTAACAGTATTTTAACTGCTTTTCTCTTTTTAAAACTGCTTTTCTCTTTTTAAAACTGCTTTTCTCTTTTTAAAACTGCTTTTCTCTTTGCAAACGTTTTTTTTTTATTTTTTGTTTTCTTTTTCAAAGTGTATATTTGCCTCTAATAGTTTGTAAAGGTTTTTTTTTCTCATAGAAAAAAAAAAAAATTGTAAACACATTTGTGCAATAAACAGTATATTTTGATTATTTTTTTTTTCTGGAAATACATTGTATGCTTTTTCTAATATATCCAGAATCGCCAGGACCGCAGTTCAGTCCCAGTGCCAGACCTACACCTCCACCTTCAGCGAGAGATTCGGGCACAGACGAGCAAGCAGGTGCGTGATTTCTGTTTAGGAGAGAAATAATGGAGTTACTTGATTTTCTGTGCAAATGTTGCTGTCAATGTTGTTTTTTTTTTTCTTTTTATTGTTTGCAATGAGAAGTTAGGGCTACATTTTACTCAACTGATATGTTGCCTATAGAAACCCATCAGAATATACCTTTACTTTATTTATTGCATTCAACAAAATGACAGCTAAAATCTGATTGGTTGCTATAGGCAACATCTCCACTTTTGATAGCATGCACTTTAGTCAAAATAACCCAGCATGTACTACACAGTCCTAATGATAATGGGTATTAAAAGGATAATAAGTGCATCCGTAAGCAGGTAGCATAGGACTAGAAATCAGGAATGCAAACATTGTGAAAGAATCTGTAGTTGCTAAAGATTATTCTTTCCTATCCAGTGTTCAGAATGCAATATACAAACATATTATATACTATATACTTACCGTCATTTTTCATACACAGGGCCCTCTTCATACCAGCCACCTCAGGCGGAGTCCCTGGAAATGTCCCCTGAGCCAGAGGATCTAACAACCATCACCCTGGTAACAGTGGATGCCCCTGTGTCTGGCCTCCAGGAAGTTTCACCTGGCCCTGCTGAACCATCACACCAGCAACCTGCACCTGCACCTATGGACCCAGCCAGAGAAATGGCGCTGTCTATTGGCGCATTCCAGCAGCAACAGACATTATTCATGGACAGGCAAACTGGGCACATGTCACAAATTGCGGCCCAGTTGAGGCGAATACACCGCTCCACGAGCCAAATCCCTGCTGCAATAAACCGGCTGGCGAGCGCTTTGGAGCAGACAAATGTGCAGCTGGCCCAAATGTCTGGGTCTGTGGATGCCATGCATTCCTCCATTCGCGAGGGGAATGCCAACGTTATCCGGCTGGCAGGCCAACTCCAGCAGGAACTGATTGCCCGCTTGCCGGCCCCTTTTTCATCGGCCTCCACCAGTGCCGCTAGCACGCCTACCACATCTCTACAGAGTACTCCTCCAAGGAGAGGTGCTCGCACCAGGGGTGGGCGAGGGAGGGGAGAGAGTGGCACCAAGCATAGCGATATGCCTGCAAAAAGACATCGCTAGCACAATGTTTGTTATTTATTAATGTTTTGTCAAGTTTCTATAACGATTATACGTTTTTATTTATTGTGTTCTGCAATAAATGCAGTTAAATTTCTATTGTGTCAGTCTTTCTTTTCTGCACATTAAACAAGAGTATTCTGATTTTTTAACAACTATGCACTAATTTCATGTAAACATTGACCTCTGACTGTCACATTCCAGGGATGTTCATATTTACCACATGAGGAGTACACACTATCCTGTTTTTAAAGGTTCCAATGTACAAAAAATTTACAATAAAATACTAAAATTGCACTCACATAAAACACATTTTTGAGCAAAAAATGTTTTTCATACTATGTACTTACAAGTAAAGTAGTTTGCAATTAGACGGTCTCTAATCTCCCTTCCGCCCTCTGTGCTCTGCACATCACCAGATGTGACACGGACCCCTTCTTCTTCACTGTCTACTGCAATAATCGGTGGGGTAAGTTGATGTATTGCTAGATTATGTATCAAACAGCCAGCCAGGATAATTTCAGACCCCTTTTCAGGTGCATACATAGCCACACAACCCGATTATTCTAGTAACCTGAATCTAGTTTACCAAAGTACAAAGGTACGCTATAACACACCTCTACTAAATCAGTAAATAAATTGCATGGTGGGAAGACACAAGAGAAAAAGAAACCAAAACAACACTGCAATTACAAGACACTGGCCTTTTAACATATACAATCCCAAAGAAAAAAAATTTGTACATGAAATGGCCCTTTTCCTTCTGTTCTGATTGCCCAAATATCAGAAACAACACACTGTTTGAGCAATCTCGCCGCTCACAAGCAGCGCTTTCATTTTGGTCTATTGAATGGCGGTTTTCCGGCGGCTTTCTAAACCCCCTAATAGTAAATCCGGCTGTTTGTATGTTGAACATTGTTGAAACCGTCATGGCGATGTATACAGAGGCGGGTTTGAAAACATCTTTTCTGGTCGTTTGGACGGCGGGTTTAGCCTTAGTAAATCCGGCGATGGCTAAACCGCCGCCAAACCCGCCGAAATTCGGCGGGTTTACAAACACGCCTGATAGTAAATCTAGCCCCAAGTGTTTATTCTGCTTAGTGTGGATGGTTAAGAAAACCAATAAATATTAAAGGACAACTAAACCTAAAAAGTTACCATCTAAAAAGAGCTGGTAATCACATTCACTAATATATACAAAACAGATGAGGCTATTGTTCTCTGCTACCAGTCAATTTCTACAGTGTCTTTCAGTAGAACTACTAAAGGAGGTGTAGGAACAAACTGGGCCTGATTCATTAAAGAAAGTGATCAAAAATGTATTACTTAGCAATCCAGTGGATTGGATTTTCCTAATATTATTCAGGTCCAAACCCAGTGCATTGTGTGAGTGGTTTAGTCATGTCTTAAAGATGGAATATTTTTAATGATAACATTTTTTAAAATGTATTGACTGTCATTAAAGATATCTCGAAACCATACATCTCACAGGATATTAAATTCAACACAATAGGGCACATTTAATAAAAACAGAAGGCCAGCATAGCCATCCAAGGTCTTCTCTCTGCCCCAATATAAGTTAAGTTCCTACTCTTGCAAGTTTGTGGATCCATCTAAAAAGGTACACAGTGGAAACAGTAAAAGCTTAATTTTAAGGTCCTTCAGTCACATTAGGAACAGCCCATTCATTAATTTCAGCTTTTACATTTTTCTCCTAACATACTGCTTAGTTTATCCTTAATTGTGTCTTAAATGAATCATGAAAGGCATTGACTATAAGACAGTCTTTATATTACATGTGCCATTATTTTTATTACACTGGTGGAAGTGTACCTTGAAATCTGCATTTCCATAAAAGTGAAATGCACCTTCTCCACCCCTTTATTTAATTTTAATAATCTCATCCCATAGAAAACCTCTTGTTTTCCCATATGGGTGCATAAATGGATCGCCAAGCTATTGCCATTAGAAGGTGCCGACTTTTCTATTCCTGCAGACGCTTCCATGTATAGATCTATACGCTTTCTTGTAAAATGTGTATTGCTCAGAACGAGTTCAGAGGATCAGGCCAAAGGAATCCCTCCACCCCCTCCCCAGTGTCCAGAACACAGCGTAGGGTTAGGATCCCAAATCAGGACCTTACATGTACTGCCATTGGCCAGTGCATGGCTTTGGTGCTAACCTTACTTACCTAGGACTTCTACTCTGGAGGGCCCTGCGCAGGAGTCCACTGGGGGTGCTCTGTGGTTTAGGCAGAGAGTGCCCACACCCAGTAGTTGTTGCGGGGCTCAGAGTGCAAAACCATAGAAGCCGCTGAACAGGGATCCAGTGAGATAGCTTCCATGGCGGACCTCATTCTCCGGAGAGAGTGCAGAGTTATGCTTTAAGTGGCAACAATGCACTAGTCTCTAGGTACCAAGCAGAGGCTGCCCAAAATGAACAATTGTCCTGCAGTGAAAGAGGTCTCCTGGAGGATCTAAAGTTTAGACAAGCAAACATTTAAAAAAAAGTATATTGCTTGAATGAAAGAACTCTGTATAACAGATGGTAGTCATAAGTAGTATTGTACTATTTTAATGTATTTTTAAACAATCTTAGTAAGAGCTAAACTTAGTAAGTACAGGGAATGCAACTACCCTGTCAAAGCCATTTATTTATGATTTATGTCACCACTGGGTGGTGTATGGGGGCCCATATATGTCCAGTTATGTCCCTGTTTCTTAGCATCATTTTCTCTGTCCTAGAGGGGGGGGATAGAAGGACCTGCAATACCCCTCTAACATACTGGTGGGTAGTTATATAAGTTATATGTAATGCAACATACATGCCTTCCTTCTCCATTAGAAGTGCAAGTACATATGAAATATATAAAACAGAATGGTGAAAAATTGGTGAATTACAAACAGCAGACAGAAAGTTAAGAATACATTTAAAAAGTGGAAAGATGATGAAACAATTGTAAGGCTGCAGGGCCCTGGGATTTTGGCACCTTAAGCCCAGGCTATTGTGGCCTGCTAAAAAAATGGTTGTCACCTTCCTAGAGAAGCTAAATATATCAGGTGGGCTTAGGGGGGGATCACCAGCCTCCATGGGTTCCTTATTATTAGGAGGGGATTCGGGAGTAGCCCTCTCCTATCTCACACTCAGAAAAAAAAAACATTAGGAAAATAAAATAATAGTAAATAGATTTTTGCTTAACAATTCTTTTTAGAAACCTAAACAAGTTGTCATTCATCCTGATAGATTAAAACATTTATTGGAAAAGCAAAGTCCAATAGGTCCTCAAATGAGCCATGTATCACGCTGATATGAAAACCACTAGTGGATTTTGCTGAAATCAATCCATCTCTGTGCATTAAAAGTCTACCGCTGCATACTAACAGTGCTTTGTGTGTCCCAAAAGTGATTTTCTCACTTCCATTGAGACACTTTGTATTTTTTCAGAGGACAGCTGCTTAATTCTATCATATATTGAAGTGGAAGATGTCCCAAAGTCTGGATTGTGTTTCTGCATGGAGCTACTGCTGATTAATGAGAAGGTCTGTGACACATTTACTGAGAGATACTGCAATGATGCTAACCAAGAATATCAAATAGGAAATGCAGCAGAATATCCTGAATTGGAAGCAACCCAAAATTCTATGTGACAATAATAATAATAGTAATAATAATACTAAATATTAATAATTAATAATAATAAGGATAAAAACAAACTAAATTCTGTTGTTGAAAGTAAATATGTAGAGTTATTGTAAAAGAAAATATATAAATGTGCCAGTGTAAGATTATAATACAGACGTTTAGGATGGAAGCCCAGGGTAGAGGATTGCAATAGGACACAAACCTACCCCATTAAAATTCAGTGGTGCAATTATGACCTAGACAAGAGATAAAGTAGGTTTAGGATGATGGGTTATTTTATATTTCAAAGACTTTGGTTGTGATAATCTTCCGGTTTATTGAAGAACACTTATGAGTATGATGGGGGGGGCCTGAAAACTTTTGGTCTCTGAAGGAAACACAGAGCAAGTAGATCAGACTCTTCTACCAATGAAAAAATGGGCAAGAACAAAAACATGCTGGTACGGGTACTTAATGTGTCCTCAGTCATTGATGAAATGTTAAATGTTATGATTTGACAACAACATCTTACAATTTTAAAGAAACAAAGTGAGGTTTAAATTATATGGTTCATAATTTCTTTGGAGATGGATCGGACAAAAGGCTATCTAATGTGGCAACAATATTGAAAGTCGAAACCCTCTTCATTTAATGATTTTTTTTTTTCATTAATTCAAGACATATTGGTCGGCATGGTTAAATTATAAAACACAAGGGTATTCAACACACTGATTATACTGAACACCTCAGCACTGCAATAGTTAAATACCTCAGCTGTCAATACGTGCATCAATAGCCATTTAAGGGGTGATAGATATATATATATATATATATATATATATATACTCTGTAAATATATTATAAGAATATATGTTGTATTTTATACATAGTGCAATAGTATTAAATTGAAGTTTCTAAAGAGGAATTGTTATTAGCGCAACAATCAAATTTATCATGTGTAAGTTTAGGGTTATCTAGTTGTAAATGAGGGATTTAGGAAGTAATATTTTATGATTCAGAAAATCAATTAAATTATATAGATGACATGTTGAATTCTGTATACATTGAATGTATTAATTTCTGGGATGTGCTGTATGATATCCATCACGGTTTTTATTGTGTAATCAATACTTTCCATTGCGATAATCAAAAATATAATATAACACAAATTTCTGGCTGTCTGTGTGAAACTATCAGATTAAACATTACCATAGAATTATAGGGATGTGTTTCCTAAATCACCCCGGGTACTTATATCTCAAGCAGTACCTAAGGGTAGTATAGGTTCAGGAGGAGGCACTAACCACTCAATAATACCTTGTAAAAGGGTGTTACATTTATAAATATACTTAAGTATTACTTAGAGAGAAAATAGAAATATAGAGACAGCATAGAGATATGGCTTGACCGTGCTAGTAGTAAATACTAAACTATACATTACATTATACTACATTAACCTATTTATACTTATAATTTTATACGTTTTTTATATGGCATTGGTCTTTTAATGTCGGCATTGTAAACGTCTGCAATCACACTGTCAACATTTTCAAGCTGTCCCCACAATGGAAGTGTCAGCATTTAGCCTGCTGATATTTTCATGTCGACAGGTGCTACTAGACCACCTCTGGTCTGTAAACCCTGTGGATATTCTTTTCCAGACTGATACTTGATTTTGACCCCTGCCTGTGACCTGGCCTTTCCTGTTTGCTGCCTGGATAGACCCTTTTGCTTGTGACTCCGACTATGTATATCGCTGCCTGAAACAACTCTTCGCCTGGTGTTTTGACTTGTCTATCATCTGTGATGCCACCTTTTCAGCCTCAGGTTTGTAGTGCCCGCTGTCTGCTCAATTGGACTCACCTGGGTTCGCTGAGTTTCACCATACAGATTTACAGCTCGATCTGGTTGGTGCTCCATGCTTTGCAATGTGGTACTCTCCAGCGCCATCCTCACACAGGCCACAACTGGCATTACACCCATCTTGAAACTGCACTGCCAAGCTTCCCAGTTTATCTAGACCTCCGTGCTACCTGTGCTTGCAGATCACCTCACCTACCTGGTAACCAGAGTCCTTAGCTCCATTTCTTAGTCTGACAATCTTGCCATCACTGTTCCAGCATCTACCTGTTACCCTGTCCTGCAATTTTTCCCTTATATCCTTGAACTTGTTGTTGCTATTATTATTATTATTATTATTATTATTATCTTTGACTTATAAGGCGCCACAAAGGATCCGCAGTGCCGTACATTACATATACAGAAAACAGAACCAAGACACAACATGATACACAAATATATACAAACACAGGTGACAGGGTAAAGCAAATCAGATTATATCTGACAGATAGTGAAAGGGATAGTAGAAATCAGCAAGAAGAAGGCCGAAGATTAATAAAACAGGGAAAACAGGGCTAGCGAAGCAGGCCAAGAGGTACAGAGGGTGAAGGAACAGTAGGAGGAGCACACAAGGAAAGAGGGCACTGCTCATGAGAGCTAACAACCTAAAGGGAAGGGGGAGACACAAAGAGGGTGGTACTAACTAGGGGAGAGAGCCAGGACAAGGAATTTAGGAGGACTGATAGACTTGAATAAAGAAATGAGTCTTAAGGGCTCGCTTGAAGCCTTTGAGAGTAGATGCTAACATGATGGAACGTGGAAGATCGTTCCACAGCAGGGGAGCAACCCGGGCAAAGTCCTGAAGACGAGAATGAGAGGAGGTGATCAGTGAAGTTGTGGAATCAAAATAAAATCACTGTGGATTTAATTTTGAGGCGGCGGTCACAGGCGGAGCGGAGGGGGCGGGTAGGAGTGTAGGTAGAGATGAGATTGAAGATGTAGGGAGGGAAACATTGACTAAGAGCTTTAAAGGTGAGGGTGAGGAGTTTAAATTTAATTCTGTAGGGTATGGGGAGCCATTGTAGTGACTGTTGGAGGGAAACCGCAGGGATAGAGCGGCAGGAGAGAAAAATGAGGCAGGCAGCAGCATTGATGATAGACTTAAGAGGGTCAAGGCGAGAATCAGGTAGGCCAGAGAGAAGAAGGTTACAGTAGTCAAGGCAAGAGATAATAAGCGAGTGAACAAGGGTTTTCGTGGCTTCCGTGGTGAGAAAAGGACGTATCTTAGATATATTCCGAAGGTGGAAGTAACAGGATTTTGAGAGGGACAGAATGTGAGGCTTAAATGAGAGGGAGGAATCAAGGATGACCCCAAGGCATCGGACTTGGGGGACAGAAACGAGAGTATAGACTGAACACTTTATTATTATCTGTATCTGTGCGTCTTACTTGGTAAACCTGCTTCCTTGTGCTGTAGTTAACCCTTCGCATCCTGGAACCTGTTGTTGCTATGGACTAACCTTTGCCATTAATCATCCTGTACTTTATTATAGTCTTCCGTATCACCTGCCATCTCTGACATTTGAAACATACCTTTTGCACCCATTGGTTTATCGTGTATTTCTGCCTTAATAAAACCACTTTGTTCATTCTACATTTTTCTCCGTGGTTTTAATGCTAGGAATCCTGACATCCAGCAATCTGGTTCCAGTCTGGTCTTTCCTGCTAAATCTGATCCCCGTTATGCTATTGTTGACTTCTCGTCAGTCTCCAGTGCCATTCATATTTAGTAGTCTCCAGAACTCTCAGCAACCACCATCTGTACCAGTACTGTCTCTCCCTTGTGAAGGAACCCAATCAAGTCACCCAGCTTTCTGCACATAGTCCCTAGTTATGTTCCAGAAATACATCCCTGTCAGGGTACAGACAAATCCTCAGGTGTGACAGTAAGTTAGAAAAGAAACTGGCATTTACTTGCTGCTCATTGCTGGGCCCTCATTTTCCCAGGTCACAATGGTGTAGTGTGGAGCCATGGAGCCCGGAGCAAATGCATGCTACACCTATATGCCCAACCTCTCCACCTACACAATGGCGAGGTTCATTCAGCATTTTTTTAAGCTCCATATGCTAGTTACATTGCTTTTCTGCAATACCGTAGTGATCCACTGTATTGAATTTTAGGAAGAGGACACTTGTTTAACTGTTTCAATACCAATAGTTTCGGACATTGAATTAAAATGAGAATTTTTTTTCCATACTGTATACATTGGTGGATATGTCTGCATCTGCATATGATTAATATGTAAATACTACTTTGCCTGGATGTTTAGGGAGTGTGTGCTATTCTTTGGCTAGCTTCCAGGTGTGCCGTTATGTATCAGATAGCTCAGGCTTACATTAGGTTAATACTTTAGATCCCTAGTGAAAACCTGCTCTTTAATTTGCCTTCCACAAGTCAGTCCTGCACAATAATCCTTAAAACCTAAAAACTGGATATACGTATTTTATGCTAAAGGCACAGATCTGTAACTCCCTGTCTGTAATCTGTAATGCCTTTTAAATAACAGCAAAACATCTGCTTTACATTAATCTTATGGAATCTGCAGAAATAGAATCCTTGGATGTTATATATACTAGTCTAGATAGGACAGAAATAAGCAGATTAAGAATCACTGGGTGAATGCCAGCTAAACCAGTTGCTTTATTTATCTTGATATTTATACTAATATATGTTTTACTGCAACTGGAATGCTAGTTATATAGGTGAATTTTCTGTTCTTCAAATATTTCTGCTAAATACTCTTTCAAAAACATGTTACATGGCAAAAACAAGGCGTCCAATGTTGCCATGCATAAAAATATTTATATTCTATAGCTATACAAGATAGATAATCTATATATCTATGCTAGATATTTTAGAATAACTATATACTGTATTCCAAACATTATACAACTTGCTCTGGAAAAGACTATAAATCACAGAATCGTTTAAAAGGAGTCAGTGTAAGTGCTGGCTCAATGCTATAAATGGCACTCCAACATTTTTAATTCATATTTTAATCAGCATTCTGGCACCTGTAGTCCCTGCTAGTCCTCGCTTACGTGACAATGACTCCTTCAATTCTGTGCTCACCCCCTTCACTGTCTGTGTCACGTTAACATTGTTTTATGTTGCAGAAGAACAGCCAACATGTCTCATTTGTCAGGTCTGACTGTGGAATTTGTGGCATATTCACAGCTATATTGTGTGTATGTTCATCATGAGTTGGGACCTGCAGCTTTCAGGTATCTGATTTTACCGGTTGTATGCAACAAAAAAGCAACATGAGCACCATAAAACTAATCTATGTTGTTAAAATGTATTTTATTCTGTCAATAAAATGTAAAAACGAGATACATATTCATGATATAGATATTTTATGACACACAGTCACCTCCGCCTAATGGACAATATCTTCTGCGTTATGCTTGAGGTAAAATAACTTATTTATATAAATATATATTTGAAGCTCACTAGGTCAAAAATACAAGAACAGTAACATAATAAAATATAATAAGTTTTTGATGTTCAGTTTAAACTATTTTATTAACTATGGTTCAAGGGACCTGTGTAACACTGTAAAATAAACAAGACACTGGGAGAAAAGTCCTTTATGACAAATAAAAAAGGCCCCACACCCTTGTTCTAACCTTTATTACTCAACTAGAGCTTCTTCTTGCTTATATTCTTACATTCCAATAGGCTAAAAAAATAAACATTGCCAATGTGAGGACTGTTCATTAGAGGATTAACTATGAGCCTGCCTTTCTAACCAATACAGAGTGGTTTTGCTCTGATGAGAGAATGTGGGAAAGCCGCTCTGTATTAGTTAGTAGTGATAAGCTCCACAAGACAATTTTTACTAGAGATGAGCGCACTCGGATTTATGAAATCCGAGCCCACCCGAACGTTGCCGATCCGAGTCGGATCCGAGACAGATCCGTGTATTGGCGCCAAATTCAAATCTGAAACTGAGGCTCTGACTCATAATCCCGTTGTCGGATCTCGCGATACTCGGATCCTATAAATTCCCCGCTAGTCGCCGCCATCTTCACTCGGGCATTGATCAGGGTAGAGGGAGGGTGTGTTAGGTGGTCCTCTGTCCTGCTATATCTCGTGCTGTTCAGTTCAGTGCTGTGCTGTGCTGTGCTCAGTCCAGTGGTGCTGTGTCCTGTGCTCTGTCCTTCTGAGGTCAGTGGTGCTGCTGGGTCCTGTGCTGTGTCCTGTTCAGTCCAGTGGTGCTGTGTCCTGTGCTCTGTGCTTCTAAGGGCATAGTTATTTCCCCATTATTCCCAAGTTTTTTTAAAAAAAAAAAAAAGTTATAAAAAAAATTAAAAAAAAAAATTAAAAAAAAAAAGTAATTATAACCAAATTTGCAAAACCAATCCAGCAGTATAAGTCCATTGGTACTGCAATATTACCAAGTTCACACATTCTGCAGTATCTTGTGCTACATATAATGGAGACCAAAAATTTGGAGGATAAAGTAGGGAAAGATCAAGACACACTTCCTACTAATGCTGAAGCTGCTGCCACTAGTCATGACATAGACAATGAAATGCCATCAACGTCGTCTTCCAAGCCCGATGCCCAATCTCGTAGTACCGGGCATGTAAAATCCAAAAAGCCCAAGTTAAGAAAAAGTAGCAAAAAGAGAAACTTAAAATCATCTGAGGAGAAACGTAAAGTTGCCAATATGCCATTTACGACACGGAGTGGCAAGGAACGGCTTAGGCCCTGGCCCGCGTTCATGACTAGTGGTTCAGCTTCACCCACGGATCTTATCCCTCCTCCTCCTCCCCCCCCCCTACAAAAAATTGAAGAGAGTTATGCTGTCAGCAACAAAACAGCAAACAACTCTGCCTTCTAAAGAGAAATTATCACAAATCCTCAAGGCGAGTCCAAGGGTGTTGGTGGTTGTCAAGCCTGACCTTCCCATCACTGTACGGGAAGAGCTGGCTCGGGAGGAGCCTATTGATGATGTAGCTGGCGCTGTGGAGGAACTTGATGATGAGGATGGTGATGTGGTTATTGTAAATGAGGCACCAGGGGGGGAAACAGCTGATGTCCATGGGATGAAAAAGCTCATCGTCATGCCTGGTCAGAAGACCAAAAAATGCACCTCTTCGGTCTGGAGTTATTTTTATCCAAATCCAGACAACCAATGTATGGCCATATATAGCTTATGTAAAGCTCAAATAAGCAGGGGTAAGGATCTTGCCCACCTAGGAACATCCTCCCTTATACGTCACCTGAATAACCTTCATAGTTCACTGGTTAGTTCAGGAACTGGGGCTAGGACCCTCATCGGTACAGGGACACCTAAATCCCATGGTCCAGTTGGATACACACCAGCAACACCCTCCTCGTCAACTTCCTCCACAATCTCCATCAGATTCAGTCCTGCAGCCCAAGTCAGCAGCCAGACTGAGTCCTCCTCAATACGGGATTCATCCGAGGAATCCTGCAGCGGTACGCCTACTACTGCCACTGCTGCTGTTGCTGCTGTTAGTCGGTCATCTTCCCAGAGGGGAAGTCGTAAGACCGCTAAGTCTTTCACAAAACAATTGACCGTCCAACAGTCGTTTGCCATGACCACAAAATACGATAGTAGTCACCCTATTGCAAAGCGTATAACTGCGGCTGTAACTGCAATGTTGGTGTTAGACGTGCGCCCGGTGTCCGCCATCAGTGGAGTGGGATTTAGAGGGTTGATGGAGGTATTGTGTCCCCGGTACCAAATCCCGTCGAGATTCCACTTCACTAGTCAGGCGATACCAAAAATGTACAGAGAAGTACGATCAAGTGTCCTCAGTGCTCTAAAAAATGCGGTTGTACCCACTGTCCACTTAACCACGGACATGTGGACAAGTGGTTCTGGGCAAACGAAGGACTATATGACTGTGACAGCCCACTGGGTAGATGCATCCCTTTCCGCAGCAACAGCAACAGCTGCATCAGTAGCAGCATCTACAAAATGGCTGCTCGTGCAAAGGCAGGCAACATTGTGTATTACAGGCTTTAATAAGAGGCACAACGCTGACAACATATTAGAGAAACTGAGGGAAATTATCTCCCAGTGGCTTACCCCACTTAGACTCTCATGGGGATTTGTGGTGTCAGACAATGCCAGTAACATTGTGCGGGCATTAAATATGGGCAATTTCCAGCACGTCCCATGTTTTGCCCACACCATTAATTTGGTGGTGCAGCATTAACTCAAGAGTGACAGGGGTGTGCAGGAGATGCTTGCGGTGGCGCGCAAAATTGCTGGACACTTTCGGCATTCAGCCAGTGCCTACCGCAGACTAGAGGCACATCAAAAAAGCATGAACCTGCCCTGCCATCACCTCAAACAAGAGGTTGTGATGCGCTGGAACTCCACCCTCTATATGCCGCAGAGGATGGAGGAGCAGCAAAAGGCCATTCAGGCCTACACAGCCACCTACGGCATAGGCAAAGGAGTGGGGATGCGCCTCAGTCAAGCGAAGTGGAGACTGATTTCCGTGTTGTGCAAGGTTCTGCAGCCATTTGAACTTGCCACACGAGAAGTCAGTTCCGACACTGCCAGCTTGAGTCAGGTCATTCCCCTGATCAGGCTGTTGCAGAAGCAGCTGGAGAAAGTGAGGGAGGAGCTGGTAAGCCATTGGGATTACACCAAGCATGTAGCTCTTGTGGATGTAGCCCTTCGTACGCTTTGCCAGGATCCAAGGGTGGTCACTCTTTTAAAGTCAGAGGAATACATTCTGGCCACCGTGCTCGATCCTCGGTTTAAAGCGTATGTTGTGTCTCTGTTTCCGGCGGACACAAGTCTACAGCGGTGCAAAGACCTGCTGGTCAGGAGATTGTCCTCTGAAGAGGACCGTGACATGCCAACAGCTCCACCCTCATTTTCTTCCACATCTATGGCTGCGAGGATAAAGCTCAGTTTTCCCAAAAGAGGCGCTGGCGGGGATGCTGATAACATCTGGTCCGGACTGAAGGACCTGCCAACCATTGCAGACATGTCTACTCTCGCTGCATTGGATGCTGTCACAATAGAAAAAATTGTGGATGATTACTTTGCTGACACCATCCAAGTAGACATGTCAGACAGTCCATATTGTTACTGGCAGGAAAAAAAGGCAGTTTGGAAGCCCCTGTACAAACTAGCTCTATTTTACCTGAGTTGTCCCCCCTCCAGTGTGTACTCGGAAAGAGTTTTTAGTGCAGCGGGGAACCTGGTCAGTGAGCGGCGAAGGAGGTTGCTTCCTCATAACGTTGAAAAAATGATGTTTATAAAAATGAATAATCAATTCCTCAATGAAGTACAGCACTGCCCTCCAGATAGTACAGAGGGACCTGTGGTTGTGGAGTCCAGCGGGGACGAATTGATAATATGTGATGAGGAGGAAGTACACACTGTAGGGGGAGAGGAATCAGAGGTTGAGGATGAGGATGACATCTTGCCTCAGTAGAGCCTGTTTAGTCTGTAAAGGGAGAGATGAATAGCTTTTTTGGTGTGGGGGCTCAAACATACCAATCATTTCAGCCAAAGTTGTTTGGTAGGCCCTGTTGCTGAAATGATTGGTTTGTTAAAGTGTGCATGTCCTATTGCAACAACATAAGGGTGGGTGTGAGGGCCCAAGGACAATTCCATCTTGGAACTTTTTTTTTTGCATTATATGACCAATCAACAGTCGTTTGCCATGTTCAAAAAGTAAAATCAAATTTAAACAAATTCAAGAAATTAAACCAAAAGTAAAATGCCCTGTCATAATTTTAAACAAGAGGTATTGACGTGCTCTAAAACTACTGTATTGTTGTTTATATTTTATAAACACTACACTTGAAAGCTTGAGTCTTTCAATGAAAAAGTAACTGTCCATTGCACGAATATTTGCAACAGGGACAATTTTAGGGTTAAGAAAGTCAACTAATAACACTTCGACGCTGTCTGTCTTTATAAACACTACACTTGGAAGTTGGAGGAGGTATTGTGGCCCCGGCACCAAATTTACTACCGGGGCCACTCCACTGTGCAGTCCATATTAAGGTGTATCAGATATTAAACAACGGTGACAGTTGATGCCCAATTTTTTAATTATATTGTTGGCGCTGTAAAAAATTGTGTTCCGGGCACACCACACTACGCAGTCCATACCCTTTTTTGGTGGAATTCTGACCCGTGGAGGGTTTTTTAATTATATTGTGGCCTCGGTACCAAATTGTGTACCGGGGCCACCACACTACGCAGTCAAGATAGATAGATGCGTATCATAGATAAAGTACATTCAGTGTTGTGGGGCAAATTTAAAAATATTCAAAATGCACTGACATTATCAAAAACAAGAGGTTTTCACACGCTGAAACTCCAACATGTATATGATGGAGAGGATGGAGGAGCAGCCGTATGTGCAGTGTAATGCAGACCTGTTGAAGGTTTTTTATATATTTTATTGTGGTGCCCAGTGCCCACTACTCTACGCAGTCCAGATACTACTTTTGGGTGTAATTCTGACCTGTTGAAGGTTTTCTATATATTATATTGTGGTGGCCAGTGGCCAGTCCTCTACGCAGTCCAGATACTATTTTTGGGTGCAATGCAGACCTGTTGAAGGTTTTCTATATATTATATTGTGGTGGCCAGTGGCCAGTCCTCTACGCAGTCCAAATACTATTTTTGGGTGTAATTCAGACTTGTTGAAGGTTTTCTATATATTTTTTATTGTGGTGCCCAGTGCCCACTACTCTACGCAGTCCAGATACTATTTTTGGGTGTAATTCAGACCTGTTGAAGGTTTTCTATATATTTTATTGTGGTGCCCAGTGCCCACTACTCTACGCAGTCCAGATACTATTTTTGGGTGCAATGCAGACCTGTTGAAGGTTTTCTATATATTATATTGTGGTGGCCAGTGGCCAGTCCTCTACGCAGTCCAGATACTATTTTTGGGTGTAATGCAGACCTGTTGAAGGTTTTCTATATATTATATTGTGGTGGCCAGTGGCCAGTCCTCTACGCAGTCCAGATACTATTTTTGGGTGTAATGCAGACCTGTTGAAGGTTTTCTATATATTATATTGTGGTGGCCAGTGGCCAGTCCTCTACGCAGTCCAGATACTATTTTTGGGTGTAATTCAGACCTGTTGAAGGTTTTCTATATATTTTTTATTGTGGTGCCCAGTGCCCACTACTCTACGCAGTCCAGATACTATTTTTGGGTGTAATTCTGACCTGTTGAAGGTTTTCTATATATTATATTGTGGTGGCCAGTGGCCAGTCCTCTATGCAGTCCAGATACTATTTTTGGGTGTAATGCAGACCTGTTGAAGGTTTTCTATATATTATATTGTGGTGGCCAGTGGCCAGTCCTCTACGCAGTCCAGATACTATTTTTGGGTGTAATTCAGACCTGTTGAAGGTTTTCTATATATTTTTTATTGTGGTGCCCAGTGCCCACTACTCTACGTAGTCCAGATACTATTTTTAGGTGTAATTCAGACCTGTTAAAGGTTTTCTATATATTTTTTATTGTGGTGCCCAGTGCCCACTACTCTACGCAGTGCAGATACTATTTTTGGGTGTAATTCAGACCTGTTGAAGGTTTTCTATATATTATATTGTGGTGGCCAGTGGCCAGTCCTCTACGCAGTCCAGATACTATTTTTGGGTGTAATTCAGACCTGTTGAAGGTTTTCTATATATTATATTGTGGTGGCCAGTGGCCAGTCCTCTACGCAGTCCAGATACTATTTTTGGGTGTAATTCAGACCAGTTGATGGGTTTTTAATTATATTGTGGGGAACACTCCTCTACGCAGTCCAGAAAGATACCTCGTTGCAACGTTTTGTACTAAAAAAAAAAAAAAAATATTGTGAGGTGTTAGGTGTTCAGAATAGCCTTTAAATTAGTGGAAATTATTGTTATTGAATGTTATTGAGGTTAATAATAGCGTAGGAGTGAAAATAAGCCCAAAAACTTGATTTTTACACTTTTTAGTTTTTTTTCAAAAAAAATCCGAATCCAAAACCTTAGATCCGAACCAAAACGTTTCGGCAGGTGTTTTGCAAAACAAATCCGAACCCAAAACATCGAGAAAATCCGGATCCAAAACACAAAACACGAGACCTCAAAAGTCGCCGGTGCACATCCCTAATTTTTACCAACCTGAAAAACATTCACATAAAATAAATTAACCTAGAAATTGTCCAATGGGAAACAACTGCATTGCTGTACAGATGATATAACTATGATGACAAATGCTGAACTTTACTTTTTAACATTTTTATATTTTTTAAATCACAAAGTAACTTACCATTTCTTGCCTTTATTTAATTAATAAAACAGCCTACCTGTGCAGGCGCTAACTGTTTTACTAACTGTTGGCAGCAGTACTCTCAGGACTGCCTGAATTTCAGTTTTTTTGCCTAAGGGTACCAGTGCCTCCTCTTCTCTCATGATTTTCTGGAGGTGTGGATGCCTGTCTGGTCATGTCTGCTGACATTAGATTTAAAAAGTCAGTTCAGTGTATACTGTGATGCCTGAGTAACAATATTACTGAGCTTCTGTACCATTCAGCTGTGGTTTGCACCGTAGCTACCGTTCTGACTATGCTTCCTTCTAACCATCCTGTTGCCTACGCCTGACTGTTTGATTTCTCTGTTTCTAATCAACTGTGCTGCCTGCTCCGACCTTTGATCATGAACCCTCTTCCCCTCCACACACACCCGAGAGCATCATGTTGGGGGGAAGGGGGCTGTTTCCATTTACAGTGGGACAGCTTATGATGAGAGGATGTAAACTCTAAGATACAGAAAATGTAAACTATTAAAAGAGAAAAGAGAAGGAGATATCATAAGTACATCTTTGCTGTACAAACACAGACAACACATGGAATTATTACACAGCCCAACAAAAAACATTTTTTTTTTAAGTTGTTAAAAATATTTGAACAAATTTAGGGTATTTTGTGCTGAATTAAAAAATGAAAGTATTTATTTCAAATTGGTTCTAATTCTTGAGCTAATGGATACCCACAATTAATACGGAACTTAACTTAGCCATAACGTGTGCATATGGGAATCTACCAGAAAATTCTAGAAGGTGAGACACGCAAATATTCTAGGCATTCACTCCATATATAAATGATCGCTCCCCCAATCAGCAGTCAGTTGACAGTTGGCAGCTGAGTGGTTGTACTGGAATCTTTGATGGTCCATAATTCATAAACTTATCAAGGAATCTAATTTTACAAAATTATGAAGAACTATTGAAAAACATGCTCACAATCTTTAATAATGTGGGCACTAATATGAGCATAAAGGTACACTTTCTCCATATCTTGCAAAGATTTCCGGATAACCTTGGTGATTTTAGTGAGGAGCAAGTTGAGAGGCTTCATCAAGATATAAAGGTGATGGAGGAAAGGTATCAAGGCAGATGGGACTGACTGTTGCTGGAGCCTCTAAAGTGATTGTCCTGATAACCCACATATAACAAAACCATACAGTGTTTTACTATGCATTAATTGTAATTATCCAAATCAGCTTACAATGTTTACCTATTATTATACTGAATAAAATGGCATTATGTATTTCATTTGTTTACTTTTGTATTATTTCAAACAATTTCAATGCGATTTGTAAGTAGGCTTTGCCTGACTGTTAAATTTTTTGCATTGTTATGTTTTTCAGTGTAGTACCAATTATCTCAAAAATTCTAAGTCTTATTCGGAATCAGCACCACAAAGTTACCCTGAAATCACTCTATTATGATTGGAAATAAATGAGTGTTGCCCAGCTTTATATATTATAATATTAGATGGGAAGAGCAAGTTCTTCTTAATACTTGATACTCCTCCAAAAATGGCTGCTGTATCTATTCCCAAAATGTTGAGGTCCGGTTTGTTCTTTTTTAATTGTAACAGTCAAAATATAGTATAATGTTTGCAAAGATATACCGATATAAACATATATCGGTATATCTTTGCAAACATTATACTAAATTTTGTTGCATTATGTATATGCAATTTTTATAGAGTGTTTCATTTTATACTTACATTGCACAATATTACCTTTTGCATGTTAACTCTATGTCGGTGTGCTGCTATTGATTAATCATGTACTACGTGTTGTTATGGAGTACCACCTTTTATAATATGAACACCTGTATCTTGAATGCATACTGATTTATTTTTTAATATCTATATAACAGCTGTGACTTCCTAATGTTCAATTTTTAACACATGAAAGTGTCATACTGGAGGTGAGGCTGCGCTAACAGTGTGTTAGTAAATGTGTCACATCTGTCCATCTCCCCATCTGCCATTATTTTAACTAGGAAAAAAATTGGCTGGTGAAGACCAAGTAGCAAAAAAACCATGTATTTACAAAATACGGACTTATTACCTTATTATATAGAACTTTCGGTGATCGTCCGCTGCTACTTCCGATTCTTCGGTTGTTGATTCTTCGGTTGTTTTTTGCCGGCCAAAAACTGGAAATATCTTCTAAAATCACTTCCAAAGGATCCCAGTTATTTAGGCTAGTCCTCCACATAAACTCGGCCATGTACGACTCAAGGAAATTCCTGTTTGGCCCTCTTCTTTTTTTGTTTCTCCACTTAGCAGCAGATCCCCACATCCTTTCAATCTTCTGTGTATTTGCTAGCGTTTCGGGATCCACGAAGTTGAAGGTGTGATTCACGCTTAGATGCTGGAAACCACTGTTACCGATATTCGCATAAGCTCGCCAACAATCCGATATGATTGTACTGCCAGGTCTGATGCGTTCTCTAATAATGGGGAGGAGAGTAGATGCTGAACAGTTTGGGACGAGGACAACAAAACATTTGTTGCTTTTTCTGCAATGAGTCCTTAAAGTACACAAGTACCTGTATGATTATATAAAATGTGTAAGCTTTCCCATGAACAGTGCTGTTCCAAGGGGCAAATGTATCAACTGCTGATTTTTTTCAAACTCGCCACTATGCGGCTAGTTTGCAGTGAAAATTTAAAGCGGCAATGGCTTTAAAGGCAATACAATGCCTTTAAAGCCATTGCCACTTTAAATTTTCACTGCAAACTCGCCGAATAGCGGCGAGTTGAAAAAATCGTCGGTTGATACATTAACCCCCAAGTCCCTATTTCACCCATATGGTAAATACAGCCCTGCTAATACTCCAGCAAAAGACCTAGATATGTTTATTACATGTACAAACCATGATAGAAAGAAATTCAGTTCATAATGAGATGGCAGCCATGTGTTCTAAGGTTGTCCTTACTACCTTGGCTGTGACATGTGTTCTTTGCATGGGTCAGTGAGACCCTGTAAACATATAAAGCTATATACTGTACATAGTGGTTGTACACTGCTATATGCATTACTCAAGGGAGTCACATGCTTCTTTCACTGCCAGCCCTCAAATGCAACAAGAGTGGTCTAAGGGGGCAACGGCCCACCTGCCCTTTATCTGTCAGCATCCGGAGTAATTACAAAATAACCTTTAATTAAAATTTTATAAAACTTCTGAATTGGATTTTTTTTAAATTAGGGGATTATAAATGATGCACGCTCAAATTATTGTGATATTTCACATTTCTATGTGATATAGCAGCATACTCAAAAGGAAGCTATTACCTGTTAACTTGTATACGGAAGAAAATTTATAAGACTCCAAGTAAATTGTGCATAATAAAGAACATACCAACGTACAGAAATTAAACCAAACAAAGCAAAATTCATCAGGTAATGAGTAAGACACATAATATTGTGTTATTTAGTGATAAAACTAAAAATAATGAATTGAACATGTGGTTTCTTGTTCACATGAGTGTTTTATCTGTCAAATCATTGCATGCAGTGTTTAAACAGTCTGTGTGACAGGGGAACCACGTTTAGCCAGAGCCAGATCATCCATAGACACATAGGGCTAGATTTACTAAACGGCAGGTTTGAAAAGGTAGAGATGTTGCCAATAGCAGCCAATCAGATTCTAGCTATCATTTATTTAGTACATTCTACAAAATGACAGCTAGAATCTAATTGATCCCCTTCGATCGGTCCTTAACGCTGCAGCTAGGCTTATTTTCCTCTCTCGCCGCTCCTCTTTTGTCTCCCCCCTCTACCTAGCCCTTCACTGGCTCCCATTCCCCTTCAGAATCCTCTTTAAGCTCCTCACACTCACCTACAAGGCCCTCGCCAACTCCACTGCGCCCTACATCTCCACCCTCCTCTCTATTCATGCTCCATCCCGCCCTCTCCGTTCTGCCTCTGACCGTCGCCTCTCTTCCCCCCTTATAACCTCCTCCCACGCGCGTATCCAAAACTTCGCCCGCGCTGCCCCCCTCCACTGGAACAAGCTCCCTCCCTCCATCAGAACTTCCCCTAATCTGTCCAGCTTCAAACGGGCCCTAAAAACCTACCTTTTTCTTAAAGCCTTTCTGTCTCCCACTTAACTTCCTACCTTATCTTCTGCCTCTGTCCCCTACTCTCCCTCTCTCCCCTGCGTCTCTCTGTCTGTCCACCCCTCCCCTTAGATTGTACGCTCCTCTGAGCAGGGCCATCTCTCCTCCTGTTTCCACCACTTCTAACTCTGCTCTCCAGCTACTTAGCCCTCCTCCTCGAGGGTCCTCCACCCCACGTCCACTCCCGCTCCCTCCTCCCCCCTGGGGGTCTCCCTGTCTTCCGCGCCCTCCTTCTTGGGCCCCGTCGTTTGCGGATCCTCCCTCCCCCTTCCCCGCCCTCTCTAGCTGTGCATTGAGCGTACTGAGTTGCTGTGTTTATTGTACTGTGCTGTCTCCCATTGTATTGTGATTTTGTTTGTCTCTGTACGGCGCTGCAGATGCCTTGTGGCGCCTTATAAATAAATATTAATAATAATAATAATAATAATTGGTTGCTATAGGTAACATCTCCACTTTTTCAAACCCACTGTTTAGTAAATATACCCCCTAGGCTCCTGCATAGGGCCCAGAGCAGAATGATGGGCCTATTATTATTATTATTATTATCATTTATTTGTTAGGCGCCACAAGGTTTCCGCAGCGCCGCACATAGTACAAACAGTAGACTATACAGGGTATAACAGTACAGAACAATAAACAAAAAGTACCAATACTTCAGAAACTCCAGGCAGGCAGATGCAATAAACACGGAGCAGAAGAACGGGTAAGGAGACAGGAGGGAAGAGGGTCCTGCTCATTCGAGCTTACATCCTATGGGAGGGTTGACAGACCAGGCACAAGAGGAGCCGATTGAGGCAATGGGAGAGAGGGGAGAATGAGCGGAGGAGATAGGGGTTAAGTGGATGGGTGGTAGGCTTTGAGAAAGAGATGAGTTTTGAGTGTACGTTTGAAGGAGCACAGAGTGGGAGAGAGGCGGATGGAGCGAGGGAGGTCATTCCAGTGAAGGGGGGCTGCACGGGAGAAGTCCTGGATTCTGGAATGGGAAGAGGTGATCAGAGTGGAGGAGAGGCGACGGTCATTGGCCGAGCGCAGGGAGCGGGCGGGAGTGTGAATGGAGAGGAGGTTGGAGATATAAGGGGCAGTAGAGTGGGAGAGAGCCTTGTAAGTGGTGGTAAGGAGTTTGAAAAGAATTCTGTAGGGGAAGGGTAGCCAGTGAAGGGCAAGGCAGAGAGGGGAGGCAGAGGAGGAGCGGCGTGAGAGGTAGATGAGTCTTGCGGCCGCGTTGAGTATAGAGCGGAGGGGGGAGAGACGAGAGTGGGGGAGGCCGGTGAGGAGGAGGGTGCAGTAATCCAGGCGGGAGATGATGACTGCGTGTATGATGGTTTTGGTGGCCTCCTGAGAGAGAAAGGGGCAGATGCGGGCAATGTTGCGTAGTTGGAAGTGACAGGCTTGGGCAAGGGAATGAATGTGGGGGGCAAAAGAGAGAGAGGAGTCAAGGGTGACACACAAGCAGCGGAGTTGGGTGACAGAGGAGATGGTAGTGTTGTTAACGACAATGGAGAGGTCATGGTGGGATGGGTGATTGGGAGGAGGAAAGACAATGAGTTCAGTTTTAGAAATGTTGATTTTGAGAAAGCGCTCCAACATCCAGGAAGAGATGGCGGAGAGGCAGTCAGATACCTGAGCGAGGAGGGTGGGGGAAAGATCAGGTGAAGAGATGTAGAGTTGAATGTCGTCAGCATAAAGGTGATACTGAAGGCCAAAGGAGGAGATGAGGGCACCAAGGGAGGAAGAATACTCTAACCCATTTTAATGTGGGTTTTTAGACAAATGGAAGGGGAACAGGCGCAAGCCAGTATTCTGGCCTGTGGCCTCATGAGGTATTAGTCCGGCTCTGCGTTAAGCATTTACTGCTATGTGTTACTATTTGGCTATGTGTCTTTTCCGGCTATATAATAGCGTTTGAGTCTGTACTACATAAATCATATACACAAAAGCAACAAATAAAACTGTTTCTGCAAAAATCTTAAATTGAATCGTCTACTGAGTCTATAAATCATTTGATTAATACATACTCTTTTCTTTTTACATGTGATTGGGGAAAGGATCTTAGCAGGTAAATGAAAGCATACAATGAGAAACCAGAGAATTATAGAAACTGATTAAAATAAAGTACATATATTTAACATTTTTTTTCCAAAGCCATGATAAAGCTTCTGAAAAATCTTGTTATAAATATTTAAGGTAACATGGTTGAAATACAGCATTTAAATACTTCAGCTACTCTGTATCCAGAAAAGATGTGTTGTAAGAAATGAATCAAATTGTAGATTAAAATCTAGATACTAATACTGTGGATACTGTATTTGGTTTTTAGATTTGGAATCTCTGGAGATTATTTACGATCAGACAGGGACAGCACAACGAACTATAATTGTGCCTTATGTCAGTAAACCATGATGGATTAATGCCCTGGGAATTCTCTCTGTCCCACCAGTAACCTTAACACTCATTGCTGCAACTGATGTTTCATGCAAAGAGAAGAGAGCATGGAGGTTCCTCTCTCTACCTAGCATCTAAACCAGGACAATTCCCCCACAGCCAGAATTAGGATGGAAATATTTTCAAGCAATAAATTAAACATTTACTTCCAGGCGCCAACTTGATATAAAGACAAATGGTTTTAGATCCTACATACCCTCCTGTAACTTTTACTAAATATATTACTTGATCTTTCTGGCTTCTGCGCTTTTGTTTAAGTCCTTTAATCCAGGCAAAACTGTTCGTTTTTACTGCATAGAGCTGATCCCTTGTTTATTGTATCCAATCCTGTATTGTAGCTATGAAGGACAATTAAACTGAAATAGTTGTCTGGATTATGTAAAGATCCAACAGAAAAACACAGAGGGAAACCAGAAAGATGAAGCAATGTAGTTAGTTGAAGAGAACATCTGTCATTGATTGAGATTTACAGGAACGCCTGCAAATTTGCAGCCATGTTTTTATATCATCAGCCATATTTGTTTAATTACATTGCCCAGGTTGCTGATTATCAGTAAGTAATGAATATTTAAAAATTGATGAAGTATTTCACTAAAATTAGGATTGGGACATGGAAAACCTGTGGTCACCCTCTCATAGTTCCAATTCTACCATACATTTAGCATTTGGAATCCCCTTTCAAAATCCTGAGCTTGCCGCTAACTACATACCCCCCAACTGTCTCAATTTTTTCGGTTCAATCCTAATTCGCGGACCTCATAAGGGACGGGGCTTGAGTGAATGTGGGTGGAGTTTTACCCAAAAGTGGGCTTTTTAGGTCAGACCGGGTGTGGCTGACTTTCTGAAGTGTTGTGTCTGCACATTTTACTCAGTTCAATCTGAGTACATTTTCCACAGGTGTGATGCCATTCCCCAGTCACTTTGTTTTTCAAACAAATCAGGCTGCTGTAGATGTTGATTTCTGGAGGGAGGGATTCTTGTAAACAAAATTATCAATCGACTCCAAACTGGAGATGGAAGACTGGCTGTGATTTAGTCTCGTTGGTTTGAACACAAGATGCAGAAAAACTGCTGGCAATACGCGGCCTTTACCAAAAGCTTACCGAAACGCGTCATGCTGCATATTTACATGTAAGAGGAAATGTCAAATGTACTATGTAAAATAAATCATCAGGTTGTTGTTAGTGAGATTTTAAATTCCTGTTTTTTATTTTCTATTGCACTATTCTGGGCTGGGAGGGCTGGGGTGTAAATGTGTGTGGTCCCCCCTACCGGTCATATACTAGGCTTTATATCCTAAGAACAGGACCTTTCAAGATAATGAGCCAGACAGGATGATTGATGTCATAGAAACCTGTGTTGCGATGTGCAGCCAGGTTACTGCACTTGTTATTGTAATTTTTTTTAACGTATATGCTTGGTGTGAGTGGAATTTGAAAATCCTGTATGTTTTTGATACATCATTGTGGAAAAAAGGTCAGTTTTAATTTTGACTCTCCTTGTCTGTCAATCACTTACAAGGCCTAATGTGCTACTTACCTATCCCTCACAAGATATTAAACTAAGCAACAAACAAACCATTTAACTGCCATTTTTTTCCCCTCTTTCTCGGCAGCTACATCATCCCATGTTGCACTCATCATGTATCAGTTTTTCTATCTTACTCAACATCTATTTGAGTAATTCATTAAGGAAAGGAAAGCAAAAAAATTAGTAACTTTGAACCTTGGCAAAGCCATGTAGCAATGCAAAGAGTGCAAATCAGTTTATTATTTTGCACATAAGGAAAACGCTGTATGCTCTTTTTCCTGTAGGAAGCAAATACTTGATAGCTTTATTTTTACACTGACATAAAAAGTTGATCTAGAACATGTCCCATTATAAATTTACCTCTCCCCCAATGCAACATGGTTTTGCTAAGGTTCAAAGTCACTCATTTTTTTTTTGCTTTACTTTCCTTAATGAATCAGGCCCCTAAACTCTAAACAGCTAAATTGTAATGCTATCAGGTCACTCTTCTTAACCACGATAATATAATGTAGAGATGAGAAAAAAGATGAGATAAAAAGTATACATTTTAATAAACAAAAAGAAAAAGAAAAGAACAGTAACGGATACAATCACAGTTATAATTATGAGACACAGCTGCGTTGGCTCAGAGATAAAGGGAGTATGTAACCCCAAACTGGACAAGTTAGTACCATGTCTGGCTCCTCTACCATTCTGATTGTGTTTTAATATTGGAAACGCAGGGTAGATTTCTCTGCCTGACTCACAGCTGCCAGCTGCGGCCATGCACTGAGCAACCGCACAGTTACTGGCTATGCTATTGTATCAAGTAGACTGCACCTAGCAGCTGATTGTTTGATGGCCATTCACCAATAAGGAAGTCCACACACACTCCTTGGTGAATGGCTGGAACTATCCACCAATCAGAGTGCAGGAAGCTGCCTACTGGATATGATGGTGGTGACCCAGAACAGCCATAGCTCCCTGTATAGTAAAGCAGCAAATAGGCTGCTCTCTGTTTTGTATACAAATCACTAGATTGATCACTATAATGTTGACTGTATTGTACATCTGTCACTAGAATGCTCTCTGTATTGTATATATTTCACTAGAATGATCTTTGTATTGTATGTATGTGTCAATGGAATGCTCTATGTATTGTACAGAGATCACAAGAATGCTGTCTGAATTGTATAGAGGTCAACAGAATAGTCTCTTTATTGAATACCAGTCAGATAGCACTTGTAGGTCTTGTATTTGACTATAGTTCTTTGAGATTACAGTTTTTCATATTTATTTTACTTATAAAATCATGCCTGTACAGTTTTCATTACACCCATTTTACCATTGCATCTCGCTAGTAGAAGACCATGGACCACTTTTTACCCACCCTCCCCTAGACAACAGGAACATATTGAAGCATAGTTATGAAAACTACATTTTCTAGAAATAATTTAATTCTTCATTATTTCATTATTTTAACTTTTTAAAACTAGCTGGTCACAATATGAATAGACCATTTTGTTCTAGTGTTTAAAGTACAGTACATCATATATATCCGAATATTTCCCTGTTGATAACACATCCATCATTTTGGTCACAGTATCCAAACACCTCAGCATTCGTATAAATCATAATATCTATATTCTTAACTCTTTGCTCTAGGCAATGAAGTCAGGCATGTCATAATAACACATGACCTTGTAACTCCCTAAAAAACAGTTTATGGCATGTCTAGAGATTTACTGTTGTGTCCTTTGTGTGATGAGTTTTATATTCAGTCATTTATGCAGACATGATTGTTTGCACCATTCAAGGAAATATTCACTTTTTAATTCATGTTCCCAATTTATAATAAGGAGATTTGAAAACATTGCGATTCATTTTCTCCCACATTATGGTTGAAAAGACTTTATATTTGTATCTTAAATATATAAACAACCAAGATTCAAACAAGAAGAATGAATTACTCGCATCACCAATATATTAAAATAGACAGAAAAACAGAGACATAAATATTGCACAGAAAGCTAAGAAGATGGTTAAATAGTATACTAAGAAAGAGGAAAAAAATTGCAATCTCCTATAAGGAAAAAGCATGTCTGCAGGCAACTGCATTGTAATAAAAGAGCAAAACAGACCTTTCCTTAGGGCCTGTGAGGGCAGGGGGCCACCATTAAACTTCCTAATAACAGAGCCTAAGAGTGGCCCTAAAATAGCTATTGTCTGTTGTCCTTGGAAAACAAGACATCCTTGTATACTTGTGTTTTTTTCTTCACATTTTTCAATGAGTAACTTGCCCAATATTGAGTACTTCAACTGACTATATATTATCTATTTACATATAACCCATACAAAGACCTAACATTAGCCTCAATCCTAAATTTGAAACTAGAATTTGAATAAACCTTAAAATTCTCAAAGGCCTAATTCAATATTTGTTTTGCCAAGTGGTGTGAAGGCAATTAATATGATATTTTCCCAAGGCCCACTATTGTCTTAAAGTGGTTCTGTTTACCGGAAAGCCTAGACATGGTACCAATACAGGAGGAACCACGGACATCAATGAAGCACTTCATGACCACCATTTGTGACCTATAAACAACATTTGTGAGGCAATCATTCATAGAGATTTAATAGTTGTGTGAATTGCAACATTCTCATTGCATTTCTACCCTCACTGAGTGTATATGACCTATAATAACATCTCACAGCACAACATTCTCATTGAACTCATCCATAGACACCTGGGGCTGGATTTACTAAACGGCAGGTTTGAAAAGTGGAGATGCTGCCACGGGCAACCAATCAAATTCATTTATCAGTTATCATTTATTTAGTACATTCTACAAAATGACAGCTAAAATCTGATTGGTTGCTATAGGTAGCAGAAATGTCATGCACGATTTGTTCCTTATCTTATACTCATTGCTGGGAAAGAAGAACTATCCATACCAGGTTAAATCACCAGCTGGATAGGTTGTTTGAATGAACAATGAAGACTCTTTCAAAGGCACTCCAACAAAGGTGCTCCATCCTCATAAAATGACTTTATTTATAATTCATTAAAATACAATATCGCAAACAACAAAGATGGAATATCACACAATTCTAACTTCCTTCATGTGTCGTGCTCACTGGCGGAATCTTTCCTCTGTAATTTCATGGATTTTCAATAATGTGATTTTTATCAAGTTAGAACGTCTTTGCTTGAGTGCTTTGGATGAATCTCATCGGCTGTTCATTTTTCAAGTTTGAAACATTTATCTTATGTTGAGAGGTTGTTTAGGTTGGAGACCCTGGAGATCATAATACTATAGAAGTGACGAATCCCAATATACATTACAGCTGAGCTCCACATATCTTCAAATTCCTCTGTGTATGATTTGATGTCAGAATGATGTCATGAGGAGATTAGTGGTCAGGACAGCTACCAGTGGTCATCGTTTGTTTGCAGGTGATGCACTGAAATGTAGCAGTACTGTCCACATGTTTATTGGGATGTCTGTTATGATTCATACAGTGCGACTCCTCAGTTGACCTAGGAGTCAAAAAAAGTTATAGAGGGCTACGTGTAATCTAATAACCACAAGTTGGCCAACCATGAAATCCAAGGTGCAACTCTTCTATGGTGAACCATTTTCAAGATGCTTTTATTGAGGGTTATAACACCTTTTTGCTATAAATCTTCATCTCTGACCCATCTGTGTCTCTCTAGTTTGGATGTGAGCAGCACAGAAGTGTGCTGACCTTGTGGGAAGTGACCTGTCCATGTGTGTGATTGTGAAAGTGAGAACAGGGTTGGAAAAGAATGGATACAAGCCAAACCGTGACTGAGACTGATAGGTAGATAGTGGAGACCTTATGTTATGTAGTGCACTGCGTATACATAATTACTAAAGGTTCTATTGGTTATAGAAGTACATTTTTTACTGTTTGAGATATTTTCACTGCAAAATATAAAGCAATATCATTGATTGTGTAAATACTTAATGTCTGATTTCAGATAAACAATTCTCATTCTATTAAGAGTTCTGCTTACCTTTTAAATAGGTTTGGTTTTGTCACTTATTTCCCTGGGTGTCAGATGTTTCCAATAATGTCTGTTTAATACAACATAAAGTTTCTCTCTGGGATGAAATATAAAACTGCACATTTCATTCTATGGGGCCAATTCAATTCGGCCGCGTTATTCTAGGAATAACGCGGCCTGCACACTATTACCGTTTGTACAGTAAAAGTGCGCAGTATTACCATTAGTACGGTAAATTTAACGCCGATTTTTGCTCACACCTCTGGAGCCGTGAGTAAAAATCCAGGTTAAAATTACCGTATCAAAGGTAATAGTACTAACACCGCGTTAATCCTAGACTAACGTGGTCGAATTGAATTGGCCCCTATATGTTACCAACAAGTTAATATGTGAAGTAGTTTTGTGAAAAATGTATACGATACAAGTAAGGTCTAGAATTAATGCAATAACCACTTGTATTCTAAAGATGTAACATTTAAATAGGTTTGAAGTCATAAAAAATTGAGATATCCATGTGATATGATGTCGTAACTATAATTAGTCATCGACTGGCCTTTGAGAAATGTCTACCCAATGTAAATATTTAATGGCAAACCCCCCCCCCCCCCCATTTCCCCAACTAGCAGAATGGTGATGTCGGAGACCTCTACTGTTCGGAGACTCCCCACCACCACCGAGCACTTCTGTAAAGGGTCATTAAATTTTAATTTTCAGCACTAGATGGTAGGGAGGATCAGAACCCTTCTCTTCTCCTAAATATGTATTTTGGCTGAACATCTCCTTCAAACCTACCAAAGTATTATTATTATTATTATTATTATTATTATTATTATTAGCATTTATTTATATAGTGCCAGCATATTCTGTAGTGTTTTATAATTGGATACAAACAAGACTGGGCATTAACAGACAAAGGGGTAGGAGTGCCCTGTTCACAAGCTTACAGTCTATAGGACAATAGAGGTTTGAAACATGAGTTTAAGTGCCACATATTGCATATTGGTTCAGCCATATTACAAGGGTAAAAGTGCTTTGTAGGGCTATGTGATCCAGTCATACAGCAATGTTGGTCTGTGGGTACAAAGGGATAGAAGGAAAATGCATGCAAGTTTTGTGTTAATCTGTGTAGAGGGTGGTAAGCAGCCTAGCGAGGTTAGGAGGGAAAAGCTTGCCTAAAGGGGTTAGCTTTTAGGGCACAACTGTAGGAAAGTCTTGTTTTGCAAAGGAAGGCATTCCACAGAGTAGGTAGAGACAAATATAAGTCCTGTAACTGAGAATGGGAGCAGGTGATGAGTGTGGATGAGAGACCTTGTGCAGAGCAGAGGGGTCGAGTTGGGAGATATTTTGAGACAAGTGAAAAGATGTATGTTAGTAGAAGTATTTTATATTGGATTAAATAAAGCACAGTCCACCGATGTAGGAACTGACAGATCGGAGCAGCAGAAGAACGTTTTACAAATTAGTCTAATCACTGCATTTATAATAGATTGCAGGGGTGAGAGCCTGGTTAGGGAAAGTCCAGTAAGGAGGAAATTACAATAGTCAAATCATGAGAAAGTGACAACACTGTAGGATCCCTTTCCCATTAATGTTGTTAATCAAACAATATTTAAAGTAATTGTGTATCAATGGTAAGTAAAATGCAGCTTATCTTGTAATTAACTGTATTATCAGTAGATATTATTATTTTGGTGATATATTGTTTTTTGTTTTTAGTTTCTTTTTCTTCCTTTTTAATGTATACTAATTAGCTTAATGGATGTAATTGTATGTATTATTATTATTACTATTATTATTATCATTTATTTGTTAGGCGCCACAAGGTATCCGCAGCACCGCACACAGTACTAACAGTAGACTATACAGGGTGAAATCATACAGAACAATGGACAAAAAGTACCAATACTTCATAAACTCTGGCTAGTCATATGCAGTAAAGACGGAGCGGAAGAACAGGTATGGAGACAGGAGGGGAGGGGGCCCTGCTCATACGAGCTTACATCCTAAGGGAGGGTAAACAGACCAGGCACAAGAGGAGCCAGTTGAGGCAAGAGGAGAGAAGGGAGAACAAGCAAAGAGAGGAGATGGGGGTTAAGTAGATGGTTGGTAGGCTTTGAGGAAGAGGTGAGTTTTGAGTGCACGTTTGAAGGAGCACAGAGTAGGAGAGAGACGGATTGAACGAGTGAGGTCGTTCCAGAAAAGGGGGGCTGCACGGGAAAATTCTTGGATTCTGGAGAGGAAAGAGGTGATAAGGGTGACGAAGAGGCGGCGGTCGTTGGCCGAGCGCAGGGAGCGGGCAGGAGTATGAATGGAGAGGAGGTTAAAGATATAAGGGGCAGCAGAGTTGGAGAGAGCCTTGTAAGTGGTGGTGAGGAGTTTGAAAAGGATTCTGTAGGAGAAGGGGAGCCAGTGTAAGGCAAGGCAGAGAGGGGAGGCAGAGCAGGAGCGGCGTGAGAGGAAGATGAGTATAGAGCGGAGGGGGGAGAGACGGGAGTGGGGGAGGCCAGTGAGGAGGAGGTTACAACAATCAAGGCGGGAAATGATGAGTGCGTGGGTGATAGTTTTGGTGGCATCCTGAGAGAGAAAAGGACGGATGTGGGCGATGTTGCGTAGTTGGAAGCGACAGGCTTGGGCAAGAGAATGAATGTGGGGGGCAAAAGAGAGTGAGGAGTCGAGGGTGACACCCAGGCAGCAAAGTTGGGTGACAGAGGAGATGGTGGTGTTGTTGACGACAATAGAGAGGTCATCGTGGGATGGGAGTCTGGGCGGAGGAAAGACAATGAGTTCAGTATTAGAGATATTGATTTTGAGAAAGCACTCGGACATCCAGGAGGAGATGGCGGAGAGGCAGTCGGATACCCGAGCGAGGAGGGTGGAGAAAAGATCAGGAGAGGAGATATAGAGTTGAATGTCGTCAGCATAAAGGTGATACTGAAGACCGAGGGAGGAGATGAGAGCACCAAGGGAGTAAGTGTAGAGCAAAAAAGAGTAGAGCACCAAGAACAGAGCCCTGCGGGACTCCTATGGGGAGAGGGTAGGGGGAGGAGGAAGACCAGACGTGGATACAGAGAAGGAGTGATTAGCGAGGTATGAGGCAAACCAGGCATGGACAAAACCAGAGAGGCCGAGAGAGAGAAGAGTTTGCAGCAGGAGGGGGTGGTCCACGGTGTCAATGGCTGCAGAGAGGTCAAGGAGGATGGGTACGGAGAAGTGACCCTTGGATTTGGCTGATAGGAGATCATTAGTAACCTTGGCCAGGGCAATTTCGGTAGAATGGAGGGGGCGGTAGCCAGATTGGAGAGGGTCAAGGAGGGATGTACTATGAGTTTACATGATTTTATTAATTCATTTTATGTTTTATATATCATTTTGTGTTTTGATATTTGGATTAGCTTTTAAAAGGTCCATTTGCTAGAATATATGCACTTATGTTTTATCTTTTTGTTTTTTTTAGCTAAATTTGTAGGATTACTGCACAGTAAATCCATAGTCTTCTTGCAGACCTATTGTTGTTTTATTTGTGTTTTGGTTTATTTGCATATATATGTATTTGTCATATATGTCTATAAGGTTACATATTCTTGATACATTAATTGATAAATAATTCATGTAACCCTAAAGTAGATTTATATTTTTACTTCGATTGAATAAGCACCTAATTCGAACCTCTTTGGGTCCTTTAATCCAAATGAATCACATGTCCTTATAAAGCTCAAAAGAGACAGGTAAAAGGGACAAGTAAAACACAACATTTTTTATGTACATTTAACAAATAAATGAAAGCTTATATGGATGGCTTTATAGAGACCCAGCGTGCTGTGAAATCATGACATTTAACAAATCTGGAACAGTCTGGTCAATATAGAGTACGTCCAAAAGACTTAATCGAGAGTTGTGGGTCATTGTACTTATTGCAAAATTGACCCTGCGTGTTTCGTTCAGGCACCTAATGAACAACCTCAGGTGGTGCTATACTCAAGCCCTATTAACTATGTGTCAAATGTCTATCTACCATATATTATATAGGTATATTAAATCCCAAAAAATACTCCCTTAAAACAAGATGGCTGCCATCATTTTTGACACCTGTTGTTCAGTCAGGTGTAGTAAATCTAGGGAATGTAGTAAAAACGAACAGGCGCCTTCTAGTATAGAAAAAGTCCCATATGAATTACTTTCCTGGATGACAATAATCCCTTGTGATGTTTGAAAAAGAAGAAAATAGAAAACAAAAGTGACTGACAGAGTAGTTTATAGGGATACAAAAAGAACCAAAAAGCTACAGCTCGGTGAGATAAAGAAACAAGTTTTCCCATAGAGACAGTTATATTCCAAAATTGTCAAAGTTTACCATACTATTAGATGATAACCTTGGAACCATGGGAGTATGTTCTGCAATAAGCATGCACCAGTTATTATATGGATGAAGCTATTATATGGATGAAGTTGACAGAATAAGAGGGCTGCACCTTGACCACTGCTTGCTGATGCATTTTTGTTCACTCATTTTGATATATTTGGCAAGGGACTTGTGGACCCTGCCCATTATAATGGGACCACTTGGGTGACAAAGTTGTTCTTTTGTGGACCCTGCTACCAACAAGGCACCAGCTCTGGAAGTTCCTGGTCACCTCTTTAGGCTGGGTACACACTACAAATTTCTCCCAATATTGTTAACGATTTTACCAATGACTGGAAGTCCCGATCAGCATGCCGATTCACGCGTACACACAATACACATTTTATAAGATTTACCTAAAGATCTGTGCTCTTCTGCAAATATTCTTTGTTCCCCAAATCAACTCTATATTTACATCATGTTGCATACATCTAAAAAATATTTTCAGAATACATACATATCTCACAAAAGACATTGCAAAATCGTTAATTCAAGCACTCATAATCTCTCTCATCGACTATTGTAATTCCCTCCTTATTGGTCTTCCCAAAATCAGACTCGAGCCCCTAGAATCTGTTTTGCACGCAGCAGCTAGCATGATTTTCCTTGCAAATTGTTTTACATCTGCTGAGTCACTCTGTCAGTCTCTACATTGGTTGCCTATTTTTCAACTAATCCAATATAAAATTCTTCTACTAACATACAAGGCCATCAACAAAATTGCACCAACATACATCTCCTCACTTGTCTCAAAATATCTCCCAACTCGACACCTCTGTTCTGCACAAGATCTGCATCTCTCTTTCACTCTCATCACTTCCTCCCATTCTCAGTTACAGGACTTTTTTCGGGTTGCACCCACTTTATGGAATTCCCTCCCTCACACCACAAGACTTTTCTCTAGTCTTCAAACCTTCAAGTGTTCTCTAAAAACCCACCTCTTCCGACAAGCTTATAATATTCCTCTACCACCCTCTTACTCTCCCTAGGTTACCCTATTACCACCCTCTACACAGCTAACACAAGACAACAACGCTCTGACCAACAGAGTTGTGTGACTGAGCATACAGCCCACTAAATATTTTGCAACCTTTGCATTCTAGCTGGACAAATATTCAATATGATGTCGCACTTACCCTTGTGTATCAAACCATTGTCCCATAGATTGTAAGCTTGCGAGCAGGATCCTCTTACCTCTATGTATGTATGCATTACCCAGTATATTTTTATTACTGTTTGTTCCCAATTGTAAAGTGCTACGGAATCTGCTGGTTCTATAAAAATAAATGTTGACGATGATGATGATGATAACCATTGGCTGAAAGATTGTGACTATAAGATCTGGCACTGCTGGTCGTGAGTGCGTATGCACTTCAGAATTTGCTCGACATCGTTCCATCATTTCTAGAGATATAATGTGCTTTGGAATGATAAAACATGATTCTTGGAATGTATATACTAATATGATATCAGACCTAATGGTCATTTTTTGTGTGATTGGCACGATAATCAGATGAAAATCCTGTAGTGTGTACTCAGCCTTAACCAACGATGTGTAGCACTGGTCCGAGTTGAGGAGTTTGGCATCGGAACACTAAGGGGGGGAGTATTTTATTATAGGTGGTATGTGCATATCTAGGTGCACTCCGAGAAATATAATACAAAGCTTCACACACTGGTGGCAAATATAGTAAGAAAAGTCACAATGTCCCTTCACTCTCATGATTAAAATAAGTCATAAACAAGGCTAAACCATGCAATATTTTAGGAGAAAAATGGAAAATGATATTTAATTGCAACGGGTAGTACTAAAGGTTGGGAGGTCGGACTTTGATTTGATTTTTATTTATATATTTATTTTATGTATGTATATACATATTTCCTTAGTGCACTGCCTAACATTTTTTTACACATCGATGCTCACTTGCAGAGACTGCTCACAAGTGCAGAGATGAGATGTGCACATTGATGTGCATTGGGAGGACTAACGAGGCATATCGGTGCAAAGCGAAGCGTGCATCAGGTGCACTTCATAAATTGCCTAAACAGATAAGCTAATAGTTTCCAATTTTAAGTACTAGCTTTCTTAATAATGCAACAGGCATGGAAGAGATAATGAGGTTTGTGAAATGTAGTTTTTTGATTGTTATGTTTGGTTGGAAGAGCAAAAGTGAAGGAATTTGATAGAAAGTTTCTGCCAAACGTGAAAGTGTAGTTGATCAATGAATTTAAGAAGAGGAAAGTGCTGCTATGATGTATTTCACATGAAAAAAAAAATCAACTACTAACGGGTTTAAATTTCCTAAGGGAGCTATTTGTCAACTGAGGAAGAAAATGAAGTTGGTGAGGCTTTCAAAAATCTAGACAGATAGCTATAAAGTATACTGCAAAAGGATTACCAAACAGCACCATTCAGTCTAATCACTTAAGGCATTAAAATAATCTGTGGGTTTACTAGATCAAAGGCCTGGTGCAAAAAAATAAGTGTGCTGATTGAAGACATCAGCACATTTTCCAATTGCTTTAATGAAAAATGTGCTCCGAAATTTTGCAGAGAAGGGATCCTACTTCAAAAATGCATTGTTTTATTCATGCCCTGCCTTGCAGTGAAACTTCAGCTAAAATCAAATATTGGACTTATGGGTATTTAAATATGCTTTTTTGCCTAAAAGACAAAAAAAAAAACAGGAATATTTATAAAAATTGTCTCAAAAGTATCTGTGTATACCTGTAGTTTCCAATCAGTCATTTAGTTCTCATTTTATTTACTGTACTACAAAATGACAAAATTTGACTGGGGCACCAGTTTTCATTTATCGTTAATAAATATGAAGCAATAGCAAATGTTTTATTAGACATGTGGCCTAGTGGTTAGCACTTCTGCCTCACAGAGCTGGGGTCATGAGTTCAATTCCCAAACATGGCCTTATCTGTGTGGAGTTTGTATGTTCTCCCTGTGTTTGCGTGGGTTTCCTCCGGGTGCTCTGGTTTCCTCCCACACTCCAAAAAACATACTGGTAGGTTAATTGGCTGCTATCAAAATTGACCCTAGTCTCTGTCTGTTTGTCTCCATCTCTGTCTGTGTGTGTCTATATTAGGGAATTTAGACTGTAAGCTCCAATGGGGCAGGGACTGATGTGTATGAGTTCTCTGTACAGCGCTGCGGAATTAGTGGCGCTATATAAATATATGATGATGATGATGATAACCTTAGTTTGTTTTTTCTCCAGTTATCCATATAGATACATACATGATAATTCTGCAGAATTACTATACGCCACTACAAACAGGATTAAGCATTAATAGATATGTGCAGTTGCCGATGAAAGCATGATATCCAAATCCTCTATTTCGATAATGCAGAGCTCTACTCTGGAACTATTTTCTCTATGACGGAAGTACATTAGGAAATGGGGTTTCCGTAAAGGTGGCCCCAATGTGCAAAACTATGCAAACAGGAGTGCACTATAAGACCCACCCATTTGTGGTGCTACAGCGTCATTCCCCAAACATAATTAATTAATTTTAAAGTCCCAGAACTGAGACTTTCAAAGAGGACAGAGTAGAGGCAATATGACGAAATGCTGTTGTGAAACTAACAAACGCATTCTGGAAGTAGTTCCACAATAGCTAGCAAGCTACATTATCAGTACAGTAAAAATAAAGTAAACATTCAAAAATATATAAAAAATAAAAATAATATTATCTTCTTGAACCAAGAATTATTTCATAAGAAAAGTTGAAAAGGTGAATATATAGAAGGAGCAGTCCAAAGTGGTAAATGGTTGAACTATGTAGTTATGTTTTAGTTTTTCAACCATGCTCATATCCAGACCTACAAACACACAGATTTTCACACAGAGCGCTTTTTTGGAGGCAGTTTATAAAAAAGCAAATGGTGTGCAGATAAGTGTCATGAACTCTATCAGCTGTGATGGCAGTTTAGTCTCAGGGGCCTAGAGTTTCTTATATAATTAAGAAGGCACTTTTTAAGAAGTTTGCTAGAAATTATTATTCACAGGCCTTTAGGCTAAGACTACAAAACTGAAGAAAGGTTGATACTGAACCGGTTTTGTTTTGATCTCCATTGTTTGCTGCCTGCCATACAGACCATCCTATCCGAACAGACCACTGATGGACTGGTTGCCGCTCATCTGTGCATTTGTGATTGTTGATGGAATCCTCTAGGTTTTATCTAGACACACACCCTCTCTATTTACATATCAAAGTCCTGCACATGGCACTTCCTGCAGAAAAGTGGAGAAACAAAACTTGGCAGTCTCTCCTATTCCACACCTCTTCCATGCCCTCCCCCATATCACCACATGGATTTACACAAGGGGATTTTGGATTCCAGTTCAGAAACTTCCAAATGCTGAGTATAAACTAATGCTGTACATCTTGTTATAGATATATAAGGGAAAATAGGAAGTCATTTGCTTTGTGGGAAGACCATGTGCTTTATGAGACCGCAGCGAATGATTAATGCCGAGGTTTTCTAGGGGTGTATGCTAATATTATGTGGATTGAATGTGATACATAAGGAGTTTTTTTAATTGAATATGGTTTTTGATATATATGATAATAGTGTGTATGGGATATATGTGAACAGGGCTGCCATCAGAAATTGTGGGGACCAGTAAAGACGAAAAAAGCACCCCCCCCTCCCATGTGATGCCCCTCCCCTGTTGGTGCACTGTGTTCTTTTCTACCTCTCATTGCAACTCACAACCTGTTCCTGGTTTCTTGTCTGGATCTGGGAATGTTAGGGCCAAGTGAACACAGTACATAACACAGATAGTACAGTATATTCATACAACCAACCTTCTAAAGGGTTGCACATTATCCTAAAATTTGAGAATGAAAAAAAGTCTCAAAATCAACCTCAGCACACCCACATCGCTCCTTCCAAAATGTCCCCACATGCCCCTCACTTGCTATAAATTTCCACCACATGCCACTCACACCTCCCACAAGGTCAAAAATAGCCCCACATGCACTCAGACACTCACAAGCTCTCAGATCTTTCATATGCTCTAAAACTCCCCCACATGCCCCTCAGATCTCCGCACATGCTCTCCAGGCCCCCTCATAAGCCCCTTATATTCCCATGAGACATGCACACATGATATCAGCTTTCACATAGACCACCCTATGTGCCCCTTACATGCCGGTCAGATCTCCCCACATAATCTACAACCTCATAATGTGCCCTTTGCATGCCCCTGACCTCCTATATATACCGTCGGACCACCCCACATTCCCTTTTCATGCCCATCCCCATATGCCATCCCCTCAAACTCCATATGCCCACTTAAACTTACCAAGTCTTTCACACTGTCAATGAGCTTGATTGCAGCGCTCCTTCCTCAGAAGCAGTAGATGAGTGTGATATCACTGTCCTCTTGCTGTTGTCAGATGGGTCCTGGCTGTGTTCTGTCACTCAAGTGCCTCACTCCATGATGTCCCTCGGTGCCGTCCCCTTATTTGCCTTAACTCTGCCAATATCAGCACACTGAGCCTGGACAGGTTGCCACTGATTGCCAGATGTGTGTCAGCAATCATGCTGACAAAGCGAATCAAAAGGTGACCAAACCAGTGGTGGGGCCCTCTGAGAGAGGGGGCCCAGGATTATCAGTATAATCCATGCCAGCGGGCTCCTTGTCTTGGTACAGTAACTATTGTACCAAGAAGTCTGTGAGGATATTATGGCACTTAGTGTGGTGAAAAGACCGGAGTAGGTGTGGTTTATGAGGTAAAGTGTATAAAGCAAATGAGTATTTATCAAGACTGACTAGGATTGGTATACAGAGTTAGCATGCACAAGAAAGGTGCAACCCCCAACCCTTTACAGTGATACTGTGTGCAAAGATTTGCCTTTAAACACATTGCTGTTTTAAAATTAGCTGTCAAACTCGCCAAATATTGGCGAGTTGCAAAATGCGCTGAACAATACATATACCCCCTGTTTCTGTTATATCTATCAAAAGTATTCTTATAACCATAGACTGGTTAGTGAGGTTTAGAAGTTACCAGCCATTAGGGTCTGATCCTGCATATATATATTTTGCAAGTCTTGACAATACGACTGTATATGAGAAGTGTTTGTGAGTCACCAAGAGAATGTATTTTATACTAAATAAAGAGGATTTATCCACATACTGTGTATGTCTAATGTAAATAAACTCCAAATAATATATTCACAATCAGAAGATGACTTGGTACTGTTTCCAGCAGCAGTGTCTGCGCATCATTTAACCTGGTTCATCCATGTTATAACATCTGCATGTGTGAGGACTTCTGTTTGCACACATTGATCTATTTATCCTGTGCTGAGAAAGTCTGAGATACAGTTGGGTGTTTGATCTCAGATTATCACCAGCTAGGTGACAGGGAGGAGATGCTCCCACCACACATCTAGGCAAGCAGGAGTTACATACTAAAACCAGCCAAACTCAGAAATAAAACGGTGCAGAGGCTTTTCTTAGTTTTACTGCCAGTAATGACTATGGAATCAAATTGTTTTCCAAGGAGTGGTAAATATTCAATCACGGCACAGTGGGGTAGCGATCAGGAGATATTGATGTTAACCCTCAAGTCCTACAGTAGGGCTAGGTTAAGCCATCTGGGGCTAATAATTGCTTTCCCCCAACCTTCACCACACAGGAAACAGCTGTCACTGGAACCAGCTGCCACTGCCCTTTGTCTATGAAAGCAAATTCTAGATTCAGGATCCAAGTTAAATGCTAAGTCTCCAAGTTTGAGGGAGGGGAACCCAATTGGCTTGGGAAATTCCAAGGATCCCCTTTAAAACTTGCAACACTAGTAATTAGCTGAGAGGACCCACAATTGTGGACACTATAGTGACAGACAATTCCTGGATCAATTACAAGGCTGGCCAACGGGCAAGAGAGGTATTTTTACATTTAACACTTAATTCAAACAAATTTTCTCTTGCCAAAACGTTTTATGGATACTTTTTCAGTCAGTCTTTAAATTGCAAGTGACGAAAGTGTTACTGAAAAATGTTCAGACAAAACTTTTCTGTATTTTTTTTTTTAAACTGCGATATCTCAAAAGTGTCCCAATGTATTCTCCAGCATTCTAGGAACAAAAATCATGATGAAATTATGGGACTGATTCATTAAAGAACACAAATGCCGATGCATGCCATATTTTGCACAAAATTGCTCTGAAAATGCCTAAAACCATACTATACGCTAAACAACACAAGAACATCCAATTCATCTACGAGCAGTAAGGACCCTTACGACAGCCTATAATTTCATGGGTAAAACAGGCAGGGGAACAGGCATATACACATGGTTAATGTACAGTCAGGGTGTGCTAAACCATGGAGCGAGCAGCAGTGCCCGATTCGTGCATTGGACAGCTTAATTGTACATGTTTTTCTGTCGTATCATTTGCACCAGCTATGTAAGGGCCGAGTGATAATTATGTCGGAACATCGGATTACCATCAGCAGCAATTGTAAAAATGCATTTTATCTACAGTAGACATTAATAACATCCTAATAAATGTATTTTATTGGGAGGGTGGGAAGAAAACACGTTTTTAAAATGTTTTTTCATTAATGATTTTCATAAACAGGTGACAATAATTAAATACTTTTAAAGCGTACCTAGACTCGTATTCGACGAGAGACGTTTCTTCAGATCTTCTCCTTGCTAAATATGGATGTGCGTACATTTGTTAAGTGATAAATAAGTAACATACTGAATACTGACTGCATCAGTGCTAAATTACCCTCCTTTGCAGACTGAACTACTATGATGATTTTCCGTATGCCATAGTTGGTGATGGATATGTTGATAGCAAGTGCAATTCAATGGTAATGGTAATTATTCTGTCAATTAAAAAATATGAGATATGAAGAGATAAATGAGCTTAATAAGAATGCCAGCTGTAAAACAAATTACTTTTAATATCTGATGCATTTTTGCAGAAATATGGCAGGGTTTAGTGATCAACTTATAAATGATTAACCTGAGATGCTTTGACAACCAAATAAAGACATGACAGTACATTAATTCTGTATTACAACTTTTCTAAATGTTTAAGTTTAGTTCCACTTAACAATTTTTAACATTTGTTTCCAGATCCTATTAAAACTTCTTTCTTTTGTATTTTGTCTTTCTTTCCCTTAGTAATTACATTGTACATTTTCTCATTCCTTTTCAACGAATCGAAATGCGCTTCTCTTATCAAAATCTCCTGATCACCGATTGTTCACACTCCAAACTCAATTTATACATTTGCAATGAATAAATATCACACGTTGTCACAGGGAGGTTTATTGGTTGAACAAAGCAGATGTTCTGCTCTAACAGCTGCTATAAACTAGCAATCAGTGTAAAGGGCTAGTTGGAAAACAACTCAGACAAAAAAGCGCTTCATAGGAGTCTATGTTATTTCTCCTATCACACGAGGTATTAAACAGTTGCTGAAAAACTGCTTAGATACTATGAAGAGCTTCATATGCAGCAGGAAAGCTCTCAAACATGACAAGCTACTTTTCCTGGGTGTTTTTGTCAGCTCTAAAAGTTATCTGATAAACTCCTCACCCATTAAGACCATAAAGTAAATATATAAATGTTTATACATGTAGGGCCTGATTCATTAAGATACGTATTTGCCGATTTTGAGCATATCGAACACCAAATCACTCTGCGCATGCCCAGAACCAGACCATTAAACGCACCCATATCCGCTCCATCTTCGTACGCAGAAGACACTTACTACTTACTACAGCCTATGAGTTTGGGGAGTAAACCGTCAATGTAGTCAATGTACAGTAAGGGCGTGCCAAACTCAAGCGCATGCAGCCACGTCTAAATCCAGCACTGGGCATCTCAAAGTTACTTGTTTTTCTGCCGTATCTCTTGCTCCAGTTGCAGGGCTAGTCTAAGTCCTGATCAGTAGTGATGACAGTCTTGTATGCATGCTATAACATGTGTTTGTAATCAGGAGCAACTGTAAAAATGTATTTTATGTTCAGTAGACATTAGTAACATCCTAATAAATGTATTTCATGGGGAGAAAAAAAAAAAATAAAAACACTTTTTTTTTAGTTGTTTTTACTTTAATGCCTATATTATTAAAAGGTGACATTAATCCAATTTTTTTTTTCTTCTGTTCGTTCTTTTGCGAATTTATAATCAACGTCTTGGATGTATTCTGCGCATCTTGTGTAGAAATCACAGCAGACCTACATTCAAATTCATCAGCGGATGTATAAGACCTGTTCCTTGTCGTACGGGAGTAGGCAGTGCCGATTTACGCGCCTTTTCAGACAAACGCAGGTTGCGCTCAGAACGCATGCCTTGATGAATCAGGCACGTAGAGTGTATACACATTATGTGATATCAAATCCGGTGTCAGGTAATTGGCCCAATCTACCAGAAGTTGTGTCTCCAAAAATGTCCTCAAATGCCGGATAATAATTGTCTGAAATCAAATTCTTCTTTATGCTGGTTAACTTGGCGAGTTATAAAATACCATTGAAGCAGATAAAACCTTGGCTGGAGCACTTTATGTTATATTTCTAGCTCTAAAAGTGACTGGTGAGCATTGTTACATAAACTATTCCACGGGCAGCATATGCAGCATTTCATATAGGATAGTCCCAGTTCTTATAGATGGATGAAAAACAGTAACTAGAGCTGATAGAGTCACTAGAATCTGAATTTTACCAGAAAAAACAGCATAAAGTTTTGATATACCCATCCTGAATAGACTTTAGACCTCCAAGCAGTGGAAAATCCTTGACCAAATTTTTTTTTTTCACCGGATTCTTGATGTATTCCCTGCAGAGCGAGGAGGCATTTCTCTGGATGAATCAGCACAGGTACATCATCATCATCATCATCATTTATTTATATAGCGCCACTGACTCCGCAGCGCTGTACAGAGAACTCATTCACATCTGTCCCTGCCCCATTGGAGCTTACAGTCTAAATTCCCTAATATAGACACACACTCACACACATAGAGAGGGAGACAGACAGACAGGTAGAGACTAGGGTCAATTTTGATAGCAACCAATTAACCTACTAGTAAGGTACATGCTCCAATGCTGGTGACCTAGACTTCCAGAAAAGTTTCTTTGTCCAAATGGATGCTCCTGCTTGCGGACCGGGTGTCACATTAAGACAAGCAGCAACAGATGGCAGAAAACACCCTACACCGTACATATCCTGAGCTGCTGAATAGGGAGGTGGCAAATGTGGCACTGAGAAGGAGAGCCTAGTCATAATACGGGTACTTAAAGACTCCAACCAAATTTTGGCAGGGAGTTCTCAGCGGTTACCAATCATAACACACTGAGTTGGTTACAGAGCTGCACACAGTTGGTTACACAAAACTGCTGGGGATAACGGAACGCTACCAAGACAGAGCTTGGCTTTGCAAAACTAACTTTTTTGTCCCTCACACACATGGAAAGGACCACAGGAAATGTTGATGGACAATCCAGCTAGAAGAGCCAGAACCACCTCCAAGGACACAAAGCCTTTTATATGGCCCAAACTCTGCTGCATTTCCGACCACTGGACAGTCACCTCCATGATGGGATTCAAGAAGGGTCGAGGATTGTGATGAGAGAAGGTGCACCAGACACCATTTAATAAAGACTAAGGGGTATATTTACTAAACTGCGGGTTTGAAAATGTGGAGATGTTGCCTATAGCAACCAATCAGATTCTAGCTGTCATTTTGTAGAATGAACTAAATAAATGATAACTAGAATCTGATTGGTTCCTATAGGCAATATCTCCACTTTTCAAACCCACGGTTTAGTAAATATATCCCTAAGCCTTCCTGTGTCTACAAATTGCTAATGTTACTAATGTGAGAAAATATAAAATAAAAACATTAATACAGAACCACCTGTGTACCAAAACACCTTTTCTTGGCACTAGCTTGGATAACCCAAACAGCTAATACAAATAACTTGGAAGCAATAACTAAGCAGCACAGTAGCAAATCACTAAATAAGTGTTGATTGTGAGTTCAACTTTCAAACAGAATGGGATCTTGCTTTTCCTCTGAAAAGAAATTGCAATCTATATCCCCCGATGTCCTGACTTTTAGCATTTTACCAGCAGCAATAGCTTCAGACTTATCAAACAATAAATCAGGTAACTATTGCACAACAGCAAAACAACAAAACACAAGCATAGCCATGAAGTAGAGGCTAAGCATCGTCCTTTATTGCAAACATCATGATCACATAATCCATCCAAATGCCCAATAATAGAAAAATGATAGATAATTTAATTTTTCTGTCATTGCAATATCTAGGTAGAAACAATAACAAAGTTCCTAACAAAAAGAGCAAACAAAACAAAAGCAACAAAAAATGTTCTTTTATTGAAATGTCAAGATAAAAAATGAATTTAATATACACTTGAGCTTGCCAATCAAGTTCCATTTTCATATTGGAAATAATACCTTCATTGCGAGACTGGTTTACTCTTAGCTAAAACATTAAAAAAGACCATATATGTTTACAGCGGAAGAGTTACTTTCCTATGTTTTAGTTCCGTTCCTGAAAAATAACATAATGTAGGTGTTTACCTTGTTACTGTTATTTACCCGGTTTTCTCTTTTACTATTTTAATGCTTTATGATTACATACCACCCAATAGTCCAGATTTTTGCTAACAGTCCTGATTTTCAGGTGTCAGAAGGGGTATGATCTTTTGTAAAAGGGATGTGACTTCACTGGAAGAGATTGTGGTTTGGAAGGATCAGGGGTGTGTCCTATTCAATTAGAAATATAGGAAAGCAGCTCATAGCACAAAAGCCTGCTCCTAGTGGTTAGTTATGAGATGGCAAATAGTATAACTTACTGGAATGAATACAAACATAGCAGGACAGGCTAATAACATGAGAAGGTCTCAACAAGAATTTCCTAAATCTAGGTGACTCAAAAGTTTAAAGTTGCCATTTCTTGTTCTATATCTGTTGCAAGGTGTAATGCGCTATGTGCCAAATACACAAGGTTAATGAAACACACATTTAGTAACTTGCTGTTCCTTGATCTTTTGGAATCCAACAGAAATATGTCAAATGTTTACTTTTCTCTTTTTCAACTGCAACATAATATTGATGGTCTTCAGTCTGTTTACAGGCAAATATGTGATGTCCATTATTAGTGTACAATCTAGAAGCAGGAAAAAAGGATGTTATAAGTTAATACTGTTATCAAATAATGTAAAATGTTATTAATTTACATGTGTCATTTTACGTATTACAGTTATCACTGGTTATGACATACTTATTCAAATATTTATCATCAATTATATGGTCACTAAATACAAATATTAAGTTTAATTATACTAACTCATCCATCTGCTCCTGGCTTTGTGAAGGGCTTCCCCAAAAAGTCTCGGTAAGGAAATATATTTTCAATGTGCTCTGCCTACTTTGGTTTCTATAGATTCTATTTCCTTTATATCTAATGGTTCCAGCAGAATTGTGGTAAATCCCCAGAAAGTCCCTTTCTGGGAGTAGATCGGAGTATACTGTCATGGCCAAAAGTTTTGAGAATCACACAAGTATTGGTTTTCACAAAGTTTGCTGCTTCAGTGTTTTTAGACCTTTTTGTCAGATTATGCTGTGGTATACTGAAGTACAATTACATGCATTTCATAAGTGTTAAAGGCTTTTATTGACAATTACATTAAGTTTATGCAAAGAGTCAATATTTGCAGTGTTAACCCTTCTTTATGAAGACCTCTGCAATTCGCCCTGGCATGCTGTCAATCAACTTCTGAGCCACAAACTGACTGATAGCCGCCCATTCTTGCCTAATCAATGCTTGGAGTTTGTCAGAATTTGTGGGTTTGTGTTTGTCCACCCACCTCTTGTGGATTGATCACAAGTTCTCAATGGCATTAAGGTCTGGGGACTTTCCTGGCCATGGAACCAAAATTTCAATGGTTTGACCCCTGAGCCACTTAGTTATCATTTTTGCCTGTGAATGAGCCCACTCCATTGGCTGAGAAGCAACCCACACATGAATGGTCTCAGGATGCTTTACTGTTGGCATGACACATGACTGATGGTAGCGCTCACCTTTCCTTCTCCAGACAAGCGTTTTTCCAGATGTCTCAAACAATCTGAAGGGGATTCATCAGAAAAAATGACTTTACCCCAGTCCTCAGCAGTCCAATCCCTGTACCTTTTGCAGAATATCAGTGTCCCTGATGTTTTTCCTGAAGAGAAGTAACTTCTTTGCTGACCTTCATGACACCAGGCCACCCTCCAAAAGTTTTCGCCTCACTGTGCATGCAGATGCACTCACACCTGTCTGCTGCCATTCCTGAGCAAACTCTGCACTGTGGTGCCCTGATGAATAAACTTTAGGAGACAGTTTTGGCATTTGCGGAACTTTCTTGGGTGCCCTGAAGCCTTCTTCACAACTATTGAACCTCTCCCTTTGAAGTTCTTGATGATCCGATAAATGGTTGATTTAGGTGCAATCATCCTTGCCTGTGAAGCCCTTTCTGTGCAAAGCAATGATGGCTGCACATGTTTACTTGCAGGTAACCATGGTTAACAGAGGAAGAACAATGTTTCTGTGCACCACTCTCCTTTCAAAGCTTTCAGTCTGTTATTCTAACTTAATCAGCATGACAGAGTGATCTCCAGCCTTGTCCTCATCAACACTCTCACCTGTGTTAACAAGAGAATCACTAACCTGATGTCAGCTGGTCCTTTTGTGGCAGGGCTGAAATGCAGTGGAAATGTTGTTTTTTCGATAAAGTTCATTGGCAAAGAGGGACTTTTAAATTAATTGCAAATCATCTGATCACTCTTCATAACATTCTGGAGTATATGCAAATTGCCATCATAAAAACTGAGGTAGCAGACTTTGGGAAAAATAATATTTGTGTAATTCTCAAAACTTTTGGCCATGAGTATACTCTGTTGAAGTGAATGCAGAGTATATGAGGAGAATCACAGTTTGGCAAGCCATGCCAAAATCATTGTCATAATATTGTATTGCATTCCATCGCCAGTCTTATTTTAATCATCAGTCACTTCAGATAAACTGCCAGATACATTGAAGTACTGCTAATCTCCTTCGGAGGGTCGCCATTTACTGGTAAGGAGTTTTGATTCTCTCTTTTCTGTGGACGAAAATGCATCCAGACAAAAAGGTTATTTACTTTTTGAACCATCTGAAGGAGGTAATACTGTTACACTTTCTCTTCTCACTGTGTTAACTAAGGACTTGTTAGAGTTCAATATATACAATTGGGATATCTCTCCCTAAAATCGAACTAAAATCTTATACCTTTGAGGAGCCGGTGTCTATATATTTCATCTAGTTCAAATACCTTTTTTTGCTGATTGGACTTTCTAGTGCTCGATTTACCATTCACAGCCCCGATTTCGATTTTATATCTAGTTGTGGAATGTTTGTTTCATTACATGTGGGTATTATATATCTTTATATGTATATGGGATAAGAATTGGTGAATATTGTTTATTTACCGTGCATTGTTTAGTTTTTGCAGTTATCAATGATTTATCTAATTTCATTTTATTTTTGTTTTCTTCTGGTTTATTAATTAAATTTCACATTGTGTATTCCATCTTGGTCAGGTTTATTCTTCTGAATAGTGAAGTGCCATATTAGGTATTTACAGTTTCACAGCGCTCTTTGTGATTTTGCTTTGTTTTGTTATCTAATCCGGTTGATGTACCGATAAAAGAGCTGCAGTGCTTCTGTTATATACTTTTTTTTCTATTTTATTTATATTTATATCATTTTTACTTACATTTGTGTTTTATTAGTTCACTGCTAGCACCGAAGGCTCTATTCCCTAAGGGAATTAATTGTGAGATACATTGAAAGTGTAACAATCTACTATATCTTTCTATAAAATCAATTATAATTGGGAAGCCGGTATGTCAATGCACTCAAAGAGAAGTGATGTTGCAGTGAAAGATTGTGCAAAGCAAATGGTTTGGCAGAACAGGCCATTTCCCATAGCTATAAAGTTCTGGTGATACAATCTTTCAGTTCCAACCAACCTTGTTTCTCCCTTCTGGAGAATTCAATTCTGCACATTTACAAATTCATATTTCACAGAATTTATAATCAATTTATCCTGCTCTGTGGCGTAGTTTGGTTATGAATGGAAACACGTAAGGACAAGCTCCGCTGGTGAAACGTGGAAAATTTTGCTGCCAAATGTGGAATGAGGCGGATAATCTGCGGAACAGTTTGGAAAATTTAGTTCATTTATAAATACTGTCATATTCATTATTAAGGATACTGTTAACACTTACAAGTTATAAAATATTCCATCCTGACTTTGTGTCATTACATGGTATGGAACATGGTGACTCTGAATAGCCTTAAAATGAAAAACATGACATGAATAGTCTCCTGCCTAGAGAATCCCCATTGCTTAAGTAAACAACACATTTTACTGTCTCAGAGTGCAACATTCTACATGCAATTAACAGGAGAGAACATGACCATGGCTGTGTTAGTGCAGTAATACGATCACATAACATAGCTGGATTCCTTTTTACAGTCAATATAATGATTGGCTCAATATGTGGACTAGGTTACAGGATAAATTGCGAGCCACTTTAATTACCTCAAGTGCTTTAAATGTAAACTCAGCAATGCCACTAATAAGATGGATGATGGATGTTACATCAATGCAGTGTATAATGATGTAACTATTTGTAGTAACACAAACACCACTCACAAACATGGTATTATATCACTTGGTAAAAATAATATGAACTGCCACCTACTGCCATACCATGAACAACAAAGTCATTGTCTGGGAAACAGCAAATGGACAGTAGAGATGTAGCAATTTTATGTGCAAAAGAAGGCACAAATCAACAAAAGGTTAATGATCTGAGTCATGTCACAATCTCTCTCTCTCATATGCAGTGGAACAGATTGGTGTAAGCAACACGACTGGGAAACCATGTGCCAGGATGTGATGTGTAGTAAGCTGCTACATTCATATACAAGCTCAAATATATAATGCACTCAGACATTAATTAACAGATTGGAGCAGAAAAGCATTGGTCCTATTTAAATTTGAGCATTTGAAAAGTGGAATAGTGTTCGCGTGGCATCAGTCAGAATGGAATGACAACTGTATAATGCCTTGTTTTATTACTGTGACAGGATGGACCGCCTATGCCACCTTCTTTGTTGTGTTGCAGGGGACCAGACGGGCTCACCTTGCCACCGCCCCCTTTCTTTATCCCAAATCCCTACTGTCGCAGTAGGAGGAGCCTGCTGCCACATCACTTTGCTGCATCCAGAACCACATCCTTCCGGGTAACTTCTGCTGCTAGTGTACCCCTTTGCTGGTATACCCGGGCTGGTACCACTGACCTCTTGCCTTCAGATTAGGGTTGCTGTGGATGGTTCCTGTGGATGGTTCCCCCATGCCTATCACACTGGCCAGAGCTGCAGGGTAGCGGGCAGAGCGTTGGCACTGTAATGCTCGCTCCCAACCTCACAACAGCCGGATAACGGATTAAAGTGTCCAATCTATAGGTCACAGGAATTACAGCAGGTAGTCATCAAAACAGGTTCCTTAAGCAGTGATGTTTGTTAGCTCAGGAAGCCTTAAAAAGGACAGTTGCACTAGTTTGAAGTACTAGTGATATCCAGAAAATAGAGATGGTATTATGATACATGGTGGGACAATGCTTGTTTTTATACAGTTTTGGACACATACTGACAGGGGCTAAACCAGCCCCTTTTCCAATCAGGCCCCAAGACATCTGAAATATTTCATTCAAAGATTAACATCCGGATGTGAGATGTTCTTTAAACTTGGATTTTAAATGCAATGCAAAGTTAACAAACTTTACACTAATATGTTATATCCTAATACTTGTCCTGAGTCTACATTGTTCAGATAGGTTCTTGCCTCTCTAACAAAATGTGACAACAGGTAACGACTTCCTGCTGGGCCTTCAAGTGTGGGTTACTAACAGATGAAAACTATCTAATTAGCCTAACTGGGGTTTCCTTTAGCAAAGTTACAAAACCAAATCATGACATGCTGTCTCAGAAGTTACAAATCAATACCTCAGAAATTAGTGCATTTCTTATATAGAAATACAACACAATATAATAACATCAGTACATTTGCAATTATATCAATTAGCGCTCTGTGCTAATAATTTAAGTATATTTATACAATATGTTATTTATAAGTGATCCAGCCACAATTGCTGTTTAACTTCCCGAAATTTCACCTCTATGTAATAAGACAATAATAGGCCCAAATGTTGAGTAATGCGATTTTCCTGTGAGTTTCTTCACATGGTGATGATTCTATCCTGAGTGTTCAAATCATTCTATGATATGAAACATTGAATTAAACACATTCTGGGAGTTATGTAGAGACAGACATAAGTCCAAGGCATAAATGTAAATTGTGCATTTACTTACTGCACATGGAGGCAGATATAAAGATTTACAATTTAAGACATATTAACCTACTATCTAGCACCATAGCACCTCTACACTTAGAGAGGCAGAGTATGGGAGGGAAGGAGCAAGCATAGTCATAGAACAGTAAGGGCATGTTAGTGCTCCTGACATACTATGTGGAGGAGAAAGCAGCCCCAGATTTTCCTGCAGGAGGCTGCTCCCCAATGGTGTAAGATTCAAGCTGGTGCATCTTATGGGGGAAAAAAGTAAATAAAATTGAAAAAACAAACAATCATAACAAACCAGCCCTAGTGCTGCCAGCCTAAGCTTGTACTGGCAAAATGGGGCTGACAAAAAGCAAAAGTGCCAATATAAGAGCTAGGCTATGCCAGTCAGTGCTGGTAACAAGATAGCAGGGACACCCACGGTATGGGGTCTCCCTGTCATACTGACTACAAGCCTTAGGCAGGTCAACACAGGGCTGAATTCCCTAAGGGGATTTGGCCTAAAAGAAAGTATGGGTCCCCTCATAGGGCTAATCAGACATGTGCTCAATAGTACTATAGCTACTCCCACACTCCTGGAGTGGTGAGTGTGGGTTCATAAAGTCATAAATAGAAAAAAAGAAGCATATTGTTTGTGGTGCACTACAGGTCCCAGCATGTCCAGGCTGCTATTAAGTGGTTGGGCATGATGGCCCTTGCAATTCCATGGCTGCTAGAACAACCATGTTATGAATCCCACAATCAGCGATTGATAAGCCCTATACCATACTTACCAACTTTCTGTTGGTGAAATCCGGGAGCCTGCAGAGGAGGTGGGCGTGACGGGGGGGGGGGGGGGGGGGCGGGGCTCCAAGTGACGTCATTTTGGACCTGCCCCCATGACGTGATGACGCAAAATGCGTCATTTGACAGCGGGGGCGGGGCCAAACGCCGCGATTCACCGGGAATCGCGGCGTTTGGGACTTAATTCTGCCCACTTCACTAGGAAGTGGGCAGAATTATCCAGATGCGGGGGATTGCCACACTCGCCCGGGAGCCCGGGAGACTCTCACAAAATGCGGGAGTCTCCCGGATATTTCGGGAGAGTTGGCAAGTCTGCCCTATACAGAACCTATGGTGTGAAATGTTTTTCACCATTAGCACCCCCTTTCCCAGGACGACACTATTCACTTGTACTCGGATGCCCCCTGGACTTGATCCCAGTAGTTTATAGTTGTTAACAGCCATGTGTGAGGTAGAGACAGGGAAACTCGCAGCTATGTAGCAACACATAACAAGGCAGACAGGACACAATAGAATATAGCTAACTGGGAAGCCAGGTCAAAGGGCAGGAGAGGTACTTGAGGGCAAAAAAAAGGGCAGAGAGTTCAAGGGTAGGCAGAGATCCAACAGCAAGGTCCAGTAAATATATCCAATATCAAACACATGGAATCCAGCATCAAGAGACATACCAATCTATATAGGACAAAGCACAGGAACTACCCTAGGCACACATAACACCAGCAAAGCAAATATGGCAATGAGCTGCTGGGTAAAAATCATATGAGCAAAAGGTATTGACTGATCAGCTGCTAAGTAGTGAGCAGTGATGAGTCTTGCAAGAGCTGATACATCAGCAACGTGAAATCCCTGTTAGCAGCTCAGAAAGCAGGGTAAGTATGGTTGCTTACCAACCTCCAGCACACAAAATTACAACAACTCTGACATTCAGCAAAATCTGTAATGGATTCTGTAGACAACAGAGCAGCAAAAACAAAACACCACAGGGCCCACTGGGACTTGTAGTGCACCAAATAAAAATGTAAATACACACAAACCCTTTATAAAAATAATTTAATTGAAATAAATACTCACCTACTCATCCCTCATTTACTTCCCTTTTTATTTCACAGCTGACATCTTGGAGTATAGATCCATGTCTTAAACTAAAAAGCCATAAGTGACGATGCATTGCTAGCTCCGCTAAGAGTTCCTTTTGTGAATTAGATCTTAGTGGTTATGCAGTCATATTTATAACATGGGGATTCCCCACATCCCCTGACATCAAAACCGCTAAGATCTCATTTCAATCATTATCTTTTAGTGTAAGACACACTTTAAGCAAATCTTGCTATAATCTACACATTTTGCATGGTATTCAGAGTCTTATGGGTGGCATAGAAAACAAAGTAGACTATGGGACTCAATTTACTCTTATGTTGTAAATATACATTGTGTCCAACTCTAAATAAGGCCTCGGTGTATGTCAAATTGCTCTTTCTAACCATTGTTGTATATCTTACTTTCTAACCTGTACAAGTTAAACTTATTTGCTTTATGATAATTCTGTTCAATACAGTGTTCTCCATTAATAAAGTCTAAAAAAATTTATGGGTTAATTAGATCTGTTGTTATATATAATTAGTAGCAGTTCCCTCCATACCTCACTATATCTGTATAACCAAGTAGCTATAAATATATTATATTATTTGAGGTTCAGTTAATTTGTAACTCGCCAAAAAGGAGGTAGATGCTTATCACTGTTGATTATAAGCCAACAATATTTAGGATAGAATACATCACTCACATATCTTTTCATAGTAATGCCTCACCATCTTACATTCTCTATTGGTGCAAACGTTATTAAAGTCCTTTATGTTCTTTTTCTGAAGCCCCTTTATGATAACAAAGGTAATGTAACAACATGGAGTTGCTTAAAATTTATTTGTAACAATCTAACTAAATGAACAAAGCTAGAGATAATATACAGGGGACATAAAGATGAAACACAATTACTCTAGACCAGCGGTTCCCAACTGTATGCTGCAGCTCCCTGGGGTGCTGCAGTGATCTCACATGGGTGCCGCGGGCAGGGCTGGTGGTAAGCGGGGACGCCAAGTCTGACGCTCCCCATCACCTGCCATCCGCCGCTGGTCCTCCAGCCAGCCAATAAAATAAAAAAAAACTTAATAGTACAGGGGCGGCGGTGGTGCCTGGCAACCACCTCCCTGCTCTCTTCACGTCCAGCATTTTCAGTGAGTAGTGATGCAAAAAGGAGCCTGAACCTGAAGAATAGAAGACATAAGAAAAAGAGAAGAACACATTATCATCATCATCACCATTTATTTATACAGCGCCACTGATTCCGCAGCGCTGTACAGAGAACTCATTCACATCGGTCCCTGCCCCATTGGAGCTTACAGTCTAAATTCCCTAACATACATACACACACAGACAGACAGACAGAGAGAGACAGACTAGGGTCAATTTTGATAACAGCCAATTAACCTACTAGTATGTTTTGGGAGTGTGGGAGGAAACCGGAGCACCCGGAGGAAACCCACGCAAACACGGGGAGAACATACAAACTCCACACAGATAAGGCCATGGTGGGGAATTGAACTCATGACCCCAGAGCTGTGAAGCAGAAGTGCTAACCACTTAGCCACCACACAGAAGAAAGCACCCAAGTAAAAGGTAAGTAAATGAACGGCAGCTCAGCACTGGGATGAAAGGCACCTTGTAATAAAAGGGAAACTTATGAAGGGGCACAGTGTGATGGTGAAGAGGCACAGTGTGATGGACAACGGGCACAGTGTTACAAAGGAGGAGCCTAAATACTTATTGCTTTATTTTGACCTAACTACTTAAAAAACGGGACTTGTCAGTAATTATTTTGGTTTAGGGGTGCCTTGAAAAAATTATGGAGACCCAAATGGTTTGAGAAACACTGCTCTAGACTATAGAACTAACTAAAGAGCTGGAACGCTCAGTAAATAGAGTTACACACAGGAAATGTGCATTGATAAAAAAAATACCTCTGTTGCACAAAGAACAACCGTATCTCAAATATTTTCAGTTTGAAAAAGTTCCTGAAAGCTATGCAAATATATCTGTGAAAATGCCCAGTACCTGTTTTCCTTTAAAATAACTTGCATATGATGCCTAGTGGTGCCAAATTTTACAGTATTTATGTGTTTCTATTATTTTCATATTACCTTTCTACTGTTCCAATTTGAAGATGCACTTTGTCAGAGATAAACACAAGTACTCAATCTAAGTCTCTGAATAAGAATATCAGTTTTAACAAGCAGAAGGGAAGCACAAAACATATTTCCTATAGCGAAAAATGCTGCAGACACAAGAGAAAATACATTTGAATGAAAAGAGGCAATCTTTCTGGTGATTTCTACAAACAAGCTATGGCAGGATGCAATCACTTCTGATGCTATCACATACTGAACAAAAGTCATGTTTTACATAGATTTATCAAATTAATTTATTTCATATGAATTGTCTCATCCTCTGGAAATACAGCATTGTATTCAGAAGAAAGACACAGCTTTCAAAATTCAGTTACATTCTTTGCTTTTCGTAGGAGACGTCACTGTGATTCCCAGAGGAAACGTGAAATCTTTTAAAGGGTAATAGAATCAATTGATTTCTGACTAACGCCCAAATAATGGAGCAAGTGCTTACTCAAATGTAACCTGCCTGACAGTAGTGTTACTAACGTCAAATTCCTTTTCCCCCCACTGGTTACTATCAGTAACAGCTACCAAAGTAAGAATATCTGCTCTGTGAAAAATGCTTGCTGCTCTCTAACCTTTAAAGATGGGTCTTAATTTATAAAACATTTTATATATAAAATGAATCAAGTTGCAAGCAAAGAAAGCGAAAAAGAAAATAAGAAACCTTAATGTAGTGAACAGTGCGAAATTACAGTTATAAGGATTAACCAATAAAATAACTGGGGGGAATGAGGCTTAAGCGAATGCAATGTAAATATTGTATATCAAATGAATCCATTGATAATTTCAGCTTCTCAGTATGAAAAGGTGTAAAATGTGAAGCCAGGAGTACTGGTGTGTGTTCATTTGGTGCCTCTACCCACCTCTGTGTTAAAAGATAACAGGGTCGCCTTTAGGGGAAGCTGAGCTGCTTCAAAGACCTTCTGGAGTGAGCTTATGTCCTGGTATAGGATGGGGTTTTGACATCGGAACAGATTTTTAGGAACGCTCAGCATGTTTTACTTACACATGGATAATGGCTTGTTTTATTTTTATTTGGACAAATATAATTCAGTTTCCAAAATGCAACTTACAAACAATATAATTAGTGATCAACCACATATTTATAAATAGCATGATGAAGTGAAGAGCAGCCCTTATGTTGAATAAAGCTGTCTGCCACTCAGGGAAATGTGAGGAAAAGAGTATCAGCTCATATAATACACTGGACCTATTGATGTTTGGTAACTGGAGACTTGTAAATTTGAAAAGGATTTAATAAAAATAAAATTGGGTCTGTGTGACACTTCCCAGAAAAGTTAGGTCACATTATAGCATTGTGAATTAAAACAGGGAGATGTAAATTGTGATTGTAACTGGTGTCACAGAGCCCCCCTGGAGATCGCAACCCCTGGAGGAGGGGAAAGTTGGCAAAGTGTCTTTAAAAAGAGTAAACTACTTGCAAGAAATTGTCAGAGTTTTGGGAAATCAAGCAACATTGATAAACTGTTCATCTTCAAAGTCAATTTCCCTTGGTGCAAATTATACAACTCCTATGTAAGTTTATAATCTGAAACTTTGTCCTTTTATTTTTAAATCTGTTTTGCCGTGAAGTTTATTGTGTTTGTTATCTGTAAGCATTGTACTTTTGCATATTAAATCTAAAAATTTAACAAGTGCTGTATTTATTGCTCTAAATGAATTTACAGCCGTCTATGGAGAAGATTGCTTGACCATGCTAACCCTTTAAATGCTGATATGTGAATGGTTATACATTTGTCTACCCAGCCTAGTGAGTGCCTGCATGTATATTTGTGTGACAGAGTCTGGAGGTGTTAAGTGTCAATCCTTGGATTGCTGCTGTGTGCAGGGTTAACCTGCGTATAACAAGGAACATAAGAAGAATAATACTGGCGGCGTTCAAAGTAACATGATTCTGTGCTGGCGGCATGTTAAATGGTCGCAAAGATTGCAAGTCAGTTTTTTAAACAATCGATCTTAACAGCAAGTCAGGGTTCCGAGATTCGCTGTGAAGATGTTGGGGTAAGTGTTGTTGGGTTAGTGATGTTCGAGAACATCACCACCACTGCTTTATTTCACATAAAGCATTAACTCATGTGCCCCTTTTTGTTGACACGTTGCATGATTCCGGAATTTATTATCACTGTTTATAAATGCCACCCCAACCTTCTTGATGGTTGTAGTAAAAAAACAAGCATGGTAGATGCTGTCAAAGTGTCTATGAATACACGCCACATTAAAGAGAAAGCCTCTCCCATAACCACTGCTCACACACAAAACAGGAAGCAATTGATTTAAGGCATTATTTTGGGTTCCACATTGGAGCTTCCATTGCTCCCTCCTATCCCAGTGACAGCTTCAATAGCGCCACTCAAAAGCAAACATTTGATTTGTTGGTAAAGGTTACATCACACTTTTCCTATTATCAAAATTAATATATGTTCCCAATTTTACGCTATTGTACCTCTGTTACATCTGCAATTATAGGAGCAGTGCTGTCCATAATTTGGAATATAGCACATTGTTCCCTATGTGAATGATCATTTTCCATGAAATAATTTACAAAATCAGATATCTGATGCCAATGTGATCAAGTTCTAGCTGAGCGCTTTCTATCTACTGTGTCTTGTGACCTTGGTAATGTCTCAAGGTCATAAAACTCAATGAAGAATAATCAGTGCTGGGTGCATTATCCCATATATTACTGGAAGTGCAAGGCTTTTAGGTACTAAGTTTATAACAATAGAGAGGTAAATTGTAGATAAGTTGCCATATTACTAAATCCAACCAGCAGGAGGGAAAGATGTACAGGGCATAATGGAGATAACGGATTTCAAACCATAAATCGCATGCAATTTGTAATCCTTAAAATGACGGATGAGAAATATGACATACATTCCCTGGTATTATGTTATCTTGCAGTATTCTTTGTGGCTTGTGTCTACAATGTTATTAAATAATTATCCTAATCATGTATGGTTACATTGTATCTCATGTGGAACTTCTACTGTTCAACTCTTTTCAAAACAGATCTAAACATGAATGAATTAAAAATAGAACACGTTAAATTTGTACTGACTACTTAAATATTTCCTTTTGTACTATGCCATAAGGCATTTCTTTGTCATGAAATTGCATTAGAGCATTACAGAGATTACTATTCATGCTCAGAGAAAGATAAGACACAGAGAACGACCTTTAGAGGTTCTCTTTGTGTAGGTTAAAAAAAACCATATATATATATATATATATATATATATATATATATATATATATATATATACACACACAGTTATATATATATATATATATATATATATATATATATGTATTGTAACAAAAGGAGGCATTTAGCTGGCAATATGCAGAGAAAGCAGGGAAGTAGAGTAAAACATTTGTGCAGTAATGCACCTAGATTGAATGTAAAGACCTATGTATGAAAAGCAATAGTTTAAATTTGGTTTAACTTACATGGCTTGAAATCCTTCCTCTCAGCAAACAGACAGGGTGTGTCTGTTTGAATTACAGAGCCAGTGATGGGCGTTTCCTTTTAAAGAGAAGGTGGGTGTGTCACCTGTCCATCAAGCTAAGGCTGGGGGAGGAGTATCAGGTATAAAAGCTTGTTTATATCATTTGTGCACGGAGATCAATGCTGGGTAAGCTGGCTGGTCTTGAGAGAGCTGAGCTATGTCTAGCTAGCGTTTAGGGTCTCCAAGTATTGCTGTGAAATCTGTACGGTGTCAAAACATTTACCATCCTGACAATAAAACTACATAAAAAGGAAGAAGTTGTTCGCGTGTGCTTCTGCAGTAGCGGGCTCTTGCCACAGTATATACAGTCCACAGTTTGTGAGAAACGAGGTGCAGACTGGTTGAGGTGATATTAATACCTTGTTTCACCACAAGGGGTAATGATGTGGCAGGGGAGTTATTATGATGATGGGAGTTAATAATGTAATTGGAAGGGGTTAATGATATATTTGGGAGGTAATGATGTGCCTGAGGGTTTAATGATGTGCCTGGGGTTGGGTAGTGATGTGCCTGCGGGGGGTGATATTGCTGGTGTTTGGTGTGATGTGGCTTTGTTATGTACTGCGTTCACTTATTGCCCGGTTTTTCAATATTTCATATACCTACACATGTCCCAATATTCCAAGATGCGTACAAGAATCCAGTTTGAATAACAGGTAGGTGAGAGCAACACTGTTTTCATACATAATGAGGGAGATTCAATAACAATCCGGCTGCGTATTTTTACTGGTAGTAGGGTAAAAATATCCGCTCACACCTCTATGGGGCTTAATGATGGCATTGTGACTGTCGGCATTTGGACTGTCGGCAATCACAATGTCAGTATTTTATCAGTGTCGGCCAAATTGGAATACCCTGTCTGCATTTTTATGTCGTCAGGATAAGTGTCTGTATTTCTTCAGTCAGAAATATGTATCCAACCCATTTATAGCGCATACATTATTTATTATGTTTATTATTATCCTTTTTTTTATAAAGCACTAACATATTATGCAGTGCTGCACATTGAGGGGATCATGGCACAAACAAATAACATACAGTGCCAAGTTTATAATCTAACAAGAGTGGGGAACATTTATACATAAGGTAGCAGAATAACAATTGTAGTATCTGATGGGGCTAATGTAAGGTCTGTGAAAGAAATGTTCTTTTGTCTCCCAACTTCCAAACCACAGTGATAAAGAATTGTTTACGGGGTAGACCTATCAAACCGTCTAAAAATGAAATGTGGAGGTGCTGCCCAAAGCAACCAATCAGATTCTAGCTACCGTTTATCTAGTACATTATTGAAAATGATAGCTAGAATCTGATTGGTTGTTATGGGCAGCTCATACAACTTTCATTTTAGAAGTTTTGATAAATCTACCCCATAGAGCTGCACCATGGACTTGCTCAATGGGGAGAGTTCTCAAACCCATAAATATAGGTGCATTTTGTAAATATAAACACAATAAATGTATATATATATATATATATATATATATATTTATATATACACAAATATATATATGTATATGCACACACACATATAATTATATATATATATATATATATATATATATATATATATATATATATATATATATATAACACAAAGAATATATATAATAATTATTTGTGTCAATGGCCGCGTACCGAAATATAATAAATGTAAAGCTTATCTGGTGGGAAAATCAACGAGATCCCAGATCGTCCCCGGGAGTAATTCCTTAACAGCTGATCAGATTCATATCATACTTAAACTCAAGGAAACTCAAGTACTACTTTTTGATGCTGCGCTTTACCGCGAGTCTGTATATAACTAGACTTAGTGAGTGGTATGTGCTATTTCAATGTTTATTCCTAGTCTATGTATTATTTTTTCTGCCGCTTATAGTGAGATCAGAGCGAGAGCGGAAGTGACATCATCGATTTTGGGCGGAAGGGAACAGATTGGCATGAGGAGTGTTTGGTTTTGCCGCGAGTCTATACATACCAATGCTTTCCAGGAATTGCTTGTTTGGACTATTTCAACTCAAAACTTCTCACTTTTGAACTATTACCCTTTTGATAAAGTCATCTGACGAAACGTGTCAAGAGATTACCTGCTATTCCGAGTTATATCAGCCTGATGTGGAGATTGCTTTCCTGGCCATTGAGCTTCTTCCTGGGGCTATCCTTCTTGCTAGGCAAGGGGACGCGATCATCGGGGCAAGACAGGCGGCCGTCTTCGGCACATAGTGACAGTGTGGAGTCAGCGCCTGACATAACCCCTCTTCTCTCTCTCCGGGACAGAACGAAGAGCAGACTGGTCCTTGAGAAACTTGGAGAGAAGACGAGGTAAGAGTCCTTCTTGTTGACCTAAGATCTCTCTTCCGGACCATAACCTTTCCAATGAACTAGAAACTGTATTCTGCCTCGAATGGAACGAGACACGTTCTACCTTATACTCATCACCCAGGACAGACTTGATGGGAGGAGGTGAAAGGTGACTTTTAGAAAATTCATTGAGAATTAAATGTTTAAGTAAAGATATATGAAAGGAATTATGTACACGGAGAGAGGGAGGTAAATGGAGTTTGTAAGTGACAGCATTGATAACATGCGAAATTCTGAAGGGACCAATATAGCATGGTGCATACTTCATAGATGGTGCTCTGAGTTTGAAGTTACGGGTGGATAGCCACACCTTGTCCCTACATGAAGAACTGTATGGCTCCTGCGATGGCGATCCACAAAGTGTTTGTGCCAGTTGGAGGCTAGTAGCAATTTATCCTGAACTTGGGTCCAGATCCTGGAAAAGTCACAAACCATTCCTTGGACAGCGGGTACACATATACTAGATTCGTCAGAGAAGGTAGGCAAAATAGGGTGTCTGTCAAAGATGGTAAAGAAATGGTATGCTCCGGTGGATTCAAGCTTATGGTTATTATGAGAAAACTCCGCCCAAGGAAGATGATCACTCCAGGAGGACCAACGGGCCTGCCGAGGATTCAGATATTGCACTGACTGTAAAAAGATAACATTCTTATAATCCGTAAATACAGTAGTTTGATGGAGAGCCCCTTCAGAAGATATCGCTATTCCTCCAGAGCTACCTTGATTGCTAGAAATCCTTACCACCGATGCCATAGATAGCCTCGCAGGAAGAAAATTTCTTGCAGAGGAATCCATAAGGAGTGAAGATGCCAGCGGAATTCTTTTGTGAAAGAACTGCCCCCACACCTACAGAAGAAGCGTCCACTTCAAGAAAAAATGGTTGGTGCTGATCAGGTTGTCTCAGAATAGGAGTAGCTATAAAAGCTATTAAGATACTTAAAAGGCAAAAATTGCCTCTTGAGGCCAGTCTTTCACATGTCCTCCTTTGCGGGTGAGAGAAGTGATTTATGCATTTAAGGAGGAAAAGTCTTTGATAAACTGTCGGTAATAATTACAGAAACCGATGAAACGCTGAGTGCCAATCAAGAATAGCCCTCACTTCCTTGTGGTCCATCTGCAACCCCACACCAAAAATTAAGTACCTGAGGAAAGGTACTTGTGATTGTTCAAACAGGCATTTTTCCAACTTACAATACAGGCGATTCTCTCAGAGGCAGGATAGAACAACCTTGACATGCTCCCGATGCGAGGAAATGTCTTGAGAAAAGATCAAAATATCATCCAGGTAGACAACCACGGAAGAATATAACAGGTCTCGAAAAATCTCGTTAATAAATTCCTTGAAGGTTGCTGGGGCATTGCAGAGTCCAACGGGCATAACAAGGTACTTGTAGTGCCCATCCCTGGTATTGAAAGCGGTCCTCCATTCGTATCCGAATCAAGTTGTAGGCTCCCCTGAGGTCTAATTTACTAAAAATCTGGGTGCCACGGATGCGGTTAAAAAAAGCTCCGATATACGAGGAAGAGAATAGCGATACTTAATTGTTATAGCATTCAATTTACAGTAGTCAATACAAGGCCTGAGAGACCTGTCTTTCCTTTTAACAAAAAAAGAATCCTGCACCAGCGGGACAATTAGATTTACAGATAAAAGAACGTTCAAGGTTTTCGGAAATGCAATCAGCCATGGCCTTAGTCTCTGGTAAGGATAGCGGAAACACTCTGCCCCTAGGAATCCTCTTACCAGGAATAAGGTCAATGGGAAAATCCCAGGGTCGGTGGGGTGGCAAAGACTCAGCGGCTTCTTTGCTAAAGAAATCCAGGAAATCTGTGTAGGTTTCAGGAAGAATAGTCTGGGAAATGTAAGCGAGGCAAGGAATTAAAGCCCTAGAAGGAAGTACTGGAGATAGACATTGATGTTTGAAGGTAGTTCCCCAGGAGATGACTTGAGCACGAAGTCAGTCGAACTGCGGTGAATGTGCCCTGAGCCAAGGTAGTCCCTAGATCATCAGGTTGATGGACTGAGGAAGAATTAGGAAACTTATCCATTCAGAGTGGAGGACTCCTACCAATAGCCTTAAGGGACTGGTAATGCGATTGATGGAGCCGTTGGCGACACGGATGCCATCTATCTCAGTCAGAGCCAAAGGCTACGGCCAAGGATGAATGGAGAGATGGAACTTGGAGGCCAACTCGGCGGATATGAAGTTTCCAGTAGATCCAGATTCCACGAAGGCTGACAACTTCTGGGGGCCATCCAGAGAAAAAAGAACTACCTGCATAAGAAATTCAGAGTCTCTTGAGGAGTAGGGGGCAAGGGACCTGGATCCTAGGATGACCCTCCTAACATCGTCTAGGAAGGGGTTTTCCACTGTTATGGAACATGAAGAGCGGAGGTGACCGGGTTCTCCACAATAAAGACAGAGGCGATTTCTGATGCGTCTGTCATGTTCCTCCTGAGCAAGTCGAGAGCAACCAAGTTGCATGGGTTCCTCAGAGGTAATTACAGGAGATTGAAAATGAGGAGCCAGACAAGGAAAGGGGCGACAAGAGCGATCCCTCTCCTGCAACACCCCCCTGTGGCGAATATTCACTTTAATGCAGAGGGAAATTAACTCGTCCAGATTGGTTGGGAGGTCACGGGAGGCTAGATCATCCTAGATACATTCATTAAGCCCTTGCCAAAAGGTGGCCACTTGAGCCTCATTATTCCGGCGAAGCCCAGAAGCTAGAGCCTGAAACTGTACTGTATATTGGCCAGCAGTTAAGGAGTCTTGACGAAGAGCTAGCAATCCAGAAGCAGCAGAAGAAACTTGGTCCGGCTCATTAAAAACCTACCAAAAATTCTCAATAAAGAAAGAAGAGTTCTTCAACATAGAAGGCTAAAGCTTGCCTGTGAGGAGGGAAATAATGTACGCCATCTTGGTGGGTTCAAAAACAAAATTCTCAGGAGCCAGTTCAAATTGAATGGCGAAACACTCGGCATCTCATATTTTTCAAGTGAGGGAATACGTAATCCCCTTGAAGTAGATGTACTGACCGTGGAAGCAGCGGCAGTGGTGGAGACTGTGACCACCACAGTTGCTTGACTTGCCGGCAGGGATCCTTGGATCCCTGCTCTAAATGAGATACGAACCCCTGGAGGCACTGTAGAAGCTGAGCTTGATTAGACTCTTGCTGATGCACTCTCTGAGCAAGAAGGAACAGAAGATCTCGAGCGGAGGGTTCTTCCTGGCCACTCATGTTTTGGCCAGAGTATACTGTCACGAGCTGTAAGTAGCTACTAGCCGGTATTTGCACTGCTGAGCAGGAAAGTGCGGAGTTTAATGCACCCCTGGTGTTCACCAGGGACTCCCGCAAAAGAGTTTGGGCTTCGCTGCAAGAGGGTGCGCAGATTGCGGTTCTCCGAGTCAGCTACCAGCATAGTAACAGAGTGGACGGAGCGTTCTTAATCACTCCTGGTCAGAACCAACCGAGCACCGAGGTACAAGGGGAGATCCAAAGAATATTCAAAGGAAAGTCATGAAACCAGAACTAGCAGAAATGTACAAAAACAAAATCCAAAGGAAGGTCATAGGAGATAGCCAGGTCACAAAAGGAGCAGATGCTGGATACAGACAAGGTACTGGAGCAAGTGGGAACCAATACTCTGGTACCCCAGAGACTGCCTAATATAGATGGCTGAGAGCCCTGATAGGTAGGTGAGAAATTGGCGGTCAGAGACGCTGACCACCTTCAGGTGAGGCGTCCCGTTACCTAGCAATTGGGACGCGATGTCCTTCTGCACATGCGTGTGCAGCGTGACCCAGACAGATCGGGGCAAGACAGGCGGCTGTCTCCGACACTTAGTGACAGTGCGGAGACAGCACCTGACAGGGTTACTGTGTGACACAGAAGGGGCACATGTTATATATTAATACTAACTGAAATCTCCGGCGCTGCCCGGGATTAAATCTTCAAGTTATTAAGTTATCAATGAGTTGGACATTGTCAACATTTTAAAACTACTTAACAGCTTAGCAGCTCTTCCAACACACCCATGAGGTGGCTGCCCAGTGTCGCTTTTGTTTTTATTTTAAATGTCATTCAAATTCATCCAGTGGAATGCCCAGAACAGGCTCCCTGGGCCAAAGTTCTGCCTAGCGTACGCCAATGGGAGATCCAACTGAGACCTACACCCCCAACGGGAGGTCCGATGCTGTGGTGTCCCTGCAAGTAGGTCTAAAGGGTTAGGTACTTCATGTCACGTCCACAACCATCATAAAATCCGCCCCCTGTACTTAGATCACGGCCAGATCCTGCCCTGTTTAACCCCCTGCACGACTTTGTGATGTCACAGTGGCTTCAGCTGATCCAAGTTTCCTGTGACAGCCTCCCCCTCCCTCTTTGGACACATGTAGTACCGGATCTGTATACCGGGTGAAATTTAATAAGAGTACAAGGGAACCGATATCCTCGGTCGGGACCACTCATGACATGATCTGATTTTATCTCAATGGGACCCGGTCATCATGTAAACAGTTAGTTTACGGGTATTTGGTCCATTAATCGACCGAAAACCCTGTAGTGTGTACCCAGCCTTAGGAGCAGCCCACTTGCTGGTTTGGATAGTGTACCTTTGCAATAACCCTGCATGGCCATTTGTGGATTTGCAGTCCTAGATGATAATGACTATGCTTGAAATGAAAAAATGCCCCTTCAAACTCCTGCTTACTATCATATTGGAAGCACCCCCTTTAAAGAATACCAATCATTTCTGATATAAAGTAATTTTTACATAGTGCCTTGTGCAGTAAGTGTGAACTAATTAATAACGTCCTCCTGCACTTCAAATGTTTGTCCTATATGCAAATGCCGATTTTAAACTGCAGTGACTAATGCATTTCCGTTCTCAGGAAATGACCTGGGAGTGAGCATGAGTCCATATTGTAATCAACATTTAATATTTGTCTAAAGAGCAGCAGAGTATTTCATTATCTCCCGGGTGGAGGTAGCAGTTGCGATCTTAGTTCTTTTTAGGTAACACAATACATTAATTGCACCCCCAGAGTTGCTGTCATTTTGTCACACTAAAATATCCACAAATCAGCATAAGCATTTGCATTCACAAAATTAGGCTCATGACATAACAAAATGACTCCGGCAAGTTGGACAATATTTTTGCACTTTTAAAAATAGCTCATAATGTATTAAATGGAGGGAAGTAACTATTTTACTAAAAGCTTTGTAAATGCTTGGAACAAACTTCGAGCAGTGAAACTATAATTACAACATTATGCTAAAAATTAGGAAATGTATGGAATGGGAACATGATTGAAATAAATACAGATACAATGGCAATAAACCATTGGTGAGTGAAAAGGGCAAACTAGATGGTCCAAACTGCCATCAACATTCCACATTATTATAACATTTCTGTACAATGTTATTATTATTATTATTATTAATATTTATTTATAAGGCGCCACAAGGCATCCGCAGCGCCGTACAGAGACAAACAAAATCACAATACAATGGGAGACAGCACAGTACAGTAAACACAGCAACTCAGTACGCTCAATGCACAGCTAGAGAGGGCGGGGAAGGGGGAGGGAGGATCCGCAAATGACGGGGCCCAAGAAGGAGGGCGCGGAAGACAGGGAGACCCCCAGGGGGGAGGAGGGAGCGAGAGTGGACGTGGGGTGGAGGACCCTCGAGGAGGAGGGCTAAGTAGCTGGAGAGCAGAGTTAGAAGGGGTGGAAACAGGAGGAGAGATGACCCTGCTCAGAGGAGCGTACAATCCAAGGGGAGGGGTGGACAGACAGAGAGACGCAGGGGAGAGAGGGAGAGTAGGGGGACAGAGGCAGAAGATAAGGTAGGAAGTTAAGTGGGAGACAGAAAGGCTTTAAGAAAAAGGTGGGTTTTTAGGGCCCGTTTGAAGCTGGACAGATTAGGGGAAGTTCTGATGGAGGGAGGGAGCTTGTTCCAGTGGAGGGGGGCAGCGCGGGCGAAGTTTTGGATACGCGCGTGGGAGGAGGTTATAAGGGGGGAAGAGAGGCGACGGTCAGAGGCAGAACGGAGAGGGCGGGATGGAGTATGAATAGAGAGGAGGGTGGAGATGTAGGGCGCAGTGGAGTTGGCGAGGGCCTTGTAGGTGAGTGTGAGGAGCTTCAAGAGGATTCTGAAGGGGAATGGGAGCCAGTGAAGGGCTAGGTAGAGGGGGGAGACAAAAGAGGAGCGGCGAGAGAGGAAAATAAGCCTAGCTGCAGCGTTAAGGACGGATCGAAGGGGATCGAGATGAGAGTGGGGGAGGCCAGTGAGGAGGAGGTTGCAGTAGTCCAGGCGGGAGATGATCAGAGAGTGGATAAGGCATTTGGTGGCATCTTGGGAGAGGAAGGGCCGGATGCGAGCGATGTTGCGCAGCTGGAAGCGGCAGGATTTAGCAAGAGAGAGGATGTGGGGGCCAAAGGAGAGAGAGGAGTCGAGGATGACACCAAGGCAGCGAAGTTGGGGGACAGGGGAGATAGAGGTGTTGTCGACAGTGATGGAGAGGTCAGAAGGGGATGGGGTATGAGAGGGAGGAAAAACTATGAGCTCAGTTTTGGCAAGGTTAAGTTTGAGGAATCGAGAGGACATCCAGGAGGAGATGGCAGAGAGGCAGGCGGACACCCTAGAGAGGAGGGAGGGAGAGAGATCAGGAGTGGAGAGGTATAGTTGAGTGTCGTCAGCGTAAAGGTGGTAGCTGAAGCCGAAGGAGCTGATGAGTTCACCCAGGGAGGAGGTGTATAGAGAGAAGAGTAAGGGTCCCAGAACAGAGCCCTGAGGGACCCCGACTAGAAGGGTGGATGGGGGGGAGAGAGACCCAGAGGTGGTTACAGAGAAGGAACGGTGAGTAAGGTAAGAGGTGAACCAGGACAGGACTGGGCCGGAGAGGCCGAAAGACTGGAGGGTGTGAAGGAGGAGGGGGTGATCAACGGTGTCAAAGGCTGCAGAGAGGTCAAGGAGGATGAGAAGGGAGAAGTGGCCCCTGGCTTTTGCAGAGAGGAGGTCATTGGTGACTTTAGCCAGGGCAGTTTCAGTGGAGTGGGGGGGGCGGAAACCAGACTGGAGAGGATCAAGGAGGGAGTATTCAGAAAGGTAGGAGGTGAGACGGCTGCAGACGAGCCTCTCGAGAATTTTGGAGGCAAAAGGGAGAAGAGATATGGGGCGATAGTTCGAGAGAGAAGTGGGGTCAAGATTAGGTTTCTTAAGAATGGGGGATACGAGAGCATGTTTGAAGGAGGAGGGGAAGATGCCAGTGGAGAGGGAGAGATTAAAGAGGTGAGCGAGGTGGGAGCAGGTGGTGGGGGAAAGGGAGCGAAGAAGGTGGGAGGGGATGGGATCCAGGGGGCAGGTAGTGGGGGGGAGGATAAAATGAGAGAGTGGACTTCCTCGCCGGTGGTGGGACAGAAGGAGTGGAGGGGAAGGTGGTTGGGGAGGAAGGACAGAAGAGTGGGAGGGGTGGAAGAGAGAGTGGAGGAGGAGATTTCAAGTCGGATGGCCTCGATTTTAGAGGACAAGGAGGCGAAATCAGAGGCAGTCAGGGAGGAGGGGGTGGGGGGGAGGGGAGGGGGCCAAGAGAGTGCTGAAGGTGGCAAAGAGGCGGCGGGGGTTAGAGGACTGGGAAGAGATGAGGGATTTAAAGAAAGATTGTTTAGCGAGTGAGAGGGCAGAGCTGTAGGATGAAAGGATGAATTTAAAGTGGAGGAAGTCAGCCAGGGAGCGGGATTTTCTCCAGTGACGTTCGGCGGAACGGGAGCATTTTGGAGGAAGCGGGTAAATTTGGAGTGCCAGGGTTGGGGTTTGGAGCAGCGGGGGTGGACGGAGTGGGCAGGGGCGACCGCGTCCAGAGTGGAGGTGAGGGTGTGATTGTAGAGGGAGACCGCCTGGTTGGGGCAGGCCTGGGAGGAAAGGGGAGAAAGGAGGGTATCGAGAGAGGAGGACAGAGAGGCAGGGTCAAGAGCATCGAGGTTGCGTATGGACAGAGTAGGTTTGGGCAGGGGGAGGGGAACAGGAGAAGAGGAGAGAGAGAAGGAGAGAAGATGGTGGTCGGATAGAGGAAAGGGAGAGATGGAGAAGTCGGAGAGATTACATAGGTAGGAGAAGACAAGATCAAGGGAGTGACCAAGGCAGTGGGTAGAGGAGGAGGTCCATTGGGTGAGACCAAGGGAGGAAGAGAGGGGTGAGCAGTTTGCTGGAAGCAGGGTAGGTGGGGTTGTCGATGGGGATATTAAAGTCACCGAGAATGATCGAGGGGAGATCGGAGGAGAGGTAGTGAGGAAGCCAGCTAGCAAAGTTGTCAAGGAAGAGGGAGGTGGGGCCAGGGGGCCGGTAGATGACAGTGACGCGGAGATGAATGGGGTAGAAGAGGCGGATGGAGTGAGCTTCAAAAGAGGAGAAGGAGAGAGTGGGTTCAGGGGGAATGACACGAAAAGTACAGGTGGAGGAGAGGAGGAGGCCAACTCCACCGCCGGAGCGGGCACCAGGCCAGGCGGAGTGGGTGAAGGAGAGGCCACCATAGGAGAGGGCAGCGGGGGAAGTAGTATCAGAATCGGAGAGCCAGGTTTCAGTAACGGCAAGAAGGTTAAAGGAGTTGGATAGAAAGAGGTCGTGGATAGCAGTCAGCTTGTTGCAGACGGATCTGGCATTCCAGAGGGCACAGAAGAAAGGGGGAGAGGAGAGGGGGGAAATGGGGATGAGGTTAGCAAGATGAGCAGCACGCGGGGGATGGCGGGGAGGAACGGGAGAGGTAGGGCGGGGGGAGAGTATGGGTATGGAGTGAGAGCGGGGAGGCATAGTAGGGAGAGAGAGTAACAGAACAGTGAGATAGTGGGGACAGTGAAAAACAGGTAAGAACAAAGGCAGGAAGACAATGAAAAGGTGGAAGATAATAACGAATTAGGGCGTGGAGGGCATGGAACAACAGTACAGTGAGATAATAAGGACAATGAAGACAGGTAAGAATGATAGCAGAACAGTAAGATAGTAAGGACAGCGGATAACAGGTAAGAATAAACAGGGAGACAATAGCAAGATGGAGGACAATAACCAATTAGGGCATGGAAGGCAAAGAATAATAGAAGGAGAGGTAATAAGGACAATGGAAATAGGCAAGAATAATAACAGGTAAAACTAGTTGCTGGTAAATATAAAATCAGGAAAAACAAGATAAAGGCATATAAATAGTAGAATAATAACAGGTAAAAAGTAGAAAACTTGTAAATGTACAATCAGGAAAAACAAAATAATGGCATATAAAATAATGTTTTATATGCAGTTGATGCAGTTAAGCCAGGGATTCAGCAGGAGAAGGGTTAACTGACAAGTCGGGTCGATACACAGTAGATCAGTTGATGCAGGTAAGCCAGGGATTCAGCAGGAGAAGGGTTAATTGACAAGCCGGGTTGGTACACAGTAGATCAGTTGATGCAGATAAGCCAGAGATTCAGCAGGAGAAGGGTTAATTGACAAGCCGGGTCGGTACACAGTAGATCAGTTGATGCAGATAAGCCAGGGATTCAGCAGGAGAAGGGTTAATTGACAAGCCGGGTCGGTACACAGTAGATCAGTTGATGCAGATAAGCCAGGGATTCAGCAGGAGAAGGGTTAATTGACAAGCCGGGTCGGTACACAGTAGATCAGTTGATGCAGATAAGCCAGGGACTCAGCAGGAGAAGGGTTAATTGACAAGTCGGGTCGGTACACAGTAGATCAGTTGATGTAGATAAGCCAGGGACTCAGCAGGAGAAGGGTTAATTGACAAGCCGGGTCGGTACACAGTAGATCAGTTGATGCAGATAAGCCAGGGATTCAGCAGGAGATGGGTTAATTGACAAGCCGGGTCGGTACACAGTAGATCAGTTGATGTAGATAAGCCAGGGATTCAGCAGGAGAAGGGATAATTGACAAGCCGGGTCGGTACACAGTAGATCAGTTGATGTAGATAAGCCAGGGATTCAGCAGGAGAAGGGTTAACTGAAAAGCCGGGTCGGTACACAGTAGATCAGTTGATGCAGATAAGCCAGGGATTCAGCAGGAGAAGGGTTAACTGACAAGCTGGGTCGGTATACAGTAGATCAGTTGGTGCAGATAAGCCAGGGATTCAGCAGGAGAAGGGTTAATTGACAAGCCGGGTCGGTACACAGTAGATCAGTTCATACAGATAAGCCAGGGACTCAGCAGGAGAAGGGTTAATTGACAAGCCGGGTCGGTACACAGTAGATCAGTTGATGTAGATAAGCCAGGGATTCAGCAGGAGAAGGGTTAACTGACAAGCCGGGTCGGTACACAATAGATCAGTTGGTGCAGATAAGCCAAGGATTCAGCAGGAGAAGGGTTAATTGACAAGCCGGGTCGGTACACAGTAGATCAGTTGATACAGATAAGCCAGGGACTCAGCAGGAGAAGGGTTAATTGACAAGCCGGGTCGGTACACAGTAGATCAGTTGATGTAGATAAGCCAGGGATTCAGCAGGAGAAGGGTTAACTGAAAAGCCGGGTCGGTACACAGTAGATCAGTTGATGCAGATAAGCCAAGGATTCAGCAGGAGAAGGGTTAACTGACAAGGGTTATGTTATGGCTAATAATTGTCAGATTTCCTAAATGTTACATGTTATTCATTTCAAACAATTAGTGATCAATGAAATATACAGTACTGTGCAAAAGGTTTAGGCAGGTGTGAAAAAATGATGCAAATTAAGAATACTTTCAAAAATAGAAATGTTAATAGTATATATATATATATATATGTATATATTAGGGGTGAGCGGGCTCGGATTTTCGAAATTCGAACACCCCCGAACAGTGCCGATCCGAGCCTGATCCGAGCACTATTCGGGTATTCTCGCCGATCGCAAAACTCAGAACGAGGCAAAACATCATCATCCCGCTGTCGGATCTCGCGAGATCCGGATTCATATTATTCCCCCGCTTGCCGCCGCCATCTTCACTCGGGCATTGGAGAGGGAAGAGGGAGGGTGGGTTAGTGGTGTCCTCTGTCCTGCTCATTAGTGGTGCTGTCCTGTGCTCTGTCCTGCTCAGTCCAGTGGTGGTGTCCTGTGCTCTGTTCTGCTCAGTCCAGTGGTGCTGTCCTGCTCAGTCCAGTGGTGCTGTCCTGTGCTCTGTCCTGCTCAGTCCAGTGGTGGTGTCCTGTGCTCTGTCCTGCTCAGTCCAGTGGTGGTGCTGTCATAATTCCAGTGGTGCTGTCCTGTGTCCAGTCCAGTGGTACAGCCATTTAAATCCAGTGGTGCTGTCCTGTGCTGTGCTGCTGTATAATTTCACTGATCCTGCCGTATAAGCCCAGTGGTACTGCTGTTTAAGTCCACTGATCCTGCCGTATAAGTCCAGTGGTACTGCTGTTTAAGTCCACTGATCCTGCCGTATAAGTCCAGTGGTACTGCTATATAAGTTCACTGATCCTGCCGTATAAGTCCAGTGGTACTGCTGTTTAAGTCCACTGATCCTGCCGTATAAGTCCAGTGGTACTGCTATATAAGTTCACTGATCCTGCCGTATAAGTCCAGTGGTACTGCTGATTAAGTCCACTGATCCTGCCGTACAAGTCCAGTGGTACTGCTATATAAGTTCATTGATCCTGCCGTATAAGTCCAGTGGTACTGCTGTTTAAGTCCACTGATCCTGCCGTATAAGTCCAGTGGTACTGCTATATAAGTATTTCACCAACATAAGGGTGGGTGGGAGGGCCAAAGGACAATTCCATCTTGCACTTCTTTTTTTGGCATTATGTGCTCTTTGAGGCCTAGCTTTTCAAACTGCCATCCTGTCTGCCATTGCAGTGCCACTCCTAGATGGGCCACGTGTTTGTGCCGCCCACTTGTGTCGCTTAGCTTAGTCATCCAGCTACCTCGGTGCAACCTTTTGGCCTAAAAACAATATTGTGAGGTGCTCAGAATAGACTGGAAATGAGTGGAAATGAATGTTATTGAGGTTAATAATAGTGTAGGAGTGAAAAAAAAAAAATCTGGATTTTAGCAGTTTTTATGCTTTTTAAAAAAAAAATCAGAACCCAAAACCCAAAACCTTGAGGGGGGTGTTTTGGCAAAACCCATTAGAACCCAAAACCTGAAGGCAATCAAAACCCAAAACCCAAAACGCGAAAAGTGGCCGGTGCACATCCCTAGTATATATATATATATATATATATATATATATATATATATATTTACATACAGTATATAAAAGTTAGAAGTTAGTTTGTTTGTTAGTTTGTTTGTTGACAAAACATCTTCCACAGATCTCCAGGTAAAGCTGTCAAATCTTACAGTTATTTAGTATCAAAAAAGTAACCTATTAGGCCACATAGTGACAGAGCGACAATGCGGCAAGGCAACAGAGCGACAAATATTGAAAACATCCTTTTTTGGTTATAAACAAGTCATGAAGGGTGCAAGAAAACACTTGCAGTCATCATTGCTTTGCACAAAAAGGGCTTCACAGGCAAGGATATTCCTGCTAGTAAGATTGCACCTAAATCAACCTTTTATCAAGTCATCAAGAACTTCAAGGAGAGAGGTTCAGGAGAGAGGTTCAATAGTTGTGAAGATGGCTTCAGGGCCCTCAGGAACGTCCAGCTAGCGACAGAACTGTCTCCTAAAGTTGATTCAGCTGCGGGATCGGGGCACCACCAGTGCAGAGCTTGCTCAGGAATTGCAGCAGGCAGGTGTGAGTGCATCTGCATGCACAGTGAGGCGAAGACTTTTGATGGATGGCCTGACGTCAAGAAGGCCAGCAAAGAAGCCACTTCTCTCCAGGAAAAAAATCAGGGAGAGAATGATATTCTGCAAAAGGTACAGGGATTGGACTGCTGAGGACTGGAGTAAAATCTTTTTCTCTAATGAATACCCTGTCAGATTGTTTGGGGCATCTGGAAAAACCCTTGTCCGAAGAGGAAAAGGAGAGTGCTACCATCAGTTCTGTGTCATGCCAACAGTAAAGCATCCTGAAGCCATTGATGTGTGGGGTGCTTCTCAGCCAAGGGAGTGGGCTCACTCACAATTTTGTTTAAGAACACAGCCATGAATAAAGAATTGTACCAAAACATCCTCAAAGAGCAACTTCTCCCAACCATCCAAGAACAGTTTGGTGACCATCAATGCCTTTTCCAGCATGATGGAGCACCTTGCCATAAGGCAAAAGTGGCATGGGGATCAAAACATCGAAAATTTGAGTCCATGGCCAGGAAACTCCCCAGACCTTACCCCATATATATCATCATCTATTTATATAGCGCCACTAATTCTGTAGCACTGTACAGAGAACTCATTCACATCAGTCCCAGCCCCATTGGAGCTTACACTCTACATCCCATAACATACACACACACACAGACAGACTGAGAAAGACTAAAGGCAATTTAATAGCAGCCAATTAACCTACCAGTATGTTTTTGGAGTTTGGGAGGAAACCGGAGCACCCGGAGGAAACCCATGCAAACACGGGGAGAACATAATATAAACTCCAAACAGATAAGGCCAAGGTTGGGAATCGAACTCATGACCCCAGTGTTGTGAGGCAGAAGTGCTAACCACTAATATATATTCTCTGCCTCAGCGGTTTTACTTTTCCTGATTATTACCTTTGCACAATTCAACAAATAGTTTTTTTGTGCAGAACATTTTTAGGAACTATAATGTTTGCACGTTCCACTACCAGCAACCCATTTGCCTTTAGTGCTTGGACAAAAATTATAATATAACTATATTCTGTTCGCACTTATTAGTTGTAGAAGGGAGACAGCAACTTTACTATTTCTCAGATAATTAATTTAGGAATAAAGCAGACTTGTAAACTTAAGTATTATATATTCTGTCCATTATGCAGTTATGAACAATCCAGTAAATTTGAGTTTGGATAATTTTATTTTTATTATAAGTCCAAACTAGCTGGTTGAGAAAATTTGGTTAGTTTTGCATTTCTGTTAAACATTAACTAGTCATATTTATTAATGAATTGCATATAATTGAATGGGCCGTTCAGATGTCTAAATATGGGTACTGGGCTTAGTTACTCAACCAAAGCATCATAGATGAATATATAAACATTGGAGGCAAACACACCATAATATTTGTATATACAGTACTTTACTTACCCAGAAATTCAATTTAACCATATTAATCGGACATATTTTGGCAAGTTTCTGAGCCAGCTTGTTAGAAGTATCTAGATGTCAGACATATGCGGATAATTGGATTAGACATATTATAGATTAAACAAAGAGATTAACTATACAGAGTTAAATGCTGTTTTTTTATCAGGCATTTTCTTAAGCGTGTGTGTGTATTGTACTGTATGTGGCCAGAACCAGTGCAGAATTACCCTCTATCTTGTAACATAGGCACCCACCTAGGGTCTGTGTTTGCTATGCATGTCACAAGATCAGGTTAGGGGTGCCGTTTCCTTGGAAAAACGACTGCACTTCCTATGCCACACAATATACCACCAGTCCAGTACCTTGGTTCAAGTAGCCGAACCTAGTTTTGTTGAGCAGTTCTAAAAAAGAAACAAAACATAAACAAAAGTTATAGCCTGTTCAGCTTCTAACAAATACAACAGTATCATCCTCTGTAAAGTGAAGGACCTAATGTCCCGCACGCACAAAATAACAGAACGTACTGGTATTAAATTGTAGTGTCTCTCAGCAGGCATCTGACCTGTTCCCAGCTAGTGAGAGAGTCAGGGAACTGCCTAGCAGCGTTTTACAAGCACCACAACACCCAAGACAGAAACATGGGACAAATAGATTTGCCTTTAACAACTTTCCCAGTGCTTTTTCACAATAAAGTAAAAAATGGAGATTGTTTCCATTCTCATGCTGGAGTTCCAGAATGAAGATTTCCATCCCTTAGCACAGGGCAGTGAGTGCAGACTTGCTCTCATTAGTATTTGACCACATACCTAAGACCCACATTAATGAATGGTCAGATACATGATCAAGAACATTGTTTGCCTCTAGCACAGCATGCCTCAACTGTGATGCGAAAAGCGAATTTTACTTTCCTCTTTCATAGCGTTTAATGGGTTTTTATTGTATTACATGAGCCAAAGTAAAATATTCTATGGGGAAACATGCAGATCAAAGCTATATGCCTTTCTAATGCAACAGGACCCAACTCATTATATCACAGTATTGGAATGTGTAAAATTTCTCTTCCACGGCACAACGTTTAATTCAATTTAATTATTTACATTTAGCATGATTACACAGTAGTACATATCTTATATCTTTCCATATAAAATATCAAACAATCCTTTTATTAAAGTTTAATTCCTAATTATTTCTCCACTTCATCCAGGCTATGATCCGTCATATCTTATTTAATTTTTTATTAAATGTATATTTAAAATTTCATCTAAAAGGACCAATTCTATATATTTTGTCACAGCTACAAAGAGAAATGACAAATGCAGTTTGATTTATACTTGAACTAGAAAATGAAGCATTGGTGTAATAGAAGCCATGATATCTAGCGTCTTTATCTTGCAGAACTGCTTCAATCTCTAATTGAATATTTCTGTGAAATAAAATTGCAGCTCATTCCTTTTTATAAAGTCATCACAGAGTTCAGTTATATTTTTATCTTTAATCCTGATTTGTAATAATGAATAATGGATATTTAAATTTAGTGATGATTAATCTTCTTATTCTGTATACATCACTTAGCTGTACCTTTTCACAAGGAGAATCAACCTTTTGGCTAGATTATGTCCCAATAAGCATTTTTTAATAGACAATGTGTGAGAAAAGCAAAACATAACTAGTTACCTTTGCTCATAGGGGGGGGCGCGGGCTGGTAAATCTCAGCCCAGGGGGCGCACAGGCGGCCGCATCACATGACATGCGATGCAGCCGTGTCATTGTGATGTGGCCGCATCACGTGTCATGTGATGCGGCCGCCGGTAATATTAATCTAATAGAAATCTTGCATCCACGGATGGGGGGGGAGGGGGCGACCGGCCCAAACAGGGGTCAGACTAAGCGGCCCGGGGGACCGATGCCCCCCTGCGTCCCGGCCCAGACCGCCCCTGCTTATTGGAAAAATGTGGGCCTCATGCTGAGCTTGAACGCATTTTGGGGCTGATTCATTAAGGAAAGTAAAGAAAAAAATTGAGTAACTTTGAACCTTGGCAAAACCATGTTGCATTGGAGGGGGAGGTACATTTAAAATGGGAGGACAGATTTATAATTGGGGTAGGGCATGTCCTAGATCAACTTTACAATTCAGTGTAAAATTAAAACAATCAAGTATTTGTGTGCTACTTGAAAAAACAGCCAGTATTTTCCTTATGTGCAAAATGATAAACTCATTTGCACCCCTTGCATTGTAAGATGGTTTTGTCCAGGAGAAAACTTTATTGCCTTACTTTCCTTAATGAATCAGGCTCAATATGAAAATATATTATATAATATATATGATATGAAAACTTGCACTTAAAAAGATTGCACGCACATCCGTCCATTCAAGTACAAGTGGATCTAAAGAAACATTTCCAATTGAATAGGGGTATAGGTACACTATGGCTATACGTTACATGGTATATGCAGACAAATAGAACATACCGCAGGATGTGCACATGCATATGTGCAAAATATAGTCCCATCAGAATGCATTTTGTATAATTATATATATATATATATATATATATATATATATATATATATTTTACATTTTTTAAATGAAATACATAAATCTGGATGTTCTTAATGCATACGGTACATGGGAAGCGCATTTATAGTTTCTCTTACTTGTAAACATATGTTCTGACATGCATATGTGTAATCACCACTGTTAGTCAGAGTCCAAAGGTGAATCAGGCCCAACATGCATTAACCCCCCCCCCCCCCCGCAATCTATGTCAGACAATGCGTTTATTGCTAAATGCACATGAATGTTTAAAGCATGATGATGAGTAATTATTATGGTGACTGGAATTTTAATATAATCAAAATAATAATATTTTTTTTTTTTAATAAACTATGTGCCCACCCCCAAACACCCCCCACTAACCATGTGCTCATAGCCTGTGCTGGTTGCGACAATTTCAAGGGGGTGTACAGTGTGGGGTCCTCCTAAATAGTCTACACCCAGCTATGATTGGATGAGCTGGTGACGATATAACAGTTAAATGCATTCAAATTCAGCACAGGCCCTTATACGTTTCTATAAACAAAGGTAACTAGTTATGCTTAACTTTCTCCTTAAAAAAATACTTATTGGGACAAAACCCAGTATAAATGTTGATTCTCATCATATATTTCTCTTGTTAAAGGGGACAGCTAAGTGATGCATGCAGAATACGATTAATCATCACTAAATTTAGATACCCATTTTTAATTATTGTAAAATTTTAAAATACAACCTTTTATTTACATTAACAAGGTCCATGCTGATGATTATATCATTGGTACAAATCGTACAGCAACCATTCAGCAGCCACAATAGATACGTCTCCTCATAGGCATACCTATGTGTGTGTCCAGGTCTGACTCAGTCACTTTTACGTGAACACACCTCTACTGTACAGTGCCTAAACTAACCTATCCCTTACCTGCCGCTGTTCCGCATTTCTAAGCAGGAGTTGTAAGTGTAAGATGCATCTGTATCTGCATATAACCGGAGGCATACACTTTTTTGTGCTTGTATAAAGTATGAAAATGAGTATTTGACACTAAAAACCACACATTTAGTCCAGCTGTACATCGGCCCATGTAGGTCTACAATATCACTGGCCAGACAGGATCTACAGTCATGGCCAAAAGTTTTGAGAATCACACAAGTATTGGTTTTCACAAAATTTGCTGCTTCAGTGTTTTTATACCTTTTTGTCAGATGTTGCTATGGTATACTGAAGTAAAATTACAATCATTTCAAAAGTGTCAAAGGCTTTTATTGACAACTACATTAAGTTTATGCAAATAGTCAATATTTGCAGTAATGATCCTTCTTTTTGAAGACCTCTGCAATTCACCCTGGCATGCTGTAAATCAACTTCTGGGCCACATACTGACTGATGGCCATCCATTCTTGCCAAATCAATGCTTGGAGTTTATAAGAATTTGTGGGATTTTGTTTGTCCACCCGCCTCTTGAGGATTGACCACAAGCTGTCAATAGGATTAAGGTTTGGGAAGTTTCCTGGCCATGGACCCAAAATGTTGATGTTTTGATCCCTGAGCCACTTAGTTGTCACTTTTGCCTTATGGCAAAGTGCTCCATCATGCTGGAAAAGGCATTGTTCATCATCTGTTCTTGGATGGTTGGGAGAAGTTCCTCTTGCAGGATGTTTTGGTACCATTCTTTATTCGTGGCTGTGCTCTTAGTCAAAATTGTGAGTGAGCCCACTCCCTTGTCTGAGAAACATCTCCAAACACGAATGGTCTCAAGATGCATTACTGTTGGAATGACACAGGACTGATGGTAGCGCTCACCTTTCCTTCTCCATACAAGTATTTTTCCAGATGCCCCAAATATTCTGACAGGAGATTCATCAGAGAAAAAGACTTTACCCCAGTCCTCAGATGTTCAATCCCTGTACCTTTTGCAGAATATCCGTCTGTCCCTGATGTTTTTCCTGGAGAGAAGTGGCTTCTTTGCTGGCCTTCTTGACACCAGTCCATCCATCAAAAGTCTTCCCCTCACTGTGCTTGTAGATGCACTCACACCTGCATGCTGCCATCCCTGAGCAAGCTCTGTACTGATGGTGTTCCAATCCCACGGATGAATCAACTTTAGGAGACGGCCCTGGCGCTTGCTGGACGTTCTTGGGTGCTGAACCTCTCTCCTTGAAGATCTTGATGATCCGATAAATGGTTGATTTAGATGCAATCTTACTAACAGCAATATCCTTGCCTGTGAAGCCCTTTTTGTGCAATGGAATGATGACTGCACGTGTTTCCTTGCAGATAACAATGGTTAACAGAGGAAGAACAATGATTTCTAGCACCACCCTCCTTTTAAAGCTTCCAGTCTGTTATTCTAACTTAATCAGCAGGACAGAGTGATCTAGAGCCTTGTCCTTGTCAACACTCTCACCTATGTTAATGAGAGAATCCATGACCTGATGTCAGCTGGTCCATTTGTGGCAGGGCTGAAATGCAGTGGAAATTATGTTTTTGGGATAAAGTTCATTGTCATGGCAAAGAGGGACTTTGAAATGAATTGCAATTCATCTGATCACACTTCGTGACATTCTGGAGTATATGCAAATTGGCATCATAAAAACTGAGGCAGCAGACTTTGTGAAAAATAATATGTGTATTATTCTCAAAACTTTTGGCCATGACTGTAGTTTTACTCACAGTAGGCCTATGTCTAGGGTTGATGTAGGCTGCAAGGCAGCTTGTTCAAAGAAGAGCAAGTCAAATGTTTTTGAATAATTGAAATAATTTTATCTGAGATGTAGCTAAAGAGTAGGGTTTCTTGTCTCTTATTTTAATCCAAACTGGTTGAACAACATCTGTACAACTGCCTATCTTGCTTTCTCGCCTCTCACTCCATTCTAGATGCTTTGCAATTTGCCTTCAGCCCCCAACATTTACAAAAGTGCTCAACAATCTTATGTAAAATCTAATGTCACTTCTTCATACTCATCATCCTGGACCTCTCTGATGCTCTCAACACCATAAATCTGATAACCAATAATTCTTTTTTACCTGCACATCTTTTACTTCTTTGGCATTTGTGACACAGATCCTCCCTAGTTCCTATCTTTTCAACTGATTCTAAAACATCTCTACATCTGGCATATCCTCCCCTACACTCCCATAATCTGTTGGTATTCCACAAGGCTATCTTCTTGGCCATCTGCTTTTCTTACTGTACACTTCTTCTCATGGTGAACTAATTCCCTCCATTGGCCTCAAGTACGACCTCTACACTGACAATAACCAAATCTACCACTCTTCCCATGATCTCTCCTTTCCTCTGCTATCTTGTGTGATGACTGTATTTCTGCAATCTCCACATGGATGTACCATCACTATTTGAAGCTCAACATGCCCAAGACAGATCAACAACACCCCAATTTCCTAGTCTCCCAAGCTTGCTTGCCTTGGAGTCAATCTTTACTTTGCATTCGGTTTAATCCTTACATCCAGTTTCTCTCCAAGGCTTTCCTCCACCTTCGAAATATTGCTAAAATACATTTTTTTCATGTCCAGGATGCAATCAAATCTGTAATTTATTCTCTTATTATCTCATGCCTTGATTATTGTAACATTATCCTTTCTGGCATTCTAGTCATCCATCTGTCCCTGTCTAAATGCTACAGCAAGACAGATCTTCCTCATTTCTCTATATCCGCCACACAATTCTGCAAACCCATGCCCTCATAGTTCTGCCTCTGACCTGCTCCTCACCATGTCTCTGGTTACCACCTCTCACTCCCGCTTCCCACATATGGAATTGCCTATTATGTCTGATGGTAAACCTTCACAACTGTTCTAATCTGTATCCTTAATCCTCATGTCTGAGCTCTGCACATTTTCCACTACATTATAAACTCTTTCTTGAGCAGTGGCCATCCCTACCCTTTGTTCGTATGTCTGCATATATTTTGTCTACCTTGTATATACCTGATTTATGTGTGCTCTGTCTGGCGCTGCAGAAAAAATAAATGATAATAATAATATATTCTGCTCTCTGATTGGCAAATCTACACAATGTTCCACTTATCTGAATTATTGTATTTAATTTGCAGCATCCTGTCAGGATTCAAGCAGATTTAGTGGATTCCCTTTTTGCCAACCTGGAATAGTGCTGGTTGGCAAAAAGGAACAGAGGCATGGAGTCTAAGGAATCCCCACTTTCTAACAGAGGATTCAAACAAGGGGGTTTGGGCTTCACTGCCCATTGGTTTGCAGGTCGTGACTCTTTGCTGCCTCCAGTTGTGACGAGCTGGTATTGGACAGAAGAAGGGTCTGGTCATTGTAGCTGGGACTGGTACACAGATGGACTGCAATGTGCCAAATCGGAAAACGGAGTGTCAGAAGAAGGCAAGTCAGCAACAATCAGGAACATAAGCAGTACCAACCTACAAACAGAAGAGAGGTCAGGAATGGTCCAGGTAAAAAAAACAGAAATCAGCCACAAGATGCACATGAATGCTGGAGTATAGGTATGGAGCCTAATACTCTGGCACAAAACTGTGCAAAGAGCAGGTTCAAATAGATTGAATTGTGCGGGCTTCTGATGTCAAATCACATGTACCACAAGATCGAAAATCTTAAAGGCCCCTGGGACACTTGAAGTACAGAATGGAGCAAGAGATGCAAGAGCCAACTTTGGGAGGGTAGAGAAGCCCTGAAAGAGCACTATGAACATTGGATCTGGTAAGTGAGAGCCGGACCCCTGGATCTGGTGCTTGACATATCCCCACAAATGTGTCAGATTTTAAAAAAACGCCATTTACCAAACTAAACTCTCCTAAAATGCCAAGTTTCTGTACAAAAACACTAACTGTAAATTAAATTTTGTTGGTATACAGTCTGCTTTGATAATCAGCTCTACAGCAATTAATAGTTAACTTTACAATGTTATTTTACAATATATATTTTTCTTAGTGTTCAGTGAATCATGAGCTTAGTCTTGTGTGACATACAGACCATTTTGGTCATCTATATACTTCAACTATGAGAAAGTTGATTACACCAATAATATTTAGACAATGGGCGTGAGAATATATAAATCAGCTATTATAGTTGCTTTACCATGAAGTTCTATAGCAATATTTCTTATTTCAGACTTATAAATGTTAAAATCAGTATAATTTCAGCAATAGAATATTGGGGTTTTGCCATAAATGGTGCAGACTATGTATTTCTGTGTCTACATTCCCAAGAACTGAGTAGTGTCAACATTCTTTCTTCAGGCTTATGGCATTTGCACAGTTGTTACGGATATCTCTATTAAGGGATCTCTCTGTGGTACTTGAAAGCACCCTGGACCACAACAGAGAATGTAAACCATAGTTTTACAAATATTAAGCATGTAAACATCCCCAAATTATACGTAGATTATTCCACCACACACAAATAAGGCATCAAAAGAAAATAAATTAATTTTAGCCAATTATTCAGCTGTGTAATCTGTCCTGTGGATACATCAGAGGTCAGAACCTATGGATGTGTTGGATATATCAGATGTCAGATTCTATGGATGTATTAGATGTATCAGGCATCTGAGCCTATGGATGTCTGGGAATGTATTGGGGGTTAGACCTTATGTATGTGTGTTGATATATCATAGGTCAGAGGTTATGTGTGTGGGTGGATATAGCATGGGTCAGAGAAAAAAGTGTCTTAATAAAATATTTGCACCATATTATGACTATAAGTTCCAATATTTGGCTTTGACTGTGCACATCACTTGTATCAATGTATGTATGTTGGTTTGTATAGGGTATGAGAAAGGCACTATTCCTGCTGCAGGGTCAGAAAAGTGAATGACTAGGCCAACACTGGATTAATGCAATTTGACCAGGTGATCTTTGGCACAATTGTTAGGAACCCCTCCAGTCAGCACGACAAAACCCGGAGTCTGCTCCGAAGTCTGGTGTTCGCTGGAGCCCCTAGTGGTGGGGACAGACTTGGCTGCAGACGAACGAAAGGGCGAGAAATGTGCACTGACTGGGGAGAACCCAGGGGTAGCGTGAAGTAGAACACAGCAGCGTGAGATCCAAGCAAAGGTCATGGGCCGGCAGCAGACAGCGATACCAGATAACGAGCCGAGGTCAGGGGTCACAGGCAATACAACAAGGTCCAGAAACAAGACAGGGGTCATACACGGGAAATCCAAACTAGAATACAGCACAGGAGCAGGGAAACAAGGAACAGGAGCCTAGCTACACTGGGAGCTATAACTGGCAATGAGGCTCTGTCCTCACTGCCTTAAATAGTGGAGGAGGCCAATAGGAGTAAAGGACCAGTGAGACCCCACCTACTGCATTGATAACCAGGAAATGGCAGTGAATACTGACTGGTAGGCAGTAATTCCCTAAATCAAGCATGACTAGTTCCTTCATGAAAAAGAGTTAACTTACTTTGCGCGCCTGTCCCCTGCTGCCAGACCGCAAGCCGGGTGCTGCGGCCGTAGTGTTAGAGCGTCCCAGTTGTTACCCAGGCAACCGGGACGTAGAAGGCGGAAGTGACGTCCCGGTCGTCACGGAGACGGCCGGGGCGTCTGAGAGAAGCCGGGGCGTCTGAGAGAGCTCCTAACAACAATTTCAGAGACTTCCTCCAATGACAATGGACTTAGAGGTCGCTGTAACACAAGAAACATTGCATAAAATGTAATAGAAACAAGGTGATGCCAAAGAGGACATCAAACCACAGTAAGATTAAACATCCTCAAAATACATCAAAATCCACTATAGTTCCTCTTTCAATTCAGCTGTACATGACGAAAATGTGTTTAGAGCTTTATCACACAAGAGAAATTCGCCAGCCTTTACAACATTCTCATCTCAGACTTCATCCTCATTTTAAGGTTCTCTTTAACCCTATTAGGAATAGAGTTAAAGAGAACCTCATATTACACCTAAAAACAACAATCGGACAAACACAATAAAAACACTGCCGTTAGCAAAAACAATAATAGCAAAATGTCGCTGCTAAAAGGATAACTGGAACCCTTATATAAGCTGAATGTGTACATCTAAAGATTAATAGTATATAAATATACAAAAAAATGTGTTCATAGTATTCAAGTACAAATAATAACAAAAGCAAAAAATCATTTATCCTAGTCCTGGGTTATCAGTGATTATAGTTAATTCAGGGAAGGGGGGTGGGATTCCACATCATTTGTAGCAAATTACCCTGAGTAGAATGAGTTCTCCAAACAAGAGGACAGATAAACAATACAGAGCAGCATTAAACCTCATTATTAGGGTCTCACTTTTTCCTGGTATTCTTTCAATGCCGTGCCTCCACAGGTTGTGGGTCCTTGCAGGGTTCATTAGGTGTCGACTAAGAAGACCCCTACCTGCCTCACTTAACTTGAAGGAACACAGACACACACACACACAAGTAATGGGGTAAGTCAATTTGTGCTTTGATTGAACTGTCCAGACAACCTTTTAGCCTGGAATGGTGTTTAGCAAATTACTTACTCTTTAATCCATACTGTTGAAAAAGGTAAAGAATAATATACATAGATAATAGGGATTCAATAGTAAATAAATACAAACACGTGAAGGGTATTGTTAACTGAACAAAGACAGTATATCGACACTGTCATTACATCAAGCAATATTTGAATGCAAATATAAATATTATACACAATGGAAGATGAATTGCAATACTCGTGGCAGTGCTAGCACAATAATCACAGGATAAGGCTGAATGTGCAAACTGAGCTAAAAGGAGTGTATATAACAAACAATTAGGGCACTCAAATATGTTATTAGGATGTAGAGTAGCAATTCTAAAGTCAATGTTAGTAAAAGTATTTACAAAACACATAAACAATGATAATCAGTATCATTGTCTCAATATTACAGTTAGTGATAGAAACTTGTGGCAAGCAGTATGCTCAGGTGTAGCATAATTGAAGACATCACACCAGAAATTTACTTTTTCTTGGCAAGTATAGTGAAAAGGAGCAGAGTAGTCCCTTAGGCAATAAACGTTATTGAGCCTATGGCTAGGTACATGATAAGGGAAGGTTTACACCCAGCCGTATGCACCCAGCAATGCAAGGTGGTACCTTTATCTCAAAAGAAATGTCACACAGGCAAATAGCTCCAGGTGTATTGCTAGGCAGGTTACTCACACTTGCAGCAGACACTGACCAAATTTGAAACATTGAAGAATTATACAATGTAGATGGGGAGCAACAATCATCTGCAGAAACCTGAAAGCGCAGCAAATAAACAGACACGCGGTAGACAACTGGAACATTCCTGGATCCCAGGAAATCTTGGGTGTGTCTCGCCTTTCCCTCTAGACTTGTATCTGTCTCCCTCAGGGTTGGCAATTGGTTCCTTTACCTCTTGGTTGAACTTGGTCTTGGTCTGCTTTTCGGGCAGCTTTTACAGGACCTTTGTAAGTTATGGTGGTGCAGGCTCCCTCTTGTAATTGACATTTCCCTCTGATAAACTTGCAGCAAGCTTTAGTAATCTTAAAGCTTTCCCTAACTTTGGTGACTGCACTTGCAGCTTTGACTCTAAGAATTGTAGTTTGTCTGTCAATATGTTAGCTTGCCCTGTTAGACTGGTGGCTCTGTCTATTGGGTGCTTCTCATCACTTAGAGTAAGCTACTCTCTATTCTTCTGCCTGGCTCTAAAGGGCGTATTCAATTGTCAGCGTTAACGCTGCAAAACGAGCGCTCAAAAAATATTACCGTTTATACGGTAATATTGCGTGCGAAAACCGTTAATACGGTAGTTTACTCGTGGAATTTCAGGGAGCTGCGAGCTGAAGTTCCACGAGTAATTACCGTATTAACGGTAAGATTTTAGAGCGCTCGTTTTGCAGCATTAACGCTGACAATTGAATACGCACCTTAGACTTTGATACTCACAGTACTCACACTGACTGTGTGTTCTTTCTTCTTCTGCAGCTCAAGTAACTAGGGGCTAGATTTACTAAGCTGCGGGTTTGAAAAAGTGGGGATGTTGCCTATAGCAACCAATCAGATTCTACCTTTCATTTATTTAGTACCTTCTACAAAATGACAGCTAGAATCTGATTGGTTGCTATAGGCAACATCCCCACTTTGTCAAACCCGCAGCTTAGTAAATATACCCCTAGGTCTCTTAGCTTCTCTAACCAGCCTATGGACTGTTATACTGCAGCAGTCACACTTTCTGTGTGTTGCTCTCCCCTTTACAGATTATCTGCCTCTCTGCCACTCTCTTGCATATCTTCTTTTCTTCCTGACATTCTAGCCCAGATTTCATCAGACTTTGATGTCATTTTCAGGCTACTGACAGCTTAGGCATGATGGGTATTATAGTTTCTAGCACCCGAGGCAGTATTACACTGCCCGCTACAGCTGGTAACTCATCCCATTTTATTAGTTACCTCACAGGACCTGTCCCCCCCCTTAGGTGAGCACTGTGTCTGGGGCAGGGGAGGGCTGGCAAATTTCACCCCAGGGGGCAAAACTCGACTCAGCAGCCTATTTGAAAGGATAAAAATGCAGGAGGCCCAGTGATCCAGCAAAAGGTACTCCTGGCTGCTGGCGTCCCGGCCGTCGCTATGACGACTGGGATGTCACTTCCGATTTCGTCGTCCCGGTTGCCTGGGCAACAACCGGGATGCTCGGAGTTCTTTGCCACCGCACTCGGCTAGCTATCTGTCAGCCAGACGCGTGCGCGCAGCGCTATTAAGGATTAGCCATTTATGGCTAATTTAGGCAGCTGGGTACTCTGTCCCCATTGGCTGGCAGTGCCAGTGTTAATTAGCTAAGTCCTGGGAGCACCTGCAGAGCTCCCCTCTGATTGGTCACCTGTACAATTTAAGGCAGTGAGGTCTAAGCCTCACTGCCGGTTATAGTATTCTGCCTCAGTACTGCTACCTGCTCCTGTGTTTGAATTGGTGTTAAAACCATGGATTGCTTTCACGTGTATGACCTCTGCTTGTTCCTGGACTCTAAACCATTACCTGTGACCCTGACCTTCTGCCTGTACCCAGACTCTGAACCATTGCCTGTGACCTTGACCTTCTGCCTGTACCCGGACTCTGAACCATTGCCTTTGACCCTGACCTTCTGCCTGTACCCAGACACTGAACCAGTGCTTGTGACCCTAACCCTGCTGGTATCTGACATCTCCACCGGTTGTCTGTCCAGTCTGCAGATTTCTGGCCTATCCTACTCTGTGCATTACCTCTTGTACCTGTGCGCCACCCTGTAAGCAAAAACTTGTACTACTCTGAGCATAAGTTCTGGGGGCATCCTAGTAACTGTGTGCATAACCAGTCTCTATGGGAATTGCAGCTGCTAAAGGTGAAGACCTCTACCCCTTGATCTACAAGTTTATGCCACAATGGTGACCATAACAACTCCATTATGGGACCGGCCCAGGGGGCAGATGTACTCCTGCCCCAAGCCAAGCCTGCCCCTGGTCTGGGGGTTACATATGCTTACTAGTATAAGCATATACATTAAACAGGTTAATATAAAAATGCATGGCAAGAACTTTCTAAAAACACTCCCACTTTCACCAAAAAAATATTAATAGCAGCACCATAGTACCTCGGTCATTTAGGCTGCAAAGATAGTACTATAAGTATCTCTATCTCCTCTATCCACACGCTGAGATTTCTATATATGCATCAGAGACAAATTGACCACATGCTTCTTTCTCTGCCTCAGTTGCTTTGAAGGTGCTGTTTGGTACTCCAGTGCAGCAGCCTATAACCTAACACAGGAACCTCACTTTCATCGTTTGGCTCCCCTTCCACAGAAGCAGTGTTACTGGAGCTTGGGCTCTCTGTCTTTTCCTCTGAGAATACTAGAGCTAGATCTGCCTTCCCTGGCTCCTGCTTATCTCTTTCTAGGGTAGCTCTAAGAAGTACCATCCCCCTCTTGTGTAATAGTCAGTATAATGTACGCCTCAAACTCTTTTCTTCCTCCATGTGCCCCTTTGTAAATCATACTGGCACACCGCTTCTCATTGCCTATAGGCTTATGGGAGCTATTTCTGTCTCCCACCGCTCCTGCTGACATAACTCTGCATTCTGTTCTTGGGCTGCTCAATCCCTCTTCCTTGGCTTCTCGGAGTAGGATCATAACACACAAACTTTCCAGGCTGTCGTTTGGTGGGGTCCTCCATCAATGAGATTAATAAGAGTAAGTCTATGTGTAGGGAAATATCTCTCCCCATGATTACAGCTCTATCTAAAAAGTCCATTCCGATAAACTCTTGTCCTTTAATATGAATACACTTATTTAAGAAAATCCCACTAATAAAACTAGCAAGAACAAATTGACGTAACTTCAGTAAATCAATACATTCTCTGTTTTGCTGTAGGAGAATCACATTTTTGGTGTACTGTATTTTACTTGTCCAACCAAAAATATGTGACCCTTAAATGTGAGTACCAATGAAATAGGAATTTGCCAGCATAATACCCCCTGGTCCCCAGCAATGAAAGAGTTATTGCTATTAGGTTTTATCGCTGTGTTTTCTGATTCAAAATGAATTAAACAGCAGATGTCAATCTAACAATAAATGAGTCCTTAATCTTTCAAAATGGCTGTAAGAATGACATACAATGTTGGAGCTTAAAATTCAATTTTTAACAAATTACATAGGACAAACTTTGTAATAAATATGCATCATGACAATCTGTTTGACTGTATTGAACATTCATAGCAAACAATGAAGGCAAGGCTCCCTGTGGCTAAACAGCAATTTCAAATACTCTACAATATAAATTGCAAAGGAACGGTTCATATTTTGTACAGCAAGCGTAATCTTTAATTTCCTACCATCACATTATAAATTGTTTATTTCACAGTTTATCAACAGTTTGTTACTTCTTGTTTATATGCCAATGTGTGCTTCAGTCAAAGATATTCTTTTATCCCCACATAAAATACATTTGCCCTTTTATGACATCAAATAAAGATTTTGACTGTTGAAATTTTTTTTAAAAAATCAACTTTCTAATTAAATTTCTCTTCTCAGAACTGAATTGACATGAATCATGAATCATAAACTAATAGATTGTCGTTTGACTCTTTCTCCTGTCTTTGATTAGCATAAAATGTCACAGACATTAGGGAGAATTAGGCACCAAAAGAGAGTCAGGAGACTAAATGACTATGAGATTAGGGACAGGGTATATTGTACAGTTGCCATCTGTCAGAAATCAGTCTCAGTCTTGAATAGCTGTCCCTGGATATATCTCTATATTTCAATAGTGACTTTAATAAACATACGATGGTGGTACTGTGTAGGTGAATATTCTCCATGTGTGACATACTTAGATGTACCTGCTCAGCAGTAAAGTGTCCCAAGAAATGTCATGAAATGTTGGCAATTACGTAAATTGATAAATATTAAGGGTGTGCACCGGGCACTTTTAGTGTTTTGGGTTTTGGGTTTTGGGTTCTGATTAGCTTGAGGTTTTGGGTTCTGATTTGTTTTGGCAAAACACCTGACGAAAGGTTTTGGTTCTGATTTAAGGTTTTGGGTTCTGATTTATTTTTAAAAAAGCATAAAAAGTGCTAAAATCTAGTTTTTTGTTTGTTTTTCACTCCTACGCTATTATTAACCTCAATAACATTCAATAACAATCATTTCCACTAATTTCCAGTGTATTTGGAACACCTCACACCTCACAATATTGTTTTTAGTCCAAAACGTTGGACCAAGGTAGCTTTCTGGACTGCGTAGTGGAGTGGCCCCGGTACCCAATTTGGTACCGGGGCCACAATAAAAAAACCTTAACTGGTCTCAATTCCACTGCACAGCTATCTGGACTGCGTAGTGTAGTGGCCCCGGTACCCAATTTGGATACCGGGGCCACAATAAAAAAACCTTAACTGGTCTGAATTTCACTCTACAGATGGCTGATCCTACATCCTCTGCAGCATATACAGGGTGTAGTTCTAACGCGTCAATACCTCTTGTTTTTGACGATGACAGGTCATTTTAATTAATTTTGGATTTGGCCCCAACATTGAATGAAGTTTAATATCTGATACGCATCTACCTGGACTGCGTAGTGGAGTGGCCCCGGTACCCAATTTGGTACCGGGGCCACAACATAAAACCCTCAACTGGTCTGAATACCACTGCACAGATGGCGGACACCGGATGCACGTCTAACACCAACATAACAGCTAAGGCCGCAGTTATTTTTTTTTGGAACTACAAGAAAAAAAAACATAGCAATAGAAATGACAGTTCGTCTTTTTTGGAAATACAGAAAGAAAGAAAGTAGTAATAGAAATGGCAGTTCCTCTTTTTGGGAACTACATATAGAATGAAAATATCAATAGAAATGGCAGTTCCTCTTTTTGGGAACTACATATAGAATGAAAATATAAATTGAAATGGCAGTTCCTCTTTTTGGGAACTACATATAGAATGAAAATATCAATAGAAATGGCAGTTCCTCTTTTTGGGAACTACATATAGAATGAAAATATCAATAGAAATGGCAGTTCCTCTTTTTGGGAACTTTACAAGAATTAGATCATTTTTTTTATTCCCGAAATGATGAGTCTCTCTATTAGAGTGTAATGCCCCTTAAAACTACTTTAAATAAAATAGTACGTATTCTAGGAGACCCTGTTTATATATTTAAATTGGTTCTGCAAAAATATGCATGATGATCACTGTACAGAGATCTGTAATAGAGCAGGGATTAAAGTGGCCTGATTAAAGGTCATGTAAGATCTTAATAAATTGGTAAGAAGTGAGCGCTCAATTGCTCCTTTTGGGGATCAGTGGTCAGTGGTCTGGAGCGCTGAATCTTGATAAATGGACTTATTGCATACTAAGTGGATAAAAATTGCGACCACATACATTAATATCTAGATAATAATAATCAACATGTGGATTCGATACTAACAGATAAAAAACATGCATTTAATAAAATGACATAACATGTGTGCCGGCCACAGCGTGTGTGACATATAACAAATATGTTTAAAAAGACCGTGGATAGAGGACACTAAAACAAATATCAATACTGCATGACACAATCTAATGTCCATCAAATGTCCAAAAGCGAGGTCCAATTTCAATAGTAGTAAAACCCAGAGGGAGTGTAGTAGACGGTGAGCGGGTATTCGCGAGTCCTCGTACTCGATATGCTTAAGGCCCAGACGGACTGATTAATAAGTCTTACTTGGAAAAAACGGTGATCCTCGGTGAGATATCCTAGATTAGTAGGGAGGACTGTGGCCAAGCAGCGATGACCATATGGGTAATGCACCCAGCGGCGTGTATCGATGAACGGCGTGCGTTCCACAGTGAGATGCACAGATGGATTTCCGGACTTCCGGTTTGACGTCACTAAGGGGTGTGTCCCAACGCGTTTCATTTGCTACAGCAAATTTCCTCAGGGGGTCGTGATGTCCATAGAGAATATGGGTTTATATAGTGTTCGTGATCGTCAGCATACTTAGATGATAATGATTGAGACAGTGATTGAGACCATGTGACTTGATTGTAAGTTGTTACCATACAATCTATTAAAGGGAGGACAATATGCACATCAAGGAAATATGAATACAGAATTTGTAACAAAAACTATACATTGTATTAACTGGACATTGTATATATACATGTACATTGAGATAGAGCAATTGACCTATATTTGGTCATGGTTATTACATTTTATTCCAGATATATTAATGCTCCTTTGTAAATAAACAGTATAGGGATGTTATTAAGATAATAAATAGATCAATCAAACACATGTAGATAATAAATTGTACATCTGTAGTACTATACTGAGGGGCGGTGTTTGTGTGGACCATGTATAGCCATACATATTTATGGTCCATAAGGAGACTGAGTGTTTCTGTCACTCTGACAGTCGATTGATGACTAGCTGGTCACATTCCCACTTTTCCATCACCTTTGGGATAGTATTCTCAACATGCTTATCTACTATACCAGATATTCCCAAGTGGTCATCCATCTCGGTACTGATCTGGCTACACTCTGCTTGGCTTCCAAGTTCGACAGACATGTAAGATCTTAAAGCACTCACAATTATATAGATACTGTATTCTCGTTAAAGACGCTGCCTAACGTGTATAAAAGTTGGCACTTATATAGCGCTTGCTTCACGGATAAAAATAACTCCAGACAGAAGAGGTGGATTTTTGGGTCTTCTGACCAGGCATGACGATGGGCTTTTTCATCCCATGGACAACAACTGTTTCCCCCCCTGGTGGCTCATTTATGATAACCACATCAGCATCCTCCTCGTCAAGTTCCTCCACAACGCCAGCAACATCAATAGCCTCCTTGACACGTTGATTATCCAAATCTGAATCTACACTGTGGGTCATCCTTCCAGCATATGCAGAGGGTGTGCTGCAAATGGTGGATGGAGTCACCTCTTCCTGTACAGTGATGGGAAGGTCAGGCTTATCAACCACCAACACCCTTGGACTCGCCTTGGGGATTTGTGATGTCATCTGTTTAGAAGACAGAGTTGTTTGCTGTTTTGTTGTTGTTGCTGACAGCATAACTCTCTTCAATTTTTTTGAGAGGGGGGGAGGAGGAGGGCTTAGATCCTTGGGTGAAGCTGAACCACTAGTCCTGAACACGGGCCAGGGCCTAAGCCGTTCCTTGCCACTCCGTGTCGTAAATGGCATATCGGCAAGTTTTTGTTTCTCCTCAGATGTTTTTAATTTTCTTTTTTTGGAAATTTTAGTCAACTTTGGGTTTTTGGATTTTGCATGCCCTGTACTAGGAGATTGGGCATCGGCCTTGGCAGATGACGTTGATGGTATTTCATCGTCTATGTCATGACTAGTGGCAGCAGCTTCAGCATTAGGAGGAAGTGGTTCTTGATCTTTGCCTACTTTATCCTCCAAATTTTGGTACTCCATTATATGCAGCACAAGAGAGCGTACCCCTAAACCACACACACTGGGTAAAGCCTTTACAAATTATCTGTGGCACAGGAGAGTACCACTGGACTGTAGTTATACAGCAGTACCTATTTTTAGTGACAGCTGCAAGAGTGAACGTAATGTGACTTTGAATTGAAATAGTACTACCTATTTTTTGTGACAGCTGCAAGAGTGAACGTAGTGTGACTTTGAATTGAAATAGTACTACCTATTTTTTTCAACCTAATTTTTTTTTTTCCGTATAATTTTTTTAGAATTTTTTTTATTATTTTTATATTTATTTTTTTATAACTTTTTAATACATTTTTTATAACTTTGGAATAATTTAGAAATAACAATGCCCTTAGCAGAACAGAGCACAGGACACAGCACCACTGGAATCAGCAGGACACAGCACTGCACAAAGCACCACCGGACTCAGCAGGACAGAGCACAGGACACAGCACCACTGGACTCAGCAGGACAGTGCACAGGACACAGCACCACTGGACTGGACTGAGCAGAACACAGCACAGCACAGCACAGCACGAGAAATCACAGGACAGAGGACCACCTAACACGGCCTCCCTCTTCCCTGATCAATGCTCGAGTGAAGATGGCGGCGGCAAGCGGGGAATTTAAAGGATCCGGGTATCGCGAGATCCGACAGCGGGATTATGAGTCATAGCCTCGTTTTAAGTTTCGGAATCGGCGGGAATACCCGGACATCGCTCGGATCTGACTCGGAATCACACTGTTCGGGTGGGCTCAGATTCCAGACATCCGAGCCCACTCATCCTTAATAAATATAGGGTGAACCTTATATATAGGTTGATGATGACCAATGATTGTTTTATTAAAGGAGAAGTACTTATAATAAAATTATTTTCAGGCACAGTTATTAATATTTCTGATGCCTTAGGCCCATTATCCACTGTTGTCATAATACATACTGGTGTCTTATAATAAAAATAATATAAAGCATGAAAATGGGTATGAAATTAGAGTGTATTAGTTCCAGTGACTCAATACCCACCCATTTGCACTTGCCATCAGGACGTTTGCATTTTGGTTCTGTATTTTGGACCTCACCTGCTCCGTTTTCGTGTATCCTTCATTGATTGACCACAAGCACATGTTAGCTTGCGATATCATTGACATTTAACACAACACCAGTGAGTTATCATCCTTATGGTTAAAAAACAAAACTATGGGGTATATTTATTAAGCGGCGGGTTTGAAAAAGTGGAGATGTTGCCTATGGCAACCAATCAGATTCTAGCTATCATTTATTTAGTGCATTCTACAGAATGAAAGCTAGAATCTGATTGGTTGCTATAGGCAACATCTCCACTTCTTCAAACCCGCAGTTTATTAAATCTAGCCCTTAAACTTATCCGTTCTTTGTAGAATTAAGAGTTTACTGTTTTGCACAGTGTAGCAATATTGTTTGAACAAAGTATATAAAAAACTAACAGTTGTAGTAATTATCTGCCATATACAATTGTAGTGAATAGGGGAGTGAGAGGGAAGTGAGAACTCTGACTACATAGATAGGACTGTTGAAATCTCCAGTTCCCAAGTAGATACATTAGAAATATTTTATTATGTATACCAACTTTTTACACCAGAAAACAGGACAATCAACAATCATCATCAATCAGAAAATAATCTTGGGCCTGATTCATTAAGAATCTTAACTTGAGAAACTTCTTATTTCAGTCTCCTGGACAAAACCATGTTACAATGCAAGGGGTGCAAATTAGTTTTCTGTTTTGCACATAAGGTAAATATTGACTGTTTTTTCATGTAGCACACAAATACTTGATAGCTTATTTGTACACTGAAATTTAAAGTTGATATTTGTTTGCTACATGAAAAAACAGTCAGTATTTAACTTATGTGCAAAACAGAATATTAATTTGCACCCCTTGCATTGTAAGATGGTTTTGTCCAGGAGACTGAAATAAGAAGTTTCTCAAGTTAAGATCCTTAATGAATCAGGCCCCTTATTATCAACTGAGAGATATGAATTAAAGCAATAGGTATAAGGCTGCCATGTAATGGACTAGAGGATGCACCAGCTCAGTACATCCCTGCGTACAGGTTGCATTTAAAATGCTATCACATGCCAGTCACATCTGATTCATTAAGAGCATAAATGCTGATAGGTGCCGTATTTGCGTAAAATCGCTCTGCGCATGCCCAGATCCGGACTATACGCCAGTGAATGCAAAAACATACAATTTATCTTCGAGTGCAAATGACCCTTATGACAGTCTACGATGATTTTAGTGGCAGAACGGGAAGGGAAATGGCTGAATGCACTTAGTCAGTGTGCAGAGAGTGTGCATCAAAATTGCGCGCATGCAACAGCATCCGATTCAAACTTTGGCCATCTCAAAGGTATGTGTTTTTTTTGCCGTATCACTTGCACCAGCTACAGCGTATGTGGCGAATGATAGTGATGATGGTCACGCATGCATGCAATCAGCAGCAACTGTAAAAATCCAATTTGTGTACAGTAGACATTAAGAAAAAGAATATAAAAGTATTGTATGTAAGAAAAATAAACAAAATATTTTTGTCATTAATGACTATATTTTTAACAGGTGACATTGTTTGAATCCTCAATTTTTTTCTCTGTGTTCCTCTGCGACTTTATATTCCACATATGTATTGGATATATGCTGTAGTTTCTTTTCTGTCAGAGCAGAGTGCACTTAGACCCATATTCAAAAAGAGACGTTTCTTCAGATCCGCTCCTTGATGAATACAGATGTGCATATTCCCAAACTACATGTGCTTTCAATAAATGCAATTTATGTTTGTTTTACGTGCCTTAATGAATCAGGCCCAATGAGTCTAAAACTGTTTTTCTAATGCGCTTGAACATGACAAGCTGCCTGAGCTGACAACAGGATTAGGAAGACAGCATTGCATGATATCTGTGCGACAAAGTTTATTTATTTATTGGATTTCATTTAGTTAATACAATCCATCTTACAACCTACTTTTTTTTGGGTCAGAGAAAGCAAGATATCCTACATCATATAATTATGACTCTGGAAATTCCTCAGTGTCTTCCATATAGAACTTAGTTACTGAGCTACACTCTCAGGGCTTGATTCATTAAGGCACTCATACTGAACGCAATGTGTGTTTGAAAACGCATGTAATTCAGCTCTACGTATTCCTAAACTCAGCAAGGAACCAGGGCTGTCTTTCCCATTGGGCACAATGGGCAGGTGCCCGGGGGCCCTGCAGCCCAGGGGGGCCCGTCGGAGGCAGCAAACAAAAAAAAAACTTGGGGGAAAAAAAAAAAGACAATACTTACCTTGCAGTAAGCTGGCGATCAGGCTCCCTCCATGGTCTCCTACTCCGTGCGGCGCTCGCAGTGCATGTCGGGTGTGACGTCATCATGCCCACCCGACATCCATTGCGGAGCGCGACATAGGAGGAGACCATGGAGGGAGCCGGATCGCCAGCTGGCTGCAAGGTAAGTATTGTCTTTTTTTTTTTTAAGTTTTTTTTTTGTTTGCTGCCTCCGACGGCCCCCCTGGGCTGCAGGGCCCATATATATGATTTTTTTTTTATATATATATATATCTATGTATATATAGGGGCCCCGGTGCACTGCTGTGCCCGGGGGTCCAAGATGTTGTTAAGAGGGCCCTGCAAGGAACAGATCTGAAGATAAATGCTCGCATGGATATGGGTGTATTTATGCTCTGCTGTACTACACAAGACACTGCAGGATACGTCCAATCCTTATGTGGAATATACAATTGTTAAAGAGCGAACACAGGAAAAAAACCTATTCAACTAATGTCACCTGTTAATAATATAAATATTAATGACAAAATAGTTAAAAAAATAAGTCCCCCCGTCCACTAAATACATTTATTAGGATGATCTTGAAGTCTACTGAACATTTTTCCAGTTGCTCCTGATTGAAAACACATGTTATAGCATGCGTACGTGACTGTCATCACTAATAATCAGGACTCAGGCTATCTCTGTAGCTGGAGCAAGATATACCACAGAAAAACAAGTAACTTTGAGATGCCCAGAGCTTGAGCCAGATGTGACTGTGTTTGCTCGAGTTTGGCACGCCGTTACTGTACATTGACTAAGGGTGAATGCCCTTACCTCGCCCCATACCCTCCCAGGCTGTAGTAAGTGTCCTTTGAGCATGAAGATGAACTGAATGATGCTGCGTTTAGTTGCGTATGGTCCAATTCTGGGCATGAGCAGATTTTTGCGTATGATATGCACAAAATCGGCAGATACGTGCCTTGGTGAATTTGGCCCTCAGTCTCTTTCACTGTAGTAAGATTAGATGGGGCCCTAAGCTACACATACACCATGGACCACTTCCCCGCATGTGAGTTTCAACTACAGTCTTATGAAAAATGTTTACTTGGAAGGGCCCTGCTTTATTTTACTTTTTCATATGTGTCACAATTGTTTCAGATCTTCAAAGAAAATTGAAAATAAGACAAGGACAACCTGTGTAAACACAAAATACAGTTTTTAAGGGTAGGGTCCAAATTATGGAGCTGCCATAAACGACAGAGGTAGGATGACAAAAAAGTCACAAAACTCTCTTGCCCGACTCCAATTAAATGCTGACTGACAAAACAAGTCCACGACAGTGTGTTAACAAATCACGAGCATCAGTAATAATGGCAGCCGGTTTTGACATCATTTTAAATTGCAACCTCTTTATCAGTATTTTTAAAGTGGCAATGGCGGGTCCCTAACACTAACCTTATTCCTAACCCTAACACTAACCATAACCCTAACGCTAACCCTAACCCTAACGCTAACCCTAACCCTAACCCTAAAGCTAACCCTAACCCTAAGTGTAACCCTAACCCTAACGCTAACCCTAACCCTAAGTGTAACCCTAACCCTAACCCTAACCCTAATCCTAACCCTAACCCTAACCCTATTCCTAACGCTAACCCTAACCCTAACCCTATTCCTAACGCTAACCCTAACCCTAAGTGTAACACTTAGCTCCGATTAGAAGCGGCATTGCCGCTTTAAAAATAGTGATATAGAGGTCGCAATTTAAAATGACGTGAAAACAGGCTGCCGGTATTACTGGTGCCCGTGATTTCTTACCATAGTTTTGGGGACTAATTATCCAACACCAACTGGCCCTGTGTGAAATAGTAATTACCCCGTTAGTTACTCATTTAACTGATTAACCAAATTGAATTGATAATTGGGTTCACTTAGACTACACACAATCAAGCTTGATTATTGCCAGCGCTGTTGAATCTAAACATCCCTTAAAGAACCTTTCCAGCAATATGAAGTTGGCTAAAAGGTCTCAACAGCCAGCACAGTGTGCCGTGATCAAAAGAGATCCCAAAAGAGATGAGAAAGAAAGTTATTGAAATATTCCACTCTGGAAAAGGTTTACAAAGCCATTTCTAAGGCTCTGTGTTTTCAGCCACAGTGAGAGCTATTATCTCCACATGGAGAAAATTTGGAACTGTGGTGAATCTTCCCAGTAGTGGCCTGACTACCAATCTTGCTCCAAAAGCGCATCGATGACTCATCCAGGAAGTCACAAAAGAATCCAGACAAACATCTAAGGAACTGGAGGCCTCGCTCCCCTCAGTTAATGTCAGTGTTCATGATTCTACCATAAGAAAAACTGGGAAAAAATGGTATTCATGGAAGAGTTGCAAGGTGAAAACCCACCGATAACCAAGAGGAACATAAAGGCTTGTCTCACATTTGACAAATAAAACATTGATGACCCCCAAGCCTTTTGGACTAATGTTCTGTGGACTGATGAATCAAAAATGGATCTTTTTGGAAAACAGGAGTCTAGTTACATATGGTGTAAAGCTAACACAGCATTCCACAATAAGAACATCATATAGACAGTCATACATGGTTTTGGTAGTGTGAGGGTGTGGGATTTCTTTGCTGCTTCAGGTCCTTGGTGAATTGCCATGATTGACGGAATCATTAATTTGCTCTCTACCAGAAAATTCTGAGAGAGACTGTCCGGTCATCAGTCCATGATCTGAAGTTCAAGCACAATTGGGTTATGCAGCAAGACAACGAACCAGAACAAAAAAGCAGTTCTACCTCTGAATGGCTCAAAAGAAACACAATTAAGGTTTTGGAGTGGTCAAAGTCTGGACTTGAGTCCAATTGAGATGCTGTAGCAGGACCTTAAACAGGAAGATCATGCTTGAAAACCTTCCAATGTGGCTGAATTAAAGCAATTCTTCAGAGAACAGTGGGGCAATAATCCTCCACAGAAATGTGAAAGATTGATCTTCAAATTTAAATTTAGGGGAGCAATTCATTTTGCACATAGGTGATATTGGTGTTGGATAACTTTTTTCCTTTAATAAATGAAATGACCATTTAAAATTTTTTTGTGTTTACTCAGGTTGTCTTTGTCAATTTTGTTTAATGATCTGAAAAAATTATGTTTGACAAATATGCAAAAATAGAAGAAATCAGGAAGGGGGTAAAACTTTTTCACACCACTGTACATGTCAAACATACATTACATGTCACATCAGGCACTACAGGTATTTGACATGTAGTGAAGACATTTGTGGTCACTTATCATATCATGCCACCCCTGAATCTTACCTTGTCAAACATTATGCCTCCAGCCCTGCCCTTGTTGTCTAGGAACATAACCTTCCCTTTCTCAGCCACATATGATATGGGATTCATATGTGACAAAGGAAGGAAGGGTGACTGGCCATATGTGACAAGGGGAGAGTGGTGAGGGCATATATAACATATACCTTTCCCTCTCTCCTATTGTCACATCTGCTCCCCCACTATTCTCCCATTGTTATGTGTTCCTTACAGGCTCCTACCTGCTGCAGTGGAGGAGAGCTCTAGTCTCATTGACAACAGCTCAAATTACCCACATCATGGAACAGCAGTGTGAAAACCACCAATAGGTGCAAACAGCTCCTCCTTCACGTGCAGAGCAGTGGAAAACGAGACATTCCATTCTACAATCCCTGCGTCAGGATAGTGCTGATTGCACATAACAGTCCCCGAAAATCAGAACAGTCTCTCCAGAATCCTGCCCTATACTGACAAAGAACTGAACCACTCAAACCTGGGGCTGATCCCCACTGTCAGCCACAGGCATGGCCTGATTAAGGGTTCTGGCTGCCCTAGGCTATTACACCCGTAGCGTTCCCCCCTTCCCCCCAATGTAAAGGCATATAGTAATACCCTGAATATGAATATTCAGAAGTATTTTCCAGGATTCAAATTTTGACTGATTATGCCATTCTCTCTTACCTGTTCTTGCTCTTCTTTCTTGCTTGTTCTTGCAGCTTTGATATCTTTTAGCTGGCTTCTTGAAAGTTGGGGTCCTGTTTTGAAAATGGAAAAATTGTATTATAATGCAAAATGTTAACAAACCCTGAATGATTAGGCCCTTGTCACGCTACTACGTGAACTGCGGCCTACCTTCTGGTATTGACACTGCTAGTCTAGGAGGCGCGGAGTCTAAACGCACCTCTCGTCTTTACCAGGGAGCCCCGCAAAGGAGTTTGGAGTTTGCTGCAGAGACGCACAGGCCACGGCCCTCCCAGGTAGCCACCAGTAAACCAGATAATGAACTGGTGTAGTCGTGCAATCCGGGGTCAGGACATGCAGACATATAAGGTACCAAGTGAACAGGCAATAGTGGAGTCAGGTAGTCTGAGGTCAAACCAGGAGATCCAAATAAGCCAGAAGGAGAATCCAAGATCAGGGTCAGCAAAGCCGGGTCAGTAACCAAGGAGTCAATCAGAGTGCTAGTAATCGAACTGAAGCACTGGAGCATAAGGGGGCCTTGAAACTCTGGCACCCTAGTGGTGTCAGAGAGTCCCTTAAATAATACATATTGCATTCTGATTGGTGGCTGTGGGATCAGTGATCGATCAGCTGGCCGCCAATAGGAGGAAGTAAAGGAGCGTTCCGTTGACTGGCAACGAGATTCGAGAGGTACGCGCATGCGCCAGCAGCCACCGGGACTAGAGAGAAGAAGAAGAGTCCCATTGCTAGGCAATGGGACGCGATTGCCCAGTAGAAGAAGGCATCTGTTCCCGGAACTTCCTGAAAGTGTAGGGATGGCGTCTAACAGCCCTTTAGTTCAAACAAAACACTCCATTATGGCCAGATAAAACTACCCCATTGTACATGCATATATAGACATATACATTTATGGTCAATCAAATATTAACCTCTACCAGCCCCATCACTCTAGTATTTAGCATTTTAGTGATCCCAGAGACCACAGAGAGCATTCATGTAACCGCCACACAATAAAGAGATCATGCCCCCGCAAAGCTGCTTTATTTTTTAAATAGCCCATCAGCCATTTTCCTTACCCCCCACAAGTATTTTTCTTACCACCTCCTACAGTCATTGCCCCCCTATCAGCCATTTTCCTTAACACACCCTGCAGCCGTTGCCCCCCCCCCTCACAGCAATTATGCTTACCTCCCACCCTGAATCCATTTCCTCCCTGCAGCCATTTTCCTCACCTCTCACTCCAGCCATTTTCCTCACCTCCATACCCCTGGAGCTATTTCCCCCCTCCAACTATTTTCCTTACCTCTCCCCTTGCAGCTATTTTTCTCACCTCCCCCCCCTCAGCCATTTTCCTTAACCCCCCCGCAGCCATTTTCCTCACCTCTATACCCCTGCAGCTATTTTCCTCACCTCCCCCCTGCAACCATACACCCTATCCCCCCACCAACCTACACAATTACCTCATCACAACAGTCTTTCTTTTACATGACAGGCAGCCTGCAGGAAAGTTTTTATCGCAACGAGAGCTGCCATAGCACAGGCCTCGAAGCAGCAGACTCTACCAGCTTTGCTTAAGGTTATAGAAAAAGTGAACTTTAGTTTTGAGATGGAGACCTTAGGAGTTCCGTATTCCACAGCTGCAACTTCACCACTAGTGAAATGGTGTAGTTGGCATATTTATGTTATGGAGGGAGAGGGAGCCCCATCTCTGTCCCCCCATCAATTAGACATGGCTGGTCCCTCTAAGCCTTAACGGTTTATATATTTAAGAAGTTCACAGTATTAGGTCTAAGTCCATGATTATAATGGTCTGGTCTCCAAACTATCAAAAAAGACATGGCTTATATTTATGATTTTGAATACTAACTTTATTAGCCAACTGGCTATATTTGTATTTGACTTCTTCAGAGATGTACTTTGCCTGTGTTTTATGATATATTGTTATGTTCCATACCCACTAGGTACCCCTTTCCCCCAGATTCATGTGCTCCCCTTCCCTTTTTTTTCTGTGTCCCCAGCAAATATTTTAGAACACTCAATAAACTTATTTTCAGTCAAAAAAAGAAAGCAGAAAGTTAAAAACAAATGAAACGCAGGCAGCACCGCGCCCCTCCCCCAGGGACCCAGCGCCCCAGGCTGCAGCCTGATCAGCCTAATCGTTGATCAAGCCTTGGCCACAGGACATTTAACATGGTGGTTGGTCCCTGTGAAGGGGCCAGCACCAGGATGTACATCAATGCCAGAACCAGCCAGACCAGGGCACTGAGACGCCTCCTCTTGCCAAAATGTTTTTGTTTTTTTTAAATGGTGGGAAGTAGCAAAAAACACCAAAGAAACTTTGGGTGCAGATAAGCCCCCACTAATGGGACTGAAACCACAGGAGTCCCCAATATCCCTGGGCATTGGGTGGTCCTCCCCTATCATCATCAGCAGTTATTTATATAGTGCCACTAATTACGCAGCGCTGTGCAGAGAACTCATTCACATAAGTCCCTGCCCCATTGGAGCTTACAGTCTAAATCATACTTGCCAACCTTTGGTAAGTTAATTCCGGGAGATCCCAGGCAGGGGGGCGTGGTTGGAGGGTGGGAGGGGCGGGGCACGGTAATTGGCGTCATTTTGTCTCCCCCCCACTAAATGCCGTTTTTGTTGCCGGAGCCAAAATGAAGCGATTCCCAGCGAATTGTGTCATTTTGAGGAGCAAGACGCCATATGCAGGATATTTGCCTGCTCTCTGGGGAGCCCGGGATACCTACCCGAATTTTGGGAGTCTCCTGGACATTCCGGGGGTTGGCAAGTATGGTCTAAATTCCCTAACACACACACAGGCACAGACAGAGACAGAGACAGAGAGACTAGGGTCAATTTTCATAGCAGCCAATTAACCTACTAGTATGTTTTTGGAGTGTGGGAGGAAGGCGGAGCACCTGGAGGAAATCCACGCAAACACGGGGAGAACATACAAACTCCTCACAGATAAGGCCATGGCTGGGGTTTGAACTCATGACCCCAGTGCTGTGAGACAGAAGTGCTAACCACTAGGCCACTGTGCTGCCCACTCTGTGCTCCCCTATGATAATCCTTCAATGTAAAGCTTTACAATTTTGTCTGAATTCAACTTTTCACATATGTGCCTCGACTTAGCCATCTTCTGAGCTGTTACAAGTATTCATGGGTATTACTAGGATAGTGATTACCCAGTTACTGGCAGAAGCATGCTACATCTTTATTACATCAATGTGTAAGCAGCTGCCTGCTTTCAGAATATGTACTTAGCATCACAGTAGTGTCAGCACACAGAATACCCCACAACAACAGCTCATTTAAATAAAGCCTAAAGTATTTTATTAGGAAGTTCTAGACAGACAGCACAGTTTTATAACTGACATTTTTAGGAATGTGTGGTAACAGTACATTGTAATTCGTCTTAAACTCAGGCTAAAATATTATTCAAAACAGCATTACAAGAACACGTTATTGTTTCAGCATCTTTGCAATTCAGAGTAAAAAGCCAGTGATCCACTTTATATTGTTAAATAGTATAGATCAAAATTAAAGCTAAATAAACCCATTTGAAGTCCTTACAACAATTACAACCCAGACAGTGATCTTTACAAGTACAAATATTGCAACAAAGTGAACAATGCAAAAAGCATGAGAAAACTCTGCTTAATCATCAGGGAAACAGAATGGTGGGGGAGGGTTATACAGCAGCATCTCTAATAAAACAAAAATAATATACATAACAGTATATGTAGGAGAAATCATAGCAAAGTGTGTGGGTATTTGGTGCCACCCAGTGGAAAATGCCAGTACATTTTAAAGCTTATAGAGCAACAGTCAATGATTGAAGTGATTTATATAAGTGTCATTCATATATTTGTACAATCAGTGACTCAGTAAATATTAATTGTGCATGGGCACCATCTAAAAACAAGGAGCACTTCTTGCCACAAGCAGTACATTCAATGCAATGGAAAAATTGCTTCCTTTCTACAAATCTAGAAAAATACATATTTGAATCAATATATTTTATTGTAGCCATGAAGTTGCAAATAAATGTATTTATTGTTTATTTTAAACAACACATCATTACATAGATTTTGAGTGCATAAAAAAAAATTGTATATTTAGATTTTCTGATTATCTAAATGGGGTAAGGATTTGAGTTATGCAGAGGTAGATAGATGACACTTGTAGAGTAGTGATACAAGTAGTGATAATCTAATATGTATTTATTGTGGCTTTCCAACAGAGGAGACATACTTGGTATGATGTGTATATACCAGCAGTACCCAAAGTGTGCGCCACGGCTCCCAGGAGTGCCGCGGCGCTGTCACAGGGGTACCGTGGCCAGGTAGAGAAACGAAAAAAAAAACTTACCAATACAGCAGCGTCCGGAACCCAGCGTCCTCCCTCCCATCGCTTCTCACTGAATGTCATCACGCTCGACATTCAGTGACAAGCGGCAGGAGAGAGGAGGATGCTGTGTCCTGGGCGCCGCCGGATTGGTAAGTTGTTTTTTTTTGTTTGTTTGTTTTTCCTCTTCCTGTCCCCCGCGATGCAGAGGGGGCCGCAGAGTGTGAGAGGAGGCTGCAGAGGGGGCCGCAGAGTGTGAGAGGAGGCTGCAGAGGGGGCTGCAGAGTGTAAGAGGAGGCTGCGGAGGGGGCCGCACAGTGTGAGAGGAGGCTGCGGAGGGGGCCGCAGAGTGTGAGAGGAGGCTGCAGAGGGGGCCGCAGAGTGTGAGAGGAGGCTGCAGAGGGGGCAGCAGAGTGTGAGAGGAGGCTGCAGAGGGGGCCGCAGAGTGTGAGAGGAGGCTGCAGAGGGGGCAGCAGAGTGTGAGAGGAGGCTGCAGAGGGGGCCGCAGAGTGTGAGAGGAGGCTGCAGAGGGGGCAGCAGAGTGTGAGAGGAGGCTGCAGAGGGGGCCGCAGAGTGAGTTAGCTGTAAATTATTCTTTGACAGAAATATAATTGAAAAAAAATATATAAAAATATTCTTTTCCCTTGTATTAATGTGTATTATTTTTGCATACAACTAAGTATTTCTGTCCTAACCTAAATACTTATTACGTTTTTTTGACCCAACTACTTATATGAGACTGCTCAGTAATTATTTTCGATTGGTGCCTTAAAAAAATTATGGAGACTCTAAGGGTGCCGCGAACTGAAAAGTTTTGGAACCACTGGTATATACCGTAAGTGGCATGTCATGATGGCATGATATACATCCAGGACCTAATTCTTTAAGGAAAGTAAAGCAAAAAAAGGAGTAACTTTGCACCTTGGCAAAACCATGTTACATTGGAGGGGGATGTAAATATAAAATGTGATGGCAGATTAATAATTGGGGAAGGGCATGTCCTAGGTCAACTTTAAATGTCATTGTACAAATAAAGCTATCAATTATTTGTGTGCTGCATGAAAAAACAGAGAGTATTTAACTAATGTGCAAAATAATAAACTAATTTGCACCCATTGCATTGTAACATGATCTTGTCCAGGAAAAAACTTACTCCTTTTTTTCCTTAATGTATCAAGCCCCCAGTGTGAGTGATATGTAGTGATGGTATTCCTCAGTGTTCTTACTAGTACATAGCTAATTGATTTACTACAAAGTTAGATTTTCCAACTGCAGTTGGAAAAGCAATGTGATATTTGGGAGGGAGAGGTGACAACCTCATTTTTGCTGCCCCACATACTCATTAATCTTTTTCCCATATTGTCACCATCAGCTATTTATATAGTGCCACTAATTCCACAGCGTGTACGCACTCACTCGCATCAGTCCCTGCCCAATTTCAAGGCACTTCTCCACAATAATTACCAAGCAGTCCCGTTTTCTAAATAGTTGGATCTAAATAATGTAATAAGTATTATGTCAGCACAGAAATACTTAGTAAGTTGATTTCAAAAATAATACACATAGATCAAAGGGAAAATAATATTTTTATATATTTCTTTCAATTATATTTCTGTCAAAGAATAATTTACAGCTATCATTAAGAGTAATAAGATCAAACAAAATAAAACAACAATATTTACAAAAATCATCACACTGTGCCCCTTCACCTTTACACTGTGCCCCTTCATGCTCACACTGTGTCCCTTCATGCTCACACTGCCCCTTCACCATTGCATTGTGTCCCATCATGCTCACACTGTGTCCCTTCATGCTCACACTGCCCCTTCACCATTGCATTGTGTCCCATCATGCTCACACTGTGTCCCTTCATGCTCACACTGCCCCTTCACCATTGCATTGTGTCCCATCATGCTCACACTGTGTCCCTTCATGTTCACACTGCCCCTTCACCATTGCATTGTGTCCCTTCATGCTCACACTGCCCCTTCACCATTGCATTGTGTCCCATCATGCTCACACTGTGTCCCTTCATGTTCACACTGCCCCTTCCCCATTGCATTGTGTCCCATCATGCTCACACTGTGTCCCTTCATGCTCACACTGCCCCTTCACCATTGCATTGTGTCCCATCATGCTCACACTGTGTCCCTTCATGCTCACACTGCCCCTTCACCATTGCATTGTGTCCCATCATGCTCACACTGTGTCCCTTCATATTCACACTGCCCCTTCACCATTGCATTGTGTCCCATCATGCTCACACTGTGTCCCTTCATGCTCACACTGCCCCTTCACCATTGCATTGTGTCCCATCATGCTCACACTGTGTCCCTTCATGTTCACACTGCCCCTTCCCCATTGCATTGTGTCCCATCATGCTCACACTGTGTCCCTTCATGCTCACACTGCCCCTTCACCATTGCATTGTGTCCCATCATGCTCACACTGTGTCCCTTCATGCTCACACTGCCCCTTCACCATTGCATTGTGTCCCATCATGCTAACACTGTGCCCCTTCATGCGCACATTGTGCCCCTTCACCATTACACTGTGCCCCTTCATCCTCTCTCCTGCCGCTCCTCACTGAATATGTTGGACGTGATGACGTCACGCCCGACATTCAGTAAGAAGCAAGGAGGGAGAAGGATGCTGGGTCCAAGGCGCCGCCAGATTGGTTGTTTTTGTTTTTTCCCTGGCTGAGGCACCCCTGTGAGAGCGCCACGCACCCCTGGGAGCAGCGGCGCACACTTTGGCTTAGTGCAGCGAACCCGCTGCACTAAGCCACTGTGCTGTCACCTGCTTCTTTTCCCCATTAATCACAACAAAACAGTTTACGTTTTGCCATTTTGTTGCTAAGCTCCAGAACTTCATCCATGTGTGGTCAGAGATTTCTGTACTCTATAAGCAAATAAAATCTGTCTCAATCTTAACTATTCACTCAGATGTGTGAATCTCAACCTACATGTGCTCTATATATATATATATTATGCTTTCTGCAACTATTGATTTCAGTGTCCTACTTTTAACAATTCATAAATAATACATTATTTCAGGCCCATGGGAGAAAAGTGCAATATAAATATTATCCATATATTTTTATTATTATTATTATTATTACCATTACAGTACAAACAGTACAAGCAACATTTAGAACAATTGTGCATAAATAAATGTGTACATTAATCACTTTGTACTTATCAGTCAATGAATGACAGATGTGTAAATATCTTATATCTGGCAGGAAGGTTAATGCTGCTGTGGACAACTGGTTTAATCTGTGAATAGACAGTTTCAAGAAATTATATCCAGACAAAAACCATTCATCCTCTACAATGTTATGCTATCTATATATTAATAAGTAGCAAAGGTGTGGTTTAGAGCTTTTAGAGTGTATAGTATATATCTATAGTAATGATGATCAGTTGCAGTGTAAAAAAATGTAAACAAAATATAGATATTGATCGAAGCACCAGTGCCCATAGTCTGGGCTGGTTAATGTCAATGCATGGGAATGAACAGCTTGGAGTCCCACTATAAAAGCTGTAACCAAGATATGACAAGCTGGGCTGGTCACACAATAATAGGGAAACCTGATACACAGAAATCTAACAGCCTTAAGACAATAAAACATATCCCTCTTAACGAATGCACAGTGGCCTAGTGGTTCATCATCTGCCTCACAGCACTGGGGTCATGAGTTCGATTCCCGACCATGGCCTTATCTGTGTGGAGTTTGTGTGTTTGCGTGGGTTTCCTCCGGGTGCTCTAGTTTCCTCCCACACTTCGAAATCATACTGGTAGGTTAATTGGCTGCTATGAAAAATAGACCTTAGTATCTCCCTCTCTGTCTGTGAGTGTATGCCTATATTAGGGAATTTAGACTGTAAGCTCCAATGGGGCAGGGACTGATGTGAATGAGTTCTCTGTACAGCGCTGTGGAATTAGTGGCGCTATATAAATAAAGGATGATGATGATGATGCACTATCTCCAATAGCAAATTGGCTAGTTTTTTGTTTGCATGTAACTCATTTTAGATTTGTCTATCATTTTTTAGCTAATGAGTCTAATTTTGAGACAAGTTTGGAAAAATAATTGTTCTACTTTTTTTTTTACAAAGGAACACTTAATAAATGTACCACTCATTCCTATTAAGACTACAGGATTAGGTAAAGTTAAATGAATACTGTAAGATCTAATTATTCATATTTGCATTGTGTGTTTGTTTTGCTACTCGTTTTATTCTAAAGGAACATTCTGTAATTAATTAAGCTGATTTAGCTTAGACATACACTTGAATCACTTAAATTTCATCTGTACCAGTCTGTGGACGATAATAAGCTGTGAGCTCTCTGCAATAAACAACTATTACTCCCACATGTCTAGCACAAGGTTTGCTGGAGACCATGCAGTTCTTCCTCTGATAACAGCTCATGAGCTCTGCCAAGCGACCACTAATCTAGACATGAAAAGTTTATCTCTTTTCTTTATGGGTTTTCTGTTCTGGATTTGAAGTAACCTTTGAGAATAAAAATGTAGTGGCCTTGACATTAGAAGCCGTATCAGCTAAAACTATTTTTGTATAAAATATTTTTTCATTACAGCTAAATTGCTTTTCTAAATTAGCAATTTTGAAAACATGTAGAACATTGTACTTTGTATTAAAAAGCTCTATAATTTAAATAATTATCCAATTTTCATAATGCATTGATTAAACTGTGAGTAACTTTTTCAATTACAGTACACAAGCAAGTTTCTTGATAGTTTCAGGTAGAGATGGGCGGGCTCGGTTTCCCGAGATCCGAATTCATCCGAAGTTAGCCTATCCGAGTACCAAGCCGAGCATGCTCGGTACTCTCCCACCCATTCGAAATCGAAATCGAGGCAAAACGTCATCGTGACATATTCGTATTTCTGAGCTCAGTTCTCGCGAGATTTGAAAAGCATAAATACCAGGCTCCACAGCAATCCATCGCCATTTGACAGAGGGAGAGAGCAGGGTTAGGTCACAAGCTATATCAGCGCAGGGACAGAGCAGTAATTGGACACATTATTGTTTCTATTCAATACAATTCTAATCTTAATACCAATTGTTATAGTAGCAAGAGGAGGATAGAGGAGGGTTTTTTTTCAATTTCTGGCACTCCAAGTGCTTTTGGGGTGTCCCTTATTCCCCATTCTTTTGCATTAATTTTTCTGGCTGTCAAAAGTCATATTTGTCAGCAGTATAAAAAACAATTTTTAGCACTACAAGTGCTTTTGGGGTGTCCCATATTCCCAAGTGTTTTTCTGTAATTTCTCTGGCTGTCAAAACTTATATTTGTCAGCAGTATAAAAAACAATTTTTTAGCGCTACAAGTGCTTTTGGGGTGTCCCATATTCCCCAGTGTTATACTGTAATTTTTCTGGCTGTCAAAAGTCATATTTGTCAGCAGTATTTAAAACAATATTTAGCACTACAAGTGCTTTGGCCTCATTAAAATGGATTCAAAGCACTCCACATATGAGCAGAATCAGCAACCAGATTCTGTCACCAGTCCTGATGGTAGTGCTCCCAGTAAGTCATCTGGGAAAGGCGATGTCAAACTACATAGTCTTTTGAAATCAGGCAAAAAGAACACACACCCAAAAAAAATTTACAGTGTTGAAGCGAAAAAGAAGTGTAACAGAGGAAAAGTTAACTGCCGATAAAGAAAAAATTGCCAACATGCCATTCTACACACGCAGTGGCAAAGAGAGAATGAGGCCTTCGCCTTTCTCTATTAGTGGCAGATCCAAAAATGTTACCGAGCCTTCTTCTTGTACGGTCACTCGTGGCCAAGCAAAACCAAGTAATTTGGAGTCTAAATAAATGGTGATGATGATGATGGTGCACAACTACTGTTACGCGTCAAAGCCGAGCTGAAAGATAACAGTAAGGCATTAGAGGATAATGTATGCTCTGAATCAGAAATGACACCAATCCCTGTGGACGGTCCATCCAACAGTGGGATGTCTAATCGTGAGCATTCTGTTAGTGTACCCATAAAGAAGGGGCCTTTCAGCAGTTTTGCTGATGTGTGCCTGAACAGCCCGAGTGTAGCGGGAGATGCACAAATTGAGGATGCCACTTTAGAATTAGAGGAGGATGAGGGGGAGATTTGTACAGGAGACAAGGGCGCTAATGAGGATGTTGATGAGGATGAGGTTGTTTGTGTAAGTCCTGCACCAGTGGAAGCAGTTCTGGCACGTGACAAGAAAAAGACCATTGTCATGCCAGGCCATAAAACAAAAAGATACACTTCTTATGTGTGGAGTTATTTCTACCCCAATCCAGACAACAATTGTATAGCCATTTGTAGTGTATGTCAAGCCACAGTCAGTCGAGGGAGGGACCTTAACCATCTTGGAACCTCGTCTATGTTACGCCATTTGACGAGAGTTCATGGCAAAGTGTTGGGAAAAGCTGAAAGTTCTTCCAAAAAAATTACAAGCACTCACCGACATCCCGACGGCTACAAAATACACCCACCACACCATCCTCATCAATATCCTAAGTAGCGCTCGGAGTTAGCCCTGCATCCCACTTATTAAGGCTGGATGACTCCTGCACTATTATTGATTCCTCTTAAGAAAGCGTTAGCCACACTGCAGCTGCTGTTGCTGCTGTTGGGGTGAATCGTCAGCCCAGAGGAAGGACAAGAAAAAGAGCAGTCCTACATTTCAATAATTAACTGTGAAACAATCATTTGCTAGGGGAAGCAAATATGACAGCAGTCACCCAGTCGCCAAGCGAATCACAGACGCCATGGCTGCCATGTTAGTGTTAGATCTGCATCCAATCTCCACAATAAACGCAGCTGGTTTTTCACAGTTAATTGTGGTTGTTCAAGGTGCTGAAACCATTTGAAGTTGTGACGTGTGAAGTGAGTGCAGATTCTGCTAGTTTGAGCCAAGTCATTCCTTTAATTAGACTATTGGAAAAGCAGCTTGGGAAAACTGAAGGAGGAGATGAAAGCAAGCAATTCCACAAAGTATGTTGACCTTGTCGATCAAGTACTTAATTCGCTTCACAATGATCCTCGAGTTATTAAGATCTTGAACTCAGATCAGTACGTTCTGGCCACTGTGCTTGATCCAAGGTTTAAGACCTACATTGAGTCTTTGCTTCAAAATGAACAAGATGTGAACTTTTGCAAGGAGCTATTGCTCAGCAAGTTGTCTGCTGAACTGGGCCTTGGCTTGACGATGTGTCCTCCTTCAGTTTCTCAAGCTGCTGCTGCTCGTAAAAAATTGAATTTTTTTAAAAAAAGCAGGGAAGACGCAGAGGGCAGACCAGAACAGTTTAACATCTGGGCTGGCTTGAAGGAATTTTCAAAAAAATGTGTGACCTTGTCCATAACTCCATCCAATATGAGTATTAACATGCAAAGGATGGTGGAGGATTATTTTCAAGAGGTAATTGATATGGAAATGTCAGACAGTCCTTTTCTTTACTGGGAAGAAAAGCAGGCCATTTGGAAACCCATGTACAAACTTGCTTTGCAATACTTAAGCTGCCCACCCTCCAGTGTGTACTCTGAACGAGTGTTCAGCACAGCAGGGAACTTATTCAGTGATCGCTGTAGAAGGTTACTTCCCAAAAATGTGGAGAAAATGATGATTATATATAATGATGTTTATAAAAATGAACTACATCTTCCACGAGGAAGGCCTTCACCATCCAAGACATCCAAGCACTGACTGTTCTCTAATGGCGGATTCAAGCGGCGATGAATTATTAGTGTGTGATGATGACGTACACACTGATGAGGGTGAGGATGAAGCTGAAGATGATGCCGATAACATCTTTTTAAAACTTTCTATTTAAGTGTAGGGTGCGATCTACCCCCAAAGAGGAAAGGGACTTGGGGCATTTCCATATCACGTACCATCTTGAAAGGCTGCTGTTTGGGCAATTTCTCCTTAAGGGTAGGTTGTCATACACAGAGTGACCCCAAACTGGCTTTGTCCATTTCTCTTAATATTGTACAGTCTATAACGGCTGAATTTTTTGGTATTTTATACAAGTGGTGGGGGGCCTAGAGAGACAGAAACCAAACTGGCTTTCTCCACTTCAATTAATATTGTACAGTCTATAACGGCTGAATTTTTTGGTATTTTCGACAAGTGGAGGGGGGCCTAGAGAGACAGAAACCAAACTGCATTTGTCCATTTCAATTAATATTGTACAGTCTATAACGCCTGAATTTTTGAGTATTTTCTACAAGTGGAGGGGGGCCTAGAGAGACAGAAAGCAAACTGCCTTTATCCATTTCTTTACATATTTAACTATAAGTTTAGGGTGTAATATACATCCAAAGATGATGGCTGCATTGCCAATATGCGGAAGAGGAAGACAATCTGGTTTGTGTGTAGAATTAATGAAGGCCTACCAGGAATTAAACTGTTTTTTTCTATAATTTATTAGCTTTACAACTACATTACTTATCCAAGAAACAGGTGGAGCACTAAATTTGGTTCTTTTATGACCAAAAACATTGATGTTTGAACAAAATAGCAAAACAAAACCAAACAAAACCAAAACATGCAATGGTGGTTTGGCAAAACCAAAACAAAACACGACGGTAATCCAGATCCAAAACCAAAACCAAAACTAAAACACGGGGGTCAGTGAGCATCTCTAGTTTCAGGTAACATGGGACTTTCTATTGGAAGAAATATATTTCTGTTTCAGAATATTGAAAAAAGCATGCAATATTAAGAACTGTTTTATAAGATTCTGTCTATGATTATTTGCAGTTTTAATTCTCTGAAGTGCACAATGCTAGATATGTGTCTAAGCTGTACTCAAGGTCTGCTACAATGCTCTAAAATAAAGGAATATATCGTATTCTCCATATTCTGTTTTTAGTTTTTCTTTAACCATAGAGACCTCAGTGAGGCTAACCTGAGTCTACCTTATTCATACTTGCTCACTTGCTCTCCCAAAATCTCCTTGCTCTTCCCTGACTCGTAGTACTGTAGGTCACCCTACCGGATTATACTTCTCTTCCTCATGATGCAATTGGCAGGGCCGTGATGCCACTAATCTCATCAACCCACATTTTCCCATTGGCAGGGAGGCCCAAAATGGGGGCAAGTATGCCCTTATTGCTAACACTAGGATTCATTGGACTGACTATGCAGTAGCTCATATATCAGATAACATAAGATCAAGTTAAGCTGGATCTATTTGTACTGGAGTGCAGGTTTCTCTCACCAGGGGGTAAATGTATTATTGTCCGGTTTTGTCAACTCGCGGGAGTTCGGCGAGTTGACAGCTTAAATTTAAAGCGGCGATGCCTTGTAAAGGGAAGTTTCACTTTACAAGGCAGCGCCGCTTTAAATTTAAGCTGTCAACTCGCCGAACTCCGCGAGTTGACAAAACCGTACGATAATACATTTACCCCCCGGCTTCCAATCTAAACTGGACCATATCCATGAGAATGCAGAAATAAACTAACCACTGGGAGCCAGTGAGATCTTAATTAAATAATTCAGTGAATTCTCCGGGAATATGACAAGCTGGAGACCATTACAATAATGAGTGTCTTCAGGCAACAGTGAAGCATGGTGGAGGTTTTGGTCAGGATTAATGGTGTCGTCAATGCGGAGAAATACAGGCAAATACCTATCCATCATGCAGTACCATCAGGGAGGCGTCTGATTGGCTCAGACTTTATTCTGCAGCAGGACAAGGACTCCAAACATACAGTCAATGTCATTAAGAACTATCTTCACCGTAAAGAAGAACAAGGAGTACTGGAAGTGATGATATGGCCCCCAGAGAGCCCTGATCTCAACATCATCGAGTCTGTATGGGATTACATGAAGAGACAGAAGCATTTGTGCAAGTCTACATCCAACGAAGATCTGTGGTTAGTTCTCCAAGATTTCTGGAACAACCTCCCTGCCAAGTTCCTTCAAAAACTGTGTGCAAGTGTACCCAGAAAATTTGATGCATTGATGCTGTTTTGAAGGCAAAGGGTGGTCACACCAAATATTGCTTTAATTTAGATTTCTCTTCTGTTCATTTACTTTGCATTTTGTTAATTGATAAAAAAATAAACTATTAACACTTCTATTTTTTAATGTATTCTTACTTTGCAGCATTTTTTCCACACCTACCTAAAACTTGTGCACAGTACTGTGTATATATATCTATATAATCAAACAAGGACATTGATCCTCTGCACTCCATGTACAGAATCCGGTGGAAGAGGGGGTTGCCCACATTGTATAGAAAAAACAGGGTTATTCTACACTCTCCAAACACATAATTAATGCTGTATTAACTACTTTTCTATATTTAAAACAGGGAATGTTAGTTCCACATATTGTAATATATGTTGAGCTGACCAACTCACGCCAAAGTCTTCCCATTCTGGTCAGTCCTAACATGATCAAATGCTATGCTTTTTTTATCTGGGCTAAAGGCTAACCTGCACACAGCTTTTAAAGGCAAGTCTTTCCCAAGCACTAGCAGCCATGGGAGACCTGGGACTCACCTGACACAAGTTGGAATTAATTAATGTAAAGAATGGGGTGCAAGAGTGATGGGACTTACATTGTATAAACAAAAAAAGACATAGATTCTCTGCACTCTCCATGTACAGACTGGGGTGCAAGATGGGGTTGCCCACATTGTATAGACTAAAAATAGGGTTAAAGGGATAAGACGTATTGTACTGATGTTATGGTGGGAATCTCATTTTTCCTCCTACCACATAGCGGTGTGAGTAAAAATGAGCGGAGATTCCTACCATAATTGATGGCATTGTGCGCAGCTGACATCAGGGTGATGTCAGCATGCCACATCGCTGCCAATTGAATCTTCCCTTTAGGGTAGTGCAGGGCTCTTTTTAAGCTTAGATGGCTGCCCATGCGGTCCCTGAAGTGCATAAGGCTGCCCATCACTGTGATAAATGGTGAATAATCATTGGATATTTAGGGCTCGATGCAGAGTCGGACGCAAATTCTGCATAATTTACACTAAAAAAAGCTGCATCTAAAAATAGCTTATTTACTTCCATGTGTTGAGCCATTTGCATCTTAGGATCTGTACATGTCTGCATCAATGACATATGTACCCAGTTTATGCCCAGCACACGTCACAGGGATTTACGTTTCACTTCTGTCCATTTTTTTATCCATTCATTTTATGTGCACCAAATGCATTTGCTATTGTGCATCAGTAATACTTTAAACTAGAGATGGTCACTGACCCCCGTGTTTTGGTTTTGTATTCGGTTTTGGATCTGGATTACCTTCGTGTTTTGGTTTTGGTTTTTGGTTTTGCAAAACCGCCCTTGCGTGTTTTGGTTTTGGTTTTGGTTTTGTTTTGCTATTTTGTTGGAAAATCAATGTTTTTGGGCCTAAAATAACCAAATTTAGTGCTCCAACTGTTTCATAGATAAGTAATCTAATTGTAGAGGTAATAAATCATCCAAAAAACAGATTAAATCCTGGTAGATAGGCCTTCATTTATTCTACACACAAAACATATTGTCTTCCTCTCCATCTTTGCATATTGGCAATGCAGCCATCGTCTTTGGAAGTATATTACACCCTACACTTATAGTTAAATATGTAAAGAAATGGAAAAAGGCAGTTTGCTTTCTGTCTCTATAAGCCCCCCTCCACTTGTTTAAAAAAAAAAAAAATTCAGCCGTTATAGACTGTACAATATTAATTGAAATAGAAAAAGCCAGTTTGGTTTCTGGCTCTCTAAGTCCCCCTCCACTTGTCGAAAATACAAAAAAATTCAGCCGTTATAGACTGTACAATATTAATTGAAAATGTACAAAGCCAGTTTGGTTTCTGGCTCTCTAGGTCCCCTTCCACTTGTCGAAAATACAAAAAAATTCAGCCGTTATAGACTGTACAATATTAATTGAAATGGACAAAGCCAGTTTGGCTTCTGGCTCTCTAGGCCCCCCTCCACTTGTCGAAAATACAAAAAAATTCAGCCGTTATAGACTGTACAATATTAAGAGAAATGGACAAAGCCAGTTTGGGGTCACTCTGTCTATGACACACTACCCTTAAGGAGAAATTGCCCAAACAGCAGCCTTTCAAGACGGTACGTGATATGGAAATGCCACAAGTCCCTTTCCTCTTTGGGGGTAGATTGCACCCTACACCCTACAAGTTTTAAAAAGTTGCTATCGTCATCATCTTCAGCTTCATCCTCACCCTCATCAGTGTGTACGTCATCATCGCAGACTATCAATTCATCGCCGCTTGAATCCGCCATTAGAGAGCAGCCAGTGCTTGGATGTCTTGGATGGTGAAGGCCTTCCTCGTGGAAGATGTAGTTCATTTTTATAAACATCATTTTCTCCACATTTTTGGGAAGTAACCTTCTACGGCGATCACTAACAAATTTCCCTGCTGTGCTGAACACTCGTTCAGAGTACACACTGGAGGGTGGGCAGCTTAAGTATTGCAAAGCAAGTTTGTACATGGGTTTCCAAATGGCCTGCTTTTCTTCCCAGTAAAGAAAGGGACTGTCTGACATTTCCATATCAACTACCTCTTGAAAGTAATCCTCCACCATCCTTTGCATGTTTATACTCGTATTGGATGGAGTTATGGGCAAAGTGACACATTTTTTTGAAAATTCCTTCAAACCAGCCTAGATGTTAAATTGTTCTGGTCTGCCCCCTGCATCTTCCCTGCTTCTTCTTAAGAAATTAAAATTTTTACGAGCAGCAGCAGCTTGAGAAAGTGAAGGAGGACACGTCGTCAAGCCGAGGCCCAGTTCAGCGGCCAATTTGCTGAGCAATAGCTCCTTTTAAAAGTTCACGCTCATTTACAAGTAAACACTCAATGTAGGTTTTAAACCTTGGATCAAGCACAGTGGCCAAAACGTACTGATCCGAGTTCAAGATCTTAATAACTCGAGGATCATTGTGAAGCGAATGAAGTACTTGATCGACAAGGCCAACATACTTTGCTGAATTGCTTGCTTTCAGCTCCTCCTTCAGTTTCTCAAGCTACTTTTCCAATAGTCTAATTAAAGGAATAAATTGGCTCAAACTAGCAGAGTCTGCACTCACCTCACACGTCACAACTTCAAATGGTTTCAGCACCTTGCACAGCACTGAAAGGATTCCCCACTGTGCAAGAGTGAAATACATCCCCCCTCCTTTCCCAATGTCATGGCTTGTGCAATATGCTTGGATGGCTATGCGCTGTTCCTCCATCCTCTGAAGCATGTACAGGGTGGAATTCCACCTAGTTACCACCTCTTGCTTAAGTTGGTGGGAGGGCAAGTTAAACTGCTCTTGGAGCTGCTGTAATCTCCTACATACTGTGGCTGAATGCCTGAAATGGCCTGAAATTTTACGGGCCACCGAAAGCATCTCCTGCACCTCACGGTTATTTCGTAGGAAGCTCTGCACCACCAAGTTAATGGTGTGAGCAAAACAGGGAATATGTTGGAAATCACCCAGCTGTAATGCTCGCATTATATTGTTGGCGTTATCAGAAATGACATATCTTAGTTTGCGTAACAATTTGTCAGCTGTATGCCTGTTAGTGAAGCCGGTGATACAAAGAGTGGCCTGCCTGTGACAAATGTTACGTAGTGGTGTAAATTCTGCTGCTGTTCCTGCTGGTGAAGGTGAATGACCAACCCAGTGGGATGTCACAGTCATATAGTCTTTGGTTTGGCCACTTCCAATGGCATTTTTCAGCGCAATCTCAAGATTTTTACACACTTTTTGGTATAGTTGTGGAATTGCTTTACGGGAGAAATGGTGTCGCGATCGAATTCTGTAACGCGGACACAAAACCTCAATTAACTGTGAAAAACCAGCTGCATTTATTGTGGATATTGGACGCAGATCTAACACTAACATTGCAGCCATGGCGTCTGTGATTCGCTTGGCGACTGGGTAACTGCTGTCTTATTTGCTTCCCCTAGCAAATGATTGTTTCACAGTTAATTGCTGAAAAGTAGGACTGCTCATTTTCTTGACCTGCCTCTGGGCTGACGATTCACCCCCAGCAGCAGCAACAGCAGCAGCAGCAGCAGCAGTGGAACTAACGATTTCTTCAGAGGAATCACTAATAGTGCAGGAGTCATCCAGCCTTATTAAGTGGGATGCCGGTAAGGGTGTGCACCGGCCACTTTTGGGGTTTTGGGTTTTGGGTTTTGGGTTCTGATTAGCTTGAGTTTTTTGTTCTGATTTGTTTTGCCAAAACACCCCACGAAAGGTTTTGGTTCTGATTTCGGGTTTTGGGTTCTGATTTTTTTTTAAAAAAACCCATAAAAAGTGCTAAAATCAATTATTTTGTTTTTTTTTTCACTCCTACACTTTTATTAACCTCAATAACATTCATTTCCACTAATTTCCAGTCTATTCTGAACACCTTACACCTCACAATATTGTTTTTAGTCCAAAAGGTTGCACCGAGGTAGCTGGATGTCTAAGCTGAGCGACACAAGTGGGCGGCGCAAACACGTGGCCCATCTAGGAGTGGCACTGCAGTGGCAGACAGGATGGCAGTTTGAAAAACTAGGCCCCAAAGAGCACATAATGGCCCAAAAACAGGTGCAAGCTGGAATTGTCCTTGGGCCCTCCCACCCACCCTGATGTTGTTGAAATAGGACATGCGCACTTTAACAAACCAATCATTTCAGCGACAGGGCCTACAAAACTGTGGCTGAAATGATTGGTTTGTTTGGACCCCCACAAAACGAGCTGGCAAAGAAAAAAAAGAGGTGCAAGATGGAATTGTCCTTGGGTCCTCCCACCCAGGGTCCTCCCACCCACCCTTATGTTGTTGAAATAGGACATGCGCACTTTAACAAACCAATCATTTCAGCGACAGGGCCTACAAAACTGTGGCTGAAATGATTGGTTTGTTTGGACCCCCACAAAACGAGCTGGCAAAGAAAAAAAAAGAGGTGCAAGATGGAATTGTCCTTGGGTCCTCCCACCCACCCTTATGTTGTTGAAATAGGACATGCGCACTTTAACAAACCAATCATTTCAGCGACAGGGCCTACAAAACTGTGGCTGAAATGATTGGTTTGTTTGGACCCCCACAAAACGAGCTGGCAAAGAAAAAAAAGAGGTGCAAGATGGAATTGTCCTTGTGTCCTCCCACCCACCCTTATGTTGTTGAAATAGGACATGCACACTTTAACAAACCAATCATTTCAGCGACAGGGCCTACCAAACAAATGTGGCTGAAATGATTGGTTTGTTTGGGCCCCCCACACCAAAAAAGCTGTTCATCTCTCCCTGTACAAACTAAACTGGCTCTACTGAGGCAAGATGTCATCCTCATCCTCATCCTCTGATTCCTCGCCCCCTTCAGTGTGTACTTCCTCATCCACACACATTATCAATTCGTCCCCGCTGGACTCCACAACCACAGGTCCCTCTGTAGTCTCTGGAGGGCAGTGCTGTTCTTGATTGAGGAATTGATAATTAATTTTTATGAACATCATTTTTTCAACGTTTTGCGGAAGCAACCTCCTTCGCCGCTCACTGACCAGGTTCCCCGCTGCACTAAAAACTCTTTCCGAGTACACACTGGAGGGGGGACAACTCAGGTAAAATAGAGCCAGTTTGTACAGGGGCTTCTCCTGCCAGTAAGAATATGGACTGTCTGACATGTCTATTTGGATGGTGTCAGCAATGTAATCCTCCACCATTTTTTCAATTGTGACAGCATCCAATGCAGCAAAAGTAGATATGTCTGCTATGGTTGGCAGGTCCTTCAGTCCGGACCAGATGTTCTCAGCATCTCCGCCAGCGGTCTTTTAGGAAAACTGAGCTTTTTCCTCGCAGCCACAGGTGTTGAAGAAAATGAAGGAGGAGCTGTTGGCATGTCTCGGTCCTCTTCAGAGGACACTCTCCTGACCAGCAGGTCTTTGCACCTCTGTAGACTTGTGTCCACCGGAAACAGAGACACAACATACGCTTTAAACCGAGGATCCAACACGGTGGCCAGAATGTATTCCTCTGACTTTAAAAGAGTGACCACCCTCGGATCCTGGCAAAGCGTATGAAGGGCTTCATCCACAAGAGCTACATGCTTGGTGGAATCGCAATGCTTTAACAGCTCCTCCCTCACTTTCTCCAGCTGCTTCTGCAACAGCCTGATCAGGGGAATCACCTGACTCAAGCTGGCAGTATCGGAACTGACTTCTCGTGTGGCAAGTTCAAACGGCTGGAGAACCTTGCACAACACGGAAATCAGTCTCCAATGCGCTTGACTAAGGCGCATCCCCACTCCTTTTCCTATGTCGTAGGTGGCTGTGTAGGCTTGAATGGCCTTTTGCTGCTCCTCCATTCTCTGCAGCATATAGAGGGTGGAGTTCCAGCGCGTCACAACCTCTTGTTTGAGGTGATGGCAGGGCAGGTTCAGACTTTTTTGATGTTGCTCGAGTCTGCAGTAGGCACTGGCAGAATGCCGAAAGTGTCCAGCAATTTTGCGGGCCACCGCAAGCATCTCCTGCACACCCCTGTCGCTCTTCAGGTAATGCTGCACCATCAAATTAACGGTGTGGGCAAAACATGGGACGTGCTGGAAATTGCCCATATGTAATGCCCGCACAATGTTACTGGCGTTGTCTGACACCACAAATCCTCAGGAGAGTCTAAGTGGGGTAAGCCACTGAGAGATTATTTTCCTCAGTTTCTCTAAGAGGTTGTCAGCGTTGTGCCTCTTATTAAAACCGGTGATACACAACGTTGCCTGCCTTGGAACGAGCAGCCGTTGTGGAGATGCTGCTACTGATGCAGCTGCTGCTGTTGCTGCGGAAGGCGATGCATCTACCCAGTGGGCTGTCACAGTCATGTAGTCCTTCGTTTTCCCAGAACCACTTGTCCACATGTCAGTGGTTAGGTGGACAGTGGGTACAACCGCATTTTTCAGAGCACTGAGGACACTTTTTCGTACTTCTCTGTACATCCCGGGTATCGCCTGCCTAGTGAAGTGGAATCTCGACGGGATTTGGTACCGGGGACACAATACCTCCATCAACCGTCTAAATCCCACTCCACTGATGGCGGACACCGGACGCACGTCTAACACCAACATAGCTGTTACCGCTTTGCAATAGGGTGACTACTGTCGTACTTTGTGGTCATGGCAAATGACTGTTGGACGGTCAACTGTTTGGTGAAAGACGTAGCGTTCTTGCGACTTCCCCTCTGGAAAGATGACCGACTACCAGCAGCAGCAGCAGTAGTAGGCATACCGCTGCAGGATTCCTCAGATGAATCCCGTATTGAAGAGGACTCAGTCTGGCTGGTGACATGGCCTGCAGGACTAATTCTGATGGAGATCGTGGAGGAAGTTGACGAGGAGGGTGTTGGTGGTGTGTATCCAACAGGACCAAGGGATTTAGGTGTTCCTGGACTGTTGACGGTCCTAGCCACAGGTCCTGAACTAAACACTGAATTATGAAGGTTCTTCAGGTGATGTAAAAGGGAGGATGTCCCTAGGTGGCCAAGATCCTTACCCCTGCTTATTTGAGCTTTACATAAGCTACATATGGCCATACATTTGTTGTCCGGATTGGGATAAAAATAACTCCAGACAGAAGAGGTGGATTTTTTGGTCTTCTGACCAGGCATGAAGATGGGCTTTTTCATCCCATGGACAACAACTGTTTCCCCCCCTGGTGGCTCATTTATGATAACCACATCAGCATCCTCCTCGTCAAGTTCCTCCTCAGCGCCAGCTACATCAATATCCTCCTCCCGGTGTGCAACATTCACACCTTCATTAGCCAAATCTGTAACTGGACTGTGGGTGATCCTTCCAGCATATGCAGAGGGCGTGCTGCAAATGGTGGAAGGAGCCACCTTTTCCCGTACAGTGATGGGAAGGTCAGGCTTCGCAACCACCAACACCCTTGGTCTCGCCTTGGGGATTTGTGATGCCATCTCTTTAGAAGGCAGAGTTGTTTGCTGTGTTGTTGATGACAGCTTAAGTCTCTTCAATTTTTTAGAGGGGTGGGGAGGAGGAGGGCTTAGATCCTTGGGTGAAGCTGAACCACTAGTCATGAACACGGGCCAGGGCCTAAGCCGTTCCTTGCCACTCCGTGTCGTAAATGGCATATTGGCAAGTTTACGTTTCTCCTCTGATGATTTGAATTTTCTTTTTTTACTAATCGTAGTGAACTTTGGCTTTTTGGATTTTACATGCCCTCTACTAGGAGATTGGGCATCGGCCTTGTCAGACGACGTTGATGGCATTTCATCGTCTATGTTATGAATAGTGGCAGCAGGTTCAGCATTAGAAGGAAGTGGGTCTTGATCTTTCCCTACTTTATCCTCCAAATTTTGATACTCCATTATATGCAGCACACATTGTATTACAGTACTATTTTTTAAATACTGCTGGAACAGTGAACAATTTTTAATAGATTGCAGTATAAATGTTTCTGGACTGCAAGAACAGAGAACAATTTTTAATAGATTGCAGTATTAATGTTTCCAGACTGCAAGAACAGTGAACATTTTTTTATATATTGCAGTATTAATGTTTCTGGACTGCAAGAACAGTGAACAATGTTTAATAGATTGCAGTATTAATGTTTCTGGACTGCAAGAACAGTGAACAATTTTTAATAGATTGCAGTATTAATGTTTCCGGACTGCAAGAACAGTGAACAATTTTTTATATATTGCAGTATTAATGTTTCTGGACTGCAAGAACAGTGAACAATTTTTAATAGATTGCAGTATTAATGTTTCTGGACTGCAAGAACAGTGAACAATTTTTTATAGATTGCAGTATTAATGTTTCTGGACTGCAAGAACAGTGAACAATTTTTTATAGATTGCAGTATTAATGTTTCTGGACTGCAAGAATTTTATTTATACTTTTTAAAAAAATATATTTTTTTTTTAAATGATTTTTGTATGAATTTTTTTTTATTTTTTACAATTTTTTTAAAGATTTTTTAATACTTTTAAATTAACTATGCACTTAGCAGAACAAAGCACAGGACAAAAGCACCACTGTACTCAGCAGCACAGAGCACAGGACAAAAGCACCACTGTACTCAGCAAGGACAGAGCACTGGACTGATGCACCACTAGACTCAGCAAGGACAGAGCACTGGACTGATGCACCACTGGACTCAGCGAGGACAGAGCACTGGACTGATGCACCACTGGACTCAGCAAGGACAGAGCACTGGACTGATGCACCACTGGACTCAGCAAGGACAGAGCACTGGACTGATGCACCACTGGACTCAGCAAGGACAGAGCACTGGACTGATGCACCACTGGACTCAGCAAGGACAGAGCATTAGACACAAGTAAAGAGCACCACTACACTATACACCCTCCCTCTTCCCTGATGTCAGGCGAAATGAAGATGGCGGCCGCAAGGTGAGTATTTATGACATCCGAGTCTCGCGAGATCAGACGCGAGACTTGGATGCCATAGCCTCGTTTTGGATTGAATTGGCGGCCGTAAGTACCCGAACAATGCTCGGATCCCGTCGGATCCGCACTGTTCGGGTGGGCTCCGATTAGCGGAATCCGAGCCCGCTCATCCTTAGATGCCGGGCTAACTCCGAGCGCTACTGAGGATATTGATGAGGATGGTGTGGTGGGTGTATTTTGTAGCCGTCGGGATGTCGGTGACCGGAGGGTCTTAGCTGATGATGGAGTGCTTGTATTTTTTTTGGAAGAACTTTCAGCTTTTCCCAACACTTTGCCATGAACTCTCGTTAAATGGCATAACATAGACGAGGTTCCAAGATGGTTAAGGTCCCTCCCTCGACTGACTGTGGCTTGACATACACTACAAATGACTATACAATTGTTGTCTGGATTTGGGTAGAAATAATTCCACACATAAGAAGTGGATTTTTTTGTTTTATGCCCAGGCATGACAATGACCTTTTTCTTGTCACGTGCCAGAACTGCTGCCACTGGTGCAGGACTTACACAAACAACATCATCCTCATCAACATCCTCATTAGCGCCCACGTCGCCTACACAAATCTCTCCCTCATCCTCTTCTAATTCCAAAGTGGCATCCTCAATTTGGGTATCACCGGCTACACTCGGGCAATTAAGGCACACATCAGCAGAATGTTCACGATTAGACATCCCACTGTTAGATGGACTCTCCACAAGGATTGGTGTCATTTGTGTATCAGAGCAAACATTATCCTCTAATGCCTTACTGTTATCTTGCAGCTCGGCTTTGACGCGTAACAGTAGTTGTGCACCAATTGTAGGCTCGGTAACTTTTTGGGATCTGCCACTAATAGGCAAAGGTGAAGGCCTCATTCTCTCTTTGCCACTGCGTGTGTAGAATGGCATGTTGGCAATTTTTTTTTTATTGGCACTTAACTTTTGCTCAGTAACATTTACTTTTTTGCTTCAACACAGTAAAATTTTTTGGGGGTTTTGTTTTTTGGACTGATTTAGAAACACTGTGTAGTTTGACATCGCCTTGCCCAGATGACGTACTGGGAACACTAACATCAGGACTGGTGACAGAACCTGGTTGCTCATTCTGATCATATGTGGACTGCTTTGAATCCATTCTGAGCACAAAGCACTTGTAGTGGTAAAAATTATTTGGTAAGATACTGCTGACAAATATGACTTTTGACAGCCAGAAATATTTATGCACAATTATGGGGGACACCCCAAAAGCACTAGGGAGTGCTAAAAATTATTTGGTCGATGCTGCTGACAGATAGTAATTTTGACAGCCAGAAATATTTATGCACAATTATGGGTGACACCCCAAAAGCACTGGGGAGTGCCAAATATTAAAAAATAAAAATAAACCTCTATCCTCCTCTCTTCTCTAGCGATTTATGTTACAGCAATTGGAACAAGAATATTGTATTCTCTGTCCCTGCTCTAATCAGCCTGTGACTACACCCTGCTCTCTCCCTCTGTCAAATGGCGATGGATTGCTGTGGTGGCAGGTATTTATAATCTTGAAGTATCGTGAGAACCGAGCAACGAGATCAAACGACGTCACGATGACGTTCGGCCTTGATTTGGATTCGGAGCAGGCGGGAGAGTACCGAGCTACTCAGCTCGGTACTCGGATACCCAAAGTTCGGGTGGGTTCGGTTCTCGGGGAACCGGACCCACCCATCTCTACTTTAAACCTCTCTAATACAGCAGAAACAAATAGCCATCTTGTGTACGAAAGAACATGAAAACTATTTTTTATTAAAACCATAATATATACCCAAAGGACGAAGAAAGCACCAATCAACGTCAGAGATACAATCACAAACAGTCAATCACAAGCGGTTCACTAGTGCAGGAGTCTCTCATCATCATCATCTGCTGTTTGCATCTACACCTGGCCACCCACAAATAGTACAACTGTGCCAAGCATATATGCATGCTTTGCGCTGTCTGCATCCGTTTACTATAGTGTGAATATACCTAACATTTGAACTTCATTCCAATCCATAGCAGCAGATTGTATGGTGTAAAAACACTTGTATGACTTCTCTTTCCTGGTGGTAACCCGAACTGATACTTAGGGGCGTATTCAATTGTTCCTTTGGCCGCCGGAAAAATGAGCGCTCTAAAACTATTACCGTTAATACGGTAATTACTCGCTGAATTTCAGCTCCGAGATGAAATTCAGCGAGTAAACTACCGTATTAACGGTTTTTACGCGCAATATTACCATATAAACGGTAATAGTTTTAACGCGCTCGTTTTTCCGGCGGCCGGAGGAACAATTGAATACGCCCCTTATTGTTTTATATCTCATGAGCTTATTGTTCTTAATATGGTATGAAGAACTTCAGTCAAGTGGTGAACCTTTGGACAAAACATTTGATTGCAAAATGGAGCTACCCACTTTGTTACTTTAGTATTTATATGTGCTAAATGTTTGGTCATTTGTCATTAAAAACATTATATTGGTAATTTTTAGTATCCTAAACAGGAAACATCATTTGCATTGACAAATAATATATTTGCAAATAACAAGCTACAAAAAAACAAAATGTAGTTGGTTTACAGGTTCTAGCAGTAATCCCATATCTAACAATATACACTCAGGGAAAACATTACATATGATGCAAGGAGTGGCACAATTAAGAGTTACTATGCTAAGTAACATGCTGGTTTTTTACCAATAAAGAAAATATTACATACACAACATGCTGTTGTTTATCCAGAAGGATAAGACGAGAACGCACATCTTATCACAGCTTGCGTTTCTATACTGGGATTTTCTTTAATAAGTTGTCTCCAGGCAGTTTTCGAGGAAAACCCCAAAGCCGTATTCTACTTATACCGCCATCTGGAGCGATGGTGATCTTCACGTGAGTTATGACTTCTTGTAATGATAGAGAGGTTCCATCAATGAAATGTCTCTTGTGGGGAAGAAGCTAAAGTAAAAAAAAATATTAAAAACACTTTGATTTAAACATTTTTTTACTTCTAAGTAAACAATGCAAATTTGCAATTTGGCAATTATTGTGTGTCCAAAACATTTTCAAACCACTTGTAATAAAATTCCCTTGTCATCTTCTTTTTTTCTTGACTTTTTGCCCTACATATGAATTAGCCTCTTACTAGCAATTTAAAAATAGACAACCCACTTATTATATATTGTTCCCCCCAACCCATATTTGGAGGAAACCCATATTTGGTACACATGGGGCTAATTATGTAAGGGGGAGTTATCTAAAAGTGAACAACCCCTTAATTTATATTTTTCTATATTTATTTTATTTCACCATAGAAAACATTGGGGTCTGTAGATAAAAAAATATAATTACTCAGAGAAACTGATGAATGATCATTTATGGTCAGTTCCCTTATGACTAAATGTGGTGCAGCAGCACGGCAGTGAGCAAGGGGGAGAGTTTAATAATAAAGTATAATGATGGTTATTGATGGACGGTTTAATAATGATGCTGAATGGAGGGTTATTGATTGTTGATGCAGAAGGAGTTAATAAGGACTATGTGAATTAGGGGGTTTAATCAGTATAATTATAATAATGAAGGGGAGATGATGGGGGGCAAGGTGATGAAGATAGGGGGGGGCAGGTTGGCGATAACGATAAAGGAGACATGTTGATAGGGTGATTATAAGAAAAGGAGGATGATGGAAGTATGATAGGGGAGGGGGCAATGGAATGGGGTGAGGGATTTAGTTGGCAATCATGATGTTATGGAAAGGAGTGAATGGGTTTGAAAAGCGAGAGGAAACAGAGACTGGACTTGAGGTGGGGATATAAAAGTGAAATGAAGAAGAGAATTGAAGGGAATAGAGAAGAGTTTTGATATGGATTGAAGGGGGTGTAATGTCTGTAAGAGAGTTGAGCTGTATGTAAAGACGATAAGGGATGTGTGAATGGCCCATTATTTATTAGCAGATACAAAATACCTATATAAAAATGTTATAAATCTTGAAAGAACACCAAAATATTTCCTGATTGTGCAATACACTCTGTCCCTTGAATGAGCAAAGCAAGAGCTGTGGATAGGTTTACTAGCATCGCTGGGTCCCCTCATCCTCAGGCCAAGTAACCACCGCACCCTCTGCAGTGGCTGTAGTTCAACCATTCCACCTACGTACACATTGCTCGACTTCCTGACAGGTCAGGTCCGGTCAGCATTGTCAGAATCACTAGGTGGAATTGATGATACCTGCCAGCAGTTGGCACTACTGAGTACTGAGGCGCGGAGTCTAACACGCCCCTGGTTTTCACCAGGAACCCCCTGCAAGGAGGTATGGACTTCGCTGCAAGGGACGTGCAGGTCGCGGCCCTCAGTATCAGTCAGCTGGCGAGGTAACAATTGAGGCAGCGGTGATAGCCCACCAGGATGCAGGATGGAAGAGTAGTCAGCAAGCCGGGTCAAAACCAGAGGTACGGATATAGCCAAATCAGAAGCAGGAGAATGGTCAGGAAGCTGGGTCAATACCAAATATCACTCTAAGCCAGAATCAGGAACCAAAGGAGAAGTCAGGAACAAGCCGGTGTCAGAATCCAAATAACAGCAACACAGGAACAAACGCTGGAGCAAGACTGAAGACCAAATACTCTGGCACTAGACATGTGTCAGAGGCTGCCTTATATACCCTAAGGTGCCTCCTGATAGGGTTAGGGAGATTTTGGCGGTAAGACATACTGGCTGCAGACAGGTGATCAGAGATAGTGTCCCGATGTTAGGCAACAGGACGTGGTTGCTTGGAAGGTGCAGGCGTTCGTCTCCTGCTCCAAGTGTCAGTGCGGAGACGGCGCCTGACAGTACTCTCCCCTTTCTTCTTTTTCAGGGCTTGCAAGGTCGCCTCTCACTCCTTCTTGAATTTGGCCAATAAGCGAGGGGCATGTATCTCTTGTACATCGATCCAAGATCTCTCCTCGGGGCCATAACCCTTCCAGTCAACAAGATATTGGTGGCAACCCCTGGAGATCCGGAAATCCAGAATCTGATTAATCTCATATTCCTCCCCATGATCAGTCTTTACTGGGACCGGGGGTGGGGTTCTTTTAACAAATCTGTTGAGAACAAGGCGTTTAAGTAGAGCAATATGAAACACATTGTGAATCTTGAGTGATGGAGGAAGAAGGAGTTTGAATGTCACAGGATTTATAACTTGAGTTATTTGAAAAGGTCCGATATAACGGGGTGCGAGCTTCATGGTGGGAACTCGAAGTCTTAAATTCCTTGTAGATAACCACACTTTGTCCCCAACTTGAAGTCTGGGGACTGGTCTACGGCGACGATCGGCGCTAGCTTTGTAGCGTTGGGAGGATTCCAATAATTTGGACTTCGCCTGAGACCATATTTGAGAAAAGTCCTGAATGAGATTCTGCACCGCCGGAAGCGCTGAACCAGGTTGGGAAAGTTCAGGAAGGAGAGGGTGAAACCCATAGGTAAGAAAAAATGGAGACGAACCAGTATATACATGCACCTGGTTATTATGAGCAAATTCTTCCCAACACAAGAAACAACTCCATTCAGCCTGATTACCCGAAGAGTAGGTCCTGAGAAATTGTTCCAAGTCTTGGTCGACCCTCTCCGTTTGGTCATTGGTTTGAGGGTGGTACCCTGAGGCAAACTTTAGATTGACCCCCAACTCTTTGCAGAATGATCTCCAGAACTTGGACACGAACTGTACTCCTCTATCCGAGATAATATCCTGGAGACAGCTGTGAAGACAGAAAATCTCCTTGATGAAGAGGTTAGCAAGGATAGAAGCCGAAGGAAGTCCCTTGAGGGGTATGAAATGTGCCAACTTGGAAAATCTATCCACTACCACCCAGATAGTATTGAATCCATGGCTAGCTGGTAAATCGGTGATGAAATCCTTAGGAATACTAGTCCATGGTCTCTCTGGAATAGGAAGTGGTACCAAGGGTCCTGCAGGAGGTGTCTTGTGTCTGGCACAGATTCCACAAGCGGCAACATAGACCATAACGTCCGCCTGGATAGAGGGTCACCAATAATACCTAGAAATCAACGAGAAGGTCTTCTTGACACCCACATGCCCAGCAAACAGAGAATCATGGGCCCACTTGAGAGCCTTGAGTGAGAAAGGAGCGACCAGGAGGAGGAACCTTGGTTCTGGTGAAGGCCACAATGGTAGTAGGATCCAAGATGGTTGTGGGTGTGGGGGCGGGTTGAACATCTTTATCATCAAATGACCGAGAGAGAGCATCCGCCCTGATATTCTTAACCCCGGGTCAAAAGGTCAAAATGAGATTAAAACGGGCAAAAAACAAGGACCAGCGGGCCTGACGTGGGTTCAGACACTGAGCTGTTTGCAAGTACGTTAAGTTCTTATGGTCCGTGTAGACAGTAACAGGATGCTCAGCCCCCTCTAGCAAATGTCTCCACTCCTCTAGTGCTGTTTTGATGGCCAATAACTCTTTATCCCCGATACCATAGTTTAATTCGCTGGAGGAAAATCTTCTGGAACAGAAACCACAGGGATGAAACTTTCCATCAGAATGTTTTTGTGAAAGAATGGCTCCTATGCCAATGGAGGATGCATCAACTTCAACAAAGGCCGAGACAAGTCAGGTTGTAGCAAAATAGGGGCTGAGAACGCCCTTTTTAATGACTGGAAGGCACTGAGGGCTTCAGCAGACCAAGATTTTGCTGCTCCCTTGCGGGTGAGAGCAGTAATGGGAGAAATGAGAGTTGAAAAGTCTTGGATACAGTGCCGATAATAATTGGCAAAGCCAATAAAGCGTTGGATCGCCTTAAGGCCCAATGGTTGTGACCAATTGAGAATGGCAGCCACTTTCCCAGGATCCATGGAAAGACCAGCACCGGACACAATATATCCCAGGAAGTGGACCTGAGAGGCTTCAAAGACACACTTCTCCAGCTTGTAGTAAAGGTGGTTGGAGCGTAGTCGAGAGAGAACTTCCTTGACGTGACCTCTATGGGATTCTAAGTCTCTGGAGAATATAAGTATGTCATCCAGATAGACAACGACTGAGAGATAGAGTAGGTCTTGGAAGATGTCATTAATTAACTCCTGGAAGACCGCTGGAGCATTGCATAGGCCAAATGGCATCACCAGGTATTCATAGTGGCCATCCCGAGTGTTAAAAGCGGTCTTACATTCATGGCCCTCACAAATCCTAATCAAATTATAGGCGCCCCTGAGGTCTAGTTTGGTGAATATTGTGGCACCTTTGATCCGATCGAATAACTCGGAAACCAGGGGTATGGGGTACCTGTTCTTCACGGTAATGGCATTGAGTAGTCTGTAGTCGATGCATGGTCTTAGAGAACCATCCTTCTTCTTTACAAAAAAAAAGACTGGGTCTGAGAGCGTGACATCTAATAGGTAGGTTATTGAGGCATCGATCAGCGCAGAGCGGACCCCAGGAAGTAACCTGAGCATGATGCCAATCAAATTGGGGTGAATGGTCCCTTAACCAGGGTAGTCCTAATATTACCGGATTAACAGTCTGTGGAAGGACTAGAAACGAGATCCATTCAAAATGGAGGAGACCAACTTGCAGTCGGATCGGCCAGGTGGCCTGAGAGATAGATCCATTGGCCACTCTGTTACCATCCACCGCTGTCAGAACCAAGGGTTGCAATAATGATTCCAGGGGGAGATGAAGGTTAGCTGCTAAGGATGCAGAAATAAAGTTTCCAGCTGCCACTGAATCCACGAAGGCCTGAAGGGAGACCGGACCCTGGGAATATTTATGATGATGGGCATCAAAAAGTCCATCTTGTCTGGGAAATAAGGGAAGGATGTACTCAGTACTAGACCGGCTGTCCCGGCACCAACTAGGATCTGTCGTTTACCGGTCTCTTGGGACACTGAGATAGAATGTGAGAGGGATCAGCGCAGTAGAGGCATAGATGGTTTTTAAACCTTCATTCCCACTCCTCCACAGTTAGACGAGAACGCCCGATCTGCATGGGCTCCTCAGGTAGAATTGGTGGGTTCTTTAAAGTGGAGACCAAACGTGGACTAGCCCAGCGAGATTGTTCTCGTTCCTGATTACGCTCCAAATACCGGATATTGACCTTGATACATAAGGAGATCAGATCATCTAAGGTAGCTGGTAAATCCCTGGAGACCAACTTGTCCTTGATCCGATCTGTCAGCCCCTGCCATAAGGTAGATATAAGGGCCTCATTATTCCAGTTCAGTTCAGAGGCGAGAGTTCTGAACTGAATCGCGTACTGACCCACGGGAAGGCTTCCCTGACGAAGCTTCAAAATGCTGGAGGCCGCAGAGGCAACTCGACCAGGCTCATCGAACACTTTTCTGAAGGTTTGTATGGAGGAGGATGGATTTTGTAACAGGGGGTCATCATGCTCCCATAAAGGAGAGGCCCAGGCAAACGCTTGAACCATGAGTAACGAAATAATATATGCCACCTTGGCTCGTTCTGAAGAAAAATTTCCTGGTGATAGCTCAAACTAGATAGCACATTGGTTGAGAAACCCAATGCACTTTCTCGGATCACCACCAAATTTTTCGGGAGGTGGGATGCGAATCCCTTCAGTAGGATTAGGTGCAGCTGAAGCAGGAGAGCCAACGGGGGTGCGGGAGCAACAGATACTCCGGGAGGAGTCAGGGTTCTCTGGAGGGTATCCATGTGTGTAGCTAGTCCCTGAAGGCATTGCAGAAGCGGAGTCTGGTTAACCTCTTGTTGATCAACTCGGCGAGTCCGGTGCTGCAGGAGGTCAATAGCAGAGAGATCACCGGTGCCTTCGGCATTTGATATGGCCAGAGTATACTGTCAGAATCACTAGGTGGAATTGATGATACCTGCCAGCAGTTGGCGCTACTGAGTACTGAGGCGCGGAGTCTAACACGCCCCTGGTTTTCACCAGGAACCCCCGCAAGGAGGTATGGACTTCGCTGCAAGGGACGTGCAGGTCGCGGCCCTCAGTATCAGTCAACTGGCAAGGTAACAATTGAGGCAGCGGTGATAGCCCACCAGGATGCAGGATGGAAGAGTAGTCAGCAAGCCGGGTCAAAATCAGAGGAACGGATATAGCCAAATCAGAAGCAGGAGAATGGTAAGGAAGCCGGGTCAATACCAAATATCACTCTAAGCCAGAATCAGGAACCAAAGGAGTCAGGAACAAGCCGGGGTCAGAATCCAAATAACAGCAACACAGGAACAAACGCTGGAGCAAAGCTGAAGACCAAATACTCTGGCACTAGACATGTGTCAGAGGCTGCCTTATATACCCTAAGGTGCCTTCTGATAGCATTAGGGAGATTTTAGCAGTAAGACATACTGGCTGCAGACAGGTGATCAGAGATAGTGTCCCGCTGCTAGGCAACAGGACGTGGTTGCTTGGAAGGTGCAGGCGTCCGTCTCCTGCACCAAGTGTCAGTGCGGAGACGGCGCCTGATAAGCATCACCCTGCGCTGTGACCTATTTAAGTTCACTTTCAACTCTCTGCTGCTTCTCTCTTCCAGAGTTTCCCCTCTTGGAGCTCAGACACACTCAATCACATAGCAGTCGAGTTAACTCAAACATAAAGTAGAAAGGTTAGCAACTCTGGCTCAACCAGAAATACATTCCAATACAGTCCCCACTGGGACCCTTAAGTTACTCTTTTTAAACTAACACTATTTTTAAACACTTGGGTACCACAATCTACTGCAGCCAGGGCCTGATTAAGGGTTCTGGCCGCCCTAGGCTAATACGGCCGCAGCGCCCCCCCCCCCCTCCTCCGAATATATAGGTGTATAGGAACACTCCTGAATATGAATGTTCAGGTGTATTCTCCAGCATTCAAATTTAGACAGATTGTGCCATTGTCTCTTACCTGTCCTTGCTCTTCTCTCTTGCAACTTTGTTATCCTCTCGCTGGCTTCTGGAAAGTTGGCGTCCTTTTTTGAAAATGCAAAAATGTATTATAATGCAAACCCTGAATGATTAGGCCCTTTAGTTAAAATAAAACACTCCATTATGGCCAGCTAAAAGTACCCCATTGGACAGGCATATATAAGCAATATCTGAATATTTGTTGTCAATCAAATACAAACCTCTACCAGCCCCATCTCACTAATATTTAGTATTATAGTGATTGCTGAGACCACCCATGTGACCACCACAATCATGAGATTCTGCCCCCCAAAGCTGCTCTATTTTTTAATTACCCCCTGCAGCCATTTTCCTTAACCACAACCCCCCCCGCACAGCCATTTTCCTTAACCCCTGCTGCAGCCATTTTCTTTACCTCCCACCCTGCATCCATCCCCCTTGCAGCTATTTTCCTTACCTCCACTCTGCTAGCTATCCCCCCCGTCACATCAAAACTCCCCCAGTCACATATATCAGCCCCCCTCCTCTGCCCTCCTTCATACATATCAACCTCTCTACCTCCCTATAGATTTTCATGGCAGCCCCCCCCCTCCCACCCTATAGATTTGTATGACAGTCCCCCTCTCCCTCCCTATAGATATGCAGGGTAGTCCCCCCCCCCCTTCCTATAGATATGCATTGCAGTTCCCCCTCCCTAAAGATATGCAGGGCAGTTCTCCCCCTCCCTATAGATATGCAGGGCAGTTTCCCCCCCTCCTTATAGATATGCAGGGCAGTTCCCCCCCCTCCCTATAGATATGCAGGGCAGTTCCCCCCCTCCCTATAGATATGCAGGGTAGTCCCCCCCCCCTTCCTAAAGATATGCATGGCAGTTCCCCCTCCCTATAGATATGCAGGGCAGTTCTCCCCCTCCCTATAGATATGCAGGGCAGTTCCCCCCCTCCTTATAGATATGCAGGGCAGTTCCCCCCCCTCCCTATAGATATGCAGGGCAGTTGCCCCCCCTCCCTATAGATATGCAGGGCAGTTCCCCCCCCTCCCTATAGATATGCAGGGCAGTTCCCCCCCCTCCCTATAGATATGCAGGGCAGTTCCCCCCCCTTCCCTATAGATATGCAGGGCAGTTTCCCCCCCCCTCCCTATAGATATGCAGGGCAGTCCCCCCCCCTCCCTATAGATATGCAGGGCAGTTCCCCCTCCCTATAGATATGCAGGGCAGTTCCCCCCCCCTCCCTATAGATATGCAGGGCAGTTCCCCCCCTCCTATAGATATGCAGGGCAGTTCCCCCCCCCCTCCCTATAGATATGCAGGGCAGTTCCCCCCCCCTCCCTATAGATATGCAGGGCAGTTCCCCCCCCCTCCCTATAGATATGCAGGGCAGTTCCCCCCCCTCCCTATAGATATGCAGGGCAGTTCCCCCCTTCACTTACCTGTAGTTGTGCCAGCGTCGCTCCTCTCCTCAGATCAGCAGATAGGAAGTGAAGACGTCCTGCTTCCTGTCTGCTGCACAGCAACAGGCAGCCTGGCGATTGGCTGTGTGTTGCTAACCACTGACCACCAATGCTTTTGATCGTCGAGCCCTCCACCCCCCCACGGCGATCCCCAGCGGCGACCCCCCCCTCCCCCACCCCAGAAAAAAAAATGAATGAAGAAAAAAAAAATGTAAAAAATTTTTTTTTTAAAAAAATAAAAAAATACCCACAGTGCAGCGCCCCCCGGGACCCAGCGCCCCAGGCTGCAGCCTGGTCAGCCTAGTGGTTGATCAGGCCCTGACTGCAGCCAAACACTCACTTTTTACAAAGGCGTCACTCACTCTCCCTCTCGACATATGCATGATATAGCTAATTATATTGTTCTACTGTGAAACTTTAAATAATAAGTAAAATCTTAGATTGCAAACTCATTTTAGTCAAAAGCATCTTTAACCTATGTCTCCCTCAATATAAAAGGCTGCATTATATGCTAGTGCTTTAGAAATAAAAGATAATAATAATTGTGCCATTGCAAGCAGTGTAAGTCATAGGTTTTGGTGTCGTTTTCAAGATTTAATTTTCATTTTTGACATCTGGTCTAACACTATCCTGATCAGCTTACATAGTAAAACTGATATTTATAAATACCTGTGTAACAGGGAGAAGCGTTTTCCATTTGTAATTCAAATTCACATCCCATTTTTCTCTGACATTCTCTTCTTCCTCTTTAGGTGTCAGGACACAACATTCAATTTTGCACGAATTTGGTGCATTACCTGTAAAAACCATTACACTGCTCACAAACAATCTATACAAATGCCCTTGATCTGGCGGATATACATTGTAGAAACACAAAACCAAAATAGGCCATAGAATATGGAAGACTATATTGATCATGCTTGTTAATGCTTCCCCATTGTCTATTCTGACCAATTGGGGCTTGAACTAGCATGGAATCCCTATAGATACCCTAACAACTAATTAAACTTAGAGCTGCTGAAAAAATCTTCTAAAAAATCTACAAAAAAATTCTTCCAGTCATTAAGGTTTAAGCAGTAAGATGATTTGAAAGAAACATACCTTTAAAGTGATTAGTATCTATTTCTAGGTGTGTTATTAAGCCTGGATGACCAAGCCGAAACACTGTCCATTCATTTCCCGGGATTTGGAGGATTCCGTTACGGTCAGCCTATAAGATAGTTGCTTAAAGTGTGACTATTGAATAGATCATATCTTCTCAAACAATAGTCTAAACATGTACAAAACCTTTGTAGTCACATAGTTTGCAAGTACAATTTTTCCTTCCAGAAATCGGACACAAATCCAACCAATCTCATAGAGTATTCCTCGGAAGTGTCACTTGAAGCAAGGTATCCACGTTGCCTCATGGCAGGCACAGTTCTTCTCCACATCTTTTTATTTATTACGTGGAACTATTCACTATATATTTTTTATGCCAACCACTTTTCCCCATCATCTCATTAAATATTTTGCTCTATGCTGATACTTCTGAATAATTTCTGATGACAACATGAAGCAAGCAAAATACTTCCTAAAAGATCATCCTTTTCAAATTCCTAGCCTATTGGTTGAGACAAAAAAAAACAATGGTCCAGTCGACATTAAAAATGGGTTCTCAAGACATACTTGCCGATTCTCCTGGAACATCATGGCCCCATCTCCCCTGTGTGATGCCGTGATTGTTTCATTACGAGGTGGGGCCGTCGTTCTGCACATTGCATTATCACACACACCCCCACACTTGGCCTTAGGACCTCCAAAATGTAGGCAAGTATGCTTCAAGACCCTCTTGCTAACCTCTTTTGTACTACTGACTAATACATCTGTTATTAATTTTTCTTTAATATATTTTATACAAGTGCCCTATTTCCTATTCAATATATTTTTGTGTATTTACGCATTTATAAAAAGTTATTAAAATAAAGCATAATATTAATTAAAAAGGTACTAAATTAAGTACCTGTGGTCTAGAGCCTAATACTTGACTTGATTTTTTTCCCTATTCATTTTTTTGTAGTACTGATTTAAAAATCTTTAGCCTCTCTACAGGTCTTCAGATCCATACTTACATATATAGTTTGTTAAGGACCTCCTAATTAATAAAACAATAATATCATCAAACAAAACACTTGATCTGTTTCTTCCTGAATTCTAAAAGGAATAACTTACTGCTTCCACCCACTCGTACCTCTAGTCATGAAAATAATAAACATTAATAAGCATAATATAAATGTGCTTCTTGCAAAACAAAACACTTTGCTTACCTTTAAGATAGGAGGCCTATCTAATCTTCGGGCAGTCTCCCACCCATCACCCATGTCAGCAGCTCTTCCTAATCCTGCATTTTAATGGCAACATTAAAATTTAACAAGAAAAAACACAAAATAATTTTTTAAGTGCCAAAAGAAAAAATAATTACATTTTAATAATTTAATTACCATAGACCAATTGTTTAAAGGTGCAGTGCCACTATCATATTTTTGGGGGGCAGCGGAATGAACTTCCACTTCAGAATTCTATAGACATCAATGATCGTAGAATACAACATTTATGCATCTGAAGTTTGGCAACAGTTGGAGATTACAAAATGAAGTACCTCTTGAAAGGTAACCGCACCAAGTTTAAGAATCAGAGAATTATATCTTGTCACACAGCCCCTATTTTCCTGATTATACAGTTTTGTGTCCAGAATTGCTATTAATATTACTGGAGGGTGCACCCAAATTACTCAATAAATCAGATATGGGAATAAAGTGAAAAAGAGAGAGATATCTATTGAGGCACTCCGGGATGTGAATAAAACTAAATAAAATGTAATTTTAATTGGTATGTATTAAAATATGATTTCCATACACATAGCGAAAATAAAAAGCAAAAATTGTGAAAAAAAAGGTGATATAAAGTGTAATTTAAAATGCAGTCACAACTGCAATGCTCCACATGCTCACGTCACCTGTAATTGATAAATAAATATTTATTGATTTTATACTGCCACTCTGATTGTCTATGTATATATCCGGTTAATATCTGGCCCTAATCCAGAGTGATCATATATCTAAATATCATTTATATAAGTATGAGTTGATAATCATATCACCAACCCAACTTGGGAAAGCGATTGTTGATGTTAGTCCCTTGCAAATATAGATCTAAATGCCCCAGGGTATCTAGTGTCGAATATCCGGGCACAAAAAGTATTAGAAAGTTAAAGAAAATGTCTATTAACCTGACAGCAGTTGTTAATCTTGGGAACAGGTATTATACTACTGGTTGACTATTAGAATGGGGGTTATCAATCTTGATTGTAGCTAGGTCACAGGTATAATGGCTAGGTCCTCATATCTAATTATTGGGGATCTCCTAGCTTGAAGGACAAGATTCTTTGAATTGCAGTGTTAACGGCTAATTTAGCATTCAGTGCTGTCCGTTTGATCTCATATTATATATATTCACTAGTACTAAATATTGTTGTTCTTATATTTAAACTCAGAGTAAATTGCCCAGGTGTTCAATTAAAAAATTGTTCATTTTACTTTTCCCCTTTTTTCACCTAATTCGTCTAGAAATATGAATTAAATTAAGTCACTTATATAATTTCACTTGTATTCTATTTTTTATTTATTTATACTCAAGTATGTTGAATTTTAGAAATTTGAACTCACTTATATTGAGAGATCTATCACGACGGAACACCGGATAGATTCACTATAATTAGGATTTTCTTTACAATTTGTTATGGCTCTAGTTAATAAGTATGAGATTTTTAGAATCTCTCCAACAATAATGTATTTAATTTTATAATCGGTTAAGGACACAACAATATGGGTGATATAATACTCAACAGAGTAAGATGGATCTATATTAATACTACTACATGACATTGTAAGTGTTTAAACAATAATTATACAAACCTCCTATCCGCTATTATGACTTCTTACTATGAATGTAACAAGACAGTCCTCGTGTCTTGAATGAATGAAACATGCTCCAACCAATAGGAGTTTTAAAGGAATGAGACCTGGCAAGAGATAGGTTAGAACTGTTGTCAATCACTCCTATATGAAAGATCCTTGGATTGGCTTAATCTGAATGACGCGAATATGGGGGCTTGGCTCCCACACTATAAATAATTTGTCAGTACTATGTTCGGCTTGCCCTGACAAAGCATATCAGCGAAACGCGCCTTGGCGTTCGCTCCACAGCTCACCTTATGCCGCTGTAATTTATTTTGACACTAATGCCCTATCAATAGCAATTGTATGCAGAAAGCCCTGAAGGCGCTTGAACAGATATGCTGATATTATAATAGCTCTCTATATAAAGGGATATGATCTAGCTCTATTACAAATACAAATGACTAAATATATATAAGGACATAGAGTAGACTATCAGCGCTTCAAATACTACTATAGAGTGGAAGAGAATTTAGAAGAGAGCATATGTGTATTATACTATGGGTTCAAAAGCGAATAATTAAACCTGACAACAGCGGATATATGAAATAGGGGACCATTCCAGCTATTATAGATATCTAACTAATATAACTCTAATCCAGAACTTATGAATTTAGGTGAAAGGACGGATAGTGTGTTTTGGTACTAATATACAGCTAAAACAATTTATAAGGAACACCTGGGCAATTTACTCTGAGTTTAAATATAAGAACAACGATATTTAGTACTAGTGAATATATATAATATGAGATCAAACGGACAGCACTGAATGCTAAATTAGCCGTTAACACTGCAATTCATAGAATCTTGTCCTTTAAGCTAGGAGATTCCCAATAATTAGATATGAGGACCTAGCCATTATACCGGTGACCTAACTACAATCAAGATTGATAACCCCCATTCTAATAGTCAACCAGTAGTATAATACCTGTTCCCATTGCATTGTTCTTACATAAGGAACAAGATTAACAACTGCTGTCAGGTTAATAGACATTTTCTTTATCTTTCTAATACTTTTTGTACCCAGATATTCGACACTAGATACCCTGGGGCATTTAGATCTACATTTACAAGGGACTAACATCAACAATCGCTTTCCCAAGTTGGGTTGGTGATATGATTATCAACTCATACTTATATAAATGATATTTAGATATATAATCACTCTGGATTAGGGCCAGATATTAACCGGATATATACCTAGACAATCAGAGCAGCAGTATAAAATCAATAAATATTTATTTATCAATTACAGGTGACGTGAGCATATGGAACATTGCCGTTGTGACTGCATTTTAATTTACACTTTATATCACCTTTTTTTTTTCACAATTTTTGCTTTTTATTCTCGCTATGTGTATGGAAATCATATTTTAATACATACCAATAAAAATTATATTTTATTTAGTTTTATTCACATCCCGGAGTGCCTCGATAGATATCTCTCTCTGTTTCTCTTTATTCCCATATAAAAATGAAGTACCTGCCTTTCTTCTAGTCATCATGTTTTGACTTTGTAGCTAGTTCGGTTAGTTTGTAGATAATCTAAATGCTAATTCCCGAATTGAAATCAGAAGTTTTCAACATTTGCACAAAAACATTTACTCTTAGTTTTAAATGTTGTGTAATGTTAGCATGGCGGACTGGTTATCTGGATATCTGCCAATTCTGGAGTTCGCGAGACGGATCTTTGTGCCACTACACACTGTGCACTCCGAATGCTGCGCTATACTCTGTCAGTGGTGGCATCATAAATACTGAGGTACCCAGTGAATGCTGGTGCCCTCTGTGAGGCTGAGAAACTGTTTTGGTTGTGTCCGTGTTCATAAATTGGTGCGATATGTTTGCCAGGGTTACTATTTACTCCTTGCACATCACTGTTAGCTTTGCCAATACAATGGCTCTTCTTCTTTACTATAACTATTCATTTTAATATTAAATTAGTTATTTGATATTTCTTTTTATACCTATGAGATTTCGGGGATGTCCGTAATGTGCATCACTGAATCCAAGACACACACTTCCATTGGCCATTGACAGAAGATCTTCCAAATCATTGGGGCCACATGAAGACCAGTCTCTTTGTCCAATGCCGTAGACTTTAAGGCGGGCTATTCCACCATCTGTGTAAATATATGATAGAGTTAGCTGCATTGAATTCCATTACTATCATTATGCTTCCCTGCAATAGTCTGCATGTTGTATGCAACTATGTATGCCTGCATTTTAACTGTGTAATAATACTCATCACACCACAAGACGGTAAGAAAATATTATATCTATTGTAGTCTTCATCCCATCTTTGGAACAATATTGTACCATGGTTTCATTCTGAGAGTTTCATTCTGGCTTCTGCCTTCTTTCCAATTACAGGTACCTGGGTAGATATTAAGTCGAATGTGTGTCCATCTTTCTCTTGAACTGACTTGAAAGTAATTGTGGCAGCAATCAGCGTATCCTGGTTTCAGCTCTGTCATTTCTAGAAGATAGTCCCACTTTTCTGAATGCAGCTAAAAGGAAGTAGTACATTTTTGTAAGTATCAAAACCTGAGAAAGTATCAAGCCAAGTCAGGAGGGCTAACAATCAGGGAATAAGAATCACAACAACAGTGCCAGCAAATGTCAGTATACTGAAGGGGACATAATCAATGATCGGTACATCATCCACATGAAAGGGAAGTCTAGTGACAACTCTACATGGGTCAGACCCCAAGCCAGCCGACGCATGCCACAAATACAGACTGAATTAAAACATATAAGTTGTACCACACATGCAAAACACACACAGAGCTCATCTCTAATTGTCAACATTATAACTGGGTACTGGCCAGGTGAACATTTACCTGAAAATACACGGCATTCCAAAGAAATTCAAACTACAGTGACTAAAGCAAAAATAAAATAACATAGTTTACAAAGAACCCTAATTGGTGACAGCAAGGGTTATTCACAGAGAACTCCTAATTAATCATCATCATCAACAACATTTATTTATATAGCGCCAGCAAATTCTGTAGCGCTTTACAATTGGGTGGGGTACGGAATAATGATGATCATTATTCCGACAAGACTTACCCCAACATCTTCACAGCGAACAGCTCCTTCCCGACCAGGCTCCAGGATGACTGATGTGACAACCGACTGCAAGGCATCGCGGCGAACAAAGAAGTCGGCCAGAGTTGATGTCGTCACTGGCGACTGCGACGCTGTTATCGGTGCTGTTAAGGGGGTAATGTAAGTATGCGGGCATGGACAATATCCCATGCCTTGTTCGTCGCGATGCCTTGCAGTCGGTTGTCACATCAGTCATCCTGGAGCCTAGTCGGGAAGGATCCGTTCGCTGTGAAGACTTTGGGGTAAGTTTTGTCGAGTTAGTCAGCATTGATATGCTAACTACCACCGCTACAATTGGGAACAAACAGTAATAATCATCACTGTGTAAAACAGACAAAAGAGGTAAGAGGGCCCTGCTCACAAGCTTACAATCGATAGTAATTAATAGACTTGAGTGAAAATAGAGACACATTCTGGCTTACAAGAAGTCTATGTTTCAATAGTGTATTATAAAATCTGTTTCTGCCCAAGGGACTACTCTGTCCCATGTCACTGTACTTATCCACACCTATCAAGGGATAGTATATTTTTGGTATGTGATGAATCTCCAGTTGCCCCAACTTGAGCATACTGCTCGCCACAAGGCCCCTTCCAAAAATATTTGCAACATTGGGACTACAACTCCCATTATTATTGTTTTCTTCCTTTTGTAAGGTATGTACAACTATATAGATATTCTACAGAACTGCTACTGCTTACCTTAACATTATTAAGGTTGTAATATCGTTATTGCTGCCTAATATTCTTTAAGATTTAAACACACTTCTGGTCTACAATGTACGCTTGCCATTTGTGTTAACTTCTCCATCTCATCTATATCGCCAATATTCAATTATCTGGTCTCAGGGTGTAAATTCATAGGTAACTACAGAGTGTAAACCCTCTTCATTACTACATGGCCCTAATCTTTGCAAAGAGTTCTACAGTAACAAGGTATTACTACACCGCCTTATATTTCCATAAGTGAGCTGGGTGCTTAAAAAGACAGTTACAGTCTGTTAAATACAATGCATCCTTATAATCTTCATACTTCTACAATTAAATTGATATGGTCTTCTTAGTGTTATTCATCTTCTAATGCAATGTGTATTATTATCGTCTTAAAATATTAATATTGTACTTCATTGTCCAGTTAATATCATACTTCAAGTATTCTGTATTTTATTGCCATCATCCAATTATCATTTTGCGGTTACATTTTCCAATACCTTTGCTTAAGAAACAATTTTTTATACACTTCCCACTACCTATTAAGTTTCAGGCTGTAGGTTAGACGGTCTTTTCAATAAATGTTTCAAGTGGCGTATCCCCTATACCTGCGAGTGTGTGTTCCTACAAATTGTATAAGGAGTCAAGTGGGGTTTTTTGGAGTCAACCCCTGGCCCCTGCAAGGACCAACAACCTGAAGGGTGAGTTCGACTGAGGTGAAGGACCTGCATTGAGGAAAATCAGGAAAATTTGAGACTACACTAACTGTGAGGTTTACCAAACCCTTTCCTCTCCAGGTCCATTGCGACACACCGAGGCACTTTCACACATCTAAAAAAACTTGTATACATCTTAACAAAGATTTTGTAATACAACTTCTATCTATGTCTCTTATTGTCTGCTACCTGTTCAACAGCTTTGAAATCTTTATCCGATGCTGCAGATCCCAATCTCTCTCCTCGTGGAGGAAATGCTGTCTTTTCTAAAAAGCCATAAGATTGAGAAAAATCGTGCACAAAACATGCTCTTCTTGCTACTTTTGTTAAAACAATAGTAATAATAATAAAATAATAATTATTATACTAATAATATTAATAATAATAATAATACAAAATTATACATACTGATAATTTCTAAATGTATCCAGTAGGGCTCATATTCCAGATGGTCTGTATGATATAGAAGGTCCAACTTTTCTTTGCCCGTTGTTCATTATAACTCTTTCATGGTGTTTGTTTTTTACTCATCCTAAATACTACCAAAACTACCTTTCACCAACTATATGGTATATTGCTAGCTGGTACTTCTATGGGGTTGGGTATGGCTGGACGATGATGGAAAATCCGACAGCGAGAAGACCTGCAAGAAAACAATGATTTAATGAAAAGACTACATGAATATTGACAGACTTTCCTTCAAAACGACTCTGCAGATATCCGATGGAGGCAGAAAGATGACAGGAACTCCTTCCGACTGGGCAGCTCTCCGGCAGCACTGTATGAAGTCAGTGCGACCTGAATGAATTAAAATTTAAAGTGGCAATGTCGGGACCACGCAGGTTAACTGCTTAAATCCTTCTGCCTCCATCGGATATCTGCAAAGTCGTTTTGAAGGTCAATATTCATGTAGTTTTTTCATTAAATCGTTGTTTTCTTGCAGGTCTTCTCGCTGTCAGATTTTTCGTAGTCGAGGAAGTGATTACCACCACTTCTATGATCTGTTCCTCTCTCCAGTATTTCAACCAATGTAACATTCAATCACTAGCAGCTCTGAGGAAGTGTTTTACAATGTAAAGTAGTTGTTGGAGTACCGGTAAGTTTTTATACATTTTTTTATTTATATAAAAGTTGGACAAACAGGATGTTGAAATGCGTGTGAGACCAACTCAAGGATTCACGTGAATATGCATGATGTTATTTCTACTTCAGAGACAAAGTAAGGATGACATTCCATTACTAACAATTTCATTGTCATAAAATAAATACCTATGTTTTCTGGAAATAACAGTTACCTTGTAAGCTTGCTGCCTGGACTGAAATGCGTGGAGCATAGTTTCCAGTGTAGAAATGTGTGTCTATATCAAATCCAAGAATTATCCCTGGTATTCCCAGCTCAATTATACACCAATCATGACCTAGGGAAAAATGCATGCATTTGTTCATTACAGTGAAATAGACAAACGCGGCAATTTATATTGTGTTATTCAAGTGAAATTTATATACCAAGAGAACTTGAAGTTGTCTGCTCATCATCATCACCATTTATTTATATAGCGCCACTGATTCCGCAGCGCTGTACATAAAACTCATTCACATCAGTCCCTGCCCTATTGGAGCTTACAGTCTAAATTCCCTAACACACACACAAACAGACGACAGAGACTAGGGTCAATTTTGTTAACAGCCAATTAACCTATTAGTATATTAACAACATTATGTGACTATTATATTATATTACTATTTGGTAAAATATTCCACATGCATACTGTAAACACATATCATAACTTACATAGGTCTGTACTATAAATATAGGAAATAATATAGAAAAGGTTCCTCTTTGCTACATGTTATTAGATAAGCTCCATTGTTTCTCACCTGGAATTCTCTTCCTCCTAGTCTCCCAACCATCCATCCATTTCCCATACTCTGTAAAGAGACCTGTTTTGAATTCTGGATCACATTTCTGCCAAATAAAAATAGCATAATAAGACAAACTCTGGGACCATCTACAGATCTTCCTGTAGGACAACCTACACGTCTCATTCCTTTGAAACAGTTTGAAGTAATTGCAGCATGCAGCAATAACTTAAAGACAACCGCAGTGGACTGTAAGACGAGTAGACAGTCCCATAAGGATCCAGCTGTCACATTTTATTCCAACTGATTGCACACTATTTTAAACCCCACATATTTACATAATACACATATTTAGTCAAGACCTATAAAAGTAATTTACACACCAAAAATCTGTGTCTGCAATGTTTTTTATGGGCCTACAACCGTCTGTTATCTGTCATACAAAAAATATTTATTTGGCACTACTAAGGTCAATTTGTACTGGTGCCTGGTCCACCTCTGATGCCATCACTTGAACAAAAAAGATTAAAATAGAACAAGCATTTTGTCACAAGTTCAGCAAGATTCTGTGTTTAATATGATGTTTCAGGGAACAACTTTCTAATCATTGGGATTATTTACTGGCCGTTCAGCACAGGGTTGAATTCCATAGGGGGAGAGGGCTCACGAAAAAATTCTGGTGGGTTGAAGAAGTGGAGATGTTGCCTATAGCAACCAATCACATTCTAGTTATCATTTATTTAGTGTATTCTACAAAATGATAACTAGAATGTGATTGGTTGCTATAGGCAACATCTCCACTTTTCAAACCCGCAGGAAACTCGCAACTTGATACATTTACACCCTGATCTAGGAGACCTCTAAGGTGGCAGAGAAAATGAACATGTGTGCTTTGTGTAGATTTGCCTTCTCAATTCCTTTATCTCTTATTTTTGAAACTCAGTGCAAAACTGGGTGTGTAAGTGTGCCTAATACGTACTTAGTGAGTAAGATCCTGCATGTGCTATTGACGGTGTGAGCTTCTGCTACCTTGCAAACAAGACCATCTTGGCTTGCAGATCCATGCTCTTCATGGAAAACTAGATGCACAAAAATAACTGTATATCACACCAGAGATCCCTTTCTCTCTGAGCTGTGCCAGTAGAAGACGTGATTGGCTTCGTCATCTGTGGCATGATGACACAGTTCAGATATTGTGTCTTATGTCCATGTATTGAAGCCTAAGCCTGTATTTAATCAAAGACTGACAGGTAAGACAACATGACTTCAGTAATGGAGACAGAAATGTAAAAGACACTAGAGATTCATTAGCTGCTTCTTTTTTTTTAACGCATAGTTGCCTACTCTCCCGGAATGTCCAGGAGAATCCAGCATTTCTGGGGGACCTCCCAGGAGAGCAGAGCAACCTCCCGGTTCTCGCCCCTGCAATAGATAAGTAGCGGGGGGAAGGGCTTAATGACGCAAATATTACGTCATCTTATCTCCGCCCCTGCAGTAATTGGCCAAGATTGTGACAAGCGTTTAGGGGGTGGGGCCAAAATGATGCATTTTGTCAAGCCCCGCCCCCGCACGCCCACCTCCCCCGGGATCTCCCTGAAGCCAACGAGGAAAAGTTGGCAAGTATGCACTATCTAGCTCTCAGAGGAGATGACAGAGGGAGCAGGACCCGGAGCAGCACAGGTGGTTCATGGTACATGGTACATGGTTCTCACTAAGCTGCCAGGTTGTGGAGAAGCTGCTATCCTTAGTACCCCTTATACCCTAATAGTTACACTCTTGTTATCTTGTATACATTCCTTATTATTAAAAACTTACTTTTAAAAGATTTTCTGCAGCAGCAAACCAGTCATCGGTTGCAAATAACACCTGTGAAATAAAGTTATATTTGTCCAGAAAATGCAGACTGTTAAATTACTTATCAGCCAGATATTTTTATTTTATTAACAGTAGTATCTATTGGAACAGTCAACAACATTGTACAACCAGAACTTTGTTCATGAAGGTAGGTGAACCGTAACTGTACTATTTGGTTTGCTCAAGAGCTGCATCAATGTTCTTTAGTCATTAATAATCTACAATATAAGTAAAAATTGTGATGACTGGATGTATATTTAAAACATGATTGTATCTGTAAGAGTGTAGGAAAGTTAGGTAACATTTAAGAGAGCAGTACATTAATGTTTAACTGACCTGTGTTCAGGTTGCTGTTTTCAGAACAGAGCAGAAACGTTTGTGCTGTCGTAATAACATGTTACAGATAGTGCATTATAACTATAAGTATATACATTTGATTGCTCACCCAATGAAATCTAAATGGTAATAATATACTAGACCATTAAGAACTCCTTTTTTAGTAAAATACATAAACAAACTGTGCACCCAGGGAGTGTAGAAAGTGATGATTGATTCTAACATTATTACAGTGTGCAGTCCAGTGTATCATTATTTCAACCCAAACTAAAAATATTTGTTTTGGATGGAGAGGTGTTAATCTAGAAAACAAGACATACTGGGCTCCCCAATAGCTCTACCATTCTGGCACCGCACTCCTATCCCTGTCGGCCCCGTTTCATGCAGGTGGGGTGGGAGTTTATGCCCCTCCAATGCTGATGAACTTTCCGTGGGCATCACTAGAGTCAAGGTAACTATGGTATTATTTTCTGTTAACTCATTTAGATCTCAGTTTCTTAAGAACTCTTAGTATCAGATTTGGGACTAAAAAGACCCCACTTGTGTACACTCCCAAATCATACATTATTTGTTTCACTTGGCCAATGTCACTGGTGGCAGTCAAAATTGCAATTGAGAGAATGCAGTCACTTAACCTGCCAACATTTTCATGTCGGCAGGTTAAGTGTCAGCATTCTGTCAATGCCAACACTTACATTATGCAGACAGGTTTACAATGTCGTCAGTGTGATTGGTGAGATTTGTCACCAATCACAGTGCCATCATTAAAAGAACATTGCCGCCGCGTCGGTGTATGGCCAGAATAATTCCATAATATTTATATGGGATTTAATATGTTTTGTCTATATGTATAATTGTCCCATCTGCTAAATATATAGTTGTACTCTGCTAAATACAGTGATGCAGGAAGTGACTCAGGGGGTAAATGTATCAAAGTCCGTTTTTTTCATCTCGCAGGAGATCGGCGTCTTTGCAGCTAAAATTTAAAGGGGTGCCGCTTTAAATTTTAGCAAACTCCACACAGATAAGGCCATGGTCGGGAATCAAACTCATGACCCCAGTGCTGTGAGGCAGAAGTGCTAACCACTAAGCCACCATGCTGACCTTAATTGTTCCCAGTTCCACTGCAAATACAAGACACAGTATAATTGACCCTCATTGTAAATTATTATAATTTTTAATGATAAACGTGAAAGTATTATACAGTGCGAAATGACATGACAAAGACAGATCTCAAAGATTGTATCTCTGGCACTTTGGAACTCAGTGAACTGGCTTGTTCCTTCACAAAACTCAATTCACAAAAGATTTTGCTCATTTGTAATTAAAATCCTGAGACCTAAGACAAACCACCCAAATACCAGGATGGATTTCCAGTTTAGCCATGCAGTGACTTACCAGATTGGACAGATCATCCGTTTGGACATTCTCAATCTAGTTTTGGGCTAGTTGGCAATACTTGTGTAGTCAGCATTATCATATAGCTCTATGATATCTATAGTCTAGTGTGATAAGGAATAACATTTTGTTTGTTACTATCTGTTAACTCATTTGGGTGCCTCTACTTAAACTTTTTATAGCTAAAACGTTCTGCACAGTGTTTACCTTTCCTCCAACAGTCTTGCAGGCCAGGTTATTCATCTGCACAAATTCTGGGACAGATTTTTGAACTCCATGTTCTCTTCTAGCAGTCATTTTGGTAATTGTATTAGGATTTACTATCATTCAAATATAAAAAACAAAAAGTGATAGGTTTTTCCAAATTACACAATTCTAGCTCAGTCTCCCTTACCTCAGGCACCCGTGCGTAAAGTGGCGAACAGGTTCCCTTGTATATGCAGATTTAATAACAACAAGGTCAGTTTAATGAAAGCACTTCATATGTAGTAGTGTACAGTGTACCAGTGTTATAATAAATGGGTTTTGCCTATGTCCCTCTGCAGTTGTGGTCACACCAGCCTATATACTCACACTAGCCATCACTTTGCCACCTTCAATCCTCAGCTGCTCTGAGGGCATTAGGAAGTGTAATCTCTGACTTCAGAGAGAACACTCACACTCACATTGCTCGACTCCAAGGCAGGATAGGTGAACAGGTCCTTGCTAAAGAACCTACTGAGGAAGCCACAAGTCAGTGGCAAAACAAATTTGACCTATCTTTGCGCTTCGCAGACTACTTCAGACACAGTTTGATTTATTTGTTTTATCTACACTTTATTATTTATATACTACTATCACCATATGGTTATATTTATATATATTATTCACACATAATATATTTTCATTTAGTTTTAAGTATAAATGATCTTTTTCTCTATTAATTATTTCCTGTTATAATTAGTAGTATATTCTTAAATCACATTCACTTATTTTCCTTAGTTTATTTGTGTCCAGTGTTTTCTACCTACCTCGCTATCCTGCTTTTCTCCACATGATATACTCACAAAATCATCTAATTATTTCATCCCACTCTCATCTCTACTTCTTGTCCATTCGTAGACAAATAACCTTTTACCCATCTACAATCACACCATTGTATTACCTCTGGACTTAACATTTCATGCCTATCTTCCAACAAATATATATTGTATTATCTATCCCTTAGAGCAACCCATCTATGAATAACATTAACTATAGACCCCCAGTACATTAGGAATAAAGAACATGCATCAGCTCCCATACCTCCTATAATTTACATAAGTCTCATTACTCTTTTACCTTACATTGTTTCAATTCTATTGCTCGTTCTGTTTTATTTACCCCATAACCCTTTCCCCTTCGTTACCAAATTTATTCCTCATATCTGGCTTTCATTTATGTTTTTAGCATTATATAAATATATATATATTTACACATATATATTTACACACATATATATATTATGTTTATAATATATTTCATTCTATTTGCAATGTTTTCATTCCATGTATATCTAATTTTTAATATAGACCATATAATTACGAGTTGTTATTTATGTTATTTTTACTTTTTATCACATTTATATTCCTGCACCTTCTTCTTGTCTCAGGGCCTGATTCATCAAGAAAAGTTAAGTAAAAAAAATTGAGTAAGTAGTCTCCTGGACAAAACCATGTTACAATGCAAGAGGTACAAATTAGTTTTTTATATTGCACATAAGTTAAATACTTTTTCATGTAGCACACAAATATCAACTTTAAATTTCAGTGTACAAATAAGCTATCAAGTATTTGTGTGTTACATGAAAAAACTGACAAAATTTAACTTATGTGCAAAATAAAAAACTAATTTGCACCCCTTGCATTGTAATATGGTTTTGTCCAGGAGACTACTTACTCATTTTTTTACTTAACTTTCTTTAATGAATCAGGCGTTCAGTCATCACACCTCTTCTATAAAATGATAATTTTTACTCTACTGACTTATTACGATACAGTTGTCTCAGCGTTTAATTTTCTTGCATCTTCACAACAATACTCCTCCTTAACAACAGCCATGTGTACCCCTGGCTATGGTGTGACACCACTACAGATATCAACCTACAAGGCATCAAAGTATGGAAATTAAGGATAAGTTTTAAAGATTTGTCCTATGAAGTTGAAGTTTGTCCCTGATAACCTACATTGGTTAATAAGTTTATTAGAAATATTAGAATCATGTATTGCTTCTACATCAGTTATATAATAAACACTTAATAAATATTTAATACATAATTTCAACGGTAAAACAGTAATTTTTTCTAAATGAATCAAAAGAGGTATATCTAAAGTTGTATCCATAAATGGAGAGAATGTTGATAATGACTTATCAGAATATTAATTTACTGTAGGTACTAAAAATCCAATTAACAGTGCTAAAGGTGGGTTTTCACTCAGTCTTACCTTATAAACAGGATTCCACATATATTGCAATCTCCTGACTATCAGTTAAAGCTCCTGAACTGGATGATCACACTGGTTAAATAAATGCAGCACAGACAGTTCTTAACCAACCTGTCAATCAGTTACTTCTGTTCTATCTTGATTTATTTTTTTTTAAATGTAAACATTGACCAATTTAAGACATCAGTGAGACCTGGGCAAAGATCACATTAATGGGCCTCCAATCCCTTTACCAAAATAGAAGTAGAAACTTGTAACTGTATTCAAAAAGTAGAATGCAGCAAATGTTCTTAAGAGGTTAAGGTTAGAGCTTGAGGCAGGTTTATTTCTAAATCTCTTAACATTTACCCAGAGAAAGCCAGGTCAACATAAACCCTACCCCTGATCCATGCAAAACATGCAGCCATTTCACACAAATCACGCCCTAATACCTCAACCCCGCCCACTTTCTAACAAAGCCATGCCCACTTCCCTGTAAACTTCACCTTTTTTAGGGTCTGGGGACCGGCACTGTCCCAATTAAATCTAGACAGTAGCTATGTATGCATTCACATGAACTAGGAAACTCCTCCCTATTACTGTTTGGTATATAATAATTAAAATGCATAGCGTGGAAGTTCCCAACGACTCACACATACCATTTGCATAACCATCTTCTTCAATCCCCAATAAAGACAAAGACACCAAATTAACGTTGGAATGAATAATAGGATTTATTAAAATGACTTATAAACTTAACCTAAAGAGGACTGTAAGGCGGACGAGAGCAGGGCAGTCAGCAAAAGCAAAACCAATAACGATGGAAATGTCAGACCATAGTACCACCAACCCAGGATCATACCTTATCTATTGGCCGGTGCTAAAATCTGTCCAACGGCAAGACTACACACCCTTATTAACTGCCAGTATAAACCCGAGGGTCCTCCTCACAGGCGGACATCCCCATACGATTACACCACGAACAAAGGGGGTAGTGACCTATGACAAGATGAACCGAGCACCATATGCACGCTTACTGACTCCACTGCTCTCCTACCCACGCCGCCATCTAATTCTATATATGCCGCCCGCCATCAACAGACCTAACCACCACTCTCAGGATCCAACTCAACTGGTCTATGAAATACCGAATCCCCTCATCTGAAAAATGCACCCCATCAGGTCTGAACATATGGGCATACTTTGCTTTTAACAATGGATGTGGTATAACCGAACCCCCTAGCACACGGAAAACTTTATTAGCTGATTTTTTTCACTTTCCTAATAACTGCTGCTATAGTGACAGCGGGAATACTCGACCTCCACTGACAACGTGGAACTATATATAACCAACACAATCTTATTTTAGGCCATCTATGGGCAACAACTGACATGTCCTCACGTATACTAATGATATGGTCCAACTATTTCACCTGTCCCACATCTTTACCCCCTAAATGTACAACCAGAACAGGAATACCATGTTTGCTAATTTCACCGGAAAAGAGCTTCATGCCCCTCCTTCCTATCCACCTGACTCTGGCATGGGCAGGCAACCAAGGACAGCTCTGGGCCAAAGCATGCTTACTCGCCCAGTAAACATAAGAATGCCCCAAAAAACAAATACACATCTTCCTGTTGTCCAGACCTACGACAGAAGATACAAAACATGAGTAAAGTTTAATCTATAACATAAAATTCACAGAGAGGCCTACCAAAAGACTGCTGCACAAACCACTAATATGCTCTCATAGTAAAACTAACCATGAGAACTACAAACCAATAACTTCCTAAACCAGAAAGATTTATTAAGGGTAGGGGGGGATAAAGGAACAATGTTAATGACATCAGTACACATAAATGAACGGAAAAGAAAAGCAGCAACTCAAGTGAAGGTAAAAACCTATAAAACCCCGGAAGGCTCCAAGCCAATCAGGCCAAGTGTAAGAAGTATACGAAAAATCCCTTCACGCCCCCGCTAAAAGCGGCAAGCAGCATAGCCCTGGGTCCACTACTTAAGAAGAGAAAAAGAGGTAGAGCAGAGCTGCGTAAAAGGAAAAAGACAAATGATTAAACATCAGGTCTAATGTAATTTTTTATAACTGTTGGATTTCCACCTGCCTAAGGCCTGAATATATGGTATGGATGCCTCTCCCAATGCTGCAGCCGTAGCCGCCCCAATACGGAAAGAATGAGACCCAAACTCCGATCAGGGTAAACCTAAAGCAGACAGCGCACTGTTCATTAAGGCGTGGAACTGAAATTTAGTAACCGGTGATCCATCTCTGTGCACTAGCCAAATATCGGCCTGATGGGGACGTAACCCAGCTAGTTGATGACATAGCCTAACCGGGCAGATAATCTGATCGTGCTGCCTGAGAAGGGAGAACCAATGTCCCATTCCTGCCTGATCTGTTTTGAAAAGTATAATTTTACACTGTACACTCTCAGCATTCAAAATAAAAAATTTTTCCAATATAGCTGTCCCTAACCTATTCTTCGACTGTGCAACCAACTCACTAACTCTAAGGGCACCATGGAAGGCCATCGAGAAAGCAGTGCTAAACAGGGCAACTTCAAAGGAGTCTGTAGCTATGTGCGGCAAGGCTGAAATAATCCGGGATAGCAATGTAGGATCTATTGGCCTCCTATTATCCCTGGGTATAGGGTGAGGTCTGGCCCACCGTTTTAGAGCTTTACTAATAAGGAACAATTTGTTGGCTCTAGAAGCCCTTGCAATTTGGCCATAAAGGATATACCCGCCAAGGTTGATGCCATAGATGTTTTACTAAGACCTTTCTGATAGCACCCACACATAAAATCAGCAATACCGTGAGACTTCCCAGAGGAACGGCTGTTACAGGAGAACAGAAAGTTTTCCCACCGCTTCCAAGCCAACCGATAGGCCTTCCAAGTAGACGGAGCTAGAGAAGCTTCAGCCAGGAATCTTATGCTGGCTTGACCATCTGCCAAACATAAGATGGAGAAGATATACCGATGGGGTTGGCATGCGGCGCCAATGTTTTAAAACACAACCAATCGAAACGGGAAAGGGAGTCTGCTATACAGTTTTCTATCCCCAGGCAGGGCCGGATTAGCCCAAGGTCTAACTGGGCTACAGCCCAGGGGCCTCGGCATTCAGGGGGCCCTTAACAGTGCTCAGCGGCATTATTGATCGGTGCAGGGGCGGGGGCACCCCTGGCCCAATCAATGCTGCTGAGCACTGTCACTGTAGTATTTCCCCGTCGCTCAGTAATCTCCTTACTGTAGAGATCTTGTGAGTCTCACTCTCACGAGATCTCCTCAGGAAGGAGCTTATAGCACGCCGCAGAAGGAGGACTACAGTGACAGGACAACAGAAAGATGTAAGCACTTGGGGTGGGGGGCGCGGGCAGCTCACAGGGGGGGTGGTTCACGGGGGGGCCTCACAGAGGGGGGAGTGCACAGGGGGGGCTCACAGGGGGGTTGTCATTCACCGGACTTCTAGAACTAGAGTTAGGCCAATTGCCCCTCTGCCGGCGCCTGTGCTGCGCCACGGCCGTCCGCCATCTTGACTGTGTTTCTGCGCATGTGCAAACCTAGAGGGTCGTTTATAACTTTCTCTTTATTTGTATTGGCTATCCATTAGCCTTTTCTCTATTTAAAACACCTCTGACACCTCCTTAATTGTCTGATCTTGATTCTCACCTTCTCGTGTCAGCTGTTCCTGTGGCTGCAGTTACTCTCAGCATTCCTGCCCCATTGCGCTGGTCTTTGACTTCTCTACCTGCATCTCACCTGTTGACCGGATACTTCTCAGCCACCTCCGTGGTAAACCTGCCTCCCGCTGTATGCTGTAGTGACCGTTGCTTCTCACCTGTTGGCCGGATACTCCTCAGCCACCTCCGTAGTAAACCTGCCTCCCGCTGTATGCTGTAGTGACCGTTGCTTCTCACCTGTTGGCCGGATACTTCTCAGCCACCTCTGTGGTAAACCTGCCTCCCGCTGTATGCTGTAGTGACCGTTGCTACTCACCTGTTGGCCGGATACTTCTCAGCCACCTCCGTGGTAAACCTGCCTCCCGCTGTATGCTGTAGTGACCGTTGCTTCTCACCTGTTGGCCGGATACTCCTTAGCCACCTCCGTAGTAAACCTGCCTCCCGCTGTATGCTGTAGTGACCGTTGCTTCTCACCTGTTGGCCGGATACTTCTCAGCCACCTCCGTGGTAAACCTGCCTCCTGCTGTATGCTGTAGTGACCATTGCTTCTCACCTGTTGGCCGGATACTTCTCAGCCACCTCCGTGGTAAACCTGCCTCCCGCTGTATGCTGTAGTGACCGTTGCTTCTCACCTGTTGGCCGGATACTCCTCAGCCACCTCCGTAGTAAACCTGCCTCCCGCTGTATGCTGTAGTGACCGTTGCTTCTCACCTGTTGGCCGGATACTTCTCAGCCACCTCCGTGGTAAACCTGCCTCCCGCTGTATGCTGTAGTGACTGCTGCTACTCACCTGTTGGCCGGATACTTCTCAGCCACCTCCGTGGTAAACCTGCCTCCCGCTGTATGCTGTAGTGACCGTTGCTTCTCACCTGTTGGCCGGATACTCCTTAGCCACCTCCGTAGTAAACCTGCCTCCCGCTGTATGCTGTAGTGACCGTTGCTTCTCACCTGTTGGCCGGATACTTCTCAGCCACCTCCGTGGTAAACCTGCCTCCTGCTGTATGCTGTAGTGACCATTGCTTCTCACCTGTTGGCCGGATACTTCTCAGCCACCTCCGTGGTAAACCTGCCTCCCGCTGTATGCTGTAGTGACCGTTGCTTCTCACCTGTTGGCCGGATACTCCTCAGCCACCTCCGTAGTAAACCTGCCTCCCGCTGTATGCTGTAGTGACCGTTGCTTCTCACCTGTTGGCCGGATACTTCTCAGCCACCTCCGTGGTAAACCTGCCTCCCGCTGTATGCTGTAGTGACTGCTGCTTCTCACCTGTTGGCCGGATACTTCTCAGCCACATCTGTGGTAAACTTATCACTCATTGACTTTTGTTCTATTATCGGTTCTCTAACTATTCGCTGGCCATCTCTCATTCTGTCAGTAGTAAAACTACCTCTGACTGATCACTACTGCCCGTGATATATTTTTCCTGTTGGATTGACTTCGTTAGCTTCATATGGGATAACATTACCACTGTTTGTTTATTCCATAGCATCTGTCTCATCTCTCCTCCTGGCCGGATAGTTGTTGCTACAACCATCATATATATATATATATATATATATATATATATATATATATATATATATATACACACACATATACAATTGCTCTCCTGTGTATCATTGCATTATTATTATTACCGTCTATCTCTATATTTTGCTGTACTCCGTTGCTCTGCTGCACTCTCCTGAGGGCCGCGACCTGCGTAGTGACGCCGCATAAACCCAAACCCTCTTGCGGGGGTCCCTAGAGAAGACCAGTCGCTATGTTAGACTCCGCGCCTCGAGAGTAGTGATAACAACTGGCAGAATGCTGGGTCAAGAACTCTAGTGACCGTGACAGGGGTCCTCACAGGGGAATGGAGGCCTCCATTCCCTTAACCCGGCCCTGTCCCCGGGACATGTTTGGCGCAAAAATGTATGTCAAAAACCAGAGAACGAAGCACCAGGAAGCGTAACAGATTCACTGCTGGCGTAGAAGATGCACTCTGATGATTGATTGCCTGGACCACACCCAAATTATCGCACCAAATGGAAACATTGCGCCCGCTGAGTTGAGGAGCCCACAACTCTAAGGACACAATGATGGGAAAAAACTCTAAAACCCATACATTTTTAACCAAACCGCTATCAATCCAATCTTTCGACCAAGGGGATGCACACCACTCGCCCTGAAAGTAAGCTCCGAATCCTCTGGACCCTGCAGTATCTGTAAACAAGTCTAATTCCCTGGTGAAAATCGGAGGGGAAGGCCAAATCCTGGAACCATTAAACTTCTGTAGACAAGTGGCCTACACTGACAAGTTTGCCCAGATCTCATTGTTTAATGTAATTAATGCATGAAGTCTATTCCTGCCTGCTGTTGCTAATTGAAGCTTTCTACAAAACATTCTACCCATAGGAATGACTCTGCACGCAAAATTAAACGATCCTAACAATGCTTGTACCTGTTGCAGTGTGAGATGGAGAGGCCAGAGTACTGGATATCAGACTCTCCAATTTCGCAATCTTGTCTGCTGGCAGACGACAACAGCCTGCTACTGTATCTATTTCTATCCCTAGAAAAGATAAGCACGTTGAAGGGCCCTCTCTCTCTTATCCTGAGCTATAGGAACCCCCATAACCGAGAAGAGTGCTTGCGCTTAGTACAGTGTATCCAAGCACAACATGGAATTAGCCGGCCCTACAAATAGAAAATTGTCACAATACCCTCATGACCTGTCCCTGCCTGAATAGCCCAATGCAGAAAAGAGCTGAAACATTCGAAAAAGGCACAGGAAAGAGAACACCCCATGGGAAGGCATCTGTCGATGTAATATTTGCCTTTAATCTTAAAGCCCATGAACCTAAATGAATCAGGGTGAAGGGGAAGTAACCAGAATGCTGACTCAATATCCAATTTGGCCTTACGGGCCCCTAAACCAAAGTGTCTAATAAGCGTTAGGGCCTCTTCAAATGATTGATATACTACAGAACTTACATCCTGGTCTATAGCATCATTAACTGAATTTCCAAATGGGTGAGACAGATGTTGAATTAAACGCAAATTACCCAAAACTTTCCTCTGAACTACCCTTACTGGGGAGATCACTAAGTCCATAATGGGAGGGAAGTGAAATGGGCCACTCATACGTCCCAAGCGGATCTCACCGCAAATTATTATTCCAAGTGTGTAAAAAAAAATATATTATTTTCTTGTAGCTTGAAAAACCCAAATAATCTCCTGAACATGCCTGGCAAAATAAAAAATCTGATTCTAATGACGGATACTAGCTCCTACATTGAGGAGCTGTTTTCGCATAATGAAAAAATGACAGCCGCTAACTCTATTTATGACCTGGGACTCTCTCTCTGCCAGCATGGAAAAGTCCCAGGTTATAAATAGACCTAGCGGCTGTAATTTTTTGGCAGCACAAGATGTGGGTCCGGCTGATGTATAGCCGCCAGACCTACTGGCATTCCTCATTTAATTTTGACATTGTGACTGTCAACATTACTACTGTCTGCAATCATAATGTCTACATTTTCAATATGTAGACAGAATTACTCTGTCAACAGGCAGACTGTTGACATTTTGGTGTTGACAGCCTAACTGTCGACAGACTCAGCGTCGCAAATTCGTACCCAATCCATCTAATGATCACTATACAATATAGAAAGAATTCTAGTGCCCACTATACAAAATAAAGAACTTTCTAGTGACCTCTATACAATACACAGAGCATTTTTTAAACAATATAGAGAGCATTCTGGTGACTGATATATAATACAGGAAGCATTTTTGTAACTCATGTTCAATGCAAACAGCCTTCTAGTGATCTATGCACAATGCAAGAACCATTCTAGAGACCCATATACAATACAGATAAAAGCTTAGTGACCACTATATTATATAGTTTATAATACTATAGAAAAGTATTCTAGTGATCACTATATAATATTGCAAAGAGTGGAGTGGCTATGCAATTTTGATTCCCTCATGACCCCAATGCTGCGAGGCAGTAGTTCTAAGCTCTAAGCCACCATGCTGCCCCGTGCTCTCTATCAAACAAGGAAGCATTGTGAGTGGAATAAAGGGTCCATTTGAGACTGGGGCCCATTGGGGTATCCATGGATACTTCGTTGGGCCAGTCCAACACAGATTGAAAGTACTCTCAAAGGGGCACTGACATAATCAGTAAACATAATGGTCTTTATTTGTGCACTCAGAAGTTCCGTTAAGGATCAGCAACATCTCCCCTATGGGGTTCTACATAGAAAGAAAAAACAATGTATTGACTAATTGAGAGACTTTAAAGTTATACAATGTTTATTTGTGTAAACCATCAGGAAATAGTGTAATAAAATATGTTGTTTACATAATTGTTTGTATCTATCGTCACCTCTTGAAGTGGTCTATCGGGAGGCGTAATATATAAGGCCTGATTCATTAAGGAAGGCAAGTCCATTTGTGTGTTATATTTTGCGTTTTTTTCAATCTGCGCATTAATGTTTACACGTAAATGACACTTCCAATTGCCTATGATTTAATGATTTGAAGGACAGAATGGGGAGGGGAAGGGGCAAATGTGGGTAGTCAATGTACAGTGTACAGAAAGGGCGTGCCAAGCTCATGCAGCAGCATCTGATTCAAGCTTTGAGCATCTTTAAGGTACATAATTTTTAGTCGTATCACTTGTACCAGGTACAGGTCAGATGTAAGTGCTAAGTGATAGTGATGTCGCATATGCATGCTAGAACACGTGTGTGCAATTAATAGCAACTGTAAAAATTTACTTTATGTTCAGTAAACATTAACAACATGCTGATAGATGTAGCTCATGAATAAAAAAATGAAATATATATTTTTTTTATTATGTTTTTCATTAATGACTAGTAGAAAGTAAAGCAAAAAAAATTTGTAACTTTGAACCTTGGCAAAACCATGTTGTATTGGAGGGGGAGGTAAATTTAAAATATGAGGACAGATTTATTATTGGGGTAGAGCATGTCCTAGATCAACTTTTAATGCTAGTGTAAAAATAAAGCTATCAAGTATTTACATCCAGTATTTACAGCCAGTATTTTCCTTATGTGCAAAATAATAAACTCATTTGCACCCCTTGCATTGCAATATGGTTTTGCCAAGGTTCAAACTTGTTCATTTTCTTGCTTTACTTTTCTTAATGAATCAGACCCTATATTATTAACAAGAGACAATAATTGAATACTATTTTTTTCTGTGCATTCTGCTGGGACTTTATTTTACACATACGTATTGTTCATTTCCTGCAATGTGTTGTGTCTGTCTCAATACGGCAAGTAAGGTATATGCAGAGTGTACCTGGTCCCGTATTCAACAACAGACATTTCTTCAGACCCGCGTGCGTTCTTAAAAAAACTTTCACATTAGGTTTGTTTTGCGGGTCTTAATAAATGTGACCCATAGTGTAGAGATAGTGTAGAGCTGTGGATTGACAATATAATATATACTTACATACAAATACAAATTAAATTAAATGTAAACATCTGTTGTATTACGCTTTAACAATCTAAGGGGAATCTTTTTCCCTGCCGTAGTCCAAATGAAAATGTCAATTAAGTAATCCAAATAGATGGCCGCTACTTTTTATATTATAGCCACTACTGATATAAGTACTATCAGTTGGAGCACCCATTATCCATTAAGCAATAAGAAGCAGCTAGATAGTGAATGATTGTCATCATCACCATTGTGTATCATTGCACCAGTCTTCCAGCAGACCTGCGTGGATGCATCTGCAGATTAGAGGTGCTATATGCTGTTGGGAAAATTTGTGTTAAATATACATTAAGGGCTAGATTTACAAAATTGCGGGTTTGAAAAAGTGGGGATGTTGCCTATAGCAACCAATCAGATTCTAGCTGTCAATTTGTAGAAGGTACTAAATAAATGAAAGCTAGTATCTGATTGGTTGTTATAGGCAACATCCCCACTTTTTCAAACCCGCAGCTTAGTAAATCTAGCCCTAAATATTCTTTAGTCAGATATTTGTTTGGATGTGAAAATACTTTCCCATTGAGGCAGGAAAAGAGCCCAGTAAGCAACAAAGCGCAGGAGTCATTGCCGATTAACTCTGGTTACACTTTCAGTTGGTGTGGGCAAGTAAGTGCCCCTGTATTATGACATGGGTTTAACTCTCCCACCTTGCTCATTCACTCTTTTTGGGGTTTCTCTGGTTTTAAAGTAGTCTTCAATGACTACTGGTGCCAATTGACCAAGCCAGCCACTCACTGACTGTTAGTGTCAACATATACCACACAATTGTAGCCATTTACATTACTAATAGAGATGAGCGCGCTCGGATTTCTGAAATCCGAGCCCACCCGAACGTTGCCGATCCGAGTCGGATCCGAGACAGATCCGGGTATTGTCGCCAAATTCAAATCTGAAACCGAGGCTCTGACTCATAATCCCGCTGTCGGATCTCACGATACTCGGATCCTATAAATTTCCCGCTAGTCGCCGCCATCTTCACTCGGGCATTGATCAGGGTAGAGGGAGGGTGTGTTAGGTGGTCCTCTGTCCTGCTATATCTCGTGCTGTTCAGTTCTGTGCTGTGCTGTTCTGTGCTGTGCTGTGCTGTGCTCAGTCCAGTGGTGCTGTGTCCTGTGCTCTGTCCTTCTGAGTTCAGTGGTGCTGCTGGGTCCTGTGCTGTGTCCTGTTAAGTCCAGTGGTGCTGTGTCCTGTGGTCTGTCCTTCTGAGTTCAGTGGTGCTGCTGGGTCCTGTGCTGTGTCCTGTTCACTTCAGTCCAGTGGTGCTGTGTCCTGTGCTCTGTCCTTCTGAGTTCAGTGGTACTGCTGGGTCCTGTGCTGTGTCCTGTTCAGTCCAGTGGTGGTGTGTCCTGTGCTCTGTGCTTCTAAGGGCATAGTTATTTCCCCATTATTCCCAAGTGTTTAAAAAAATAAAAAAAAATTATTAAAAAAAATACCAAAAACTAATTTAATTTTTTTTTACTTACAACAAAATTTGCACAACCAATCCTGCAGTATAAGCCCATTGGTACTGCAATATTACCAAGTTCACACATTCAGCTGTAAAAGTCCAGTGGTACTGCAATATTACCAAGTTCACACATTCTGCAGTATCTTGTGCTACATATAATGGAGACCAAAAATTTGGAGGATAAAGTAGGGAAAGATCAAGACCCACTTCCTCCTAATGCTGAAGCTGCTGCCACTAGTCATGACATAGACGATGAAATGCCATCAACGTCGTCTTCCAAGCTCGATGCCCAATCTCGTAGTACAGGGCATGTAAAATCCAAAAAGCCCAAGTTAAGAAAAAGTAGCAAAAAGAGAAACTTAAAATCATCTGCGGAGAAACGTAAAGTTGCCAATATGCCATTTACGACACGGAGTGGCAAGGAACGGCTTAGGCCCTGGCCCGTGTTCATGACTAGTGGTTCAGCTTCACCCACGGATCTTAGCCCTCCTCCTCCTTCCCCCCCCCCCTACAAAAAATTGAAGAGAGTTATGCTGTCAGCAACAAAACAGCAAACAACTCTGCCTTCTAAAGAGAAATTATCACAAATCCCCAAGGCGAGTCCAAGGGTGTTGGTGGTTGCGAAGCCTGATCTTCCCATCACTGTACGGGAAGAGGTGGCTCCTTCCACCATTTGCAGCACGCCCTCTGCATATGCTGGAAGGATCACCCACAGTCCAGTTACAGATTTGGCTAATGAAGGTGTGAATGTTGTACACCGGGAGGAGGATATTTATGTAGCTGGCGCTGAGGAGGATGTTGATGATTATGATGCAGACAGATACCAAATTGCCTTTCTCAATTTCTATTTATATTCTAGAATATATAACGGCTGAATAGTTTTCTATTTTACTCCTAGTGGAGAGGGGATCTGATGCAGACAGATACCAAACTGCCTTTATCCATTTCTTTGTATATTTGAATTTCTAGTTCTACAGTCTATGCAGGCTGCTTTTTTTATATTCAACTACAAGTGTAGGGTGGGGGGGGCATAGATACTAGCCACCAAAAAAAACTTGGTCTATTTAATTTCACTTTCTAGCTCCACAGTCTGTACAGCCTGCTTTTTTTATCTTCAAAGTATTGACAAGCCTTGCAATCTAAATTAACAAGAGGTAGTGACGTGCTAGAACTCCACCCGCTGCAGAGGATGGAGGAGCATTCAAGCCTACACGACATAGGAAACCCTCATTTTCTTACACATCTATGGCTGCGAGGAAAAAGCTCAGTTTTCCTAAAAGAGGCGCTGGAGGGGATGCTGATAACATTTGGTCCGGACTGAAGGACCTGGCAACCATTGCAGACATGTCTACTGTCGCTGCATTGGATGCTGTCACAATTGAAAAAATGGTGGAGGATTATTTTGCTGACACCATCCAAATAGACATGTCAGACAGTCCATATTGTTACTGGCAGGAAAAAAAGGCAGTTTGGAAGCCCCTGTACAAACTGGCTCTATTTTACCTGAGTTGTCCCCCCTCCAGTGTGTACTCGGAAAGAGTTTTTAGTGCAGCGGGGAACCTGGTCAGTGAGCGGCGAAGGAGGTTGCTTCCTCACAACGTTGAAAAAATGATGTTTATAAAAATGAATAATCAATTCCTCAATAAAGTACAGCACTGCCCTCCAGATAGTACAGAGGGACCTGTGGTTGTGGAGTCCAGCGGGGACGAATTGATAATGTGTGAGGAGGAGGAGGAAGTACACACTGTAGGGGGAGAGGAATCAGAGGTTGAGGATGAGGACGACATCTTTCCTCAGTAGAGCCTGTTTAGTTTGTACAGGGAGAGATGAATTGTTTTTTTGGTGTGGGGGCCCAAACAAACCAATCATTTCAGCCACAGTTGTTTGGTAGGCCCTGTCGCTGAAATGATTGGTTTGTTAAAGTGTGCATTTCCTATTTCAACAACATAAGGGTGGGTGGGAGGGCCCAAGGACAATTCCATCTTGGAACTTTTTTTTTTGCATATGTATATGACCATTCAACAGTCGTTTGCCATGTTCAAAAAGTAAAACCAAATTTCAACAAATTCAAGAAATTAAACCAAAAGTAAAATGCCCTGTCATAATTTAAAACAAGAGGTATTGACGTGCTCTAGAACTACTGTATTGTTGTTTATATTTTATAAACACTACACTTGAAAGCTTGAGTCTTTCAATGAAAAAGTAACTCTCCATTGCACGAATATTTGCAACAGGGACAATTTTAGGGTTAAGAAAGTCAACAAATAACACTTCAACGCTGTCTGTCTTTATAAACACTACACTTGGAAGTTGGAGGAGGTATTGTGGCCCCGGCACCAAATTTACTACCGGGGCCACTCCACTGTGCAGTCCATATTTAGGTGTATCAGATATTAAACAACGGTGACAGTTGATGGCCAATTTTTTAATTATATTGTTGGCGCTGTAAAAAATTGTGTTCCGGGCACACCACACTACACAGTCCATACCCTTTTTTGGTGGAATTCTGACCCGTGGAGGGTTTTTTTAATTATATTGTGGCCTCGGTACCAAATTGTGTACTGGGGCCACCACACTACGCAGTCAAGAAAGATAGATGCGTATCATAGATAAAGTACCTTCAGTGTTGTGGGGCAAATCGAAAAATATTCAAAATGCACTGTCATTATCAAAAACAAGAGGTTTTGACACGCTGAAACTCCAACATGTATATGATGGAGAGGATGGAGGAGCAGCCGTATGTGCAGTGTAATGCAGACCTGTTGAAGGTTTTCTATATATTATATTGTGGTGGCCAGTGGCCAGTCCTCTACGCAGTGCAGATACTAGTTTTGGGTGCAATTCAGACCTGTTGAAGGTTTTCTATATATTTTATTGTGGTGCCCAGTGCCCACTACTCTACGCAGTCCAGATACTATTTTTGGGTGTAATTCAGACCTGTTGAAGGTTTTCTATATATTTTATTGTAGTGCCCAGTGCCCACTACTCTACGCAGTCCAGATACTATTTTTGGGTGTAATTCAGACCAGTTGATGGGTTTTTAATTATATTGTGGGGAACACTCCTCTACGCAGACCAGAAAGATACCTCGTTGCAACGTTTTGGACTAATAACTATATTGTGAGGTGTTCAGAATACACTGTAAATTAGTGGAAATGATTGTTATTGAATGTTATTGAGGTTAATAATAGCGTAGGAGTGGAAATAAGCCCAAAAACTTGATTTTTACACTTTTTATTTTTTTTTCAAAAAAAATCTGAATCCAAAACCTTAAATCCGAACCAAAACCTTAAATCCGAACCAAAACCTTTCGGCAGGTGTTTTGCGAAACAAATCCGAACCCAAAACATCGCGAAAATCCGGATCCAAAACACAAAACACGAAACACTAAAAGTCGCTGGTGCACATCCCTAATTATTAACCATCCTTTTACACAAATATGTGGGTACAAAACTCACTCAGCACTGGCACCATTTAGTCTGGGTTGGAAGATATAATCTTTCTAACCCCCTCCCAGTCTTACCTCCAGAGCTGTCCATCCAATTCCGAGTCAGGGAAGCAGCTGGCAGCATATGGCAGCTGTAGCTCACTGAACTCCACTGAAGTGTTTGGCTTCCTAGGACTCTCAGGAGGCAATGTCCTTCCATGTTCATTAGGACCTTTCCTGAGCTGTGATTTATTTCTATTTTTTTTATCTCAAAAGTGCTTACAGCCTTATATGTCAGAGAGAGAAATTATAGTAGATTACCTTCAATGTCAGATACACTTGTAGACACCATGATTACTTGTCATTAGAATTAGTTTGTGCCCCGACTGTCCTCCATGATTCTGTTAGTGATATATTGCAAGAAAACACAACGAGAGATAAATAAAGTAGAGATGAGTGGTTTGGATTTTTTGAAATCCGTCGAAATCATGAGACTCACACAGATGATGGCTAACCAGAAACCCTTAACGCAAATTAATATTGAATGGCATTACATCTATATTTACTCTAACTGCTTTTACCTCTCTAGTGTAATCACACAGTTTCCATATATAAAGAGTATTTCTCAGTCACTTATTATCTTTAATTGGAATAGATATTATATGGAAGACATGTATAACACTTTTTCAAGTAAGACAATTCTGAATGAATGTTCTCAATAATTAGAACACAGTGACATATATCTTTAGAAACTGAAGTGTCATGCTTATAATGGCAGTGAACATGCAGTGTCAGTGCATGCTAACTATAGCTAATATAAATTAGAGTCTAAGACTGGCTCTTCCATTTCACACCTACTTTATTCCTGAAAGACATCCGTTAACTCCTTTAGACTTGTAGCTCATAGGTGCTGTGTTCAGTGCGGCTGTTATCGAAGGGTCTTTTTGATTATAATACACAATTTCTTACCTTCTCACTACCTCTATTTTAATATTTTGCCTACATTCTCTAAATAAAGGCTTCGGCCCGGATATATGTATATAGGTGATTTTAGTTTTATATTTCAGTGGACTGGAGTGCCCTATAGTTTTTTCCAACTCTTCTTTTTTGACCTATTTTCAATTGTTCCTGTTGGAGGTGCACCCCCTCATGAGATAACATGACATATCTAAAGTGATATTGATCACTCTTATTTCCTCTTATATATTTAATTAACAAGGAAAGTCCGACTCCTTGTCCGAGGACATTTTTTTTCTTTCTCAAAAAATTATTGTAAAGCAGTTCAGTAGAGAATAGTCAACTACAATAGTTTGCTGATCAATTGCTTTTCATTTCAGTCTTAAATACACTTTACACATACTAGTGGCTACTAGTTGTTGTTAATGTATTGAATAGTACTAAACAGTATATACAGACTAATTAGTATATTCTTTGATAAAAACAGTGCTTTTGCTGTCAGACTATTAGTAGCAGAATCCAAAAAATCCATGTATATAAATACGTGTAAGAAATATGTAAAAGAGACAGTTCAGATAGGCCAATAGCTGCCCTTCCCACACATGCAAGTCTGTATAATACTTACATTGATGCAGAATTGGTTGCCCAAAACATGTCTTGACAAAGCAATTAAAAGTCCACATTCTGCGAAATTAACAGGACAGATTTTGGATCTGGCAAAGAATATATGCATAGATGAGATATGATGGATGATGATTTATGCTATGTGATGGAGTTAGAGAACCGTAAGCAATGGTTAATTATTTTAGATTTGAATTGGAGAAAGCAAATGAATCGATGGCAGATTTACAAAATCCTTCATTAAGACAACAGTGGACAGCGGCATTCGTAGATATTTAAAAAATTATGAGAGGGCACAATGTTAAATGGTGCAAGAAAAGATGGCATTGTCCTTGGAGTGAGGTACATCTGTGCCATAATGCTGCCCTTCTGAATCAAACCAAGGGACGCAAACATTTATGTGGGTGGGAGGACGGAAAAATCATTGCCCCGGGGTAAACGTCATCCAACCCCGGGGTAACGTGGGCTGCCTGAGACTTGCAGCAGAGGAGGTCCCCAAGAATGGGTGTACTCACTCTGATGCCAGGGCAACCTTGACGCTTCATACTGCCTCTGTATTAGAGATGTCCACTGACCCCTGTGTTTTGGTTTTGGTTTTGGATCTGGATCAAGTTTGTGCTTTGCTTTTGGTTTTGGCAAAAACGCCCTTGCGTGTTTTGGATTTGGTTTTGGTTATGGATTCGTATTTCTTAAGAAAAAATAGCTAAAATATGCTAAAATCACATAATTGTGGGGGTTTTTTTGTTCTTACATTATTATTAACCTCAATAACACTAATTTCCAGTCATTTCCAGTCAATTCTGAACACCTCACATGTCACAATATTATTTTTATCCACTTTCGGACAAAGACTGCAGCGATCTGGCTGGATGCTAAGCGAAAGAGCAACGACACAAACACAATGCAGTTCATAGCACATCTAGGATACATTGTCACATACCAGTGGCAGAAAAGAAAAGTGGTGCCAGATGGAATTGTCCTTGGGCCCTCCTACCCACCTTTATGTAAGATATTGAAAAGGACATGTACATTTTAACAAAGCAAGTGCTCCAGCGACAAGGAGAGCAACTTTTATAGCTGAAGTGCTTGGTTTGTTAGGGCCCCCACAAAATAAGCTAACAAAGTACTTAAGGCACCTAAGCAAACAGTGCTGTTAATGAACTCTACTGTGGCAAGTCATGCACCAGTGGAAGCAGTTCTTGCCAGTGATAAGAAGAAGGCCATTGTCATGCCTGGGCATAAGACCAAAAGTGTGGAATTATTTTTACGCAAATCCTGACAACAGTTGTCTAGTCATTTGTAGCATTGTAAAGCCACAGTCAGTAGAGGTAGGGACCTTAACCATCTAGGAACCTCATCCATGTTACGCCATTTGAAGCGAGTTCATGGAAAGCTTTTGGGAAAATCAGAAACATATGCTAAAAAATAACAACAAGCAGTCCAGCATCAGCTACCTCGCTTCACTCAGCTAGATCCCAGCACCTGCAATCTACACCCCCAACACCTTCATCATCAATATCCTCACAAGTGATCGGAGTTAGTCCTGCATCCAAGTTTCTAAGGCGAGATGACTCCTCCACTATCCAGGACTTCTCAGAAAAATCCTTGAGCGTTAGGCCCACTGCTGCTGCTCCAGCTGCTGGGGGTGGATCTTCAACCCAGAAGCAGACTAAGAAGAAGACTACTAGTAGCTTACAACAATTGACTGTTAAACAATCCTTTGCAAGAGGAAGCAAGTATGGCAGCTCTCACCCAGTCGCACAGCTGATTACAGGCGCCATGGAGACTATACTAGTACTAGATCTGCGTCCAATATCCACCATTAATGCAGCAGGAATAAGACAATTATTTGAGGTCCTGTGTCCCCTTTACCAAATTCAATCTCAACACCATTTTACTAGACAAGCAATTCCTCACCTGTTCCAGGGGGTTACAAAAAAGAAAATAATTGGGATACAAAATTACATTCTACCCACTATACACTTAACCACAGATTTGGGGACAGGCGGAACTGGGAAAACTAAACATTATATGACTGTGACAGCCCACTGGTTTGGCAAGTCATCTTCACCAGCAGGAACAGCAGCAGCATCTAACAAACAACGCCAGATCTTTAAGAGGCAGGCTACTTTGCATATCATCTGCTTCACTAAGAGGCATACTGCTGACAACCTGTTTGAAAAACGAAGGGATGTCGTTGCAAAATGGCTTATCCTGCTTGGACTCTCCTGAGGATATGTGATTTCTGATACCGCCAATATTGTTAGAGCATTACAGCGGGGGGAATTCCATCACATTCCCTGTTACAAAATCCTTCATTAAGACAGGTCGCTGCAGACTTTGGCCAACATTGGTGAACATGGGGACTGTTGTGAAGGGATCATTAGAAAATAAGACTGGAAATGTCTGGAAATGAATGTTAATACTATAAATAGTATTATATGAGCAAAAAGAGCTCAAAATGACATTATTTTACCTATTTCTTACAATTTTCAATGAAATCTAGATCCAGAACCAAAATCTCTAATAAAAAGTATTAGGGATTCTGAGTGTGGAGGGTAACTCTAGATGCCAGCCATTTTAAACAGATTATTGCTTTGATGACTAGTCGCAGGCTGCTTTTTTGAAGAGGTGCAGAATATGTGAAGAGGCACAATGGAGTAGGGAAAGAGCATTCTAATGTTGTCAGAGTATATTGAAGGATGGTTGATGCAAGTGCGGCTCACGCTGTCCTGTAGAAACACGCATATATACCTGCTTGGAGGAGTATCTTTTGCACCTGCAAACTCTCTGATGAAGATGATGACTTGTCGTAAACCAAATGTCTATACTGCTGAGACCGAGGCATATTGAGATCTGTTTGGCTATGCATATGGGCAGAAATATACTATTTTCCTGTACGGCTTTTTTTGAGTAATTTACTCCCATTTTGAGACCAATATCGCAAAAGCCCTATGGTCTTCCAGTCCCTGCATGGTTTGTTACCTGCAGTTTGCGCTGTTGACAGGGAATAATTTTATAGGGGTAAAATTAATGCCTTTACCCTGGTATTCTTTTTTAAATAAACTGAGTGGCAGAGGTATCATGTGGCACTAAGAGGAGAAGGCTCAGTGAGTAATGAGCTCTTTGACACCTAATTGATGCGTGGCATTTTGGATAGCCAAATTAAAACCTGCTCAGAGGAGAACTGGGTTTTAGGATCTTACCCGCTAAGCTCCGGTGCTTCGCACTACCGGGTAGTCCCGGCGGCGATCACATGACCTAGGGGTGGGGAATTCAAATTTCTATTTCAACCTGCTCTGACACACTATCTGTGTCAGAGCAAAGTGTTCTCAGCATCTGGTTTGCTCTCCCTGTGCTTTCTTCCCCTGTGTGCTCCTTTGTGCTTTGCATTCTTGATTCCTGCGTACCGACCCGGAATGTTCCCTGGCTATTTACAAGTCTCATCCCTGGCACTGCTGACTGGATTGATTCCCGTGTACCGACCCGGCTATTGTTCCCTGGCTATTCTCAAGTCTCATCCCTGGCACTGCTGACCGGATTGATTCCTGTGTACCGACCAGGCTATATTCTCCAGGATATCACGGTTAGTGAGTTTCTTGCTGCTAACACCTTGTTGCGCTATTTTACCTTGCCTGTCCATCTCATAGAGCTTTATCCTTACGTCAGTAGGCTAACCGGGGGGCCGCGACCTGCGGTTCTCCGGAAGCTAAAACCATCCTGCCTTGCGGCGGTTCTTGGAGAAGACCAGGAGGGCCGTTAGACTTCGCGCCCTGGGAAGGCCGGCACCAATACTGACTAAGGTCACTCCTGGAATTGTAACACTGGGTGAGTGATGGGAAGGGCTCATGACATTATAATTATACGGAATTAATAGTGAATATTGGTGAGAAATTATTAATGATTAGAATTTTAATGGAGAATGATGATGATGAAAGGGGTAAATGTTTAATGGAGGATGAGGAGGTAATTATAGAGGGGCTAATGGTGAATGGTTACTGATGGAGGATGAGGGTTTAATGATGCAGAATGAAGGGTTAATCAATGATTAAAGGCAAAAGGCACATTCCCTCCTGTGGGATGGGAGGGCCCTGTAATAGATATTGCACAATGCATATGCAAAGGCTAGCTAATGTAGATAAATTAAAATAAAATGAAGTTGGACACGAGGAAGAAGGAGAATTAATTGATAGAATGACCAATGCTCAGAAATAACAAGAGAGAGAAATTAAAAGAGAAAAAAAAATAACAGACAAGATAGGAAAATATGATAAGCTATTAGATAAGAGTGAACAGTATAAAATACTAAATAAGAGAAAGTAGGAAAATAAATAAACGAGTGAAATATGACAAAAAAATATAAAATGACAAAAGAAAATAGAAAACAGAGCCCACTGAGTAAGCCACTTAATGTGGTGAAATGTATTTGGGTACTAACCACACTCCCAAAAACAGTTTGCAACTTACGAATGAATATAACTATTTACACATTTTATATATTTTTTATTTTATTCTATTTTTCTCTTTTTTTATACTTATTTTGTGTTTCATAATTGTTTATCTTTACACTCTTCCCATTTGTTTATTTTTATTTTATTTTATCCTCATCCATACCCCCTTAACCTTCTACACATTCCCACCTACATACTTGATTTACCCTTCTATCAATCCAATATCTATTCATAATTCTTATGGAGTACTGCATATCCCTACTACTGTCTGCGTTATCATCTCACTCTGTCCTCCAACACTCACACTCCTTTATCCCTATAGACCCCCAAACCATTCCTTCCTACCATCCTACCTTCAAAACACTTCTCAGCCACTTACATTAATACGGATTCATACCACCTACCTCAGTTCTCTGAGCCCTGATAGCAAACTATCTCTTTACTCACAATATCATCCCTCTTATTCTCAACTCAGCACACAAGAAACCTATTGGCATTCTGCGATGGATGATACCATAGGTGTGCAGCAGGAGGTCTCATAGATAAAGAATCACCTCAGGAGTTACCTTATATTCAGACAGAACGAGTCTTGAGATGTATATATTCTTTATATAGTACTAAGTACCAGGATCAGTATAACAACAGCTTTCAGTAACAGCTTCTTAACATAACATATCAGTAACGAGCTGCTCAGCTCATCTCCTTTTCCCCGAGAGAATCTTCTAGAACACAGAGTTGAGACAGGAAATATACAAACAAGTACATGCATATGCAGCAGACAAACAATACACCTCTGTATGAATACAGCGCCATCTGCTGACCCTCCATGGTAACTACATGCATATAAACAAACCCATAGTCTGTTGTACATATTTCAACACCCCTTCTTAACAGACTGGGTTTCTTCAGTTAGACCCATCTTTGACGTAAGTCTCCAATGTCTCTCTCTGACAAGAGGCTTAGTCAGGATATCAGCTGTCATATCTTCTGTTGGGCAATAGTTCAACTCTATAAGACCTTGTTCCTGTAGATCCCTCAGGAAGTGATGCTTGACATTGATGTGCTTGGTTCTTGGGTTCACTCTTTCTGTTTGCGCTAATGCAAGGCATCCTTGATTATCCTCATATATCTTTATAGGTTCTTCTTGAGGCATTCCTAGGTCTGATAGTAGTTGCATTAACCATACCACTTCTTGACTGGCGTGAGCTGCCGCGATATATTCAGCCTCTGTAGAAGATAGTGCCACGGAAGACTGCTTCTTGCTTGTCCAGCTGATTAATCCTTCTCCGATAGAGAATAGATATCCACTTGTGGATTTTCTGTCACTTGTGTCTCCAGCCCAATCTGCGTCAACATATCCTGTTAACTTGTGACTTGTGCTTGCTGAGAGCTTAAGCTTCTTGTTAATCGTTCCCTTTAAGTAACGAATTACCCTCTTAACTGCATTCCAATCCATCTTGGTTGGTTTGGAAACTTTTCTGCTTAAAATCCCGACTGCTGTGGAGATATCTGGTCTGGTGACGGTTGCAATATATAGCAATTTTCCTATGGCCTTTCTGTATAGATGGTTATCCTGTAACAGGTTGCTCTGATCATTTGGTTCCTTTACATAACTTGTCTCCATAGGAGTGCTTGCTGTCTTTGCTTCCTGTATACCAAATTCCTCAATGGTTTCCTGAATCTTGTATTTCTGACTTAGTGTGAATGTTCCATCATCTTCTCTTGAGATTTGCATTCCCAAGTAATGTGTTATATGGCCGAGGTCTTTTGTTTCAAACTGACGGTTTAGTTCTTGTAGCAATTCAATTTCGTCCCCTTCTTGTTCGAAACAAACTAGCAAATCGTCCACATAGATCAATACATAGAACCATCTTTCCTCTGGCAACTTTGTATAGAGACATGGGTCTGCTTTACTTCTGACGAATCCCTTCTCTGTCAGAACTCCATTTATCTTTGTATTCCATGCTCTTGCTGCGTGTTAAAGACCATATATACTCTTGTTAAGCTTACATACATGATCTGGGTTTTGAGAATTCACAAAGCCTGGTGTTTGTTCCATGTATATATCTTCCTTTAGTTCACCATGTAGGAAAGCCGTCTTTACATCAAAATGTTTCACTTGCATACCTTTTATGGCTGCTGTTAGGAGTAAGGTTCTAATGGTAGTGTGCTTCACAACTGGAGCAAACGTTTCATCATAATCTTCTCCAAATTTCTGTGAATATCCTTTAGCGACCAGTCTTGCTTTGTATCTTTCTATTTTTCCTTCAGAATCATACTTGACCTTAAAAGTCCATTTACATCCTATGGCCTTTTTGTCTCACTGGTAGTCTGGTCAATGTCCATGTCTGGTTGTCTTCCATTGATTCCATTTCTTCCTTTGCGGCTCATAACCATTTCTGTGCTTCTCTTTCTGAAAAATTGGCAATTTCTTCCCATGATGTAGGTTCTTGTATGTTAATAGCTTTTGCTTTGTAAGATAAACGTGCAGGTGGTTTTCCCTTATTTTCTCTTGAAGAGCGTCTCACCCCCTCGGATGTATTCTCTCGAGTATCGCTAGTATCTGTCTTGTGTTGTACTTCAACTTCTTAAGTGATCTCTACTTCATCTGTTTCTTTGGATTCTGTACTTTCTTCTTCAGTAGAGTCTACTGGAATTATGACATCATTTCGTGTTTCTTCTATGAATGTCACACTGTTGCTTATAATTACTTTTCCAGTTTTTGGATTTAAGATTCTGTAGCCTTTTGAATGTTCACTGTAGCCAACTAGAACACCCTCTACTGCTCGGCTCTGCAACTTGCTTCGTTTTTCAGTGGGAATGTAGGCGAAGGCTCTGCATCCAAAAACTCTAATGTGCTTTAAGCTGGGTTTCTTACCACTCCACAGCTCGTATGGTGTCTTCCTTACTGCCTTGGAAAGTAGTCTATTTTGAAGATAGGTGGCTATCGCTGCTGCTTCATCCCAATATTTGTCAGGTAGTCCTGAATCTGTAAGCATGCACCTTATCATTTCTGTTAGTGATCTGTTTTTCCTCTCAGATACACCATTTTGCTCTGGTGTATATGGTACTGTCTTCTGATGCTCAATACCGAGTCCTCTTAAGTACTGTTCTATTTTCTGGCCTGTGAACTCGCCTCCATTGTCACTGCGAAGAGTTAGCATATTCCTCTTGAACCTGTTTCCGGTCATGGTCACATAGTCTTGCAGCTTTTCTAAGACTTCATATTTACTTTTTATTAGATAAGTGACTGTGAACCTGGAATAGTCGTCAATGAATGTCAGCATATACCTTTTGTCTCCTACGGTTCGCGTTTTCATAGGTCCACATACATCACTATGTACCAGGTCTAGTGGTCTGGAAGCTCTGTTTTCACTTTTCTTAGGAATTGTCATCCTTGTTGCTTTTGCTTTTATGCAGCATTGGCATTTCATCATTTCCGAACAGTCTGACACTGTGAGATCCCTGGCTAGGTCTCTCCTCTGCATTTCCTTTATGCAATCTGGGTGTCTATGTCCTAATCTTCTATGCCACTTGTGAATAGTCAGCGTGTTTCTGTGCGCTCAGCTTTGCCTGCTGTTCTGCGATATCCAGACAGTATAAATGTTCTCTTATTCTGGCTGTAGCTAGCGTTTCTCTTCCATTTTGGATAAAACACTTATTATTCTGAAACTTTACAGTAAGTCCTTTTTCTACTAGATTCTTTACTGACAGCAGTGCCCCTTTAAGCTTGGGAACATATAGCACATCTGTTACGGGTATCTCTGCATAGCTGCCATTACCCTGGGAGCATAGGAATTGACCATTCCCTTTCCCTTCTGCAATGATATTTGTTCCATCTGCCAGGTAGATTGTTTCTTTATGGTTCAAATCAAGTTCAGTAAAGAAGTTTGTTTGTCATATGACTAGTCGCTCCTCAGTCTACATACCACTTTTCCGACAATTGGGTTACTGTCGCTTTAAATGTTCCATTCCAATTGTGTGCTCCTGTATCTGTAAGTGTGGCTTTGGCTCTTTGTTTGTGTAATCTTTCTGGTGGTTTGTGCTGCTCTGTCTTCCATATGGTGCAATCTTTTTTCAGGTGACACACTTTCTTGCATCTGAAACATGCTCTTGTTTCCCTGGTGTGTGGCTTAGTGTCCAACATTTTAAGTGCTTTCTCTATGTCACTCTCAGTATTGCACTCTGCAAGCTCCTTTTTGCGTTGATACTCCTCTATAAGCCTGTTCTTCACAAAGTCTAGTGTGATTTCTGCTTCAGGTCTCATTTCTAGTGCATTTATTAGTGCACTGTATGTATCTGGTAAGCTGCACAGGAGGATAGCTACTATGTGGTTGCTTTTGATTTCTTCTCCCATTGACATGAGCTGTATGGTTATCTCTAGTAGTGCACTGATGTGTTCTTGCATTGTCTTGCCTTTGTTAAATCTCATTTGGTATAGTTTTCTTAATAGGAATAGTTTGCTGTTCAAACTTGATCCTTCATGCACCCTCTGTAATGCAATCCACATGTCTTTAGCTGTACTCTCTTGTCTTATGTGTATAAGCTGATCATCTTCCACCAGTAAACTTATGGTGGCTCTTGCCTGTTTGTCCTTCTTAATCCACTGCTGATCCTCTCCTTCAGGTCTGTCTGCACTTATGACTTCCCATAAATCATCTCTGGTTAATAGCATTTCTACTTTAAACTTCCATGTCTGATAGTTCTCATTAGAAAGCTTGCTAGCAGCTAGTCTGAGATCTGTGTAATTGGCCATAACCCTTCCTTGTATGAATCTCTCTATTCTTCTGTGGTATTAAACTTGTTTTACTTACAGTTTTCTCTCCAAGGTTCTCCTGGGTGTTTCTTGTGTATGTTACACAGTCTGCTGTCTGTGCCTGCTGGGACTTGCAGTGCAGCTCGTGATCTGGATGCTGCTTAGGATGCACTCCTGATAACTTTATCTTGTATAGACTCCAGTCTGGGCCCATAACCTATTGGCATTCTGCAATGGATGATACCATAGGTGTGCAGCAGGAGGTCTCATAGATAAAGAATCACCTTTAGGAGTTACCTTATATTCAGACAGAACGAGTCTTGATATGTATATATTCTTTATATAGTACTAAGTACCAGGATCAGTATAACAACAACTTTCAGTAACAGCTTCTTAACATAACATATCAGTAACATGAGCTGCTCAGCTCACCTCCTTTTCCCCGAGAGAATCTTCTAGAACACAGAGTTGAGACAGGAAATATACAAACAAGTACATGCATATACAGCAGACAAACAATACACCTCTGTATGAATACAGCGCCATCTGCTGACCCTCCATGGTAACTACATGCATATAAACAAACCCATAGTCTGTTGTACATATTTCAACAAAACAAACCAGTTCTACAGACCATGCTTCCATCACTATACCTATCCCTCCAGACCACGGCCGAAACACAACACCATGGCAACACACTGCAGGCAGCGCTCCACGGCTACGTACAGATTACTGCCTTTTTAATGAACTGATATCTTTTATTGTTCCTTCTAAACCTCTATACATTTGCCTGTACTTGTTGCATTGTTTGTGTTAGTAGCATCTTTAAAATATTAAAGGCCCCCTTCAATATGTGTTAGTTTGCTTTTATATTAATGGACCCAGGGCCGGATTAAGGGGGGGGCACAGGGGGCACGTGCCCCGTGCCTCCCTCTCTCTGAGGGCCCCCCGCCGGCCGCACGCTGATCGGATCACCTGTCAGTTGGTGATCCGATTCTTCTGCTTGTGTGACTGTGGGGCCCCCCTGATGCAGGCACATGTGATTATTGCTAACATTATTCATTATGATTTCACATCTTAAAATAACAAAACAGTGTAACACAGTTCTTTACTAAGATCTACAGACCTATTTGGCACAGCACAGGTTAAGAAAAGAGAACGTTATAGAGTCCATGGTAGAAAGAACAGGTGGGAGGGGCCTGTGCTGTCTTCCTTTCCATGAAGCCACACCCCTTGTGTGCACTATGATCCAGGTGTCGGTCTTGCTATAAAAGCAACATGTACATATTACAGGTAAGCAGTCATGTGTCTCTTCCCTATCGTCTCAGAAAGTCCTGGGGTGGGTCTGGCATCTTTTGTGCAGTGAAGGAAGCAGGCACGTTTTAGTAGTCTCACTGTTAGCTAAGTGGTTAAATCTTTTCTCTTTCCTGCTTATCTGCTAGTTACCTGGTTCTATGCACAGTATCACTGGAATTAAATTAATTGTGCAACTAGAAAGAGTTTGAACTTTAAATATCAAAATAGTGTTAACATAAGGTATGCACAAGCAATTAATATCTGTCTGTCTATCTATCTAGTTTTCTATCTTTCTAGCTATCTATCCAAATACTTATTTCCCTGATTTTATTTATATATATATATATATATATATATATATATATATATATATATATATATATATATATATATATATCTAAGCAGACCCTTATACCCCTGAACCTGTAACATCTCTTTATCTCCCTGTCCCATTACATACATCCCTGTTGCGTATATATAGGAGCAGCCACTTGTACACCTGATCATGAGTACTCTCATTAGAGGCTAGCATAAAGTAGTATGTGTATTTATAATGAATTTGTGTAATATATAGTAATATTTTAACTAATGTTGCGCATATCTGTCTATAGAGTACTCTAGTAGCTGCATTTGTGTAGGTCTTCTCCATAATACAGTATTTTTATATAATGTTGTACCTATGCATCACATTTATTTCAGAGTTATCAATCTATCACACATATATACATCTATTTCATGTCTCTCTATTCAATATATATATATATATATATATATACACACACATATGTATAGATAGTCAAAACAGATGTAATTTTTTTTTTTAATGTGCAGTATCAATGCTAGTTTCAGGGACGGGCTGGGACGGGGAGCTGGGTGGCATATGCCCGCCGGGCCGGACAGAAAAAATACTATTTTGGTCTGGTCCCTGCGCTGGCCCAAGTCTCTGTTGGAGACCAGCCACCTTCTATCAGTGGCCGTGGATCCATCCTCCCCCCTTCCCCTATGTGTGGCCTGCTACTTGTGTCACATGGGACGTGGACCACATGACAGGTGCCGTCCCATGTGTGAAGAGAAACGAAGCCATACAGCGTGCGGATAGAACAAAGTTAGTGGGGGTAGTATGTTAATATAATGTGTTTGTGAGGAGGGTAGTATGTTAATATAATGTGTTTGTGAGGAGGGTAGTATGTTAATATAATGTGTTTGTGAGGAGGGTAGTATGTCAATATAATGTGTTTGTGAGGGGGGTTGTATGTTAATATAATGTGTTTGTGAGGGGGGTTGTATGTTAATATAATGTGTTTGTGAGGAGGGTAGTATGTTAATATAATGTGTTTGTGAGGGGGGTAGTATGTTAATATAATGTGTGTGTGTGTGAGGAGGATAGAATGTTAATAAAATGTGTAAATAATGTGGGAGGTAGGTTATTAATTTAATGGTGGATACTAATTATTTAATGGATGCTATTTTATTATGGGGTGATGGTGGGGCAATTTAATTTAATAGTGGGTTCTATTAATTTAAGATGGGGTGATTGGACCTTAAAATTTAATGCTAGGGTGGTTTGGAAGCTCATAAATGAATGTGGGGCTATTTTGGGGAAAATAAGGTCTTTTTATTAAATGTGAATAAATGTGAATATGTGAATTATTTAATGCCATGGTTGTGGGAAATGGTTATATTTTTTAAACATAAACGCCATTTAATTTATTGATAGGGCTGTTTGGAGGGATGGAAATATGTTTATATATTAAATGGGAATACTATTGTTTTAATGCTGGGGCCGGTTGGAATTTTCTAAATTTCATGTACCCATTTTTTTTTCCAAATAGGGCCTCCAACATTCCAGGATCCAGACAAGCAGCAACTGAGCTAAAGAAACCAGCATCCACAAGTGGTGAAAATGACAACAACAGGTAGGAGAGAGCAGGACAGTCTGCCAACTGTCCTGAATCTGGTGGGGCAGTCCTAAATTTGGGTGACTGTCTCACGTAGTCAGGATTGGGTGCGACTACAAGGACAGTTGGAAGGTATGTCCCACTTCACACTGTACTGCTTGTGAAGGCAGAGTTGTGTGCATCTAACAGTAGTGCACACAGCACTCCCTGTGCATTTGTATAAAATGATAATCATGTTACATCATAGGGGCCCCCCTGTCTAAAGTGTCCCGGCCCCCCCAGAGCCTTAATCCAGCTCTGAATGGACCATGTTTGGACTATCTCCTCATTAGTTAAGGGACCAGAAGTTACTGAACAGATTTGTTTCTTGGTGTTTTCAGCCATTTGATCCAATCACAGAAGCTATATTTCCATAAACTGCTCATGAGATCCTTACAGCAGCACAAAAAAAATAATTCCCCAGTGTTCTTGTAGTGTGCTTCCTTCACAGAGCACATTATAGCAGAAACCCATGGTTACTCTGTTGCTGAACTTTGGCTTACTTAACCATCCTGTTTTATCCAACTCTTGACCCCAGCTAATGATTTTGACTATACTGCTTTCTCCAACCCTGACCTCAGCTTGTGCCCATGCTAATTCTCCCTTTCCGGTAAATGACCATGTCTAGTCTGTTTAGTTATTCTTCTGTCAGAATATATTTCCTGGATCATCAGTAATATTAGCCACTGGCTCCAGTCTGTAATATGCAGTGTTATATATTGCTGAGGACAATATGGATCATTCGCGGGTAGGGCTGGCTGTCTCTACCTAAAGACAACTCCAGTGTTCAGTTGGAACAGATTGCCAGAAGCCTGCAAGAGATTAAATGTCATTGGCATACAGTGCTTCTTGTGCTCCTAATGTGTCAGCAACGTTACCACTAGCTGAAACAACCACTCTAGTGTTAGACATTCCTTAGATCCTTTCTTCGCTTAATCCTTGCTTTTACTATCTCTTTGTGGATTCTGTAGATGCAGGGAAGTTTATGGACTTTCGCAATACAACATAATCTTACTGCCCTCTCCAAACAGGTTCCATGAGCTGATAAAGCCATTGATGGTAGGTCTTTAGCTCTAGGTTTCATTACAACTAAAACAACTTCCCTGAAGGACAAAGTGGGAGAACGTCAATAGGAGTCCATGAACTTTGAGTTCCTCTAGTCTACATCCTGCAGTATTATCTTCGGTTACCCATGGCTGCGCACTGCCCAAGCCAAAGAACAAGGCCAGAAAGATTACATTAGGGAGAACCTTGAAAGAGGATTCACCCAGCCCTCTTTCTCATTAGCTGGGGTAATATGTTCTTTGCTCAAAATGAAGTGTTTAGAAATATGTTGGATCTATCTATTTTAATGATATCCTTATTTATTATAAAGACTAAACCTTCATTGGCAAGTTCTACAGAGACTAAGGAAGTACTGATTATTTGCAAAAATGTAAACAGTTAAAAATTGCAATTCAAACAATGTGAAATTCCATTCCTGGGATACATAATTTCCAAGAGAGCAGATGTGGCTCTGCAAAAGGAACCTTAAACTTAAATTTCTATAATTGAAGCTGGGACCTACATACATTAGTACCTACAAGGTCTTGAAACTCCATCCGTCTTTGAAAATCCAAATAGTACTCAATGTGGCCTTCCTAAAGCCATATGTTATAAATTAGTTTTCCTGTCCTACCACTCCCTCTCCTTTTCCTTTTCTAGAAGAAGATTATCTGAAATATTAAGTCCAGTTTATCCTGGTTTCTAACATTAATAGGAAAAACTTCAGTATTTGGTTGCTGAGACTACAGCCCAGAAGACATTCTATAAACTCATCAAGGTGGTCACCCAGAGGTTGCCACATGAAGGGTGGTAATTTAATAACATCTAAATGACCTGACCCGAATAAGCAGCTTTCACATCAGCTCCTTGTTGATAGCCTTCATGCTGCATTTTTGGTGAGACTGATGTCAGTATATTATGAGTCATGTGTTCAATTCTCTGCAACTGTTGCACTGAGAGTTTTTGCACAGGATTATTATTATGATCCCAACTCATTGCTGCCTACATCTGCACTCTTCCCGTTGAAGGCACCTGTTTTAAGCACTTCTTATCTGAGCACATTATTAGTACTGATGATCAGCTCTGAAGACTTCTATAGACTATGGTTACTCTGTTGGTGCACTTTGGCCTGCTGCAGTTAGTGGCCCTTTTGCTCTGTCCAGTTCTGGCCTCGGCTTGGTACCATGATAGTTCAGATAGACTTTTCATTTATTCTTCCGTCTGATCTTCTTACTGGATCATAAAACATGACAGTCTCCACACTCAGGTCTACACTACCTATAACTGGTGTGTTCCTTGTGTGACTAACATTTCCTTCCACTGTCTATAACAAACAATGTAATAACACCCTCAGCTACATAAAAATCTTGTGCATTTATGGTCATAGTAGAGTTGACGTATAGCGGACATCAGAGGGAGGTATAATGAGGGAGAAACTCATTTACATCTTTTAAAGCAATTTTCTTCACACAATATTTGAGATAAGCTATGGTGGTATAAGGATGGAGCACAGCGCATTTACTTTTTTTCCTTGTTTGTTTTGTTTAACCTTTCTGTTACCAAGTGAACACATAAAAATAACAGACTTTATGGTATAAATCAGTTTACTTATTTATTGAGGATTAGGCAAAATACCATGAAACCAATATAAAGAAGAAAAGGTTTCAGATTTTCCGCAATTTGTACATTGTTTTGATTTGTTGTGAAAAATACACATAATTATAACATTGGCATGTAAATTAATAGTGTCTAATGAAGCATCATCCTTTACATTGGACACAAAATTGAAACTTAGACAGATGCAAATTCTCAATTTTCCATAGCAACCAGAAATTAGAGATTTCCTTCCAATAATCTATCTTGCACTACACCAACAAAAACTAATACCCAATTTACTGCACTGTATATTTTCACGTTTGCACCCATGTTAGGAATATACCCAGAATATGCACTAAGCTTTCTACAAATGAACCAACCTAGGTTATAGCATGTCAAACATTAGTAATATGTCCAGATTGGCTGCTATAGTCGTATTCATCATTTACACAATTCCACTATATTTACACATCTACAATACATATTCTATTTATGGGTACGATTCATTACAGTGATTAACAAAACGCCTACAACACTTACCCCGACATGGTCATTTTGAAGCTGTCATTCTCGACAGACTGGTAATCCCGATTGTTTGAAAAAGTGACCTTCAACAATTGCGACCAATCAACATCCCAACACCACAGATGGATGTCACTTTTAAGGGCTTCACAATGACCATGTCGGGGTAAGTGTTGTCGGCGTTTTGTTAACTGCTGTAATGACTATCGCCACTATTTATAGTTATAACAAAGTGTCATGTATACTGATGGGACATTAAATAGCATAATAATAAAGATGTGCTTGATATGAAAGCACACACATTTAGTATTTAAAGAAACTTTCATTTGTAGTTCCCTATCTGCTAACCCTCTAAGCCCGTGATGGCTAACCTATGACACGCGTGTCACTCGTGACACGCCGAGCCAGTTTGAACGACACGCCAGGCGAGTCAGTCAAACTGCTTGTTTTAAACATACCAAAGATTTTTTTCTATACAGCACCGCCGCGGACTCTTCTTTGACAGCGCCGCGACTGCTCTACAACTCCCCATCGGCGAAATGTAGCTGCTGCGTATGCCCTGGGGCACGGTAGGGCTTGCACTTAATATATCAAATATTAAATTGTAAAATAGCTTCAGATCCTGCCACAATCAATCTTATGTAGTGTTTTTATTAATAGACAAAAGATTAATTTTCTGGTGAGCCTGCAGGGTATGCAGAGCTGTGGGATTATATATAAATATTGTATTATAAGATTAAAAAAAGTAGAGGATTCCTCTACTTTTTTTACACACTACATAAGATTGCTTGTGGCCAGTATCTGGTTTCATCCTGTAGCCCAATGACAAATATATATATATATATATATATATATATATATACTTTTTTTTTTTATTCTTGAAATGACACATGACCCGAGGAAGGCTACACTTTTTCCCGATTTTTGACACACCAAGCTGAAAATGTTAGCCATCACTGCTCTAAGCCAATCACACTCAATTTTTTCATGCCAAGAAGCTGGTGAGGGACAGTGGTATACCTTGGGCATTCTTTCTGGAGTTTAGGCATGGGACCACGGCTTATGGCCTGGCTAAGGAATCAAACCTAAATTTATATATAATCTTGAACCCTGGCAGTCTGAATACAGTGCACCCATTTATATGGATTCACAAATGGCTTAAAGCATCAAGATAATGGTGATATCAGGGATACAAAGTATTATTCATTATGATGGGGGAAACTGAGTGGATCAGGACATTCCTTAGTGAATGCATGAAACCACCATGTGCTGTAGCCCCATGCAAAACCAATAATTAATGTAGCAGGACATGGTATTTAACTGAGTTGGGGACTGCGTTCCAGGTTTAGCACTTAGCCAAAACTCATCCCTCACACAGAGGGACTTGATCTTTTACACATTCTTGGAGATGGCTATACTTTCAGCATACTACTGCCCCGATTCAGGCGAGAGGCACCCAATGTGAAAAAATTATCCACCGCCCTGACAGTCAAGACATATGGCCCGACTGCAAGTAACGATGGGAGGTGTGTCTGTGTGTCTTGCTCACCATGGTAAGTTGTGTCATGCACTCCAGTAGAAATGCAAGGGTTTTTCTTAGTGAAAAGCAATGTAAATGATGGCACACCCCAATGAGGCATGGTCATGCTCCCTTTTCGTGTGCGATCGGCACTGGCACAATGGTAGGAGATATGCTTTCAAGCAAAATTATTTTTTGCCCAATTGAGTGATATTTTAAATGGGAAAGAGCTGATTTCTGCTCACTAATTCCACTATAATAAAAGCATTAAAATGTAGAAAGTGACATATGTAATAATGGAATATGTACCCTTAGTCTCATGACCAGTTTAAAACATAAATTAGGCTTACGTGAGCAGTATATTAGGAGACAAATTTAAAAGTTGCAAGTAATTAGGCAAGTGGCTCAAAAGTGATAGTGGGCAGGACTTTGAAGTGATATTTTTACTGATGACGTCATGGGGTAAATGTATCAAGCTGAGAGTTTTCTGGCAGGTTTGAAAAACCAATCAGATTCTAGTTATTATTTATTTAGCACATTCTACAAAATGATAGATAGAATCTGATTGGTTGCTATAGGCAACATCTCCATTTTTCAAACTCGCCGGAAAACTTGATACATTTACCCCCTGGTGTATGCCCAACTGGGCCTGCAATCCTGCAATGGTTGTCCTGGGTGGTTTGCACAGTGGTTTTTTTCCATGTAGTAATTGACACATTATTTCTAATTAAGTCAATTACAATGTTCATTAACATGTCATTTAAAACAATATATTAAAAGTTAAGAAGACATTTTCTCTGTATGATTTGCGCAAAAAAACTAAAAGTGTGTGCTTTCATATGTCATTTACTTATACAGGAACACAGTTACACATTTTCTTTGTCAAACTCACAAATAAAATACAGAGTAATGAAGCATGAGACATCGTTCCATCCTCCTGAAGACACCATTTCAGCACAGTCCTCCTCATCGTACGCATTATTGGGTTCCCCTTGCCGCCACTTGTTGAAGGTCTGCATTGCTGAGCGGTCGGAATAGACAAATGTGCCTTCTTTTTCCAGGTCATTGATCCCAATAAAAACTCTAGTGAGCCCAGCCTGGTTAATGTAAGAGGCAATAAGACTGTTTGTGGTCTCGTCCTTGGGCATGCTGAGTGTTCCACCCCTTCCGTGGCAGTAGGCCTGAGCCTCAGTGTATTTCTTCTCCTCTTTCACCAACAGGTAGATCTTAGTGTCTGTCTCTCGCACTCCAGCAACAACTGCGGGGGAGGGCAGTGCTGAAAAGTGAGCACTCGTATTTCTATAACAAGCTTAATGCACATTAAAGCAGTTTAAGCAGAGATATAACCAGAAACATGCATGAACGCCAAGTTTTCTACAGCTGCGCTGCCCTTAGTTTTATTTGGAGGTAGTAGTCTTGTGTCTCATTTTGATCACATAAATCACAAATAAATTTGCTGAATAATTTAAACATTTTTTAATATGGTTAAATTTAGACTCCCAGGGGGGCATTTAATTGGCCGCATTACGGGTAAAAGTAACGGGGCCTGCGCATTATTACGGTAATAATGCACTTTTATTACCGTTATTATGGTAGTTTCAACGCCGGCTTTTTGCTCGCAGCTCCCTGAGCTGCGAACAAAAAGCCGGGTTGAACACATTCTTTATTGAACTTGCAATATAGCCAGCCACATGTCCTTTCACAACTGACAGTCTAAAATACAACTGACTGTGAATGTTTTGTTATTTAGCAAAGAACAAAATGCTGTCCTAACAGATCTATACTCCCAAAAAAAATCACTTGCTATCAGGGCCTGATTAAGGGTTCTGGCCACCCTAGGCTAATATGGCCGCAGCGCCCCCCCCCCCCCCCCCTCCTCCGAATATATAGGTGTATAGGAACACTCCTGAATATGAATGTTCAGGTGTATTCTCCAGCATTCAAATTTAGACAGATTGTGCCATTGTCTCTTTCCTGTTCTTGCTCTTCTCTCTTGCAACTTTGTTATCCTCTCGCTGGCTTCTGGAAAGTTGGCGTCCTGTTTTGAAAATGCAAAAATGTATTATAATGTGAACCCTGAATGATTAGGCCCTTTAGTTAAAACAAAACACTCCATTATGGCCAGCTAAAAGTACCCCATTGGACAGGCATATATAAGCAATATCTGAATATTTGTTGTCAATCAAATACAAACCTCTACCAGCCCCATCTCACTAATATTTAGTATTCTAGTGATTGCTGAGACCACACATGTGACCACCACACAATCATGAGATTCTGCCCCCCAAAGCTGCTCTATTTTTTAAATACCCCCTGCAGCCATTTTCCTTAACCACAACCCCCCCCCCCCCACAGCCATTTTCCTTAACCCCTGCTGCAGCCATTTTCTTTACCTCCCACCCTGCATCCATCCCCCTTGCAGCTATTTTCCTTACCTCCACACTGTAGCTATCCCCCCCGTCACATCAAAACTCCCCCAGTCACATATATCAGCCCCCCTCCTCTGCCCTCCTTCATACATATCAACCTCTCTCCCTCCCTATAGATTTTCAGCGCAGCCCCCCCCCCTCCCACCCTATAGATTTGTATGACAGTCCCCCTCTCCCTGCCTATACATATGCATGACAGTCCCCCCTCTCCCTCCCTATAGATATGCAGGGTAGTCCCCCCCCCCTCCCTATAGATATGCAGGGTAGTCCCCCCCCCTCTCTATAGATATGCAGTGTAGTTCCCCCCCTCCCTATAGATATGCAGGGTAGTTCCCCCCCTCCCTATAGATATGCAGGGTAGTTCCCCCCCCCCCTTCCTATAGATATGCAGGGCAGTTCCCCCTCCCTATAGATATGCAGGGCAGTTCTCCCCCTCCCTATAGATATGCAGGGCAGTTCCCCCCCTCCCTATAGATATGCAGGGCAGTTCCCCCCCCTCCCTATAGATATGCAGGGCAGTTCCCCCCCTCCCTATAGATATGCAGGGCAGTTCCCCCCCTCCCTATAGATATGCAGGGCAGTTCTCCCCCTCCCTATAGATATGCAGGGTAGTTCCTCCCCCTCCCTATAGATATGCAGGGCAGTTCCCCCCCTCCCTATAGATATGCCGGGCAGTTCCCCCCCCTCCCTATAGATATGCAGGGCAGTTTCCCCCCCCTCCCTATAGATATGCAGGGCAGTTCCCCCCCCCTCCCTATAGAGATGCAGGGCAGTTCCTCCCCTCCCTATAGATATGCAGGGCAGTTCCCCCCCCTCCCTATAGATATGCAGGGCAGTTCCCCCTCCCTATAGATATGCAGGGCAGTTCCCCCCCCCCCCTCCCTATAGATATGCAGGGTAGTTCCTCCCCCTACCTATAGATATGCAGGGCAGTTCCCCCCCTCCCTATAGATATGCAGGGCAGTTCCCCCCCCCTCCCTATAGATATGCAGGGCAGTTTCCCCCCCCCCTCCCTATAGATATGCAGGGCAGTTTCCCCCCCCTCCCTATAGATATGCAGGGCAGTTCCCCCCCCCCTCCCTATAGATATGCAGGGCAGTTCCCCCCCCTCCCTATAGATATGCAGGGCAGTTCCCCCTCCCTATAGATATGCAGGGCAGTTCCCCCCCCTCCCTATAGATATGCAGGGCAGTCCCCCCTCCCTATAGATATGCAGGGCAGTTCCCCCTTCACTTACCTGTAGTTGTGCCAGCGTCGCTCCTCTCCTCAGATCAGCAGATAGGAAGTGAAGACGTCCTGCTTCCTGTCTGCTGCACAGCAACAAGCAGCCTGGCGATTGGCTGTGTGTTGCTAACCACTAACCACCAATGCTTTTGATCGTCGAGCCCTCCACCCCCTCCGCGGCGACACCCCCCCTCCCCCACCCCGAAAAAAAAATGAATGAAGAAAAAAAATAAAAATACCCACAGCGCCGCGCCCCCCGGTACCCAGCGCCCCAGGCTGCAGCCTGGTCAGCCTAGTGGTTGATCAGGCCCTGCTTGCTATGCTATACCATGCTGTCCCATGGTGACGTTGCCTCCTCACTCTCCCAAAAGGAGGCTAATTTAAAAGTCTTTTAGAGGACAGATTTACTTTTCTAACTTGTAGCTTGTGTTTAATTCAACACATAACATGCAAAGCTGCCACACAACTAGTGGACTAATTCAATACGTACCATTTTTTACAAATTTCAGCTCTGTGGTCAGCTGTGTAACCTGGATGTCCATCTCCCCTACAGCTTTCCTCAGCTGTCCACATTCACAGGGAATCCCTATAAGAAGACATGAGTGCTAGTGTCACCATTGTTATAAATCAATTGATGCCCAGGAAAACTTACCAAGAAAGGCGAAAAGATCTTAATATGTATAGTTTGGAGCAGAGAAGCGAAAGGGAGGACATGATTAAAACTTTCAAATATGACAAGGGTGTTAACAAGGTACAGGAGAGAAACATTCTTCAAAGGAAGAGAAGTATTAGAACCCAAGGATATGCACTGACAATGAAGGAAAGTGGATTCAGAGGAAACTTGAGGAAATATTACTTCACAGAAAGGGTAGTGGATAAGTGGAATAGCCTCCATTCAGAGGTGGTGGAGGCTAATACAGTAAAGTAATTTAAACATGCTTGAAATAGACAAAACGGTTACCATAGGTTAAAAAAAGGGGCAGACTAGATGGGCCAAGTGGTTCTGATCTGCCGTCAAATTCTATGTTTCTATGACATCACTGGGCAGAAACTCTTATAAAGTTTGGTGAAACTTCTGAACCTCGGTGTTACCAAACATCATAGATGGTTATTGTAGGGTCTCTCTTGTTGATCTAGGATGGTGTATCACTGACACTTATCTGTGGGGCTCATAAGGCTGGCACTGTATCAGTGTTTCTAAATGGCTCAGTGGTTAGCATTTCTGCCTCACAGCGCTGAGGTCGTGTGTTTGATTCCCAAACACGGCCTTATCTGTATGGAGTTTGTATGTTGTCCCTGTGTTTGGGTTTCCTCCCAGACTCCAAATACATACTAGTAGGTTAATTGGATGCTGACAAAAATGAACCCTAGTCTATGTGTGTGTTAGGGAATTTAGACTGTAAGCTCCAATGGGGGAGGGACCACAAATATCCAATGGGGGAGTGAATGACAAATATTGTCTGTACAGCACTGCCGAATTGGTGGCGCTATATAAATAAATGATGATGATAATACCTTCCTTTCGATATGTAGATCAAAGGTGAATTTCTATTATGGAAGGTCTCTTTTCCAAAAAATTACGTATGAAACCTGATTTCGAATGGCATTTTTGTAAACTGGTCCTGGGTTGTTCACTGAGCCAGCCCAATTCTCCCTTCTAGCCCACCGACCCCTCCACCACCCACCTCACACCCTTTGCCAAAAATCAACCATGAAGGTCTGGTAATTATTTTTTTCCGTGATCTTCTTAATATGTAATTTGTCTAAGCTGCCAGGTTTTATTTACTCTTATTCAAATCAATGAAACATAGGTGTACCTGGCTTAAAGTTGATTAGGGACTTCAAAATCTCTGCACTGCAGAAAAACGCTTAAACAGGCTCTAATTACAAATCACATCTGCATACACTTATTTATGGCAGGAGATGGAAAGCGTTGGGTAGAAATTTATGCAATTGCCATGTAAAGTAAGAGGAGATATTTCCAGACCATCAACCACAATAAGAATATTTATTATATTGTAGTTGACATTTAGCCATTGATCGTGAACGGGCACCAATGAAAATGTGCTTTACCCTAATAATTTTCATATTATTAATTTGCTTAGTTCATCCTCACATTAATTTATAGAGTTTTGAACATGTGAAATTGTAAATAAATAACTTAATTGAAAAAAACTAAGGGGGCTAATTAATTAGTCGCTATAGTTCAGTAGCTGCCTTGCTCATTCTTTTCCCACACAAATTATAGGCAATTATAAACTGGTCCTGGGGGAGTGAATGCACGCATTCGACCCTTCCTCTCCCAAGATGCCACTAAAGCTCTTGTCCACTCTCTTATTATCTCCCGCTTCGACTACTGCAACCTCCTCCTTACTGGCCATCCCCGCTCTCATCTCGCTCCCCTTTGCTCCGTACTCAATGCTGCCGCTCGGCTCATTTTCCTTTCTTGCCGCCCCTCCTCTGTCTCCCCCCTCTACCAATCCCTCCACTGGCTCCCCATCCCCTACAGAATCGTGTTCAAGCTACTTACACTTACTTTCAAGGCCCTCTCCAACTCCACTGATCCCTACATCTCCAACCTCATCTCCATTCACGCTCCATCCCGCCCTCTACGTTCAGCCAATGACCATCGCCTCTCTTCCCCCCTGGTTACCTCCTCCCATGCTCGCATCCAAAACTTCTCCCGCGCTGCCCCCCTCCATTGGAATCAGCTCCCCCGCTCCATCAGAACTTCCCCCAACTTGCCCAGCTTCAAACGGGCCTTAAAAACCCACCTCTTCCTCAAAGCCTTCCAGTCCCCCACTTAACTGCCCTCCTTCCAGTCTCCCACCCTCCCCCCTCCCACTCCTGCCCCCCTTCTATCCCCCTCCTACCTCCCTCCTCATCGTTCTTCTCCCCCCCCTTCCGTCCCTGCCTCCCCTCCCCCCCTTTCCTCCTCCCACCCTTGCGTCTCTGTCTGTCCCACCCTCCCCTTAGATTGTACGCTTCCTCGAGCAGGGCCTCCTCTCCTCCTGTTCTCCACCACCTTAAGTCTGCTCTCCAGCTCCTTGTCTCTTCCATGAGGGCCTTCTGCCCCTCTTCCCCTCTCGTTACCCTGATGGGGGCCCTCAACTTTCATCTAGCTGTACTTTGAGCTTTGAGTTACTGTGCTTCTTGTTAACTGTACCGTGCTGTCTCACCCTGTACCATATTTCTGTCTGTCCCTGTACAGCGCAACGGATACCTAGTGGCGCCTTATAAATAAAAATTAATAATAATAATAATAATACTAATTACATAGGAGGTACAGGCAAAAATAAGTGCATTAACAATATTTCATCGAGTGGTCGAGACCACAAAAATAATGAGCGCGGCAAAATGGGTACTTCACTCATAACTGAATCGCCCACAGGGTCATTTACGAATGTGGAGAAGTGGATCCAAATCTTAAAGGCTATTTCTTCATTTTGTGTTATGTTATGGACCTATGATTGTGTTTTTACAGGAATGCACAAAGGTCACCAAATCAAGATGGTGTCTGTTGTGAAGAGCAAGATTTTGCTTCTTCCGGTGTGAGAAGATGAGTGGATTAGGTTGTTTCACACTAAATATGGGCAAACGTTATGTGTTTGATTCTGTGGCGAAATGAAAACAAGATTCTGCATTGCAGGGCGAGGTATTCTGCATTTAAAGGGTTAATATTGGAGACGTTATCAGTTTAGTGGCTGGCTACATCCTCATTGTTACGCGTCCTTAGAGGTGGGGGAGATTTTGCCCCACCTCTACATTATTTTCAATCTGACGCCTTTTGCTCCACCTACAAGCACTTTATACAGGTAAACACATTTATATGTGCACAAAAGCCAAAGCAATTGAAACATTAAAATGTACACTTAAATAAAGACTTGATATTCTCTTGAGGTACTCCTTGAGACTCAAATAAGTAGTATATTAGAGGAATAAATTAAAAGTTGTAATAAATAAAGCGGCAGTCCAAAAGTGATAATAATCAGAATATGCCAACCTGCACAGTCCTATGATAGATACTGGATGCTTATTGTAGGACTGCTCCCTATGGGTTTCGTTGACAAGAGGCTCCCAGTTTCCTGCCCACCTTCACAGGCTCCCACTTACGACAGACCTAGCCTTGTTTGGCCTTCAAAATTTGGAATTATTTTTCAAAAATTGGGGCAATTTTATCTAAGGGTCGGGGATAAATCAGCATTTCTTCTTTACAAGAGGGTCTGAACAATGCATATTTTTGCACTTCAGTGACAACATGCACCTCTGCCTTTAAAACCAGCATTTTAATCAGTAAGGACATCTTAATCAGTAAAGACAACTTAAAGTAGCATATATTTAACAATAATGGCTAGGTCAAGTCAAGATTTTGTGAAATGTGTCTGGCAGCCTCACTTAAACATGGTGACTTTTGCAACAAGGAATATGCTCAAAATGTTCTGCACAATCTGGAATCCTTGGCTAGAATGAAAAACCATAAAATTCTACAAATCTTCAAATGCTACTTATTGAAATGCACAAGATACTCTAAGGCTATCCTCAATTATTTTAACAGTTTTCATATACCATTATCAATACAAAGTTTTGTTGGTTTTTTTTGTTTTTGTTTTTAGGGTTTTCTCTGTACATAATTGATCAGAGGAAGAATCAAGGCACTGCCAAATAAAAATTCTGGTTTACCCTACGAACGTGTCTTCTAATGCAACTTTAGAAGGATGTTGAGATCCAGGAGTCTGATCTGCATTTTGCTTGTCTTGTGGATTCTATAGTGCCTCAGACAGGGCACCTGGTAGTCGACATTTGCACTTCTTATACTGTGAAATGTTGGACATGAGATATAAAGAATAGAGAAAATAGAAGGGGTGAGCACCTGTGCACGTGCCTGGTGTACAAATAACTGCATTTAGGTGAGAAGCAATGTGCTTCTTCTACACACTTTATTTTCCATAGGTGGCCTATCCCCAAGTATATCATGATATAAAATTACCTGGATCGCCATTAGGACCTGGAGGACCCATATCACCAATATCTCCCTTTTCACCTACGAAAACATGAAATCGTATTAGAAATTTGTTTTCTGTCGTACTGTCAGCACAATAGAATCAAGAGTTCTAGAAACACTCACATGACTACTAAAGCTAGTATAATAGTTTTGCTATATGAAAGAACTACTCATTAAAATATCTGAGAATATCTTCCACAATAAAATCTACAGCTGAATCACATCAGATATATAGTACAGGCTCATAATTAAATACCTTTAGAACCAATAGGTCCAATTTTCCCATGACGACCCATGCTCCCTTTCGTTCCTTTGTCACCCATTACTCCTGCAAAACAAAACCACAAGTGACAGGTTTCTATAAGTAACACCATCTTGTTTCAAATGATTGCTGTGGCATTCTGGCCTGTGAAATGACCATGTTTTGCATGTAAAAAAGGCAGCTATTTGGTAAAGGAGTAGTATCCCAAGGGTGTCATAAATGGCAGAGCCGTAACTAGGGTGGTGCGGTCCCCTCTGTGGCACATTAAAAAAAAAAAAAAATGTGTAGAGAGAAAAGGGAGGGGGGTTGGCGCTTGAGTGGGGGGGTAGGTGGTGATCAAAGGATCACATCCTATTGCTGACTGGGAGAGAGCTACGCGTCCATCTGTGATGACATCACCGCAGGTGCAGATCCAACGTGACAGCGCAGGGGGGTGGGATGAACGGAGGACGGCTCCTCTGACTTCCTGACTGACTCATATGTAGAAGATGTGCAGTAAATAGCAGGTATTTTAACACTCAGAATCACATATTCACTAGCACCATATGTACACTATAAATGCAGATTATATACAAACCTCTAGTTCCTCTCTGAATATCCAGTGTCAGCCTAAGTAATCACTTGATAAGTGAAGAAAAAAAAATCCCAATATTGTCACTACACAAACTGTTGCAGATACAGACTTTTATGCTCTCTCTACCTCAATAAAATAATTGTTAGTACTTCAACATATAGTTTGTGAGTAAACACATTGGGCGCACTCATAAAGGGGCAGACACACAGGGCGCACTCATACAGGGCAGACACACAGGGCGCACTCATACAGGGCAGACACACAGTGCGCACTCATACAGGGGCAGACACACAGGGCGCACTCATACAGGGGCAGACACACAGGGCGCACTCATACAGGGGCAGACACACAGGGCGCACTCATACAGGGGCAGACACACGGGGCACGCACTCATATAGGGGCAGACACACAGTGCGCACTCATACAGGGGCAGACACACAGGACGCGCACTCATCCAGGGGCAGACACACAGGGCACGCACTCATCCAGGGGAAGACACACAGGGCCGCACTCATATAGGGGCAGACACACAGGGCGCACTCATACAGGGGCAGACACACAGGACGCGCACTCATCCAGGGGCAGACACACAGGGCCGCACTCATATAGGGGCAGACAGACAGGGCGCACTCATATAGGGGCAGACACACAGGGCGCACTCACACAGGGCAGACACACAGGGCGCACTCATACAGGGGCAGACACACAGGGTGGCACTCATACAAGGGGCAGACACACAGGGCGGCACTCATACAAGGGGCAGACACACAGGGCGGCACTCATACAAGGGGCAGACACACTGGGCACTTTATTTAGTGTCATTAAGATGCTCTCTGTATTGCAGACACAAGAATGCCCTCTGCATTGTATGTCTGACACAAGAATGCTCTCTATTACATGGCGTTTGCTAGGATACTCTTTGCATTGTATTATGGTCACTAGAATTCACTTTTGTATTGTATGGCGGTCACTAGGATGCTGTTTATATTGTATGGCGGTCACTAGGATGCTTTCTGTATTGTATGATGGTCACTAGGATGCTCTTTGTATTGTATGGCGGTCACTAGGATGCTTTCTGTATTGTATGATGGTCACTAGGATGCTCTTTGTATTGTATGGCAGTCACTAGGATGCACTTTGTATTGTATGGCAGTCCCTAGGATGCTGTTTATTTTGTATGGCGGTCACTAGGAGGCTGTTTATATTGTATTTGTATCACTAATACTGGCTAAATTATCATGCAGAACAGTATAAACCTTGCAATTCAATATGTATGATGCATCCATGGGAGTATTTTAATTTAATTTGAAAAAGAAAAATGTTTTAATTGTTCATGCTTGTGTGTATAAGTAATCACAGTTTTATTTAAAAGTATGTGGTTTTTATCTTTGAAATCCCTAACTCCAAGAAGAGGGGATTGGGAGGAATGGAGGACATTGGCAGGTTGGAACCTCTTCTTCGGGGTTAAGGCACACACCAGCATGGTTTCGACATGCTACAGTTTTGCATACAGGTATGCAGAAGCAGTGTGATTTACTTTTTATTTTTTTAATTTATATTGTTAGGAAGACTTTTTGATCCGGTGGGTGACCCAACTATTATTACATTAATGCTAACCCTGGGAACTCCCTGCTGCTGGATTAAGCTGCTCCACTTACATAACTAATGTGTATACACCACCCACTGGTGTGCTGACTCTGTCTACTTGTGACTGCTCCGCCTACATGTGCAATGCTTTGCCTACTTGTGTGTTAGCTCCGTCAACAGTGATAGACGGACTCTGCTTACCATAGCGTATTGCATTTGCCTTGTATAAAAGCCAATGTGGCTCGAGCTAATGGAGTGCTAACTCCGCCTACAATTTGCCCCGCCTACCATTTATTGGTCCCGCCTACATGAGGCCACTTTCAGAATGTTTCCAGGGCCACTTTAAGTTCCAAATCCGCCCCTGGTATTATGTGTGTGTGAGGGGCCACTGTGTGTGTGTATTATGTGTGTGAGGGGCCACTGTGTGTGTGTACTATGTGTGTGTGAGGGGCCACTGTGTGTGTGTATTATGTGTGTGAGGGGCCACTGTGTGTGTGTACTATGTGTGTGTGAGGGGCCACTGTGTGTGTGTATTATGTGTGTGTGAGGGGCCACTGTGTGTGTGTGTATTATGTGTATGTGAGGGGCCACTGTGTGTGTATGATCTGTGTGTGAGGGGCCACGGTGTGTGTGTATGATGTGTGTGTGTGTGAGGGGCCACTGTGTGTGTGTATTATGTGTACGTGAGGGGCCACTGTGTGTGTGTAATATGTGTGTGTGAGGGGCCACTGTGTGTGTGTACTATGTGTGTGTGAGGGGCCACTGTGTGTGTGTGTATTATGTGTGTGTGAGGGGCCACTGTGTGTGTGTGTGTATTATGTGTGTGTGAGGGGCCACTGTGTGTGTGTACTATGTGTGTGTGAGGGGCCACTGTGTGTGTGTATGATGTGTGTGTGAGGGGCCACGGTGTGTGTGTATGATGTGTGTGTGTGTGAGGGGCCACTGTGTGTGTGTATTATGTGTGTGTGAGGGGCCACTGTGTGTGTGTATTATGTGTGTGTGAGCGGCCACTGTGTGTGTGTGTGTGTATTATGTGTTTGTGAGGGGCCACTGTGGGTATGAAGGGAGTGGGCCCAAACCAATATCTTGCCTAGGGCCCCATGAGGTGTAAATCCGGCTCTGATAGATATATATATATATATATCATGCATTTGCAAATATGTGTAGCAGAATTCTTTCAGTAAAGTGCAAGCCGCACCTCCACATTAGGTTGGCCACACCCATTCGGCAAATGTCACTCCCACTTCGATGGGGGGCACCGGTGCCCTGTCTCGCCCAGGGCACTGAAATGTCTATTTACGGCACTGATAAATGGTAATGGACACGATGAACACCGATTGCACTTTTGTGTACTTACTCATACCTCCCAACTTTGTTGCATGTATGAAGGATGAGTTAATGTGTGTAAAAGTGAGACAATGGATAGGGCTACAGGAAAACAAACAGCGGCCAGACACGAATCCCTAGTACTGTACCAGTGATGTGTCTTGTACAATATACTGTCATTGACTAAAATAGCGAAGGTTTGGACTATATATGATCACTATAAATGCATACCTAACCAGACATGTAAGAACAGGGCGTGATCAACCAATAGGCTGATCATGCTGCAGCCTGAGGCACTGAGACCTGGGGGGCGCAACGCTGACAGCATTTAAGATTATTTTTTTACATCTTTTTTTTATTTTATCTATTGATTATGTGCACAAAGAGGTGCCCCTCCCCCTCCTCTACACTGTTGCTTCCTCCTCCACTCTCCTCCTACCCACTCCTTCCCTCTCCTCCCCCTCCTCTCACCCTCCTCCCCTTCCACCCCCTTCCTACTCCCTCCTCACTGCCCGTCAGGCGTAATGTCATCATCACGTCCAGACTGTGTCAGTGAGGAGCTGCAGTGAGAGAAGCTTACTGCCGGCGGAAGAGAAGACAGGTAAGTCGATTTTTGTTTTGTGTTTTAAAGGGGGACAGACTGTGTGTGTGTATTTTGCAAGGGGACAGAGTGTGTGTGTGTGTGTGTATTTTGCAGGGGGACAGATCGTGTGTGTGTGTGTTTTGCAGGGGGACAGAGTGTGTGTGTGTGTGTGTGTGTGTGTGTGTGTGTGTGTGTGTGTGTGTGTGTGTGTGTGTGTGTGTTTTGCAGGGGGACAAAGTGTGTGTGTGTTTTAAAGGGGGACAGACTGTGTGTGTATTTTGCAGGGGGATAGAGTGTGTGTGTGTGTGCGTGCGTGCGTGCGTGCGTGCGTGCGTGCGTGTGTGTTTTTTTTTTTTGCAGGGGTGTGTGTTTTGCAGGGGGACAGAATGTGTGTGTGTTTTGTAGGGGGGCAGAGTGTGTGTGTGTGTGTGAGTGTGTGTTTTGCAGGGGGACAGAGTGTGTGTGTGTGTGTGTGTGTGTGTGTGTGTGTGTGTGTGTGTGTGTGTGTGTGTGTGTGTGTGTGTGTGTGTGTGTGTGTTTTGCAGGGGGACAGAGTATGTGTTTTGCAGGGGGACAGAGTGTGTTTGTGTGTGTGTGTGTGTGTTTTGCAGGGGGACGGAGTGTGTGTATTTTGCAGGGGGACAGAGTGTGTGTGTGTGTGTGTTTTGATGGGGACAGAGTGTGTGTGTGTGTGTGTGTGTGTGTGTGTGTGTGTGTGTGTGTGTGTGTGTGTTTTGCAGGGGAACAGAGTGAGTGTGTGTATTTTGCAGGGGGACAGAGTGTGTGTGTTTGTGTGTGTTTTGCAGGGTGACAGAATGTGTGTGTGTGTGTGTATACTTGCATTCATATGCTTGTGCGGACATTGATCTGTTTACACACCAACACTGTGGGGTCCTAAGTCATAGTGGAGACAAATATTCTCAAGGCTAATCAATGCAGGGGACCTTGCTGATATGCTCAGCATAAAAACCTGGTAGGTCCCCGCGAGTCACATTTGTTGGAACAAAGTGTGCGTGTGTCCAATGTGAAGGAAAGAAAGTGTGTCTGCATCCCACCACTAGAGGCCAGTATTCCATCCAAATGTATAGCAGGAGCAGGAAATGGAAGTGACTGCATCCTGCCAGTGCTTTGTACACCAAGCAGGTAAAAACACAGCCGAATCCGTCTGCTGCTGAAGGTAAAGCGGGGGCAGTGAAGCATGACAGAGCCCACCAGTAGCTCCAAATATAGGCCAGAGAGCAGTGGAGATGAGTATGCCCCTGACACTTCGAAGGAGACTGGTTCAGACATCAGCGGTGATGCCCCGTTGCCCACCAGCGCAGCAGACTGCAGGTACCCAGAGATCAGTTCTCTGTACGTCCATTCTTGATCTTCTGCTAGCAGTGTTTTAAACACAGAGGGTTGGAGAGACGACGCAGTGTCTGTCTGTGTGTTTTGATGGGGGACAGAGTGTGTGATCAGGCACCGCCTGAAAAGATAGCGAGTATTGTGGAGTGCCGAGCCATGATGGAGGGCTGCACTGCTGCGGTTGAAAACACACAAAATTTCAGGAAGCTATATGAGGCGAAATGGAACGAGTTGATCTCATTGGCTGATTTGAAAACTCTTAAGGAGTCCAAGTAAAACATGCCTCAGCTTTCACGGAAGATGTGAAAAAGATGCACTTGTAACTCAATGAGAAGCAGCAAGCCTACCGAAGTGGGCCTATGCTTAACCACTGGGCACTACTTGCAAAAGTCACCCTGGCACAGGTGATCTTGTTCAATCGAAGAAGGGATGGGGAAGTTTCAAAAATGTTGCTGACTACCTTCTCCTCAAGAGGTAACTTGGATCTCCACGAAGATGTGTCCCTAGCACTTTGCGAGGTTGAAAGTAAGTTCTGCCGACACTTAACTCGCATTGAAATCTGAATAAAGCGAGGGAAAAAAGTCCCCATCCTGCTGACACCAGCCATGCAAGCTGCAATGGAACTTCTTGCAGACAAATGTGGAGTGGATAGCGAAAATGTCTACATGTTCGCCAGACCAGCTGCCTTGCCACACTTCAGAGGCTCTGATTACATATGACTGTTTGCCCGAGAGTGTGGGGCCAAGCATCCCCAAGCGCTGTCTTCAACAAAGCTTCAAAAGCACATTGCCACTTACTCGAAGGTCCTCAACCTAAACGACATAGAACTGGATCAGTTGGCAGAATTCCTTGGACACAACATCAGGGTGCACCGGCAGTATTACCGCCTCCCAGAAGGTACCCTCCAACTGGCCAAGATCAGCAAACTGTTAATGGCTCTCGAGAGTGGCAGACTGGCCGAATTCAACGGCAAGAATTTGGACTAAAAGCACATTGATAAGGACGGTAAATGGAAAAATCTGGTGTCTGATGTATGTTTTTGACTTTTACCTGGGTCATTTACATATCTGTTTCTTTGCAGAACTGGACCAGCTACAGAGCGACATGTCGGAAGATGGGCAATCCCCCGTGACAGAGGGACAAGTGGCCAAGCGTTTAGTCGACACTTCCACGTCAGAAGAAAGGCGGTGTATGGACCTGGCAACACGGGAACAGTGCCCAGTCATGGCTTCCACAGGTAGGTGTAGCACACAGCTTTGCTAGGCAGAAGATCTTTACATTCTCTGTATTTTGCAGAGCCATAATGGACCACTCTACTTCCTTTCATGTTGCAAAGAAGTTCGGAGGAAATCCTGGGACAGAGAGGAGGTCCAGGCTATGGAGAAACAACTGATGAGGTTTATACAGACATGCCGGGTACCCGAAGAGCGAGATTGTGTTGTGTGCCTCATGGCTGAACCATCCATACTGAAAGATTGGAACTGGTCTTGGGTAAAATTCTACATAAAGAACCGCATGACAGCTTTAAAGAGGGATCAAATTTGTTGAAATGATGCAAAGTGGTTGAACAGGGCTGTAGCCTCCATGGCTAGGTGTTGGTGTAAGCGGACATGTGGATGTCTTCAGACAGTCAAAATACATGAGACTTTCCCCATATTGCAGTCTGGGTCAGTACTTTATGCAAAGTCAAAGTGTAAATCTCATATGGTAACTCTGGTGACAAACCGCTCTCACACATACCCCTATGATTGTTCTTTCGACAGGGCTTTAGATAAGGGGTGTCCCTATATGCCATGTTCCAGACATGGGGCCTCACGATGCAATACAAACAAGTATGTGTGTGTGTGTGTGTGTGTGCTTTGAAGGGGGACAAATTGTGTGTTCTGCGGGAGACAGAGTGTGTTCTGATAGAGACAGTGTGTGTGTGTTTTGAAGGGAGCACAGAGTGTATATTTTGAAGGGGAACAGAGTGCAGAAGGGGGCAGAGTGTGTTTTAAGTAGAGATGCTCAATGACCCCCGTGTTTTGGTTTTGGTTTTGGATCTGAATTACCGTCGTGTTTTGGTTTTGGTTATGGTTTTGCCAAACCGCTATTGCGTGTTTTGGTTTTGGTTTTGGTTTTGTTTTGCTATTTTGTTGAAAAATCAATGTTTTTGGGCATAAAATCTGTTTCTTGGATAAGTAAGGTAATTCTAAAGCTAATAAATTAGGAAGAAAACAGTTTAATCCCTGGTAGGCCGTCCTTAACTCTGCACACAAGCCTGATTGTCTTCCTTTCCATCTTAGCCTATTAACAATGCAGCCATTGTCTTTGGGTGTATATTACACCCTACACTTATAGTTAAATATCTAAATAAATGGACAAAGGCAGTTTGGTTTCTGTCTCTATAGCCCCCCCCCCCCTCCACTTGTAGTTTAATAGAAAAGAAGCAGCCTGCATAGACTGTAGAATTAGAATATAAAAAGAAATGGACAAAGGCAGTTTGGTATCTGTCTGCATCAGATCCCCTCTCAACTAGGAGTAAAATAGAAAACTATTCAGCCGTTATATAATCTAGAATATAAATAGAAATTGAGAAAGGCAATTTGGTATCTGTCTGCATCATAATCATCAACATCCTCATTAGCGCCCTCGTCGCCTACCCAAATCTCCCCCTCATCCTCTTCTATTTCCAAAGTGGCATCCTCAATTTGTGTATCACCGACTACACTCGGGCTGTTCAGGCACACATCAGCAGAGCTGCTGAAAGGGTCCCTCTTTATGGGTACACTAACAGAATGCTCACGATTAGACATCCCACTGTTGGATGGACTCTCCACAGGGATTGGTGTCATTTGTGATTCAGAGCAAACATTATCCTCTAATGCCTTACTGTTATCTTGCAGCTTGGCTTTGACGCGTAACAGTAGTTGTGCACCACTTGTAGGCTCGGTAACATTTTTTGATCTGGCACTAATAGACAAAGGTGAAGGCCTCATTCTCTTTGCCACTGCGTGTGTAGAATGGCATGTTGGCAATTTTTTTTTTTTTATCGGCACTTAACTTTTCCTCAGTTACACTTCTTATTCGCTTCAACACGGTAAATTTTTTTGGGGTGTGTGTTTTTTTTAATGATTTCAAAAGACTGTGTAGTTTGACATCGCCTTTCCCAGATGACGTACTGGGAACACTGCCATCAGGACTGGTGACAGAACCTGGTTGCTGATTCTGCTCATATGTGGACTGCTTTGAATCCATTATGAGCCCAAAGCACTTGTAGTGCTTTGTTTTAGATACTGCTGACAAATATGACTTTTGACAGCCAGAAATATTAATGCAAAAGAATGGGGGACACCCCAAAAGCACTTGGGAGTGCTAAATATTATTTTTTTAGACTGCTGACAAAGAGGACTTTTGACAGCCAGAAATATTAATGCAAAAGAATGGGGGACACCCCAAAAGCACTTGGGAGTGCTAAAAATTATTTTTTGAGACTTCTGACAAACAGGACTTTTGACAGCCAGAAATATTAATGCAAAAGAATGGAGGACACCCCAAAAGCACTTGGGAGTGCTAAAAATTATTTTTTTAGACTGCTGACAAACAGGACTTTTGACAGCCAGAAATATTAATGCAAAAGAATGGGGGGCACCCCAAAGCACTTGTAGTGCCAAATATTGAAAAAAAAGACTCCTCTCTTCTCTTCTCTATCAATTGTTATCAGAATTGTTATCAGAATTGGATGAAGAATAAGGTATATTCTCTGTCCCTGCTCTAATCAGCCTGTGACTACACCCTGCTCTGTCCCCTGTCAAATGGCGATGGATTGCTGTGGAGGCGGGTATTTATAGTTCTCAATTATCGCGAGAACCGAGTCCCGAGATCCGACGATGTCATGATGACGTTTTGCCTCGATTTGGAATCCGAGCGGGCGGGAGAGTATCGAGCCATTGGATAGGCAAAGTTAGGGCGGGTTCGGTTCTCGGGGAACCGAGCCCGCCCATCTTTAGTTCTAAGGCGGACAGTGTGCAGGGGAGTCATAAATTGGCCACTGTGGTGTGATAAAATGGCTGGGTGGTCATGAATTGGCTGCTTGTGGGGGGTATGATCTCTGCATTGTGTGGTGTTCAAGAGGATGCTCTCTAAAGAGCCTAATCATTGAGGGTTTGTAATGTTTGCACATTTTTAAAACAGGACCACAACTTTTCAGAAGATAGCTAAACGACAACAAAGCTGCAAGAACAAGCAAGAAAGAACGGCAAGAACAGGCAAGAGAACATGTCTAAATATGTTTGCTGGAAAATACTCCTGAATCTTCCTTTAATGATTTTGGTGGGGGGGGGGGGGGCACACTACAGGTGTATCAGCATAGGACGGCCAGAACCCTTAATCAGGTCCTGTGTAAGAAGCACCACCTATTAATGTGACATGACACATATTACCAGCGTTTCATATGGAATATCTAGCCTAGCTATGTATGAGGACCTTGACCATTTATAAATAGCTTGTTTCGAGTTTACAGCTCCCTCTAGTGGTGACCAAATGCACAACATACAGAAAAATCTCCTATCCAGTGCTGCATCTATTCCATATAATAATCTTTTTGTGTGAATGTACTGTGTCAGCTCTGATTCTGAATAAATACAACTTTCTCATATATAACTTCCACAAGCATCCCCAGCATATGTCACAGTGGCAGCATATAAAGGAGTAATGTGTAAGCAGATGCAGCACTGACTTTTCTTGTTAATTTGATGTATGAAATGTCACTGTTTATAGATGTCAGAAAAATAACACACAGCATGGAAGCCGACTATTTAATAAAACCTCCCTGTCAGAGTTTATGTTACTATTACTAAAACACAAGTACCACAAGGTAAAGCAGTAAAGCCTGTGTTAATGTATTCTTCTGAATTTGCTGCACTGACTAGCCCCTCGCTAAAGTTTATATGGGATCATTCATTTTCCTCTGATTTGTTAACAACCACAGAGCCAGAGTATTAAAAATAACAGTTTGCAACCGAAAAATCCTTGAGCTGGCGGTATGCAAACTTCACTGACACTAACAGCCAACATTCAGAGTTATTATACATGAGGAAGAGGCAGTGGAAACTTTGTACTAAAGTCAGAAGGCCTGATTAATCAAGGCATGTATCTACCGATTTTGAGTGCATGGTATGTAAAATCACTCTGCGCATGCCCAGAACCGGACCATACACCAGTAAACGAAGCCCTGTCCGCTCAATCTTCATACGCAAAGGACACTTACTACAAGCCTACGATTTCGGGGAGGAAACGGGGAGGTGAAGGGGCTTTGGCCGTAGTCAATTTACAGTAAGGGCGTGCCAAACTCAAGCACGCACAGCCACGTCGGAATCAAGCTCTGGGCATCAGAAAGTGACTTGATTTCCTGCCGTATCTCGTGCTCCGTCCAGCTACAAGGCCTGAGTACTAGTGATGACGGCTGTTTATGCATGCTATAACATGTGTTTGCAAATGAAAAAATGTATTTTATGTTCAGTAGACATTAAGACCATCCTAATAAATGTATTTTATGGGGGGTGGAATCCTTTTTTTACCATTTTATCATGAATGCCGTTATTATTAACAGGTGACATTAATTCATTTGCGTTCTGTTATCCTGCAGTGACTTATGCAGTAGACCACAACAGACCTATGCCTGAAATCAGCAGCACACGTATTTTCAGATCCGTTCCTTCTTGAATTCGGGAGTGCGCAGAGCCAATTTACGTGCATTTAAAACAAACGTATATTGCGCTCAGTATGCTGATGAATCAGGCCCACCTTTGCAGGATAGGGTTATTTAAATGCGATAAAGCAGTGTAGAGGGAACCTTCACAGGGCTGTTACCTACTGTATGTTAGGGTACAAAACCTTTTTCTACCTGCAAAAGAACATGAATTCTACACTATCTCTGAGGTCTGAGACCAAATTTCATCCCCAAAATAATTTTGCACCATCCAGTCGCACTTTTTTTTTTTTCTTTTTTCTTTTTTAATCTGTTTATTTTCGACAACAGCAAGAACATAAAGTGAAAAACAATTGTCTTTAGATATTGGACTTCTAAATAAATATGACATTATTGCATATAATTTATATAGCTAGAAAATAGAATATATACATGTGCTACTAAATATATTCGTAGAGTAGGGAGCATGTTCCAAAATAACTTATTGCAATAGTGAAACAGAGTAAACTGGTGTCTGACAGGTAATGCCTGGATCTGAATCTAATGCTGGAATCCAGGCTGGGAAAAATACAATGTTGTTGGATTTTTCTGTATAAATGTAGGAAAGGGGAAGGGACCAGGGAAGGCAAAGGGGGTAGTAAGGGGAGACAAGATGTCCATCTAGGGCGGGGTGATCTGCACCGCTACCGCCCCAGGGGGTAAAAGAGGCAATACTTTGGGAGAAAGCAGAAAAGAGAAAAATACTTAAATGTCAAGAAGTGAGGAAGTGGCTCATCTAATATCAGGTAATGGAGTGTGATAAAATGTGTACCATGAATTCCATGTTATGTGAAAGTTTAAAACCTTATCCTTTAAAAGGCTTGTGATGTACTCCATCGACACTATATACCATACCCGAGAGATCACCACCTGGAGACATGGAGGGAATGAGGATTTCTAATCTGCAGCAATTTGTAAGCGGGTAGCTGCACAGACGTGTTCTACAAGTTTGTCCCTATGTTTATCAATGGTTTTCACAGGAGAGCAAAGCAGCATGACCAGGAGGTCGAGGATTATGCCACTGTCCAGGATCTGAGTAAGTAGCGCACTTCTATGGGAAAGGATATTTGTAGAGGCTCTTCATCACCTCTGATGGGAGGCTATTCCATTTATTCACTACCCTTTCTGTGAAGTAGTTTTTCCTCTGAACCTACATCCCTCCAGTGTCAGCGCATGTCCTTGTGTTCTAATATTTCTCTTCCTTTGAAGAATGTTTAACTCCTGTACCTTGTTAAAACTCTTGATATATTTGAAAGTTACAGTCATGTTCCCCCTTTCCCTTCTCTGCTCAAAACTATACATATTAAGATTATACTTGCCTACTTTTGCAGGCCGCTTTTCTGGAGGGGGTCCGTCGAGGGGGCGTGGTCATGCGCGGGGCACCGTTACATGACGCGTTTATCCCCGCCCTCCGCCATCTTCAACAACGCCGAAATCTGGATCCGGTATTTTTGCCTGCTCTCTCGGGAGTCCGGGAGAACTCCTAAAAATTCGGGAGTCTCCCGGACATTCCAGGAGAGTAGGCAACTATGATTAAGATCTTTCAGACTTTCTGGGAAAGTTTTGTGATGTAGGCCATGCACCATTTTAGTAGCCTTTCTTTGTACAGTCTCTAATGTATTTAAATCTTTGTGGAGATATAGCTTCCAGAACTGAATGACCTTTACAGTGGCATTATTGGGCAGCACAGTAGCTTAGTAGCTAGCACTTCTGCCTCACAGCACTGGGGTCATGAGTTTGATTCCCAAACATAGCCTTATCTGTATGGAGCTTTTATGTTCTCCCCGTGTTAGTGTGGGTTTCCTCCGGGTGCTCCAGTTTCCTCCCACACTCCAAAAACATACTGGTAGGTTAATTGGTTGCTATCAAATTGAACCTAGTCTGTGTGTGTGTGTGTGTGTGTGTGTGTGTGTATGTTAGGGAATTTAGACTGTAAGCTCCAATGGGGTAGAGACTGATGTAAGTGAGTTCTCTGTACAGCGCTGTGGAATTAGTGGCGCTATATAAATAAACGATAATGATTATTACTTCTTTCTTTCTGATACAGATTCCTCTCTCTATGCAACCAAGCATCTGAATCGCCTGTCTCATTGCTTTGTTACATTGCTTATCTCCATTTAAGTCACCTGAAATAGTGACCCATAGATTCTAGTCCTCTTCAGTAGTTTCCATTATAGTTTAATTAATACTATATTTAGCCTTTGCATTTTTGAGACTCAAGTGCATGATTTTACATTTTTTGCCATTAAACTGTAGTTGCCACTATTCCTCTGGTCTACCTAGATCATCGATTATTTGTTTTACCCCTCCTGGTGTGTCTACCCTGTTGCATATCTTTGCGTCATCTGCAAAAAGCCATACTTCCCTTCAATACCATTTGCAATGTCACTAATAAAGATATTAAAAAGCACTGGTCCAAGTACAGATCCTTGGGGAACTCCACTGGTAACCTTTCCCTCCTGTAAATGCACTACATTTACTATAACTCTCTGTTTTCTATCCTTTCTTATCCAGTCAACCATCTTAGAATCTAATGCCAAGCTTTTGAGTTTCATTAACAATCTGCATTGTGGGACAGTGTCAAAAGCCTTACTATAATCTAGATAAGCTACATCTACAGCCGCCCCCCCCCCTTGATTTATTACTTTAGTGACCCAGTCAAAAAAGTCAATAAGATTTGCTTGACATGATCTCCCCCCAGTAAATCCATACTATTTGGGATCCTGTAACTTACTGGATTTGAGATATTCTACAACTCTTTCTTTTGAGAATTCAAATAATTTCCCTACTACTGATGTAAGGCTCACTGGTCGGTAGTTACTTCCTTGCTTCCACTTTGTGTAGTAGGACTACATTTGCTCTTTCCCAGTCATCTGGAAAAACTCCTGTAACAAGTGACTGGTTGAATAATTCTGTTAATGGTGTTACCAGCACCCCTTTAAGCTCTTTTAGTATCATTGGATGTATACCATCTAGCCTCATTGATCTATCCACTTTCAGTTTTGAGAGTTCCGTTAGGACCTTCTCCTCTGTAAATATACTTGTACCTAACTCATTTTTACGAATATATTTGCATCTTAACAGTGGCCCCTTCCCCTCTCTTCCTATAGTGAACACTGAGCAAAAATAAATCTTAAGATGATCTGCTATTACCTTGGTTCCCAACAAGACTCTCACTCTCTGTCTTTAGTCTTATTATTCCTCCTTTTGTTTTTCTCCATTCAATTATATAACGAAAAAAAAGGTTTGCCCTCTTTACCTACTGACTGGGCCATTTTCTCTTCAGCCTGTGCCTTCAACTAATGTAATAAAAAGCTACACAGAAAAGTGAAACGTAATAAAGACCCATCAAACGAAAGCATTTAAATTAATAAAGGGGGTGATCCTAAAACAATAGTAATAGTAATATAGTTTGGACTATAATGTGTCGTTTTTACTATATCCATCAAATGCGTTTTCCAGTGCTTCCGCCATCCCACCAACCTAGACACAGATCGATTTTATAAAGTGTGCCTGCACCTTGAAATGCACTTGGCAGATGAGCAGTGCACACCGTCGCACTTAAAAAGCATTGTGAGTCCACTGTTTCTGCATTTCATAGTTGAGTCTTCCACCATAAAAAAAAACCTACTTTACCTGATCTTTGCTTTTGTGGAAATGTTTTATGTCATGGAATAATATTCCTTAGCTAAATGTATCTATCGTGTGGGCAGAATGCCAGTCAAGACAGGAAAGACAGCAATGTTGTCACATTATGGTGGATCGAATGTAACAATAATTAGATGCTAAATTGACTAATTGTACAGGCCCAAGAGTATAATTGTGACCACTAGAATTTTATTTGTTAGGGGTAATTTATGATCTTATTATTGGTGCATTATTATTGCTATATTTTAGAACGAAATTATTGGCATTATATATTTATGTTTATCAGTGTTATTTAGATGATGTATTATTGTATGTATGTATGTATGTATGTATGTATGTATTATTTAGGTGATGTATTATTGTATGTATGTATGTATGTATGTATGTATGTATTATTTAGGTGATGTATGTATGTATGTATGTATGTATGTATGTATGTATGTATTATTTAGGTGATGTATTGCCATCATTGTTTACAATTTTAATAATAAATATGTTTTAAGAAATAATCCCCTACCCCATATAGTTTATTGGTGGGATTTAAAAATCTCACCATTATTTTACTGTCCACATATCACACTAAAAACTGTTCCAATTCTTACATCAATTATATAAGAAACTCCTGATGTAATACACACTCTTCTATTTGAGGAACATTGAGGATGGATTTTTAAAGGAAGATTTATTCACATACGTCTGATTAACACCTGTCTTGTACAAGAGACAAATAGAACTACAACGTAAAGATTCTTCAGACATTCTTAGACTCTAGTGGTCACAATTATACGCTTATGCCTGTACTGTTAGTCAGTTGAGCACACGATTATTGTTATATGTGATATTGTTTATCAGGGAAGCATACTCTGTTTATTGTGCTGCTCTTGCACCACTGCTGCATTAGCGCATGGCCCATTTCTCTTCTTCATACAGCATGGTGAATACATTTATAAAGGCATCATAATGTTCTTTGGCATAAAGCCCAAAGTGGAGGCACCTTGGATGCATACATGGATTCATTGATTTTGAAAAGTCTCACTGGACCATCCTCAGCCACTATATTTCCAGCATTATAAAGTGAGGTGCTAACATGCATAAAACATGTTCTGACTTTCCATCTGTAGCCATATACTCCTGACCTACAATATGTGGCGTTGTGAAAGTAAACATACAAAAGTTCAGGCTAATTTGCAGTGAAATGAGGAAATGCTGCAGGTGGTACTATTAATACTAGCGACAGTCGCAGCAGAACCAGCTCTGATGAAACACTAAATGATTTGGCATTACCAAGATATACCAATGAGTATCAACAAGTTCAACCTCCTAGTCTACCACCTTGCCACTGGCTTCTCACCGAATGAGAAAAAAAAAATAACTCCCCATTGCAGTCATCTAATATATAAAAGCATAGCGGCGTGTGATAGTGTGTGTGTGTGTGTGTGTGTGTGTGTGTGTGGAAAAAACTACCGGGTTTACAGAGTGCTCAAGCTTCAGTGCCACCTGCTGGGCGGAGTTATATACTACACTGACCTACTAAATTCTTAGCATTATATAATCTAATATATAAAAGCCTAGCGGCGTGTGTTAGTGTGTGTGTGTGTGTGTGTGTGTGTAAAAAACTATTTTCTCAGAAAGGTCTCATCCAATTGACCTGAAATTTGGTATACTGACATTATTTGACGAAAAATTATAATAGTGAAGTCAGTTAACTTCCATTATCCCCCCTTCCCCCCGTGGGAGGGGTAGTAAAGGCTAAATTTACGAGTTGAGGGGTCAAACTCATTTTCATGAGGTAATTTTACCTCATGAACACACATGCTGTGTTAGTGTGTGTGTGTGTGTGTGTGTGTGTGTGTGTGTGTGGAAAAAACTACCGGGTGACAGAGTGCTCAAGCTGCAGCGCCACCTGCTGGGCGGAGTTATATACTACACTGACCTACTAAATTCTTAGCATTATCTAATATATAAAAGCCTAGCGGCGTGTGTGTGTGTGTGGCGATGAAGATGACAAGAACCTTTTTAACACCTTAAGTAGCTTGATTTGACTAGAATGCATGAGTATCTTAACTTGTAGGGTATATCTGCAGATCATGGAGTATTCCTTAGCAGTGATGTGCTAAAAATCAGGACAGCTGGCAGGTCTGCAGTTACTATTTGGCAAGGAGGGCTGCATAGACTGTTTACCTTTTTCTCCGGATGGGCCAACTCTTCCTGGTCTGCCTGGTGCACCTTTCTCTCCTTTTTCTCCAATGTCACCTTTAAAGGTAATGTGATGTAGATAATATAATACCACTAAAGTTTTGTTATATAAAACGCAGGGGATATACATTTGATTAAACATTTATGGCATTAGTAACATTTTCATAAATCAGTATCTTAATAATGTGTGTACTACAGAGGCAGACACAGAAAGCAGAGGGTCCCTATATAGTAAGAAAATGTAGTTCCTGTGTTAAAATTAGCAATGGGGGTTAATGCTTTGGCAGCTGCAACTGTGATATTGGGCCTGATTCATTAAGGATCTTAACTTAAGAAACTTCTTATTTCAGTCTCCTGGACAAAACCATGTTATAATGCAAGGGGTGCAAATTAGTATTCTGTTTTGCACATAAGTTAAATACTGACTGTTTTTTCATGTAGCACACAAATACTTGATAGCTTATTTGTACACTGAAATTTAAAGTTGATATTTGTGTGCTACATGATAAAACAGTCAGTATTTAACTTATGTGCAAAACAGAAAACTAATTTGCACCCCTTGCATTGAAACATGGTTTTGTCCAGGAGACTGAAATAAGAAGTTTCTTAAGTTAAGATCCTTAATGAATCAGGCCCAGTGGCTTCATATCAAACTGCACATACTCCGGTCCTATTGAACCAGCTTGCAGCCACCACTTCTGTTCATCTGTACTGTGATCTTAAAAAGGTCCCAGTAATAGCTTCATTAAGGTAAGTGGAAACCTGCACAATATCACACTATACACATGGAGGCTTTGGGGTTGAACAAGTAAGTATAATGTTTGTGCTTTGCTGAAACATGATTGGTCTACCTTAGGGGTCTGCGTTGCAAAATCTACCAGAGATCTTGGGTCCTTGTTATCTTGAATCTCTGGACAAATTAAGAGCATTGTTAATGCCTCTTTTGCTGCTAGTGTGAATCAGTTAGCTATGCCTCCATTCAATGGCAACATGAGCAAGGAAACAATTATAAGAAAGATACGGTCAAAAAGAGTGCAACACAGAAGGAGCAGAAACATGTTCCTAGAAACACAAAACTTCATAAAACTGTTGGATATATTACAGCTCTCATATAAGAATGTGATTTAGCACTGATACCAATAATAACATAGATTTTAAGTAATGCCTATGGCATATCTCCCAACAGTCCCAGTTTCAGGATTGGCTGATTTCAGTGGGGCCTTCCAGATTCGTGGCTTATGGGGAAGCAGACAAAACCTCGTTAGAAAGTGGATATGTTAGCTGGTTTTGGGAAGAGCGGGGAGGTGGGCAGGTTTTGGGAAGATCGGGGAGGTGGACAGGTTTTGGGAAGAGCGGGGAGGTGGACAGGTTAGTGTGACTTGGGGGTCAGGTTTACACTGTGCAGAGATATGCTATGGCAACACAGTACAGGACTGAAGAAGGAACAAAGTTTTAAAATCTCTGGAATGGTCTGTCTGACTATAAATGTATATTGCAATTAGGCTTTTAATTAGGCTGCACTATAATGCTAGATTTTTCAGAGCTGCACGGCAGGACCAATTTAAAGAATGTATGAAACCCTCATTATTTTAGTGTTTTGCAAACATTTGTACAAACGTAAACATTTGTTCCTCTTTGTGAGCACCAACTTGTAGACATTTCATGTATAAGCACACAAATTTATAGAGCAATTCTACTGAATGATTCAGCACTCAGCATGATTGAGTTCACTATAAACAAACAAGAGACACTTTGTAAAAGGAATAATTGGACAATAAATGGAGAGATGTACCTTTTAGACCTGGCACAAGTATCTGAACAGAACAAGACTCTTCCGCGATGTTCTGACAATACCCAGATCCCAGCAAAATCAGGAGCAGCAGGTTAATAAGGGTTGCCACAGAAACCAGAAGTCTCTTCATTGTGAATCCTTGAAGGTCATTGACTCCTGGGCACAAGAATGCATAAACACTCAGTGAATTAGGCCTACAGCACACTCTCAATGTTTCCACAGCTTTTCCTGGAAACCCCATCTGAATTAAACTGCATATGTAATATCCATTCAAAGTTTTATCTAGGGTTGATAGGTCAGTCATTTTACACATGACAGACAAGACATACACATGCTATCTGACTGCAGTGGAATTACTATATATGCTTGATCTGTGGCTACATAAAATACCCACCAGCTTGTTAAATAGCCAATAAGGAATAATTAAATATAACACATATCATTTTACTTGCATTAAAACCTGTGCACATTTTTTAATTACACAATTGTCACATTGTAAAATATTTTCAGGGACACCTTGCTGCTAAGCAGAGCCATCTTTTCCATTGGGCACAATGGGCAGCTGCCCGGGGGCCCCATGGGCAAGGGGGCCCCATAGGCACGGCTCATAATGAGAATAAATAATCCTGCAAAAAAAAACTACAAGGGTCACTGAGCAAGTACAGCTATCTATCTCTATCTCTATAGATCTATATCTGTATCTCTATACATCTGTCTATATCTATATCTAGGGGCCCCAATGCACTGCTTTGCCCAGGGGCCCATAATGTTGTTAAGATGGCCCTGCTGCTAAGTAGATGCATTTAAGTACAGGAAACACAGATTTTAATGTAGCTAAGTCCCCAACATACCCTATATGGACAAAAGTATTTGCCCACATCTGTTAATTATTGAATTGAGGTGTGTCAATCAGACCAGTTGCCAGAGGTGTATAAAATAAAGCACCTAGCCATGCAGTCTCCATATGCAAACATTTGTAATATAAAATGGGTTGCTCTGAAGAGCTCACTTTACTTCATGCGTGGTACTGTGATAGGATGCCACATTTGCAATAAGATGGTTTGTGAAATTTCATCTCAGCTGGATATTCCACGGTCAACTGTAAGTGATATTATTATAAAGTGGAAGCGTTTGGGAACAATAGCACCTCAGCCACTAAGTGGAAGACCACGTAAAATCACAGAGCGAGGTCAACGACTGCTAAGGCTCATGGTGCGTAAAAGTCGCCACCGTTCTGATAATTCCATAGCTAAAGATTTCCAAACTTTCACTGGCATTAATGTAAGCACAAAAACTGTGCAGCGGGAGCTTAATGGAATGGGTTTCCAATGGACAAGCAGCTGCATGCAAGCCTCACATCACCAAAACCAATGCCAAGCGTCGAAAAGAGTGGTGTAAAGCACACTAACACTGGACTGTGGAGCAGTGGAAACGTGTTCTGAGGAGCGACGAATCACACTTCTCTGTTTGGCAGTCAGATGGGTGAGCCTGGGTTTGCAGATGCCGGGAGAATGTTACTTGCCTGACTGCATTATGGAAACCGTGAAGTTTGGTGGATGAAGGATAATGGTATGGGGCTGTATTTCAAGGTTTTGGCTAGGCCCCTTATCTCCATTGAAGGGCAATGCCTTCAGCATACCAAGTCATTTTGGACAATGCTATGCTTCCATCTTTGTGGCAACAGTTTGGGGAAGGCCCTTTTCTATCCCAACATGACTGTGCCCCAGTGCACAAAACAAGGACTACAAAGACATGGTTTGATGAATTCGGTGTGGAAGAACTTGACATGCCCTGACCTCAACCTCATCGAACACCTGTGGGATGAACTGAAATGGAGATTGTGAGCCAGACCTTCTCGTCCAACATCAGTGTCTGGCCTTACAAAAGCTTTACAGAATGAATGGGCACAAAATCCTACAGAAACACTCCACCATCTTGTGGAAAGCCTTCCAAGAAGAGTGGAAGCTGTTATCACTGCAAACGTAAAATATAGTTGAATACAATGTCATTACAGTCCCGGCTGGTGTAATGGTCAAGCGTCCAAATACTTTTGGCCACATAGTGTATGTTTATGAAACTTGGGTGTAATATATAGTGTGTGTATATATATATATATATATATATATATATATATATATATATATATATATGTATTTTATTATATATTGTGAAAGCACGCCAAATAAATGGTGCTGAATCACTTTACTGTACTTTATTCAAGAATGTCAGGATGGTAGTAACTCTTGTAGTTTTAGCAATTCACACAAACAAACCAAAGTGTTTACAGTTACATGTGACCCTGCAGCTAGCTAGACACACAGTCCCCTTACTAGCCACTGGCTGACATCGGTCATCCCGCCCACAAGACTGGTCCAGCTATTTAAGCTTCCTCCCCAGCACTAACTAGCTAAATCACACCCGGGTGCTCCACCTGTGACCATGTGTTCTGTGTGTTGTGAAGTCTGCAGAGTTAACCCTATCTCCTGAGCCTGACAGACAGATAGATATAGATATAGATATATACACTCACACACACACAGCTAAATTTAGCATTTCGGGGCAGATTCAATTCAGCATGATGTTCGGCCTCGCAACTTCATGGATTTTCCTGCGCAGCTTTATAGGGGAGGAGGCAACATCCATGATGCATGCGCTGCACATTGCATCTAATTGAAACACCCCTTCCTTTCTTAATGGCAACATCAGTATTTTCTCTATATTCCTCTGTTAACTTGTCAGTCCCGATGAAAAAAAAAAAAACTTGTATAAGCATCGACCCTAATTTTCCTTTGATAAATCAGACGCTCTTTAGCAAATATGTACCTAAAGTATGTTTGGTTTTAAATGGTTTGGCATATTTTTTTTCAAAAGCCCTAAATTAATATTATATTATTAGTACACCTAATAGCCTTCAGTCCTCACCTCAAATCTCAACCCACCACTGATCACCTATATATACCAATTACTAGAGTTTGGTAGGGCATTGTAGGGGTGGATGTATGGACCTTCACTGTGGCAGGAGGAGCACAAAACCCTCCAAATAGTTGATAAGATACAGTCAAGTCCATAAATATTGGGACATCGATACAATTCTCATATTTTGGGCTCTATACACCACCACAGTTGATTTGAAATGGAACTAACAAGTTGTGCTTTAACTGCAGATTTTCAGCTTTAATTTGAGGGTATTTACATCCAAATCAGGTGAACAGTGTAGAAATTACAACGGTTTCTATATGTGCCTCCCATTTTTTAAGGGACCAAAAGTAATGGGACAATCGACTCAAAACCTATTTCATGGACATGTGTGGGCTATTCCCTCATTATTACATCATCAATTAAGTAGGTAAAAGGTCTGGAGTTGATTCTAGGTGTCAGATTTGCATTTGGAATCTGTTGCTGTCGACTCTCAATATGAGATCCAAAGAGCTGTCACTATCAGGGAAGCAAGCCATCATTAGGTAGAAAAATCAAAACAAACCCATCAGAGAGATAGCAAAAACATTAGGTGTGGCCAAATCAACTGTTTGGAACATTCTTAAAAAGAAAGAATGCACCGGAGAGCTCAGCAACACCAAAAGACCCGGAAGACCATGGAAAACAACTATGGTGGATGACAGAAGAATTTTTTTCCTGGTGAAGAAAAACCCCTTCACAACAGTTGGCCAAATCAAGAACACTCTCCAGAAGGTAGGTGTATATGTGTCAAAGTCAACAATCAAGCGAAGACTTCACAAGAGTGAATATAGAGGGTTCACCACAAGATGTAAACCATTTGTGAGCCACAAAACCAGGAAGACCAGATTAGAGTTTGGCAAATAGCATCTAAAAAAGCCATTACAGTTCTGGAACAACATTCTTTGGACAGATGAGACAAAGATCAACTTGTACCAGAGTGATGGGAAGAGAAGAGTATGGAGAAGGAATGGAACTGCTCATGATCCAAAATATACCACCTCATCAGTGAAGCATGGTGGTGGTAGTGTCATGGCGTGGGCATGTATGGCTGCCAATGGAACTGGTTCCCTTGTATTTATTGATGATGTGACTGCTGACAAAAGCAGCAGGATGAATTCTGAAGTGTTTCGGGCTATATTATCTGCTCATATTCAGTCGAATGCTTCAGAACTCATTGGACGGCGCTTCACAGTGCAGATGGACAATGACCCGAAGCATACTGCAAAAGCAACCAAAGAGTTTTTTAAAGCTAACAAGTGAAATGTTATGCAATGGCCAAGTCAATCACCTGACCTGAATCCGATTGAGCATGTATTTCACTTGATGAGGACAAAATTGAAGGAAAAAAGCCCAAAGAACAAGCAGGAACTGAAGAAATTTGCAGTAGAGGCCTGTCAGAGCATCACCGGGGATGAAACCCAGTGTCTGGTGATGTCTATGCTTTCCAGACTTCAGGCTGTAATTGACTGCAAAGGCTTTGCAACAAAGTATTAAAAAGTTAAAGTTTCATGTAGGATTGTTTAGTTTGTCCCATTACTTTTGGTCCCTTAAAAAGTGGGAGGCACATATAGAAACCATTGTAATTCCAACACTATTCACCTGATTTGGATGTAAATTCCCTCAAATTAAAGCTGAAAGTCTGCAGTTAAAGCACATCTTGTTTGTTTCATTTCAAATCCATTGTGGTGGTGTATAGAGCAAAATATATGAGAATTGCGTCGATGTCCCAATATTTATGGACTTGACTGTAGCTTAGTCCACCTTTTAATAGTTCACCATAAACTATTTTACAACTACTAACCTTAAATACTAGAGCCTCAATTTTCTGAAAGCATTTTGCAGTACTATAATCATGTAAAATTCTTAAAATCTTACCAAAAATGACAAATTGTTACAATTTGGATGCTGTCTACGAATATGATCTTGTGCAATAGCCAATAAATGAATGTGCTGTGTCCTTATATAGCTGTGGAACAGGACTGCATGTTATACAACACAGGAAGTCTGAAGTACATACAAACAAAACTGCTTCCCAGACAGAACATCATAGGTTATCTCAAATATTTTCAATTAGGCCAAGTTCCTCAACTGTTTACAAATATTTATAACTGCCATTATTAGACATTTCATTCAACTTTTTTAGCATTTTACACTTAGTACAGTTTGCATGTTATTCAACATACATGTACATGTTAGGGGGCCATACAAGTGGCCTTAGTCCCACAAGGGGGCCACATCTTAAATTTGTGCATCAGATCGTGAATTCCACCTTACAACTACATTATAACTCCCTGTACATTATGTAATTAGCAGCAAGAAGTGTTTACACAAGCTAAGAAGTAGGAGAACAGATGACTTACTAGTCAATAGCATACTTGTCAACTTTGGCAAATTGCGATGCGGGAGATTGGGGGAGGGGGGGAGTTTGGCGTGTGGGTACGGGGCTCGGTGAATCGTGTTATCGTGGCACTGCACCCTAACTTGTCATAATCTTTCTAAGCCTATAACAGCAGGGTCGGGCCACGGTGGCGCAAAAATCACCTAATAAGTCCTTCCCCCGCCACTCAACTAAAGACATTGCCAGTAACCGGGAGGTTTGCCTGCTCTTCCGGGAGTTCGGGAGGACTCCCAGGGATTCGAGAGTCTCCCGGACATTCTGGGAGAGTAGGCAACTATGGTCAATAGTAGAGATGAGCGGGCTCGGATTTCCGAAATCCGAGCGCACCCAAACAGTGCGGATCCGAAGGGATCCGAGCACTATTCGGGAACTTCCGGGCGGGAAATGAAGCCAAACTGAGGCTATGACATCCAAGTCTCGCGTCGGAACTCGCGAGACTCGGATGTCATAAATTCAGCGCTAGCGGCCGCCATCTTCATTCTGGCTGCGATCACTCGTGAGAGAGGTTGCAATTAGGGAGCTCCTGTCCTGGTTTTAAGTTTAGTGTAGCTTTGTGCTTTGTCCAGTGCTCTGTTCTGCTGAGTCCAGTGGTGCTGTGTCCTGTGCTCTGTCCTGCTGAGTCCAGTGGTGCTGTGTCCTGTGCTCTGTACTGCTGAGTCCAGTGGTGCTGCCTGTATCCTGTGCTCTGTTCTGCTAAGGGCATTGGTATTTCAAAATTATCCAAAAGTTCTTAAAAAATAAATAAAAAATTATAAAAAAAAATTATAAAAATGCTGAAGCTGCTGCCACTAGTCATGACATAGATGATGAAATGCCATCAACGTCGTCTGGCAAGCGCGATGCCCAATCTCCTAGAGAACATGTAAAATCCAAAAACCCAAAGTTCACTAAAATTAGCAAAAAAAGAAAATTGAAAACATCTGAGGAGAAACGTAAACCTGCCAATATGCCATTTACGAGACGGAGTGGCAAGGAACGGCTTAGGCCCTGGCCCGTGTTCAGGACTAGTGGTTCAGCTTCACCCAAGGATCTAAGCCCTCCTCACCCCCCCCCCTCCAAAAAATTTAAAAGAGTTATGCTGTCAGCAACAACACAGCAAACAACTCTGCCTTCTAAACAGATGACATCACAAATCCCCAAGGCGAGTCCAAGGGTGTTGGTGGTTGCGAAGCCTGACCTTCCCATCACTGTACGGGAAGAGATGACTCCATCCACCGTTTGCAGCACACCCTCTGCATATGCTGGAAGGATCACCCACAGTGTAGATCCAGATTTGGATAATCAAGGTGTCAAGGAGGCTATTGATGTAGCTGGGGCTGAGGAGGAACTTGACGAGGAGGATGCTGATGTGGTTATTTTAAATGAGGCACCAGGGGTGGAAAAAGTTGATGTCCATGGGATGAAAAAGCCCATCGTCATGCCTGGTCAGAAGACCAAGAAATGCACCTCTTCGGTCTGGAGTTATTTTTATCCGAATCCGGATAACAATTGTATGGCCATATGAAGCTTATGTAAAGCTCAAATAAGCAGGGGTAAGGATCTTGGCCACCTAGGGACATCCTCCCATATACGTCACCTGAATAACATTCATAGTTCAGTGATTAGTTCAGGAACTGGGGCTAGGACCGTCATCAGTCCAGGGACACCTAAATCCCTTGGTCCTGTTGGATACACACCACCAACACCCTCCTCGTCAACTTCCTCCACGATCTCCATCAGATTTAGTCCTGCAGGCCATGTCACCAGCCAGACTGAGTCCTCTTCAATCCGGGATTCATCTGAGGAATTCTGCAGCAGTACGCCTACTACTGCCACTGCTGCTGTTGCTGCTGGTAGTCCGTCATCTTCCCAGAGGGGAAGTCGTAAGAACGCTACGTCTTTCACCAAACAGTTGACTGTCCAACAGTCATTTGCTATGAGCACAAAGTAGGATAACTATTGCAAAGCGGATAACTGCGGCTGTAACAGCTATGTTGGTGTTAGAGGTGCGTCCGGTGTCCGCCATCAGTGGAGTGGGATTTAGACAGTTGATGGAGGTATTGTGTCCCTGGTACCAAATCCCGTCGAGATTCCACTTCACTAGGCAGGCGATACCAAAGATGTACAGAGAAGTACGAACAAGTGTCCTCAGTGCTCTGAAAAATGCGGTTGTAACCACTGTCCACTTAACCACCGACATGTGGACAAGTGGTTCAGGGCAAACGAAGGACTATATGACTGTGACAGCCCACTGGGTAGATGCATCGCCTTCCGCAGCAACAGCAGCAGCTGCATCAGTAGCAGCATCTCCACAACGGCTGCTCGTTCCAAGGCAGGCAACATTGTCTATCACAGGTTTTAGTAAGAGGCACAATGCTGACAACCTCTTAGAGAAACTGAGGGAAATAATCTCACAGTGGCTTACCCCACTTAGACTCTCCTGGGGATTTGTTGTGTCAGACAACGCCAGTAACATTGTGCGGGCATTATATATGGGCAATTTCCAGCACGTCCCATGTTTTGCCCACACCGTTAATTTGGTGGTGCAGCATTACCTGAAGAGTGACAGGGGTGTGCAGGAGATGCTTGCGGTGGCCCGCAAAATTGCTGGACACTTTCGGCATTCTGCCAGTGCCTACCGCAAACTCGAGCAACATAAAAAAAAGTCTGAACCTGCCCTGCCATCACCTCAAACAAGAGGTTGTGACGCGCTGGAACTAAACCCTCTATATGCTGGAGAGGATGGAGGAGCAGCAAAAGGCCATTCAAGCCTACACAGCCACCTACGACATAGGAAAAGGAGTGGGGATGCGCCTGAGTCAAGCGCACTGGAGACTGATTTCCGTGTTGTGCAAGGTTCTGCAGCCGTTTGAACTTGCCACAGGAGAAGTCAGTTCCGACACTGCCAGCTTGAGTCAGGTGATTCCCCTGATCAGGCTGTTGCAGAAGCAGCTGGAGAAAGTGAGGAAGGAGCTGGTAAACCATTGTGATTCAACAAAGCATATAGCTCTTGTGGATGAAGCCCTTCGTACGCTTTGCCAGGATCCAAGGGTGGTCACTCTTTTAAAGTCAGAGGAATACATTCTGGCCACCGTGCTGGATCCTCGGTTTAAAGCGTATGTTGTGTCTCTGTTTCCGGCGGACACAAGTCTACAGCGGTGCAAAGACCTGCTGCTCAGGAGATTGTCCTCTGAAGAGGACCGTGACATGCCAACAGCTCCTCCTTCATTTTCTTCAACATGTGTGGCTGCGAGGAAAAAGCTCAGTTTTCCTAAAAGACCCGCTGGCGGGGATGCTGAGAACATCTGGTCTGGACTGAAGGACCTGCCAACCATTGCAGACATGTCTACTGTCGCTGCATTGGATGCTGTCACAATTGAAAAAATGGTGGAGGATTACTTTGCTGACACCATCCAAGTAGACATGTCAGACAGTCCATATTCTTACTGGCAGGAAAAAAAGTCAGTTTGGAAGCCCCTGTACAAACTGGCTCTATTTTACCTGAGTTGTCCCCCCTCCAGTGTGTACTCAGAAAGAGTTTTTAGTGCAGCGGGGAACCGGGTCAGTGAGCGGCGAAGGAGGTTGCTTCCTCAGAACGTTGAAAAAATGATGTTCATAAAAATGAATTATCAATTCCTCAATCAAGTACAGCACTGCCCTCCAGATAATACAGAGGGACCTTTGGTTGTGGAGTCCAGCGGGGACGAATTGATAATGTGTGAGGATGAGGAAGTACACACTGAAGGGGGCCAGGAATCAGAGGATGAGGACGACATCTTGCCTCAGTAGAGCCAGTTTAGTTTGTACAGGGAGAGATGAATAGCTTTTTTTGTGTGGGGGCCCAAACAAACCAATCATTTCAGCCACAGTAGTTTGGTAGGCCCTATCGCTGAAATGATTGGTTTGTTAAAGTGTGCATGTCCTATTTCAACATCAGGGTGGGTGGGAGGGCCCAAGGACAATTCCATCTTGCAACTCTTTTTTTGGCATTATGTGCTCTTTGGGGCCTAGTTCTATCTCCATCAGAGATATTCCTGCAGGCTATGTCACCGGCACAGCTATGTTGGTTTTAGACGTGCGTCCGGTGTCCGCCATCTGTGCAGTGGAATTTAGACTAGTTGAAGGAGGTTGTCTTTGTTTCTGTAGTTCCAAAAAAGAGGAACTGCCATTTCTATTACTATGTTCTTTGTTTTTATAGTTCCAAAAAAGAGGAACTGCCATTTCTATTACTACGTTCTTTGTTTTTATAGTTCCAAAAAAGAGGAACTGCCATTTCTAATACTATGTTCTTTGTTTTTATCTGTGCAGTGGAATTTAGACCAGTTAGAAGAGGTATTGTGGCCCCGGTACCAAATTGGGTACCGGGGCCACTCCACTACGCAGTCCAGATAGATGCGTATCAGATATTAAACTACATTCAGTGTTGGGGCCAAATCCAAAATTAATGAAAATGACCTGTCATCGTCAAAAACAAGAGGTATTGACGCGCTCGAACTATACCAAAGATGTACAGAGAAGTACGAACAAGTGTCCTCAGTGCTCTGAAAAATGCGGTTGTAACCACTGTCCACTTAACCACCGACATGTGGACAAGTGGTTCAGGGCAAACGAAGGACTATATGACTGTGACAGCCCACTGGGTAGATGCATCGCCTTCCGCAGCAACAGCAGCAGCTGCATCAGTAGCAGCATCTCCACAACGGCTGCTCGTTCCAAGGCAGGCAACATTGTCTATCACAGGTTTTAGTAAGAGGCACAATGCTGACAACCTCTTAGAGAAACTGAGGGAAATAATCTCACAGTGGCTTACCCCACTTAGACTCTCCTGGGGATTTGTTGTGTCAGACAACGCCAGTAACATTGTGCGGGCATTATATATGGGTAATTTCCAGCACGTCCCATGTTTTGCCCACACCGTTAATTTGGTGGTGCAGCATTACCTGAAGAGTGACAGGGGTGTGCAGGAGATGCTTGCGGTGGCCCGCAAAATTGCTGGACACTTTCGGCATTCTGCCAGTGCCTACCGCAAACTCGAGCAACATAAAAAAAGTCTGAACCTGCCCTGCCATCACCTCAAACAAGAGGTTGTGACGCGCTGGAACTAAACCCTCTATATGCTGGAGAGGATGGAGGGGCAGCAAAAGGCCATTCAAGCCTACACAGCCACCTACGACATAGGAAAAGGAGTGGGGATGCGCCTGAGTCAAGCGCACTGGAGACTGATTTCCGTGTTGTGCAAGGTTCTGCAGCCATTTGAACTTGCCACAGGAGAAGTCAGTTCCGACACTGCCAGCTTGAGTCAGGTGATTCCCCTGATCAGGCTGTTGCAGAAGCAGCTGGAGAAAGTGAGGAAGGAGCTGGTAAACCATTGTGATTCAACAAAGCATGTAGCTCTTGTGGATGAAGCCCTTCGTACGCTTTGCCAGGATCCAAGGGTGGTCACTCTTTTAAAGTCAGAGGAATACATTCTGGCCACTGTGCTGGATCCTCGGTTTAAAGCGTATGTTGTGTCTCTGTTTCCGGCGGACACAAGTCTACAGCGGTGCAAAGACCTGCTGCTCAGGAGATTGTCCTCTGAAGAGGACCGTGACATGCCAACAGCTCCTCCTTCATTTTCTTCAACATGTGTGGCTGCGAGGAAAAAGCTCAGTTTTCCTAAAAGACCCGCTGGCGGGGATGCTGAGAACATCTGGTCTGGACTGAAGGACCTGCCAACCATTGCAGACATGTCTACTGTCGCTGCATTGGATGCTGTCACAATTGAAAAAATGGTGGAGGATTACTTTGCTGACACCATCCAAGTAGACATGTCAGACAGTCCATATTCTTACTGGCAGGAAAAAAAGTCAGTTTGGAAGCCCCTGTAAAAACTGGCTCTATTTTACCTGAGTTGTCCCCCCTCCAGTGTGTACTCAGAAAGAGTTTTTAGTGCAGCGGGGAACCGGGTCAGTGAGCGGCGAAGGAGGTTGCTTCCTCAGAACGTTGAAAAAATGATGTTCATAAAAATGAATTATCAATTCCTCAATCAAGTACAGCACTGCCCTCCAGATAATACAGAGGGACCTGTGGTTGTGGAGTCCAGCGGGGACGAATTGATAATGTCTGAGGATGAGGAAGTACACACTGAAGGGGGCCAGGAATCAGAGGATGAGGACGACATCTTGCCTCAGTAGAGCCAGTTTAGTTTGTACAGGGAGAGATGAATAGCTTTTTTTGTGTGGGGGCCCAAACAAACCAATCATTTCAGCCACAGTAGTTTGGTAGGCCCTATCGCTGAAATGATTGGTTTGTTAAAGTGTGCATGTCCTATTTCAACATCAGGGTGGGTGGGAGGGCCCAAGGACAATTCCATCTTGCAACTCTTTTTTTGGCATTATGTGCTCTTTGGGGCCTAGTTCTATCTCCATCAGAGATATTCCTGCAGGCTATGTCACCGGCACAGCTATGTTGGTTTTAGACGTGCGTCCGGTGTCCGCCATCTGTGCAGTGGAATTTAGACTAGTTGAAGGAGGTTGTCTTTGTTTCTGTAGTTCCAAAAAAGAGGAACTGCCATTTCTATTACTATGTTCTTTGTTTTTATAGTTCCAAAAAAGAGGAACTGCCATTTCTATTACTACGTTCTTTGTTTTTATAGTTCCAAAAAAGAGGAACTGCCATTTCTAATACTATGTTCTTTGTTTTTATCTGTGCAGTGGAATTTAGACCAGTTAGAAGAGGTATTGTGGCCCCGGTACCAAATTGGGTACCGGGGCCACTCCACTACGCAGTCCAGATAGATGCATATCAGATATTAAACTACATTCAGTGTTGGGGCCAAATCCAAAATTAATGAAAATGACCTGTCATCGTCAAAAACAAGAGGTATTGACGCGCTCGAACTATACCCTGTATATGCTGCAGAGGATGTAGGAGCAGGCAGCTGTGCAGTGGAATTTAAACCAGTTGAGGGTGATATATTGTGGCCCCGGTACCAAATTGGGTACCGGGGCCACTCCACTAAGCAGTCCAGATAGATGCGTATCAGATATTAAACTACATTCAGTGTTGGGGCCAAATCCAAAATGAATGAAAATGACCTGTCATCGTCAAAAACAAGAGGTATTGACGTGCTCGAACTACACCCTGTATATGCTGCAGAGGATGTAGGAGCAGGCAGGTGTCCAGTCGAATTGAGACCATTTGAAGGCGGAGGTATTGTGGCCCCGGTACCAAATTGGGTACCGGGCCCACTCCACTACGCAGTCCAGAAAGCTACCTCGGTGCAACGTTTTGGACTAAAAACAATATTGTGAGGTGTGAGGTGTTCAGAACAGACTGGAAATTAGTGGAAATGATTGTTATTGAATGCTATTGAGGTTAATAATAGCGTAGGAGTGGGAAAACAACCAAAAAACTGGATTTTAGCGCTTTTTATGCTTTTTAAAAAATAAATCAGAACCCAAAACTTGAAATCAGAACCAAAACCTTTCGTCGGGTGTTTTGGCAAAACAAATCAGAACCCAAAACCTCAAGCTAATCAGAACCCAAAACCCAAAACACTAAAAGTGGCCGGTGCACACCCCTAGTCAATTGGTGACAAGACAGCACCATCCAATCATGACCTAATCTGCTACATAGACTTTGTGAATGCACTGTGCCCACTCTATGACATCATGTGACTAGAAAGATAAAGACTACTTTTGTCAGGAGGGACGCATGGGATCATTTGAAATATCTATTGCACCCCCGCACTTCATTGGACAGTTTGGAGCATGCAGTAGATTTAATTACCCCTTTAAAAATGTGAGTTATTATTATTATTTTATTTCTATTATCTTTAATTTGCAAGGCGCCACAAAGGGTCTGCAGCGCCATACATGACATATACAGAAAAGTGATCCATGACACAATATGCTACATAAAGAACAAAATATGAAGAACAAAAATACATAAATATACACACACACACACACACACACACAGTGATGGTAGAAATCAGTGGGAAGTAGGCCGAAGCTAAAAAAACAGGGCTAGGGAAGGAGGCCAAGAGGTAGAGAGGGTGATGGAACAGTAGAAGGAGCACAAAAGGAAAGAGGGCCCTGCTCCTGAGAGCTTACATCCTAAAGGATGTGAGTTTGCAAATAGTAAGTATCCAACCATCTTTAAAGAGTGATCAACCAAAAAATCAGTATCATGACTATTGGATAAAGATACCGTCCTCCTATCCAGCTACAATGAGGTCTCAATTTACAACTTAATTTTTAAAGGTCATTGCATACTGTATATTCAACCACATCTGCTGCATAGTCAATATTAACCCACTGTATGGCCACCATTGCGCCTGCGGTATAGCTATTACCTCATCCCCTATAAAACATTGGGGACTTCACTGTATAATGATTACCACATTATTATTATTATCGTAGATTTATAAGGTGCCACAGTGCTCCGCAGCGCCGTACAGTAGGGAAAACAAGGACATACGTAAAACAAGGACATACGTAAAACAAGGACTGACAAGGAAGACAAAATAAATGCAGACATAAAAACAAAGGGTATGGAGGACCCTGCTAATTAGAGAGCTTACATTCTAAGTGGAAGAGGGCAGGGATGAAACAAGAGGAGTGAGTGTGGCTTAGAGTGGAGATTGGGACAGCTGTGAGGGTGTATTAATGTGAATAGTATCATATGGGATAAGGTAATCTTTAAAAAAAGAGATTGGTTTTTAGAGAATGTCTAAAGCTATGAAGGCTGTGGGAAAGCCTGACCCACTGCATCACCATTATACATACATATTATATACGGACTGTATAACTTACCATATCCACTTTAGAGCCAATACCACAACCACTGTATCATTGCTGTATGGTATATACATACTATACAGGACTGTATAGCCAATACAATATCCACTATAGAGCCAATACCATGTCCACTGTATCACCACTATACATACATAACATAACTCATAACTATTACCATATCTACTATGGAGCCAATACTGTATCCATTGTAATAACACTATATATTCATATTTTACAGGGCTGTATAATTATTATCATCATCATCACCATTTATAGCGCCACTGATTCCGCAGCGCTGTACAGAGAACTCATTCACATCAGTCCCTGCCCCATTGGAGCTTACAGTCTAAATTCCCTAACACACACACAGACAGAGAGAGAGAGACTAGGGTCAATTTTTGATAGCAGCCAATTAACCTACCAGTATGTTTTTGGAGTGTGGGAGGATACCGGAGCACCCGGAGGAAACCCACAAAAAGACAGGAAGAACATATAAACTACACACAGATAAGGCCATGGTCGGGAATTGAACTCATGATCCCAGCGCTGTGAGGCAGAAGTGCTAACCACTTTGCAATCATATCCACTATAGATCAAATACAACATCCACTGTGCCACCACTATGCATACATACTATATAGGACTATATAACTATAAGATACAATATCCACTGTAGAGCCAATATCACATCCACATTGACAACACTCCCAATACAATATAGGAACAAAGTTATGTGTCATTAAAGATATATTAAAATACTATTTGATGTCTAAATTATGGTATAATCAGTTATTTTTAATTTAACCTATTGTCTGGAAATGATATGTTCATTTACCATGTAGTGGACTAGTTATTGTTTATAATTTGAGAAAAATAAAAATCATTCAAAGCATCAATAAGCTTATACTGAAAACAAAAAATGTAGTAATGAATAAAGTAATATATTGGACAAAGATTGTGTTCAAAACTTAATTAGCTTACACTCAAATCACATGCCTAATTGCCTAATTAATGATATCATGGAAGACATAAAATATATAATTTAAATTGTTATCCTGTGAATCAGCAACATCACACAAAACTGTATGATATAAGTTGACAATCCATCCATAATGACCAATATTAAAAGTACTTTCTAGCAGTCCATGTTTATATTAAGTCATTTTTTTTACCATTTACTATCATTTGAAGATTCCCTCTATTATTGGACGATAAAGGTGTCTTTAATTGCACAAACTTTTCTTATGCATATTACTACTGGTATATATTTAATTTATAATTACAGAGTAGCAGGTCTACAGTGTTTATATTGATGGTGGTCGAAGCTCAACTTGAAACTTGTTGCATGTTGCGTTATCAACACATAACAACACATTAATGCATATTTACATTAGTGGTTGTTTTAATTTACATGTACAATGATGAAGTACCACTGGCGAAGTGTTCATTAAGAACCAGGACATCTGGGAGAGTAAGCAAGTGTGCACCAGATGTCCCCATTTCAGAATTAAAATCATCCCACACTGCTTTGCAGATTTCCACATAGTCATAGAACATAGCATTCTTTTTAAGTTATACCGCACTCATACATAGGTTCAATGCGTCCTTAAACCATAGTTTTCGGTGCTTAAAAAAAAAAAAGCAAGAAATTTAATGAACTTACTAGAGGCAAATAAATCAAAAGCCTGCACTGCAGATCCAAACCAGATTAGAATGACCTATCCATCTATCACGACTGATAGTATAAATACATAGAAAAATAAAGTTTGTTAGAAGGAAGGTTGTTTTTTTCTTATTTCCCCTTTAAAAATGTGAATTTGCAAATAATAAGTATCCAACTATCTTTAAAGAGTCATTAACCAAAAAATACATTTTGATCCTATATTCAAAAGCATATTGGAACATTCACAGATGCAAAAGTTCCCATATGCATAAGAGATATGATATGTAACCTCATCATGTACTTCACAAATAGATGAGCTGCCGACTCTCCTGGTATCGTCTAGAAAAGGGAGAACTGTCTGTATGATGTGAAATGCAGTGTCACATCAGGAGTGAGAGATAATACCTTCCTTGACCAATATACAGCAAATACAGAAATATATCCCTAGCGCACCTACAGCTGGGTACACACCTATGCAATTATCAAGCACGATTCATGACCATTTGTTCAGATATTGCAGGAGTGTGTACGCTCCCATGATCATGTTTTATCATACCAAAACACATTACATCTGTTGATTGTCTTTTTTTTATGAACTTCTTAAAAATCACAATGATGAAACAATGTTGTGCATTGGTGGTAAACCTATTTATTGTATAGCGATCACTGTTTTGTCGAAGTCAGCTAAGTGGATAAAGCAATTTCAATTAATATCTAACAACTTGATCGTCTTTGTCTGAAAATTATGCGTATATTACGCTATGGCGTGGAGAAGGGTATACAGCTTCAACACGTGGCAATAACAGGTTTTATACATTTACACACATTCACACGAAAATACACATTTGAAATTAGTACACACTAATAGCAGTTGCAACACATAGTTATTTATGTCGAAATGTAGCAATGTTTATGGTTAATATTATAAGTTATATACATGTTAGTGAAATCAAAGGTTCAGGCTACAGGAAACATATCATGTTTAGTATCATTTTAATCCCCTATTTATCCGCAGTTGTCCGGTTCATTCGCCAAAGGGATCGCACATTTCATACTCTAGTTAGCGATGATAGAGAATAAATGTTTAAAATGATATTGTCTGTGTAATGTAAATAGACTAGTTTAAACGGGATTCTTTGCGGGAAAATCGGAGTACATCCCCTGGAGAGATGACCCCCACCTTTGGATATTTTCGATTGAACTGGCCTATGACCTGCATTATACTGGACCCTCCTGAAGCCTGGACCTATAGATGCAAGCCACATCATCTGCATTGTTTTACTGTATTCACTGACTGTATATAAGCTCTGGACCTAGTGGACAGTCTACTTGAACACAGCCTTCAAACCTGAATGACTGTACACTGGATCCAGGGCGCCTGCGATAAGCAACGGCTGTACTTATTTTATTCTGATTGTTGTTCTGCTACTTTTGGCTATTAAATCCCATTGTGCTTTGGAACCACATTACAGCAATCGACAATCGTTATTGGATAGCAACTAAATGTGCATAACAGTTTTTTGGCACTACAGGCATGCAGTTATAAAATCAAGGACTTAACTCAGCACATGTCTCTTTCATACACACCAATCAGGAAGCAGTATCACTCTGTGTGTGACAATTCTGCTGCCTGTCTTAGTTTAAGCATGGTCTGACCGACCTCTTTATTGATGTCTATTGTGAATAGTATAATTAATTTTACACAATCACTTCTGCAAAAAATGTTCACTGTTCTCAATTCTGGAGTCTCTCAGTGATTGAGTCTAACAGCACTGAGCCCTAAAAGATCAGCCACATTTTTAATATAATACATTCTATCTTTCAGTTAAAAGCTTAAACCTACCTATATCTTTGCCATCTTTTTTTTCTCTAGCATATTCTCCATTTTTGTTATTATCATTTGTACGGTGCCACAAAATTTTGCATCGCCATAAAGAACAGCAATAGAACAAGGGTAAACTTAGCATAAGTAGCATAACATGACACAACAGCCAATGAGGATAGTCACTTGTTTGCTGATCTCCCATCCTCGGCTCCACAGTCTGCCTCATCCATCTACCTGGCCCCAGTTTCAGGCACAAAAACCATAGCCAACCATTTTGTGCCATCCATCAGCCACCTCTGTGCTTCCAGACCAGAGACCTGGACTTAGAATTGAGGGCCTTCCTCCCTTCTCTGTTCAACAGTTTGCCTTGGACCCGTGACTTCCTCACCCCTCTGGTCTATTCCATCGGTTTGCCGTGGACCCACTGTCCAACTCCCACCACTCTTCCTTGAGGCCTACCGACATCTCTGATGCCACCCTCTTCAACAGCTTGACATGCTTGGGGCCTCTTCGGTGCTGAAGCCTACCTCCACTCCATCCATTCTATCCTGCTGGTGACCCTGAGTCCTTCACTCTGTCAACTGGGGTCCAACGAGCCTCCCTCCTTCCAGCTACTTGACATTCCTCCACTAATTTCCATCAAGGGGGGAGGAGAGGGCAAGGGCTTTTTAGGTCAGGATGAGGAGTTTGATTTGGATTCTATAGGGTTAGGGATAAAGTACAGGGATTGGCACGGGGGAGGCAGAAGCAGCTATTGGTGGCATCGTTCGAGAGGAAGCATTTGATACTGGCAATGCTATGAAGGTGGAAGTGACTTCAGTGTGAGAGAGATTGTAAGCTTGCGAGCAGGGTTCTCTTACTTCTCTGTCTGTATGTATTACCCAGTATTGTTTTATTAATGTTTGTTCCCAATTGTAAAGCACTACAGAATTTGCTGGCGTTATATAACTAAATGTTGATGATGATGATTGGGTTTAGCGTGCCAATTTTGGGGTTTGGAGCACCGGAGGCTCACCATTGTGGAAGGATCATCCAGGATAATGGTGAGGAATTGGAAGAGTCAAGTAGCAAACCTTTCATGGAAAAGGGGACAAGGTGGACAGAGAAGAGATGAATGGACTGGATCTCAAAAGGAGGAGGAGAAGAGGAAGGATTCAGGGAGAATGACCTGCAAGGTGCAGCTGGGAGAGCTAACGATGTCCACATCACTGCCTTGTCACTCATCAGATCTGGTGTTGTGGGTGAAGGTGGGAGCAGCAGGAGAGACAGGTTTCTGTGATAGCAAGGAGGTTAAGAGTGTTTCAGATGAGATTGTTTATGAAGGCGAGTAAGTTGTAGACAGACCTGGCCTTCCAGAGAGCAAAGTAGAAAGGAAGATGAGGATATATCAATGAGGTAGGCAGGGTTACTGGTGCACCCTTATCCTCTCATTTGCCATGAGAGGATAAGGGTGGGCCTGGGGAGAGGCCTAAAGGGAGGTGAAGAGATGATGAGAGACACGTGGCACTAATTGGGTCAGGTGAGAAGGAGGTATTAGAGTAGGAGCCAGATGGCAAGATGGTAGTTGCTGCGAGACAGTGGTGGGGAATATAACATTCACAAGGGGTTATCCAGTCACAGGAATGGAGTTCATTTATCCCAAAATGCCTCCACATGCCCTTCATTTGCTCAAAAATTTCATCACATGCCTTTCAGTCCTTCAGGTTGCTCCTAAAAAGCCCTAATTGCCACAAAATGCACCACATGCCCTCAAGACCCCATAAACCCTCAGATCCCACATGTATCCAAAACTCCTCCACAAACCACACAGACATCCCCATCCCCATATGTTACACAGACCTCCTCACATCCCCCTTAGTCCTTCCCACATGTCTCTTAGACCTCCCTACATGCTCCCTAAATGCTCCTCATATCTCCCCACATGCTCTTTATATGCCCTTCAGATCTCACTACACCTCCCCGATGTGCCCTTTTCTGGATGATCCACTAAAAATACTTTTACAGCTGTAGCCTGCAGAGGAAGGAGGGAGAGCACATGGTGCAGAATACACTGCTCTCTGCTCTCATCTGATTGGATGTGCTGCACGACCTCCTGCAGTGAACATAGGAGGTAACATGAAGCAGATGTCAGCTGCTCCCATTCAATCTTATTCTCTGCTTTATAACAAAGCAGAGAATAAGTAGCCAGCTGTGGCCCGCCGGCCCACGTGCCTCCCATTGCCCACCAATGCCTGACTAGCTTAAAACTGATATGTGAGTTACAGTATGTCATTGTTCTGTTCATTATTTTTAAATAAGTATAAAGGTTTTACTAAAAAATACATCTATTATCATTTAAACATCAAAAGATTAAATTGCAGTGTCCTTTAGTTAGTATTACTCATATCTGAAATAGCTTAGCTATTATTAATATATGTATCAATCTTATTAGCATTAATATTATGTAAAGCAAATTATATTGTAATTATGCAGTAATACTAATTATAAGTAAAAAAGAGCTTTGCTGCAAAAGAGCCCTGTGGAAAACCAATATCCTCACCTTCATTAATAGATTTGTGCCTCAGACATCCAGGTTCTTCTGATCACTCTGATGTCTCCACAGCTGCATTTAACCACATCAAATAAGAACAAATACAAAAAAATGGACGTGTGCTTCCACTGAGATTTTGTTGCAGGACATATATGTGCATGTGTGTCAGTGACAGAAATGTATGCACAACCTGGATATATAATACGTTATAGCAGTCAGTGAGACAAGTAACTAGTTTGACTTATTATAACATTTGATTTCTGTTTTGAGTCTGGTGTGCATTCTTTTTTTTTTTTTTTTCTTCTATCTGTTTTGAAAAGTTGTTCTGAGAACTGTGCTCGAAGTACCATCCAAGCACAACACAGGGATGGAATCGAACAAACTCCTCTCCAAACACTAAATGCTGACTGTAGAAATTGGACCAAGATCAGAAAAGTAGATTTAAGCCGAGATTCCCAAAAATGTTTTTCAAATAAGGGAAAGTTTAAGTCATGGTGCCCAGGCAGGAAATTTCACAAGAGTACAGAAACCCAGAAGTGAAATGCAAATAACTGTATACCTTAATGATATCCTTCTGTGGGGCCCGTGTCGGTATGCATAATGCAAGGATGGCATAAGAAACATTATGGCACAGAATATATGCAATATATAGATTTATTACTTTACTGTACATTCTGACATGTAAACATATAAAGGAAATAAAAAGGAAAAAGCCTGCTATAGCATAAATCATGGTTATAGTTGATTTGTTCATAAAAAATCTAGGAGTTGAAATGTGGGATGGATTTTCACAAACATATGTGTCAACTGGATGAAAAACAGAAATGTGCTAACATTTAAGGAAATGTAAGAAATCACAATTCGTCTTTAACTACAGCAAATCTACGTATTAAGGAAAGTAAGGCAAAAGAAATAAGTAACTTTGCACCTTGGCAAAACCATGTTGCATTGGAGCGGAATCTAAATTTAAAAATGTGGGGATAGACTTATAGTTGGGGAAGGGCATTTCCTAGATCAACTTTAAATTTCAGTGTAAAAATAAAGCTATCAAGTACATAGTTACCTGCTCTCCCGAGAGTCTGGAAACACTCCCAGAAATTCTGGGAGTCCTCCCGGACACCCGTGAGAGCAGGTCAACCTCCCGGATTCAAATAATCTAAATATTAATGTGGCGGGGGCAGCGCCAGATGACTTGACACCCTGAGCCCTGCCCCCAACACGCCCACCTCCCCCTGATCTCCTGGAGCCCTCCTTGTAATAGTTGGCAAGTATGATCAAGTATTTGTGCGCTACATGAAAAAACAGCCAGTATTTAACTTATGTGCAAAATAATAAACTAATATGCACCCCTTGCATTGTAACATGGTTTGTCAAGGAGAAAACTTACTAATTTTTTTGCCTTACTTCCCTTAATGAATCTGGCCCTAAGGGTCTACTTCCTCTAAAATAACGAAAGAAAAATAATCCAAATCTTTTTAGTGAGTTAAGATAAAGGCTGTATTTAACACACAGACAAACTAGGCATATGCTTAGGGTAATTGTCAGGCTCCGTGCCTGCTGTGAATATTCATCGCAGAACGAAATCCACCAAGAAGAAGAAATAGCTTTCAGAGACTGAGCATTATCAGTGTCTCCAGTACACATTTATTCCAGTTGTCCTTGTGTCTCCACCTGCACTGCAAAACTCTGCTGCACTTTTCGCCTGTGAACATCTTCCAAGGTCAACGGGTCTTCACCTACACTACAGCCACCACCACACTCTGCTGCACCTCAAGCCTTTCACAAGTTTTCACGACCCCCAAGTCTCTGCCTACACTGCAGTTTCCGTGACACTCTTTTTCACCTCAAGCCTATTTCCAACTTATGCTGCATTACAGCTACCCATCTGTGACCAGCTTCCGCCATCCCTTGCATCTCAGCCTGTACTACAGCTACCACAGCACCACTCTGCTCCTCAAGCCTGTGACTAACCTCCACTGTTTTCTGTACCTCAACTTTTCCAGATTACCTGTTCTGTCTGGCTACCCGCCTCTGGAACCCACCCATTACTACCTGGAAAATAAAAACCCTGATCATCCCAGTATTTGCATCCAGTGACATTTATTTAGTGATAGTAACACTGTCAGGGGCTGGCTGAACTGGGGAAAGGAGGCCAACTGCCCCCTGGCCAGAACCTTGGGATAGATACTGGGTAGGCCAGCTTTGGGGCACAGAGGGTTACATTAAACCCAGTATCTTCACACAACTTCACTATCCATTTCCAGTGTAGCACAGGAACCCCAACTTCCTTTTCACTATCATCATCATCATCACCATTTATTTATATAGCGCCACTGATTCCGAAGCGCTGTACAGAGAACTCATTCACATAAGTCCCTGCCCCATTCAGAATTATTGGGAGGAAATGTTGAATTTTGTGTACAAGTTTGTGATGGTTATTATTCAAAAAGATAATCATTTAGTACTATACAATACTAAAACAGGATTCAACTTTAAAACACATCCTCCCTCCTAAACCTAAAATTATTTTCAAGAAGCCTTCTAATATAAAAAAATCTAGTAGCTCTGAGTGTATTGCGTGTAATTAAGACTCGTATAAAAAGTGTTGGCTGCCTCCCAGAAAGAATAAATAGTTTTTTTAAATGTAATGGTCTAAGACGGCGGTTCCCAAACTGTGCACCGCTGCTCCCAGGGGTGCTGCGGCGCTGTCACTGGGGTGCCGCGGGCCAGACATAAAAAAAAAACAAAACACAGAAACTTACCAATCCGTCGGGCGCCGGGACTCAGCAGCCTCCTCTCTCCTGCAGCTGTCACTGAATATCGACGTCAGTAACAAGCTGCAGGAGAGAGGAGGCTGCTGGGTCCCGGCACCGCGCGGATTGGTAAGTTTCTGTGTTTTGTTTTGTTTTGTTTTATGGCTGGCGCCTGGCGCCTGGCGTGGGGCAGAGTGAGAGGGATCGTGGCAGAGGAGGGGGACAGAGGATGGTGACAGCGGGACAGAGGAGGAGAGCAGAGGATGGTGACAGCGGGACAGAGGAGGAGAGCAGAGGATGGTGACAGCGGGACAGAGGTTGGTGACAGAGGAGGAGAGCAGAGGATGGTGACAGCGGGACAGAGGAGGAGAGCAGAGGATGTTGACAGCGGGACAGAGGTTGATGACAGAGGATGGTGACAGCGGGACAGAGGAGGAGAGCAGAGGATGGTGACAGCGGGACAGAGGAGGAGAGCAGAGGATGGTGACAGTGGGACAGAGGTTGGTGACAGAGGATGGTGACAGAGGATGGTGACAGCGGGGCAGAGGATGGTAACAGTGGGACAGAGGTTGGTGACAGAGGATGGTGACAGCGGGACAGAGGAAAGCAGAGGATGGTGACAGTGGGACAGAGGTTGGTGACAGAGGAGGGGCACAGTGGGGCAGAGGAGGGGCACAGTGGGGCAGAGGAGGGGGACATAGCGTGAGAGGGCAGAGGAGGGGACAGTGTGTGAGAGGGCAGAGGAGGGGGACATTGTGAGAGAGGGCAGAGGAAGAGGGACAGCGTGACAGAGCAGAGGAGGGGGGACAGCGTGACAGAGGGCAGAGGGGGCAGTGTGGGAGAGGGCAGTGTGTCTGGATGCAGAGGGGGCAGAGTGTCTGGTTGCAGAGGGGGCATTTTTGCATACAACTAAATAAGTATTTCTGTCCTGACCTAAATACTTATTACAATTTTTTGACCCAACTACTTCTAAAACAGGACTGCTCAATAATTATTTTGGAGGGGTGCCTTGAAAAAATGTGTAGACTCTAAGGGTGCCGCGAACTGCAAAAGTTTGGGAACCACTGATCTAAGATGTTTGACTTGTACCTATATCGCTATCAAACAAAAAGTATTTGTATATAACAAATTAGAGGCTTCATAAACTGTATCACCAATTATGTGGTTTAAATCTTGAGATGTAAGTAGGGATGCTCAGGCTCATTTTTTTTAATTTTTGCCAATCCAAGTACCTAGCCAAGCCGGCTCAGTACCTTCACGAGTCCTTGGAACTGAAATCAAGGCAAAACGTCATTGGCACATCATCGGATCTCACAAGTTCTGGATTTCATAAGTACCGCACTCCACGGAGATCTGGCACCATTTCACAGACAGACACAGAAGGGGTAGCAATGTTTTTGACTGTGTCCAGTGCAATTAGTCAGTGTCATTGCTCATTCAGAAAACAGGAAGGATGACAGTGTTCTTATCAGTCTCCAGTGACATAGCTGTGTGTCATTGCTCACACAGAAAACAGAAGGGGTGACATTGTTCTTATCAGTCTCCAGTGACATAGCTGTGTGCCATTGCTCATACAGAAACAGAAGGGGTGGCAGTGTTCTTATCAGTCTCCAGTGACATTGCTCAGCGTCATTGCTCACACAGAAACAAGAGGGGTGGCAGTGTTCTTATAAGTTTCCAGTGACATTGCTCTATGCCATTGCTCATGTACCACTTAAGCTGTCAGTTGCTGACCAGGAGCTCATTGCATCTCTTGAGATCTTGGTCAATTGGAAATAAAGATGAGTCATAGCTCTTAAACCTAGGATCAAATACAGCTGCCAAAATGAAGTGATTCATTTCAAGATGTTGATAACTCTTGGATCCTGGCAAAGCGAATAAAGGATTTGATCTACAAGTCCGAAAGAGTTATCGGAATTGCTTTCTTTCACTTCTCCTTCAATTTCTCTAGCAGCTTTTCCAAAAGTCTAATTACGGGAATCACTTGACTCAAGCTAACAGTGTCTGAACTCAGTTCACTGGTGACAATTTCGAATGGTTTCAGCACCTTGCACAACATGGAAAGTATTCTCCACTGCGCTAGACTAAAGTATATTCCCCCTAAAATTCTATTCTTTTAGTAGCTGCTGCTATCTCCTACATGCTGTTGCAAAATGCTGAAAATGACACAAACTATTTCGGGGCACAGACAGCATCTCCTGCATGTCACTGTCATTTTTAAAAAACTCTGTACCACCAAGTTGATTGTGTGAGCAAAACAGGGAATGTGATGGAATTCTCCCCACTGTAGTGCTCTAACAATATTGGTGGTGTTATCAGCCATGTTGCAATAACATCGCTTAGTTTTTCAAACAGGTTGTCAGCGGTATGCGTCTTAGTGTAGCAGGTGATACACAGAGTAGCCTGCCTCTGAAAGATCTGGCATTGTTTGTTAGATGCTACTGCTGTTCCTGCTGCTGAAGGCGATTCACCAACCCAGTAGGCTGTCACAATCATATAATCTTTAGTTTTCCCAGTTCCACTTGTCCACATATCTGTGGTTAAGTGTACAGTTTGTAGCCCAATAATTATTATTTTTGTAACCTCCTGGTACAGGTGAGGAATTGCTTGTCTAGTAAAATGGTGTTGAGATGGAATTTGGTAACTGAGACACGGGACTTCAATTAACTGTCTAAAACCTGCTGCATTAATGGTGGATATTGGACGCAGATCTAATACTAGCATAGTCACCATGGCGCCTGTGATCTGCTGTGCGACTGAGTGACAGCTGTCATACTTGCTTCCACTTGCAAAGGATTGTTTAACAGTCAATTGTTGTAAACTACTAGTAGTCTTCTTCTTGGTTTACTTCTGGGTTGAAGATCCACCCCCAGCAGCAGGAGCAGCAACAGCGGGCCTAACGCTCAAGGATTCTTCTGAGGAATCCTGGATAGGGGAGGAGTCATCTAGCCTTAGAAACTTGGATGCAGGACTAACTACAATCACAAGTGAGGATATTGATGATGAAGTTGTTTGGGGTGTAGAATGCAGGTCCTGGGATCTAGCTGAGAGAAGGGAGCTGGCTGATGCTGAGCTGCTTGATGTTTTTTTTGAGTGTACGTTTCTGATTTTCCCAAGAGCTTTTCATGAACTCGCATCAAATGGCGTAACATGGATGAGGTTCCTAGATGGTTAAGGTCCCTATCTGTATTGACTGTGGCTTTACAAATGCTTCAAATGGCTAGACAACTGTTGGTAGGATTTGTGTCAAAATAATTCCACACATAAGAGGTGGATTTTTTGGTCAAGTGCCCTGGTATGACAATGGCCTTCTTCTTATCACTGGCAAGAACTGCTTCTACCAGTTCATGACTTGCCACTGTAGAGTTCATTAACAGCACTGTTAGCTTAGGTGCCTTGGGCCCATTGGTAGATTGTTTGGGGGGGCCCAAACAAACCAAGCACTTCAGCCACAAAACTGGCACTCTTTGTCGCTAAAGTGCTTGGTTTGTTAAACTGTACATGTTCAAAGGGTGGGTGAGAGGGCCCAAGAACAATTCCATCTTTCACAACTTCTTTTCTGCTACTGCTGTGTGGTAATGTTACCTAGATGTGCTATGAACTTCCGTGTGTTTGTGCCACTGCTCTGTCGCTTACTATCCAGCCAGCTCGCTACAGTCTTTGGCTGAAAGTGGATGAAAACAATATTGTGACCTGTGAGGTGTTGACAATTGCCTGGAAATGACTGGAAATTAGTGTTATTGAGGTTAATAATAATGTAGGAACAAAATAGAGCCAAATTATGTGATTTTAGCATATTTAAACATTTTTTTTTTAAAAAAAAAATACAGATGCAAAACCAAAAAACGTGTGAACGGTTTTGCCAAAGCCAAAACATAAAATTAATACAGATCCAAACACAAAAACAAAACACGGGGGTCAGTGAACATCTCTTGGGGCTAGATTTACTAAACTGTGGGTTTGTGAAAGTGGAGATGTTGCCTATAGCAACCAATCAAATTCTAGCTGTCATTTTGTAGGACGTACTAAGTAAATGAGAACTAGAATCTGATTGGTTGCTATAGGCAACATCTCCACATTTTCAAACCCGTAGTTTAGTAAATATACCCCTAGATGTAAGTGTCAGCTCCTATATGTAGGTAGAACTATTAGACTTTGATTTCTTGAACATCGGCGCAATATTCTGAATAATACTTACATAGTGTGTCTCAGCACTTTATAGAGAAGCATCATTCAGATCCAAGTGATACAAGTAGTAGGTATTGAACATGATAGGTCTACACCACAAGGAGGTGATAGGTTTAAGAGGGATTCATGATGACTATTTATGCATTGAACAGTTCTGCATGCATACATTTTTTGTATATATATTTTTATTATACTGTTCTGTTAATTATTTTAGATATTACTTTTCATTTTGATTAGTTTGAAGCTATAAAGGAGCAAAAAGAGAGGTTTAGATCGGCAGGGTTCGTTTGCACATGGTTGCTCATTAGCATAAAAGAATTGTATCTCAGTAATAATATGGCCAACACGATGTTTATACTAATATGTTACATACAATATATATATATATATATATATATATATATATATTTTATGTTTTAATGTGTTTGTGCAGTGTGTTATTTGCATAGTTTGCACACCATGTTCTTACTGATCACACAGATGATTTATGTTTCAATTAACGAAATGCACTTACAAGGATGTTTCCACGCAGTGATCTACATTACTACTTGCTGTAGATATCTGTGTCCTCTGAAGAAATCAACTTTGTGGTGATGAAACGCATCGGTATTTATGGCAGATTATTTTTTTAGGAATCTTTTCACTCTCTTCAGATTGAAAATACCCATTAACAGCTATTATCATTCTGGTAGTGGCAATCATAGCTCACCAGTTCTATTACTACGCTTGTCTCTAAATTGCCTGCATTGTTGTCGGATACAGCATAGTTTTTGCCTTGCTGTGGATGTGGGTGGATCAGCTCTCTGCCGGGACAGCTTAATCTTTTTGTGCAGGTGAGCACTAGAACACCTCTACAATATAACTTCTGAACAATTGATTGTGTTATGAATCTATGTAAAAGACCTTAATAAGCTGGTACTGTCTCGTCTTCAGTATCACCTTTATGCTGACGACATTCAACTCTACATCTCCTCTCCTAATCTCTTGTCCACCCTCCTCTCTCGTGTATCTGACTGCCTCTCTGCCATATCCTCCTGGATGTCCTCACGCTTTCTCAAAATTAACATCTCCAAAATGGAACTCATAGTCTTTCCTCCTTCCAGACTCCCCTCTCACCACAACCTCTCTATCATTGTTAACAACACCACCATCTCATATGTCACCCAACTCCGTTGCCTGGGTGTCACTCTTGACTCCTCTCTCTCTTTTGCCCCCCACGTCCAATCCCTTGCTCAAGCCTGTCGCTTTCAACTGTGCAACATCGCCCGCTTCCGACCCTTCCTCTCACTAGACGCCACCAAAACCATCATCCATGCACTCATCATCTCCCGCCTGGACTACTGCAACCTCCTCCTAACTGGCCTCCCTCTCTCCCATCTCGCCCCGCTCCGATCTGTACTCAATGCAGCTGCCAGACTTATCTTTCTCTCACGTCGCTCCTCCTCTGCCTCCCATCTCTACCAGGCCTTACACTGGCTCCCTTTCCCTTACAGAATCCTCTTTAAACTCCTTACTACCACTTACAAAGCTCTCTCCCAGTCTACTGCTCCCTACATCTCTAACCTCCTTACCATTCATACTCCCGCTCGCTCCCTGCGCTCGGCAAACGACCGTCGCCTCTCCTCCACTCTTATTACCTCTTCCCACTCCCGAGTCCAAGACTTCTCCCGAGCTGCCCCCCTGCACTGGAATGACCTCCCTCGCTCCATCCGTCTCGCTCCCAATCTGTGCTCCTTCAAACGGGCACTCAAAACTCACCTGTTCCTGAAAGCCTACCAACCATCCACTTAACCCCTCATCCACTCTGCTTGTTCTCCCTCCTCTCCCCTGGTCCCTTTTTCTCCCTTGCATCACTACCTCCCTTCGTGCCTGTTTTGTCCACCCTCCCTTAGGATGTAAGCTCGCATGAGCAGGGCCCCTCTCCCCTCCTGTCTTCATACCGACTCTTCTGCTCCGCCCTCACTCCATATGTCTGCCCGGAGTTTCCGCAGCATTGGTACTTAGTGTTTATTGTTCTGTGATGTTTTACCCTGTATGGTCTACTGTTCGTATTATGTAAGGCGCTGCGAAAACCCTGTGGCGCCCAACAAATAAATGATAATAATAATAATAATAATAATAATAATAATAATAATAATAATAATAATAATATTTCTGATATCTCAATGCAGGCCCGGACTGGGACTAAAAATCAGCCCTGGCATTTAAAGCAGACAGGCCCACCTCTGTTCCAGATGATAATAATAATTAATAATAATAATAATAATAATAATAATAATAATAATTACAGTACTTTTTGCAAAGCTCATTGTTATACGGTGTCCCGCGAGATACAATGTATTATGCGCAGCTTGACCCTCTCTTTGCAGCATAGGGCGCACCAGTATCAAGTAATTTTATGTACATGACTGCCAAGAGAAATTTGGGGCCTGGGTACAGTGATGTTTGCCCCTCCCCTTCCTAGATGAGCAGGAAAGAAACTGTGTTGCACCGCACAGCGGCAGTGCCGAAAAAGGGTGCAACCACAAATCCCTCACATGCCCACAATTGATATTAAGCCACTATAGAGCCCCCAAATCAAATTATGCCACACAGTAGTACCCCTAGATCATATTATGCCACATAGTAGTACCCTCAATTCATATTATGCCATACAATAGTGGCCCAGATCATATTATGCCACAATAGTGGCCCCAATCATATTATGCCACAGAGTAGTGCCTCAAAATCACATTATACCACAGAGTAGTGCCCCAAGTTCGAGAAAGGGTGGTTAAAAAAATACATTGCAGCACAAGAAAATACATTAACATACCTGATTATGGTGTGTTCTGTCCTGATACTGGGTGCTGGGCGAGGAGAAAGCAGCAGCTGTTACCTTACACAGGTGGTCTGATTCGAGATGTGCGAACCTGCCGGGAGCAGGGCACAGGGAACAGAGGAGTTAAGGATCAGGATGGGGGGGGGGCAGCAGAGCAGAGCTGGGCAGATCCGTGAGGCATATTTAGTAAGGTGGCTGCTTCCTGGGGAGGAGCCAGCCACCAGGAAGCCACTGGTATGCTAGGTCCGACCCCATTAGCTAGGGACTGCAATATCGAATCCCAGTTCTCTGCACAGGTCCATCTAGCCAGTGGCCCTTCTGGCATTTGCCAGAACTGCCAGATGGCCAGTCCGCCCCTGAGCTGAGGAGTCTTATGTCCATTGCTGCCAACTCTGAACACTTGGGACTAGTGATACTCATGCATTCATATTGGACATTTGATCTAATCAAAGGCCTTTTTTGCATTTGGGACTTTTAGGTACCCATAGGATATTCATATCCATCTTTTCCTATATATCTGATGCTTTCTAAGGTGTTTTAAAGAGTGATTGACAGTTTTAACATTGCTATTTCATGTATTCAATTCATTGTATTACTAATTGAAATTTTGAGATTTGTTAATAAATGAATGTGGTTTGAACATCGTGTTGGATTTTGTTCTTGCTCATCAAGTGTCACGGTTCAATGCAAAATACAGCTAAGGAGCCAGGAATGAGGTGATAACACACAATGTTTATTGCTGGAAGTACAACCTGATGGTGTAATAATGAGCATACAGGTAAATGCAGAAATAAATACCTGGTAGATGGCTGATGCAGGTAAGCCGTGATATGGAGAGATCCCAGGTAGCAGGTAAACCACAAGTACAGCAGAAAGGAAGCACAGCAGCAAGTGACAACAGAGTGTAACAACAATAACCAGCAATGTATGCTGGGAGTGACAGGTATAAATAGGGAAAACACCCAGGTGCAAGGAATAATTAGTGCAGCAAGGTTAACTCCTAAAAGACATGAAGCAGGCACAGTAGCAGCACCTCTGGTGATCAGAGGTACTGCTGCAAACACACAATAATAAAGTCTAATAGTCCTGGAGGCAGGAGCTGCCAATACAAAGCAGCAAGCTGCAGGCAGATCGTGACATCAAGTGAGCCAGCTACAGCGCTGTGTATCCTTTTGTTTATTTCTTTGGTGTATTCCAGTGGGGAATAGCACATTCCCCCTCACAGCTGCGTTTCAGGCTCATTTGTTTGAGCAAGATCACATTATTATTTTTTCACTTCTCTATCTAACAGCATGTGTAGTTAGCCTGTTAGCCCTATATGTTTTATTCTTCATTATTTCCATCTTTGATATTATTCAGCTGACATACAGTGTGCGGTTAGGATTGCAATTAGTTTGTTTTTATTTTCAATATTTATATACATATATACTATATGGACAAAAGTATTTGGCCACACCTGTTAATTGTTGAATTGAAGTGTTTCAGTCAGGCCTGTTGCCAGAGGTGTATAAACACAAGCACCTAGCTATGCAATTTCCATTTGCAAATATTTGTGACACAAAAGGGGTCGTTCTGAAGAGCTCAGTGACTTCAAGCATGGTACTGTGATATGATGCCACCTTTGCAATAAGACTGTTTGTAAAATGTCATCCCTGCTGCATATTCCACAGTCATCTGTAAGTGATATTAATAGAAACTGGAGGCATTTAGGAACAACAGCAACTGAGTCATGAATCGGAAGACCACGTAAAATCAAAGAGCAGGGACAATGACTGCTTAGGCGCATGGTGCGTAAAAGTCGCCAACGCTCTGCAGGATCTTAATGGAATGGGTTTCCATGGCCAAGCAGCTGTATGCAAGCCTCACATCACCAAGACCAATGCCAAGCGTTGGATAGAGTGGTGTAAAGCACATCGACACTGGATTGAGGAGCAGTGGAAATGTGTTCTGTGGAGTGACGAATCACACTTCTCTGTTTGGCAGTCAGATGGGCAAGTCTGGGTTTGGTGGATGCCAGGAGAACGTTACCTACCTAACTGAATTATATAAACTGTGAAGTTTGGTAGAGCGATAATGGTATGGGCTAGGCCCCTTATCTCCGGTGAAGGGCAATCTTAATTAGAGATGCTCACTGACCCCCGTGTTTTGGTTTTGGCTTTGGATCTGGATTACCTTTGTGTTTTCGTTTTTCCAGAACCGCCCTTGCGTATTTTGGTTTTGTTTTGCTATTTTTTACAAAATTCCATTTTTTGTGCTAAAATCACATAATTTAGGTATTATTTTGTACCTACATTATTATTAACCTCACCAACACTAATTTCCAATAATTTCCATTCAATTTTGACCATCTCACAGGTCACAATATGCTTTTCATACACTTTCAGTCAAATAGTGCAGCGATCTGTCTGTATGGTAAGTGACAGAGCAATGACTCAAACACACGGCAGTTCCTACCATATCTAGGAAACATTGCAACGAGTGCTTCACGTGTTTCTTGGATAAGTGAGGTAGTTTTACAGGTAATACAAAGCAGCCTGCAAAGACTGTACGATCAATAAAAATGCCCAAAGCAGCTTTTCTGTTTGAGTCTAGATTATTCCCATATATAAAAATTGAAATAGAAAAAGAAGCAGCCTGCAAAGACTGTACGATCAATAGAAATGCCCAAAGCAGCTTTTCTGTTTGGGTCTAGATTAGTCCCATATATAAAAATTGAAATAGAAAAAGAAGCAGCCTGCAAAGACTGTACGATCAATAGAAATGCCCAAAGCAGATTTTCTGTTTGGGTGTATAGTATTGGCAAACCTTATTAGTGCAAATTATAAAAAACACTGTTTAATCCCTGCTAGGCCCTCCTTAATTCTACAGCTACACACACCAATTCAGGGTGGCAGGCAACGGTCTAAAAAGAGCTAATGAAATTCATAGCAAAAAAGGCAGTTGGGTGTCTGTCTGTATTTTACACCCTATATTTATAGTTAAATAGAGAAAGAAGCAGCATGCAAAGACTGTACCATAAATAGAAATGCCCAAAGCAGATTTTCTGTTTGGGTCTAGATTACACCCCACACTTATAGTGAAATTGACAAAACAGCAGCATGGAAAGACTGTACGTTAAATAGAAATGCCCCAAGTCCCATTTCTCTTTGAGGGTAGATTACACCCTACACTTATAGTGAAAGTTTTAAAAAGATGTTGTCGTCATCATCTTCAGCATCATCCTCACCCTCATCAGTGTGTACATCATCGTCACAGACTATTAATTCATCTCCGCTGGAATCTGCCATTACAGAAGTGTCAGTACTTGGAGGTATTTGCCGGTAAAGGCCTTCCTCATGGAAGATGTAGTTCATTTTGAAGAACATCATCTTTTCCACATTTTTCGGAAGTAATCTCCTACGTCGATCACTGTACACACTGGAGAGTGGGCAGCTTAGGTATTGCAAAGCAAGTTTGTACAGGGGTTTCCAAATGGCTTGTTTTATTTCACAGTATGGAAAGGGACTGTCTGACATTTCCATATCAATTAACTCTTGAAAATAATCCTCAACCATCCTTTGCATGTTAATAGTAGGATTGGTTGGAGTTATGGGCAAGGTCACACATTTTTTGATAAAATCTTTGAAACCAGCCCAGATGTCAAACTGTTGTGGTCTACCACCTGCGTCATCCCTGCTTCTCTTTGGAAAGTGCAATTTTGTGCCAGAACCTCACGTGCCAGAACTGCTGCCACTAATGCAGGACTTACACAAACAACCTCATCCTCATTAACATACTCATTAGCGCCCTCGTCGGCTACACAAATCTCCCCCTCATCCTCTTCTAATTCCAAAGTGTCATCCTCAATTGGTGTATCACCGGCTACACTCGGGCTGTTCAGGCACACATTAGCAGAAATGCTTAAAGGGCCCTTCTTTATGAGTACACTATCAGAATGGTCACGATTACACATACCACTCGTGGATGGACTCTCCTCAGGGATTGGTGTCATTTCTGATTCTGAGCATACATTTTCCTCTAATACCTTACTGTTTTCTTGCAGCTCGGCTTTCACACGTAACAGTAGTTGTACACCACTTTTGGACTCCAAATTACTTGGTCTTGCTTGGTCACGAGTTACCTTATAAGAAGAAGGCTCAGTAACATTTTTAGACCTCGCACTAATAGAGAAAGGCGAAGGCCTCATTCTTCCTTTGCCACTGCGTGTGTAGAATGGCATGTTGGCAATTTTTTTTTTCTCTGCAGTTAACTTTTCATCAATTACAGCTCTTTTTCTCTTCAACACGGTAAAAGGTTTTTTTTATGTGTTTTTTTCCCTGAATTAAAAAGACTATGTACTTTTACATAGGCTTTACCAGATGACGTACAGGGAAGACTACCATCAGGACTGGTGCCAGCAGCTGCTTGCTGATCCTGCTCATATGGGGACTGCTGTGAATCCATTATAATGAGACCCCAAACACTTGTAGTGCCAACTCAGAAATATATAGTACTGGTATATAATAATTTCAGCACCAGAAATTTGCTTTTTTCAAAGAGGGGAATATCTGACACCCCAAGCACTTGTAGTGCAAATTCAGAAATATATAGTGCTGGTATATAATAATTTCAACACCAGAAAATAGCTTTTTTCAAAGAGGGGAATATCTGACACCCCAAACCGTTGGAGTGTAAATTAGGGAAAATGCCTCCTACTACTCTCTTCCTGCGCTAATTACTGCTCCAATTACTACTCCAATTACTGCGACCGTCACCTAACCCTTCTCTATCCATGTCTCAAATGATGCTGGATATTTATTATTCATTCTAAAAATTGCGAGATCCGACGACGTCACAATGACGTTTTGCCTCGTTTTGGAATCCAAACAGGCGGGAGAGTACCGAGCTGACACAGCTCGGAACTCAGATTCTGGAAATTCTGGCGGGTTCGGTTCTCGGGGAACCGAGCCTGCCCATCTCTAATATAAATAAAGATGCTGAGATGAAGGTGGCCTGCACCCATATTACAGAAATTCAAAGATTAGGCATACAATACATTGCCAGAGCATTCATCTGTAGCCAAGAGCAGGGCTTTCCTTACCTTGCCACTATATAAATAAATGAACATGCTGAGAGATGAAGGATACCTGCAGCCATACTAAAGCCTTCAAAGACACAATACATTGTCAGAGTATTTATCAGTTGCCAGGAGCAGGGCTTTCCTTACCTTGTTTTACTTATATGTTCTGTGCCATAATGCTCCCCTTCTGAATCAAACCAGGGGACTCATATTTATTTGTGGGGAGGGAGGGTTGAAAATTCATTCCCCTGGGGGAAGCTTCATCCAACTCCGGGGTAAAGGGGACTGCCCTAGACTTGCAGCAGAGACCGTCCCCAAGAAGCGGTGTACTCACTCTGATGCCAGGGCAACTGGGACACATCACACTGCCACTGCGTCCCTGGTAGTAACAGACAGCCGGGGCACAAAAGCTGTAATTAAATTATTGCTGCCTCCTAAGTGGACATGGGGGGGGTCGTTCTCTTGGCCCCATTTCTCCTATCTTCGTTTTACCAGTTCCTGCTCAAAAACATTTACTACGTTGAGTTAAGTCCTGGGGGCATCCGAGTACTTGTAAGTGCGTCCAAATCTATGTGAAAGGCGGCTGCTATAGGTCAAGACCTCTCCTGTTAGTTCTAAAAGCTTATGACATCGTAAAGGATTATATCCTGGGACCAGTGGTGTAATGGCAATTTGACCTTCCACTATTTGGTTTTGCTATTAATTGTTAGCTGACTCCCATTGCTCTCTCCGCCACGATTTTTGTTTAAATAAAACAAAATTGAAATGTGACCTTTTGCAAAATTTACATTGATGTGCATGTGGTTATTTATTTGTTCAATTACAGAAATAGTCTGAACTTGCAAAGGAAGTTTGGGTGCAATGACAGAGAGATATCAACACTCTGCAGTTTATTATTTTTTGAACTGAATCAGAGAAAGCAAATGCAATGATGGCAAAGTCACAAAATCCTTCATTAAGACAACTAGCTGCAGGTGAAAATTGGGACAGTTGTGAAGGGATCATTATAAAATACACTGGATAATGACTGGAAATGAATGTTAATGCTATATATAAATAGTACTATTGGAGCAAAAACAGCTCAAAATGAAATTATTTTACCTGTTTTTCACAATGTTTTATTAAATCCAGATCCAAGACCAAACCCAAAACCTTTTTTATCCAAAACCGGTAGCCGACCTGTCTTAAGAGTATTATGTTAATATTACGTTAGTTAACTATATTGTTGCTTATATACCAGTGAGTCAACACATTTATTTGAGTCAACAAATACATTTTACAAAAAAATAGCATATGTCAATCACTTGCCTAATTCATTAGCAGTTATTAAACGTATATTAAAAGTATTTAATATCAACAAATATGCTTATAAATAAACTCTGATCCTACGGCATATGCATGCTAAAAACATTTTTAATTGCTCTCAAATTGTATCATCACAATTATATTACATCACAAGATTAGTGGCCTATTAATTATTAAAGTGTTTTCCTATGTTTTTTATTATCCACTATGCTGTATAGAACACAGACAAATGACAAAGTCCCCCACACAGCCAGCCAGAAGTAAATGGTACAGAAGACAATAAATAATCCACTACAAAACCCTAACAGAAACACTGATCAACATTTGTATTCATTTGGTAATACTTAGGAACTCTGGCAATTTCCATTTTTACAAATTAGAAACAAAAAATAGTTTAGCTATAACACTTCCATCAAAATATCAAATGTGGAGAAATGTTATTATTTGCAAATGTAAGAAAGTTATGTCACTTCTGAATTAGAATTACTCAGTTGAATATTTATGAAGGAATACAACTTGATTCTATCCAACATGAGACGCCAAGTGCAACGCTTAAGTAATAATATCACTACTTGACGCAGGAAAATGTTTGTACAGAAAATATGTGCAAAACGAAATCAGCAGGAAAGTAATGAGCACAAATTCCTATCATTTATAAAAACTGCACTGACAGGGTAGAGGCATAGGATATGCGGCAATATTTTTGCTGCAGTTGCTACTTACCTTTTGTGAATGCAACATTCTAATCTTAATCCTAAATCAGCTCTTTTCATTAAAACCTCCCCTTGTACTGTCCTGTACTAAGCACCATATCTGGGAATCATTGCATCTGCAGCCTAAATTCAAAAAATACCCCCATAGCGCTAATTAAGCCCTGGAATTGCCTCTACTGGCAGATGTAATGAAGTAATTATGTACTGGGGCTCCACAGTACAGTACAAAGAAAGCACAGTGAAAAAAGAACTAGTAGCTCTGTCATTTCATCAACATCATCATCAACATTTATTTATATAGCGCCAGCAAATTCCGTAGCGCTTTACAATTGGGAACAAACATTAATAAGACAATACTGGGTAATACATACAGACAGAGAGGTAAGAGAACCCTGTTCGCAAGCTTACAATCTATAGGACAATTTACAAACAAGTCAGCTTAAAATATAACCAGGTGATTGTATTTTAGATAATTGTTGATCAATCAACTAAATAATAGTTTTCATAATAATAATATATGATTTACACTGTAACATGTGCAAATGTTCAAGTGGCTTCTGTCAATAGTGCTCCCACTCCACAGTGGAAATGTGCTCTGTTTTGTTGGTGATTATAAAAACAGATAACTTGTCCTAACAATTGTCCTTGCAATATAACAGAATATTCCCTCAGTCCTCAGACACAGAAACATTGAGAAAGGCAATCAGAAGTTATTGAAAAGTTTAGTGCAGCAAGTTTCTTACCTTGTATTTCCCGTGAGGATTGGGGCTGGAACTGTCCTCTGACTCGTACCACATATGAACCTCATTGCTGCTGTTTACAAAAGTCTGACAGATCTTAATTGAAAAAGATACCTTCAGCTCTCAAACCCAAGGAGTCACAAGTGTTATCTGTAAACAGCTTCCTGTTTGAAAGTTTTCAGCTGCTCTGCTGGATAATTAGGCTAGAAGTGTGGGAAACTAGAAAATGCCCTGTGATGTAACCTACTCAAAATCTATTATTTTTAGACTCTTCTGTATATGGCTGTATGGGCTGTCAGTAGGTCATAGAGAGGGGTTACTGTAATGAATTATCATGGAGCACAATTTATATATTAAAATCTATTTCCTTCTTTATTACACCTCATCACGTCTTACTTATAGTTGAAGTTATGCACAGAAATCATTGTGTGCTGGGCTGGCCCTAGATACATAAATGTTAATAAATAAATGACTATTGTACTTGTGAAATATTCAATAAACAAAAGAAAGAAATAAATAGTCAAAACATAAAGAAATGCATTACTTCATCATCATCATCATCATCATCATTTATTTATATAGCGCCAACATATTCCGTAGCGCTTTACAATTGGGGACAAACGTAATAAACTAATAAACAAACTGGGTAAAACAGACAAAGAGGTGAGAAGGCCCTGCTCGCAAGCTTACAATCTATGGGACAATGGGAGATTGACACATGAGGTTAAGTATACATTTTGCATCTTGGCCCAGCCAGACTGCAAAGGTAGGGTGACTCATAAGCTAAATGATCCTGTCACACAACAATGTTGGTCCGGGGGTAGTTGTCTTGTGTGAAATTGTGTAACAGGCTAAAGGTAGTGAGGTTAAGATGGTGGTTGAGGAATATTATAAGCTTGTCTGAATAGGTAGGTTTTCAGAGAACGCTTGAAAGTTTGTAGACCAGAGGAGAGTCTTATTGTGCGAGGGAGAGAGTTCCATAGAGTGGGTGCAGCCCGAAAAAAGTCCTGTAACCGGGAATGGGAGCATGTAATGAGGGTGGATGAGAGACGCAGATCTTTTGCAGAACGGAGTTGCCGAGTTGGGAGATATTTTGAGACAAGAGAGGAGATGTATGTTGGTGCAGCTTTGTTGATGGCCTTGTAGGTTAGTAAAAGTATTTTATATTGGATTCGGTAGAAGACAGGCAGCCAGTGTAGAGACATACAGAGTGATTCAACAGAGGAATAGCTATTTGCAAGGAAAATCAGTCTTGCCGAAGCATGCAAAATAGATTTTAGGGGTTTGAGTCTGTTTTTGGGAAGACCAGTAAGGAGGGAATTGCAATAGTCAATGCGGGAGATGATTAGTGCATGAATTAAGGTTTTAGCAGTGTCTTGTGTGAGATATGTGCGGATTCTGGAAATGTTCTTTAGATGCATGTAACATGATTTAGATATAGAGTCAATGTGGGGAACAAAGGATAGGCGTGAATCAAGGATTACACCTAGGCAGCGAGCTTGTGGGGTGGGATTTATGGTCATGTTATCAACAGAGATAGAAATGTCAGGTATGCTCTTGTTGGCGGGTGGGAATATTATTAACTCTGTTTTAGAAAGATTAAGTTTGAGTTGACGAGAGGACATCCAAGATGAAATGGCAGAAAGACAGTCAGTTACACGGGACAACACAGATGTCGAGAGATCAGGAGAGGATAGATAGATTTGGGTATCATCCGCATAGAGATGATACTGAAAGCCAAAGGAACTTATTAGATTTCCAAGAGAAGCGGTATAGATAGAGAACAGCAAAGGACCTAGCACCGAGCCTTGTGGTACTCCAACTGATAGATTTTGAGTTTATTATATTTTGTACTTAGAAGACAACTAACTTCAAAAGATTTTCATTCCATTTGTCATCAGCTCTGTTGTATCTTCACTATTCACTTTACTAGACACTGAGAGCCTGATTCATCCGGACACGTATATGCCGATTTTGCGTATCGTACGAAAAATCACTCTGCACATGGCCAGGACCGGACCATACGCCAGTAAACGCAGCCTTGTCCCCTCCATCTTTGAGCGCAAAGGTCACTCACTTACTTCATCCTACGATTTTGGGGAGGGAACGGGCAGGGGAGGGGCGTTTGGCTGTAGTCGACGTACAGTAAGAGCAAGCCAAACTCAAGCACAAGCTGCCACATCCGACTCAAGCTCTGGGCATTGCAAAGTTACTTGTTTTTCTGTCTTATCTCTTGCTCCAGCTACAGGGCTAGTCTAAGTCTGACAGTCATGTATGCATGCTATAACATGTGTTTTCAATCAGGAGCAAATATAAAAATGTCTTATCATTAATGCTTATATTATTAACAGATGACATTAATTCAATATTTTTTCTGTGTGTTCATTTGCGCATTTATAATCCACATATAATAATCAACGTATTGGACGTATACTGCAATGTATTGTGTAGTAGAGCACAGCAGACCTACACCTGAATTCATCAGTGAACGAATCTCCAGAACCGTTCCCTGTTGAATTACGCAAAGCCAATTTATGTGTGTTTTTAAACAAACACACGTTATGCTTAGAATGCGTGCCTTGATGAATCGGGCTCTGAATGTTCTGCGAAACCTGGTCTGTAAAAATGAGGGTAAATCACAAGTTTTGCCTGTCCAGAGATACAGAGTATTATTGAAAATCGTTCATTGGAAGGTGCAGGGCAGCCTACAAAGAGCAGATGTATGAACTCCTATGAGTACAAAAAAATTCTGTCTACATCGAATTTGAATTGTACAAAATTCAAAGGGCCATACTAACAAGTTGCTGGTGTGGGAAAACCCTTATATTTAGGTGTTTTGTCACTTATTTCACTAAAGGGTATATTTACTAAACTGCGGGTTTGAAAAAGTGGAGATGTTGCCTATAGCAACTAATCAGATTCTAAGGGCTAGATTTACTAAGCTGCGGGTTTGAAAAAGTGGGGATGTTGCCTATAGCAACCAATCACATTCTAGCTTTCATTTATTTAGTACCTTCTACAAAATGATAGCTAGAATCTGATTGGTTGCTATAGGCAACATCCCCACTTTTTCAAACTCGCAGGTTAGTAAATCTAGCCCTAAGTATTTATTTAGTACATTGTACAAAATGACAGCTAGAATCTGATTGGTTGCTATAGGCAACATCTTCACTTTTTCAAACCCGCAGTTTAGTAAATATACCCCTAAAAGTCACTAATGGTGACTTATGAAAGTGCAAAACTGCAGAGCTTTTCTATTTATTTCAATGTGCCTAATTGTACACCTAGTACATAGGTGCATGTTCACATTCTCGTTTTTGGAGCTGTCAAAGGATAATTGTGCCTGTTTCCCACTTTTCCGGGGCTGCAGTTTTAACTGGAAATGCTTGTATTAAAAAGTGTCCAACCCACTACCATATTAGGGTGCTAACCTTAAAGTTTTTCTCCTAAAATAATATTTTGTTTAGCCTAATTTCTATCTTGACTGAATGAATAGAGTGAGAGGATATCAGAATTCTTCTTATTACGTGTATCACTTGTACGTGTGTTTAAATGTTTTTATTACATTGGTTGAATAGTGTACCTGGCAGGGCCGGTGCTAGGGTCCATTGTGCCCTAGGCATTTTTAAAAAAGCGGCGCCCCTCCCCCCCCCCCGCGCAAAAATCGGCACCCTCCTCCCCCCGTCTCTCCTTACCTTGTCTCACCACCGCCACCTCTCTGCTCCGTCTCCTCCCCTCCACTCACTGACACTAGTAAGTGGAGGGGAGGAGACGGAGCAGAGAGGCGGCGGTGGTGACAAAATAGCCTCTCCCCCCCCCTCCCCGTGCATCTGAATGCTGTGCGGCGGCCGTGACAGGTATGGTCAGCGGTCGCCGCACAGTTTTAAAGTCATTTAGTATTCTGTGGCGCCCTCTAGAGCCCGGCGCCCTAGGCAAGTGCCTAACCTTGCCTAATGGGAGCGCCGGGCCTGGTACCTGGAAGATACTGAAAGTATAGGATGAACCTCCTAAGTAACCATAAAATTCAAGGACACCCCACCAAACACATCTGTACAGCCGTTCCCATCAGGTGGTGCAAAGCTTTGCAGTTCCGCATATGCAGCAATAGGGGCCCAAAATCCATGCTTCCCTAGGAAACAGGTGTGCAAACATAGGTGTGTGACATCATAAAAAGCGTTTCCACTTTTGTAAATAACCTTTATTGTCGGTTATGCATTCCAACATGGGTGGGTGGAGCCAATGTCTTAAGAACAAACAGACAGAGGTGAACAAGCGCAAATGGTGCTTGTTGTCAGGGGAAATTGCTCCTAAAATGTGTTTATCTACTGTTTCTGGCTGCTGAATAACTGATCATTTCCAAATTACAAATAGCGCAGAATGCACAATATTTATGAATTATATAATCCACTCACAATATTCTTTTACTATATTTTACATAAATTAACAGTCCCTCATTTATTTTATTGTCCCTTTATACATTTCTTTATATTTACTATATATTAGTTTTATTGGTGATTTGGAATATATACAGTAATCTTTTCCGATCCTTCTGCTTTTTGTTATCTCATTTTTCACCTCTCAGCCGCCTTCTGTGTTCTGTCACTACGCTAGAAGAGTGAATGGAGAAGCAGACACGGCCTAAACACTGATAGATGTCTGCTTGTCTTGCAACTCGAGCTATTTACTTATCTATAGAGGTGACTGATGCTTACAGTTCTTTGACATATACCAATATATTTTAAAGTGTCAGATGTAAGCAGTGATAGATAACTGCCCAATGTGTCAGATTCTTCTTTATTTAACAAGTGATATCTATACTATGTCCTTAAAGCGAAAGTTGTGCATACGTCTTTTACAAACCAAAAAATATGCAGACATTTCCTTCTGAGAAAATACTTTGTGCACAGCAATGAGAATACCCTCGTTACGGATTATGCGTCATTTCACGTACATATGAAAACTTCCAAGGGGGAAACTGTAAAAACATCACTTAAAGCACTGCCACGCTTTACTGAGTTTATATTAGTCTAATGTAATTAATTTGTGGAATTCCCTCCCACGCACAATAAGACTTTCCTCTAGTCTTCAAACCTTCAAGCGTTCACTGAAAACCCACCTCTTCAGACAAGGTTATGATATTCCTCAACCACCATCTTAATTTCCCTAAATTACCCTATTACCATCCTCTACACTGCTAACGCAAGACAACAACCCTCTGACCAACATTGCAACACACACAGCCCACTCAGTACTTTTACCTTTGCAGTCTAGCTGGTACATTGTGCAATATGATGTAGCACATGCCCTTGTGTTTCTAACTCCCATTGTCCTATAGATTGTAAGCTTGCGAGCAGGGTTCTCTTACCTCTCTGTCTGTATGTATTACCCAGTATTGTCTTATCAGTGTTTGTTCCCAATTGTAAAGCGCTACGGAATTTGCTGGCGCTATATAAATAAATGTTGATGATGATACATATGATGTACATATTATATTGGGGCTCTCTTTATCACATCTGTCACTATTTTACATTTAAATGCTTTAATTACACTGGTAAAAATGCGCTTTCCAGTATAAAGTGTGCCTGGATGTTGAAAACAGCTGTCTAAGCCGAGGCTAGATTATCACAAACTTTGAGAATAAGTCAAAAAAAAGGTTATGTTCGTGAAAAGAAAAATGGTCTGCTGCTGCCCACAAATCAGGGTATGTCCTTGTAGGGAGAATACAGATTGGAAATGGTCACTAGCAGTGATGTAGATGATCAGCTGTAGAGCATATGTGCCTACTCTGCTGGAATTTCCGGGAGGCTCACGATTCTCAGGTAGTCCTCCCAGACTCCCGGAAGAACAGGCAGTCTCCCTGATCCTTGTGGAGGGGAGTGTGGTGACGTCATCGCATTGGTGCCGCAAATTTCTGCATTTTCTAGTAGGGGCATGGCTATGGTGATGAGACAATTTCACCACGCCCTCTCCTACCCCCGTCACATGACCTGTCCACTGGTATATCTTGGAGACAAGAGTTATAAAAGTCGGTATGTATGCTGTAGAGTTGTAATAAACAAATCATATAACTGTAATCTCAGAGCATTATACGGCTATTTTGGAGAATCACATGATACAGTCACATGCGTATTAAATTGTAAATATCAAATCCTTCTTCAGGGCCTGATTAAGGGTTCAGGTGGCTAATATGCTCATAGTACCATGGAAATACATGGTAGGCAAAAACGAATTTGTTTTTAATGTAAAATTCGGGCTCCTCCCCCTCCCACCAATGTTTACGCCAGTATTCAACAACAAATCAATGAAAAATGTATTTTGCGTAAAATCTGTCACTATGGGGATAATTACTACAGATTCAATTATTAATTGCTGATACAAATTGTATTTTTATTCAAATGCTTAATTTTCTTTATTGCTTTCAGTATTATAGAAACATAATTAAAAAGTAGTAAATCATAAAATAAATGTATTTGTCAACTCTCCTACTCGCTTATCCTCAAGCACCCACCAGAGGACGAATTATTATCTTCAGCCTTTACCATGGGAATATGTCACTATGGAAGCCTTACTACATTTTTCTTTCGTGATTTCTTTTTACTTTGGAGAACAACTATTCTCTTATATTTTAAAATGAATTTTAGTTTATACCTCTCCCTGTCACAGTTATACACCGCCAAAAAAACTTTGCTGCCTATGCTACAGCCTACTGGATAATCAGTCTCTGTCCTTCTTAATAGTCTATTATGTATATACGAAGCACAAGTCTATAAAATGCTACAGGAGGGCTAGATTGAGACTCAGTAAGGACAGATTGGTAAGGTATCTGTTGTACCTGTAGTTCCCCTGCAGCATGCATCGCAGATAGATATGGGGTCTCCCTATATTATTCAGAGCAAAAGCCAATAGAGCTAAGGACTGTATTCGATATTTTGGGTGTTGGCCATATAGGCTTAATCTGAGAACCACTTTGAAACATATTCCAGCATCACTACTGGTGACTGATATCTGGACCAATCTGCAAATCCTGAAGAAATATCACTTCTTTAGAAAAGAGAGTTTTTCTTCCCATTCAATTACGCAAGAAAGATTGCAGATGTTAGGTAACTAGTTTTCCTGATGGCAAACATGAAATAATACTAAATATATATTAGTTATGGGGGCATGCTTCACTTCTTCAGGAATGGGGGCATTTTTTTTTTTATTTTTTACTAAACAATGCTGAGGAGGCCGGGCTTTAAGAAAATGGAAGGGACATTTTTTTGTCCGCCACTTAATAAACTGCCCGATCTGTATGTTTCGAATATGGCGAAAAGCAGGATTGCGGTTTCAGATCTGACGTTTTGGATTCATGCGCTCTGATGTGCGGTTTGGTCTTTAGTAAACCACACATCAAACATTATGAAAACAAGGTTTGAGAAAGCCACTCTCTAACTTTCAGCCTAGCAACTTTTTCTATAGAAAGCAGAGTCTGGATTGTCACAACAAAATGTCGCGTACCTGCTAGCGTTGGCACTACTTGGAGGAAGGTGCGGAATCTAACGTGCCCCTGGTATTCACCAGGGACCCCCGCAAGGAGGTATGGACTCCGCCGCAGGAGACACGCAGGTTGCGGTCCTTCCCCAAGTGGGATAGCGAGGCACGTGAGAAGAATGGTCAGACAAGCTGAATCGGTAACAATGCTGGCAAACAAGGTACACTAGGAGTATCCAGAAGAGTGGTGAGACAAGCCGGGTCGGTAACAGTCTGGTAATGCGGTACAACAGGGAAATCCAAAAGAGTGGTCAAACGGTCCAGGTAGAAAGGACACTGGAAGGCAGGATAGTCAAGGCAAAGCAAATGTACAGGAACGCTGAAGCAGGCAATATACTAATACTCTGGAACTGGAGGTCAGACTGGATATGCCTTATAAAGTCTGGGAAGCCAATGGATGGAGAGGGGGCGGCAGTAGCGTTCTGTTGCGCAGACGGCCGGGCTGGCCGGAAGATCTACGTCTGGTTTCCTGGCAACCAGACGCGCGGGGAGGGGATGCAGGCCACCGTCCCGAACAGACAGCGGGACGGCGCCTGACATGGATAAGATTAGAATGAGATATTCAAGGGTTTTATTCTGAGCAGGCTACTAGATGCTACAGGACAGTAGTAGAAATGTCCTAGAAAACTCCTGATTGTATGTTTCTGGGCTTAATGAAATGGAGATGGGAGCTTGTACTCATCTACAACCCCAGGATATGAGTCAAATAAAGAACTTATATTTTTAGTAAGCATAAAATACACATTTCTGCATACTAAAAATATATACACATATATTTGCATGCAAATTTGGTCCCATCTTATTACTCCTTACACTTAGGAGAGGCAGAACAGAGGAACGAAGGAGAGGGCAAGCGAATACAATGTACAGTAATGGTTTGTTCTCATAAAAGTAAGTGGGTCAGACCTGGACACAAAAGCATACACGTCGTTTAGGAGTTGCCTCTCTTGCGGGTACTTGTGCAATAATACAAACTGATGACAATCTTGACAAACTGCTTCTGATTGGCTGATTGTGTCTTGATTCCTCCCACTGATAATACGTAATTCACTAGTGTGGGTACTAACTTATGTGAACTGTCACTGTCTATTCACATAATTTAATTGATATTTCCATTTTGACTGCGGCAGGAAAGAAGATTCACATTTCATTCTTAAAGAGAAAAACAAATGTTTGTACTTAATAGAATTTGTACTTTTATTTTAGATTTGTGTCTGTAATGATATTATACATTGAGACTTTTGCATATATTAATAACAGTGCCCAAACACTATTCTCTAATGTGTATGACACTTCATTACATTATATGGGCAGCACAGTGGCCTAGTGGTTAGCACTTCTGCCTCACAGCACTGGGGTCATGAGTTCAATTCCCGACCATGGCCTTATCTGTCTGGAGTTTGTATGTTCTCCCTGTGTTTGCGTGGGTTTCCTCCCACACTCCAAAAACATACTGGTAGGTTAATTGGCTGCTATCAAAATTGACCCTAGTCACTCCCTCTCTGTCTGTCTGTGTCTGTGTGAGTGTGTGCACTTCAAATGGGGACTGTCCTTCCAAATATGGGGCAACCAGTAGAAATACACCATATTTTAGTACTTGGCCAAATTCTGTCTCTTAAGTTTCAAATGAATTCTGAACTGAAACCAAACCGTGCTTATTAAACGTAAGCAAAAGTGGGTTTAAAATATAAAATATTCCTTATTCTTCTTAGTTTTGTGACTTTTTTCAACAGAGAAATTCAAAATTCTCACTAAAAACTGTTTTGATTTTTGAATTCCAAAACTTCAGAAAACCTTATTAATTATGTCACAGAAAAAAGAGAAGAGTCTTTTAGGGGACCTGTAGTGGAAAATTTTTTTGATAATTATTACACAATAACATAAGTATATAAAAAAAAATAGAGCCTTTTAGGGGATACTGTATAATTACTGTACAATAAAACAAGGATCAAGTTGAGCATTTAAGGACCCCTAGTGGAAAAAGTGGATAATTACTACAAGATAAACAGGAAAGGCTGGTACTTTTAAAGGACCTTCAGTGGATACACTGTATATTACTCATACCTGCCTACTCTACCGGAATTCCCGGGAGAGATTCGATTTGAAAAGATCAAGAGACTGGCGCACTCATGTGAGAGTAACTGATATTGGTAGTAGATAAAATTTTATTTATCTGAGATACTGGCTAAAAGAAAATCTTCTTTAAGTCATAGATCCTGTACATAAAATATTTGTGTATTCAGGAAGCTATAATTATTGTAAATGCTACACTGTATAAGCACTTCTCTTTTTCTTTATTTTTCCCCATCAACAGTAAATATACCGGATTTGTAAGTACGGTCTATTTTAAAATTGTTTTTAAAAAATATTCAATAAAATATATGTGCATACAATATTCTACAAAGAGACATAGGTGAAAAGATTGGTTACATTAAAATACAGCCCACCTTATATATGACTATGCCTAGCATAGAAAGTGACTAGTTATAAGCTACACTCGGTAGAAAATATCACTGCATTGGTCTTTTTTGAAAGTAGTCAGTCATTTCATGGTAGTTCCCATATTGCTTCTTTGGCAGGATAAGTTAAAAAACCATCCAAATATTCCTGAGGAACTGTGCCCCTGTAATCATTTCAAAATGGAGGGATAGGCGTTAGGAAAAAACATCAGAGAAAACATCAGAGAAAGCCACAACAGATCAGATGCAAGAAGGCTTTGGACCTATAAAATCACAAAATACATGCACTTACAATCGTGCTAAATCAAGCAGACTTTGGGCACTTTGGTGATCCCTAAGCCTCTTTAGGTCCCCTGTCCTGGATGCAGGATAGAATTGTGCAAAATCAAGCATCATACAAGATAGCTGGAAGGAATCACCAGGGCCAGTAATATATCAGAAAACACTTTATTATGGATAAAATTATACACTTACAGGTTTGCAGATATAGAGCACTTTGGGGCTTATGGTAGCCCTGAACCATGTACAGTCATGGCCAAAAGTATTGAGAATGACAAGTATTGTTTTTCACAAACTTTGCTGCTTCAGCGTTTTTAGACCTTTGTGTTAGATGTTGCTACGGTATACTGAAATAACATAACAAACATTTCATAAGTGTCAAAGGCTTTTATTGACAATTACATTCAGTTTTTGCAAAGAGTCAATATTTGCAGTGTTGACCCTACTTTTTGAAGACCTCTGCAATTCGCCCTGACATACTGTCAATCAACTTCTGGGCCACATACTGACTGATGGCTGCCCACTCTTGCATAATCAATGCTTGGAGTTTTTCAGAATTTGTGGGTTTTTGTTTGTCCATCCGCCTCTTGAGGATTGACCACAAGTTCTGAATGGAATTAAGGACTGGGGAGTTTCCTGGCCATGGACCCTAAATTTTCATGTTTTGATCCCCGAGCCACTTAGTTATCACTTTTGCCTTAGGGCAAGGTGCTCCATCATGCTGGAAAAGGCATTGTTCATCACCAAACTGTTCTTGGATGGTTGGCAGAAGTTGCTCTTGGAGGATGTTTTGGTACCATTCTTTATTAATGGCTGTGTTCTTAGGCCCACTCCCTTGGCTGAGCAGCAACTCCAAACATGAATGGTCTCAGGATGCTTTACTGTTGGCATGACACAGGACTGATGGTAGTGCTCACCTTTCCCTCTTCGGACAAGCATTTTTCCAGATGCCCCAAACAATCTGAAAGGGGATTCATCAGAGAAAATGACTTTACCCCAGTCCTCAGCAGTCCAATCCTTGTACCTTTTGCAGAATATCAGTCTGTCCCTGATGTTTTTTCTGGAGAGAAGTGGCTTCTTTGCTGTCCATTCTTGACACCAGGCCATCTTCCAAGCGTCTTCGCCTCACTGTGCGTGCAGAAGCACTCACACCTGCCTGCTGCCATTCCTGAGCAAGCTCTGCACTGGTGATGCCCCAATCCCGCAGCGGAATCAACTTTAGGAGATGGTCCTGACGCTTGCTGGACTTTCTTGGACACCCTGAAGCCTTCTTCACAACTATTGAAGTTCTTGATGATCCGATAAATGGTTGATTTAGGTGAAATCTTACTAGCAATATCCTTGCCTGTGAAGCCCTTTTTGTGCAAAGCAATGATGACTGCACGTGTTTCCTTGCAGATAACCATGGTTAACAAAGGAAGAAAAATGATTTTAAGCACCACCCTCCTTTTAAAGCTTCCAAACTGTCATTCTAACTCAATCAGCATGACAGAGTGATCTCCAGCCTTGTCCTCGTCAACACTCTCATCTGTGTTAACGAGAGAATCACTGACCTGATGTCAGCTGGTCCTTTCGTGGCAGGGTTGAAATGCAGTGGAAATGTTGTTTTGGGAATAAAGTTCATTGTCATGGCAAAGAGGGACTTTGAAATTAATTGCAATTTATCTGATCACTCTTCATGACATTCTGGAGTATATGCAAATTGCCATTATAAAAACTGAGGCAGCAGACTTTGTGAAAAATAATATATGTGTCATTCTCAAAACTTTTGGCCATGTCTGTAGAGAACAAGTAACTTGTATCCAACTATGCACCCTGCCACAAATTCTAAGCTTTACAATGCCCACAATGGAAGGTACCTAATATTTGCACTTTATCAAACCACATTTTGGAATATGTGCAACAAATTAACTATGGACCAACATATGCTTTAAATTCCTGACTATCCTGTAAATTCTATCTGAAAATGAATTTCTCAGTTATGGATCATGGCTCAAAAAATGCCAGTGTTCCTATAAGTTCGGTTTTGGAATCCAATGATTTCCATAATTTGTAATGTACAAATCAAGTTTTTAGGGCTCTCCTATAAGCTGCAATCAATTTTTTACAACTTTAATCCCTAGATCTAAATGTCACAACAAAACCGGGTGTGATCCCCTATGTCATTAGCGATTGGTAAAGGCTAACAATGAAGCAGTGTCTATTGGGAACCTCAGTCTTCACTAAGGACCCCTGAAAGAGAGTATTGGATTTCACTGCATGGAGCACACATTTTGTGGCTACCAGGCTAGTCTTGCTAAATCAGTATAGAAAAAGAGATGTCTAGTAGATGTTGTCAGCCCATGTCTGCTGGAACGTGGATGCTGGATTGTTTTTAAAGAAATAGCCTACATGGCACTAACTCAATATACAGCTAAGGTTTCAACATCCTACTTCAAACAGAGTTGCTTACTAATAAATGTTTTGTGTTTATGAAACAGATTAATAATTTTGTCATCATTTATTTTCTCTGTATTCCATTATATCTGCTACAGAGTATCTTGAAATACTGTAGATGTGTTAAAATTTCCTATCAATTGTATATGTTTGCTTATAAACCTAACATGCAAACACCTTGCTGTATTCAAAAACAGTTATAAATAGCACACAAACATACCACGCTACAGGAATAAAACATTTAAGGGAAAAAAAATCCTCCCCTCAGATGGATAAAGTTGTAGATCAATGACTTTTGTCCTTCAGTGATTATTGGGTTTTATTTGTAGATTATACTCACTCTCCTGAACCACAATTAGGTTATTGTTAGCTTTTTCAGATTTTTTTTTTTTTTTTTTTTTTATCATTATTATTTTTCTCTCATTGACTACAACACACCGTTACGGTTCAGGATGATTAAGATGTTTTGGCAATTAAAGTTGTTGATCCTCACCATATTTTATACAAGATTGAAATAAATTATTTTGCCAACGTATTGCTCAGAATGCCTTTAATATTTTGTTTTATAATCTGTACTTTACTGTGCATTATTCCACACTATTACCTTGACATGTTATAATTTTCATACACCAATGTTCTGTGCACCATTACCACTGTGGTTGAGTCGGTACCACGCTTTCAAACTTTCTTCTCATATTTTATTTTTTTATTTGTTTTAATACCTTTTTCATTTTCTTCTGTGTTTCCAAGTCCGGTCAACTTTCTATATCCTATGCTCTCTATAACCTGATGCAGTTAGGTGAAAAACCAAGGGAAGGAGGATGTAGATTTTTTTTAACTAAAATTTTGCTCATGAAACATTAGGAATATTAATTCTACAGCTAAACAGGAGAAAAGTTTTAATCTACATTAACAAATTGAACTCTGAAATCACTTTTCTCCAAGAAACTCACTTGACGGGCTTAGAGCAAGAAAAATTAAAAATGCTTAGACAACTGGTAGTTGATTATTCATCCTATACATCTAAATCCAGAGGGGTAAGTATATTAATACGTAAAGCTATCCAAAATGAAATTCATAATAAACAGTATATATAGGCTGTTATGTCATACTGGAAGTATGTGGGTACTAGGTTATACAATATGCATTTATACACTCCACACACATGATAAATTATTTTACTGAGAAACAGTGAATAAATTGTATCACAGACTCCCAGTTATTAATAGACTTTATCATAGTTGCCTCACAACAAATGGACAAAGAAAGCTCTTCTGGTGGACAGACACACCAACATAAAGTGGACATCCAATATTTATCCAAACAATTGCAAGTTGTAGACATTTGGAGACTACGCCATCCAGTGGTTCTGCAGTATACCTACGCCTCTTTCTGTCATACCTTTTCTGGGCTTAATTACTTCTTAATTTCCAACACACTGAACGCAAAAGCCATTCAAGCTGAAATTGAACCTACTGGTCTCTTAGACCTTGCTCTGATTTTGGTAAAAATTGAGACTGCTAACCAGACAGACACTGATGTAAGGCTCACTGGTTGGTAGTTTCTTGCCTCTTCCTTGCTTCCACTTTTGTGTAGTAGGACTGTATTCGCTCTCTCCCAGTCCTCTGGAATTACTCCTGTAGCTGTTGAATAATTTGGTTAATGGTATTACAAGACCCTCATTAAACCTGTGAAGATTACTCATAACTTGTACTGGAAAGACAAACACAAATAGCATTTCCCCTATCCAATCCCTTCTACTTATTTATTTTTTCTTTTTCATAAATTATACTGTATAGTGTTTTAAGGTTATGGTTTGTTTAGTTATGAACGCATGTTGCATTTAGGCAAAAACAAAAAGGACACAGTGAAACCAAAAACAGCAAGCTGTACTTTACATTTGAGCTGGAGTCTAAGTTTATTATATTTTGTCTTACTTTACTTAAATGTTGAGGATGGAACAAGGGTACCAGACCATGTAATAAAGGTCAAGTCCTCCATGCACCCCTCTTTCCCACTATTCATAACCATTCTGTTTTAACTCAGTCACCCAAGTGTGCCCTGTGTCAGTCTCCTTCCAAGAAACAAAATTCATGTTTAACACACTGGTGAGGATGAAAAAGATTCTAAATATTGTTCACATAAGTAGTAAGTAGTCTCTTTGTTTTCTCTCCATATAGCTTACAAATTCTGCAAGGAAATACTTGGATGGAGGCAAAAAACAAGATTAATGGGGGTATTCAATTGTTCCTGCGGCCGCCGGAAAAACGAGTGCGTTAAAACTATTACCGTTTATACGGTAATATTGCGCGCAAAAAACGTTAATACGGTAGTTCACTCGCTGAATTTCATCTCGCAGCTTAGGGAGCTGAGATGAAATTCAGCGAGTAATTACCGTATAAACAGTAATAGTTTTAGAGCACTCATTTTTCCGGCGGCCGGAGGAACAATTGAATACGCCCCTAAGAGTTCAAGTATTGTCCCTTTCACAACAAGAATGGACTGTGCAGACTCCAGCCCCAGAGGCTGGGGACTTACAGGACATACATACGAATATCCTAGCAATAAGGGTAGCATAGGAGTTTTTTTTTGGAGATAACTGGCATCACGATTTGCCCCTGGCTGCAGTTAAGCATCTCCTCGCTAGATGCTGCTGTGCCTTCGTTTGTTTCTACCAGGAAAGGGTTAAACTTCCATCATGTGTTCTGCTTCTACTTCTAATCAACTGACTCTGGCCTTTAAGAGATTGTCTTTGCTGCTGGTTTCTCCACTTAACTCATGTGATCTGATCCTGACCTGCTCCCTGGTATTTGAATCCTGCTTGGTCCTACAGTTTGCACCTCCTCCTGTGACCTAGACCCTGGTTTTGTTTGACCTTGCTCTTACTGCCTGGTATTATTGTGGATCTTCTGGCTTGCCCGACTCCTTGTTCCTGCATCTCATCCTACACCAGTATTTCCTGCTCTAGTGGAAAATGCAGGCAATCCAGTCTACTTGAACCTGCACCTGGTCTCCAGCTTCCTAGCTAAACCCAGGTATCCTGCCAAACCTGTACCCGATATCTAGCATCGCCGGGTAAACCTGGTAATGCTCATATCCAGTACCTGCAGCTATTCTTCTCTGCCTGGTATCCAGTACTCCTGTTCCTCAGCAATCTTGGTTTTATTGACTTCTGCTAACCGCCTTACAATTTCCTGCATTTCATTTTTCCTGCATGACATGTGTTAAGATAAAACCACTTTGTTTCAATTATGCTACTCTCCATGGTCCTTATATTTGGGAATACTGACAACTACAAAGTAGTTGCTTTCATAAACCACCAGGGTGGAAGAAGATCATGACAGAAGTGTCAAGTCTTGAAATTGGCAGATTAATTTTCTGTCTGCACTACATGTAGCAGGTATAAACAATAGTATAGCAGATTATTTCACATGTCAAATTCATCCCAGAGAATGGACCCGACAAGGACATACTCGAACACCAAAGTAACAGTTCAATTCACATTACAACACTACCAGAAGGAAGGGACTAGATACTCTATTAATACCAGGGAACTTTAAAATAAAAGTATGCTTTACTCATTGCCCACACACTGGAAAAATCAAGAAAGAAGCAGTAGTAATAGTGGTACTTCCATTTTGGTCATGTCAACTGTGTGCAATAGTCTGGGGAATGCTTTAGAAACAACCTCGACTTCCACAAGCCCGGTCAGACCATCTATATCAGGCACCAAAGTTAAAGGGTCTTTGATAGCATGGAGACTGAGGGGGGTCATTGCTAAAATACAAGTCACAATGTGGAGGTACACTACATGGCCAAAAGTTAGAGTTACCACTTAAAATTAGTGTTTGGCCATTTCAGTCACACCCATTGGTAACCAGAGTTTTAAAATAAAGCATCCAGCCATGCAATAGCCAGTGTCAAACATTAGCATGACTTGGCACTGTCATAGGATGCAACCTTTCCAACAAGTCAAGTTTGTCAAATTCCATGCCTTGCTAGAACAGATTCAAATCAAGTGTCATTAGTGTGAAGTGGAAATGTCTAGAAACACCACCTCAGCCTCGAAGCGATAAGCCACAAACTCAGAATGGGACCTAGTGCTGAAGTGCAGAGCCCATAATAAGTCTTCGGTTGCAACACTAGAGTTCCAAACTGTCTCTGGATGCAGCATCAGCAAAAGAACAGTTAGGCAGGAGCTACATGGATTGGGCTTCTATGGTCGAGCAGCCGCACACTAACCATACGATACACCAAACCACAAATCACACTTCATCTAACATTCTAAAGCACAAATTCGGGTTTGGCAAATTCTATGAGAACTTTTCCTACTCCAATGCATACTTACAAATGTTTTGTGGAGGAGGGATAATGGTCTGAGGCTGCATTTCATGGTTTAGCATCAAAATCCCCTCCACCATTCAGAAAGCAAGGTCTATCAACTAATTGTATCCCAAGTTTGGTATTGAAAAACTTAACCAGCCTTCATAGAACCCCGACCTCGAGTCCAATGTACATCTTTGGGATGAATTGTAATACTAACTGGGCGCCAGGCCTACATCAGTACCTTACCTCACTAAAGCTCGTTTCTAATGGATGTGAATTCTTGCAATGTTCTAAAAACTAGTGGAAAGCCTTCCCAGGTGAGTGGGGGGCTGTTAGAAAACCAAAGAGGACCAACTCCATATTAATGCCCATGGTTTTGGAATGACAAGCTCAACAAGCATAGATATGCAATGTTCAAGTGTAGTTACTTTTGGCCATGTAATGCACTTCTGAAATCCAGAACAAAAAAAAGATTATATTTATTATAGGATTTAGAAAAAGCTCAGGTGCAAACCTAAATAATTTGATCCAGCGTCTGCTACCATTCCAAACTCATCAGGGTGAATTAGACCTCATACCAAACTTTAGGTCGCCTTGGAAGCTTAATATATTAGATGCTTCTAGGATCTGATCCCTGTGAGCCTCTACAGAAAGTAACCCTCAAATGGCTTACATTTAAAGTGGTATTTCTGATAGCAATCACATCTGCTCATCGAGTGGGAAAACTACACTCTATGGTGAAAAAAACCTTTTCTAAATCATATATGTGGCCAAATAAGTCTATATAGCAAGTTGTCTATAGAGCAAGATGAATATAGCCAATTCAACTCACGAAATAGGACCCATGTCAAACATCATGGCCAGATCCACTGTCCTTCACTTGTGCATGCTGCCACTTGTATGTAATATCAGAATAAAAATATATTGCCCCATTGTTAAATATTATGCCACTATTTTTTCTCCTTCCATATAACCATTAATTTAGCCCTCTACTTTATCCATAAAATAATCTGGCCCCTGAAAGAAAAGGGAACATTCAACACTGTTTTTACCAGGAGCAGAGGAGTCCCAGCCTACCAATCCAATTGCCCTTGATACTGAATTTGACATGGATTATCTGCAATTTTCAGTGCTGGCCCTTGAAAACCAACTGGGTTCTTAATTTGAACAATCACTGTTAAACATACCAATTATATGATTTTCGTTATGTAACCATTAGGCTACAAACTACAGAGCCTATGGACATTCCCATGGCCTTTTAACAATGCCTCCAAAAACAAATGCCAAGATAGATACCTAGTAGCCTACATAGCTAAAGAATGGTGCCTTCATGGAACTATATTTTTCATAAGTAGATTCAGATGAGATCCAAGATATTTTCTCCCAATGCATCCACAAAACTTCTACTCACAAACAGCAGAGTAAAATGATAAAGCACCATTCATCTATATATTTCAGAAGAAATTTTGCACATAATTTCTTTTAGAACCGTCATGTGTAACACAACAGTTTAACATGGGAGGAGCTATTTGACAGCTAAAGCAATATTCTTAACAATGCATTCCATTAATTCACTAGGAACCAGTGACATCACTTAATGAAGTGGAGAGATAAGCAGTTGGTCATCAATATTTATACAGCATACACCACAGAACATGATTCCCCACCACTCAGATGTTACTATATTAACTTTATCTTAACAGTATGTAGATGGGAGAACAAAAGATGGTGCATGAACTGTTCCAAGTCTCAACATGAAGGTAACAGCTAAATACCTCAAATTTAGCTTTAGGAAGTTTGTCCAAAAACAGATTTTAGGTGAAGACATCCACCACACTTTTCCCCTCAGCATAAAGCTTATTTACCTTCTACAATAAGGATATTTACCCAAGTGATCATATGAAATACACTTCAAGTTATCAGACTGCTTACCAGCAGGATCCTGTTACTTTTGCATCAGGTTTATACACACCACTTAGGATGTTACTCCTAATTGACAATCCCCCCCCCCCCCTTTACCATTCAAGTTCCACATTAACCCAACAGTAGCTTACTGTTACCAGTTCAAAAAGGTTCAAATTAGTTCAATTGAAATGGTCTGTATCCTGCATGGTTTGTCCCCCCAGTCATAGCCCGAGAGCTCTGGGAAAGAGTAGGAATATACAGGACGCCGTCCTCACCAGCCACAGGGTCAGGAACAAGCATGTTCCCCAACGTCGTGGAAGGGGACTGTACGTCGCAACACCAGAAGACGCTACGCTCCCATACGCCATCTGGACAGAGAACCTCACAGGATATCCACGTTGGTTAACAGAACTATTCTCATAATAAAGCACTACAACTGCTCAAATTAGGGATATAGAAGCAAGGCTTCAAAGAACCAATCAAATGCAAACAGACACAAATATATATTCCCAAGTATGTGCAAAAAGGTTTTATAACAGGAGAAACCTGATAAAGCTATAAAATCATTTTATCGGGAGACCAAAACTCTAACTTGCAACTGAGACTATTTTATTAGTTGATAAAAGAATTCCGCATCATCATATAGTTATCCTGCCAAGACAGACATAATTATGAATGTGACAACTTTTCACATTGACACATATGCTTAAAGAACTGATTCAGAGACATTAAAAAAAAAAAAAGTGCTTGATGCCTATATACAACTGAACACTAAACATGTTTACTGTGTCAAAGATGTAGTTTCTTTTAATATTCATCTCTTTATATACACAACAGGAAGGTGGTCACTGAGCAGTTATGAACAAGCGTATGAAATGACCATGTACTTGCAGGAGCATGCTCAGTGTCCACCCAAGAAACACCCTGTGTCAACAGTAGCCAGCTTCCTGCACACATTGGCTGTGAATGACCACATGACCAGTGCCACAGGAATCTCTGGCCACACAAATAGCAGTTTTCATAGCAGTTTTATCTAAACGGTAGATGCATTACCTGTACATTGTAATTAAGCTTTTAATAAGGACATATGCACTATTAGTGCTTTACTTTTAAAGTGTTGACCAGTCGTGTATGTCTCAAAATTTTATATAAAAATAAAGGAACTGAATACTACCATAACTGTGCAATGTACCATTTACTCTATAGTGTGAAGCCTTCTCTATTTACACACACTGATGAATATGGAGATTTAGTCAGCCAATTATTTTCTGTAAACCTCAATGTCAACAAATCTATTAATTGCTTCCAAATGAAAAAAGTGTCTTCCTCCACTAAAGATACACAGAAAGTACTCACTGTAATATGCTGCAGTCCAAAGACTACAGAAATTGCATGAAAGCTAATAGTTACCAGATTCTTAGACCAGTTACACAAATAAAAATAAATAGACACAAATATAACAAGTACTTTTTATTCGATCATTTTGCACTTTACAACTGGAACTCTGGGAATTCGAAAACCACATCTTTGCCTGTGAGTTTCTTGTAGACACCAGAAAATGTTTCAACCTAGGTAGGAAATAAAAACCCATTAAGAAACATCTAATAAAGACAAAAAAAGTGCAGGTTAGTAACATGTTAATACTTCATGGTGAAATGGTTCTGTATCCTGCATGGTTTGTCTCCCCAGTCATAGCCCGAGAGCTCTGGAAAAGCGTAGGAATATACAGGACGCCGTCCTCACCAGCCATACAGCCGGGGACAAGCATATTCTCCAACGTCGTGGAAGGGGACTGTACGTCACAGCGCCAGAAAACGCTACGCTCCCATACGCCACCTGGACAGAGCCTGTGAGAGCAACCTCACAGGATATCCACGTTGGTTACATTTATAATCATAAGGACTTCAGTGAAACCTTATTTAAGGAAAATCTGTCTGAAGTGCATTGTCACCTAAACAGCAATTGTGCATGATTCAGATAGAGTGGCTTGTGAATGGTATGCAGTATAAACACAAAGGCGATTCAGCTATAAACACTTCTCAAATGGTTACACTGCATATAGATTTAACTGGCTCACACAATCCAAAAAGGAAGCCTAACTTAAACACTTGTCGTATAATTTAGTGAATATATGAATAGTCAAAATAAAAACTACTACCTTGTGTTCAACATTGTTCTGTTGTGCCTTGTCCAAATGGACTTTGATAAGCCGACTGCCGTCCAACTTCACACGGATTCTTTTTCCCACAATTTCACTTGGGAATACCAAGTCTTCAAGGATGGCATCGTGTACTGCAGTAAGGGTACGGCTAGAATGAAAATATCCCATTAGCACCACAGCCAACTCAGCTTGATTACTGACAAGTTCAGATCAAACCAGTACAAAACCAACACAATAGCTAGTACACATGCACATAACCAAGCATTTGAATGTAAGACAAGAAAACTTAAAGGGGAGGGGAATATACACAGACACAAGGATTACAGTGCTTTAAATAATGTTCAATCTAATCAATTACAGAGGTTATATTTGGGAAAGATGTACAGTGAAGACTCTCAATCTGCTTGAATTTATTGCATGCCATACATTTTATTTGAGTATTGACCAACTCTGAACTTGTAAAGTTATGGATTAAAACGTTCAGAAGTGCAAACTTTTGTCACACAATTCCAATAAACAAAATGTATCCTGCATGGTTTGTCTCCCCAGTCATAGCCCGAGAGCTCTGGGAAAGCGTAGGAATATACAGGACGCCATCCTCACCAGCCATACAGCCGGGGACAAGCATATTCTCCAACGTCGTGGAAGGGGACTGTACGTTACAGCGCCAGAAGACGCTACGCTCCCATACGCCACCTGGACAGAGCCTGCGAGAGCAACCTCACAGGATATCCACGTTGGGGCCAAGTGTTAGTCCTTTGTATTTAATGTTTATGTTAGAAATACTTAGACCTTATTTGCTACAGTAGTCTGCAGAAATTATAAAAAGTGTCAATATTGATCTTTACCTTCTGGGGCGCTTTTGCTTGTTTTTCGTGCGGCTTTTTCTTGTTGGTTTGGGGAGAATCCTTCTCTAGAAGAAAAATAGACCAACATAATTATGGGAACATTATTCAGAAATCTTGTAGTAAGTTTTTATCACTTAAAGACGGGAAGGCTTTTAAAGCATTTATGACCAGACTTTATATTTGAGATTAGAAATGCATTTTCTATTTTTCAGTCTAACCAACCCACTTCTGCTAAAAACTCACATTAATCTGGAGGAATACTATCAGTGAATCAAAGAAGCTGGAGATGCATTAAAAATTTCAAATTCAAAAGGAAGACAAAAATAACCAAATAAAATCACTGCAGTGTGAGCTAAAGATCTACAAACCAGTGTACAGTACATGTATGTGTCCTGCATGGTTTGTCTCCCCAGTAATAGCTCGAGAGCTCTGGGAAAGCGTAGGAATATACAGGACGCCGTCCTCACCAGCCACAGGGCCGGGAACAAGCATATTCTCCAACGTCGTGGAAGGGGAATGTACGTCACTGCGCCAGAAGACGCTACGCTCCCATACGCCACCTGGACAGAGCCTGTGAGAGCAACCTCACAGGATATCCACGTTGGTTAAGATAGTCAAGAGTTTTAGAGCACAAAACCTGCCTCCCAGTAAGTGAAACAATCTGCATGTAATGAGCCCAACATTATTCTTACATAGGCCAGGCCTATGGGCCAATATCAAGATATTCCCAACTTTGCTCTTAAAGCTGCACTTCCACATACAACTTCAATTTTCCTAATTTGGACATTGTCCAAGATAGCAAGGCATGGGGTATACTCATCCAGGCATTTTATTGGGGCTCCACCAGTTCTTTAATACAGCAAATCTATTATATTTGCCACTTTAAAAGGACGGAGAGCAGAGGGACCAATTTTATGTGGGAGCTGTGAGAAGAGTCACTCTTAAGAGAATGACAGTTAGTAAAACAGCAAAATCGATATTGTAAGTGTGTAAGTGTGTAATGCAGCTTTAGGTGACATTAGACCGAAAGACAGGACTGTGAATGATTCAATCAACAGAAAAACACTGCGCAATATAGTAGCGCTATACAAATAAACATGAAGTGGAAATAAGTGTGTGAAAGCACAAGTGGATATAGAACCATTAGACTGTATGCAACATGAGGGAATCTCATTCCACTTACCTGAGCAATGAAGACAACATGTTTCCCACTAAACTTCTTCTCAAGTTCACGCACCAGCCTAACTTGGATCTTCTGGAAAGATTTCAGCTGAGGGACTGGAACGAAGATGATTATTGCTTTTCTACCACCCCCGACTTCAATTTCCTGTGAGGAATAGACATCAGAATAATAGCTACACCACCGCTATCCCCAAAGCGTCTGTATGTTGCAACCAAACAAGGTTACAGCTATCAAAACCGCCAGAACTTAAGCCATGTCTAAAATTCCCTAGTGGGACACGTCTCTACATTTAGTATCAGCGAGAAATAAAGTGATGGCCCCTACAATGGTACACCATCATTTCTCAAGCTGCATGTCAGATAGGTAAAGTAATGCAGATATTATTCTATGGAGAATTCATTAACCGTAATCAAAAATGGAAGGAGCTTCGACAGATGTGATCAAGCCAAGCATTGCCACATCATAAATGTATATGTAAATAGATTATACAGCCCAAAATAATAGAATGTATCCTGCATGGTTTGTCTCCCCAGTCATAGCCCGAAAGCTCTGGGAAAGCGTAGGAATATACAGGACGCCGTCCTCACCAGCCACAGGGCCGGGAACAAGCATATTCTCCAACGTCGTGGAAGGGGACTGTACGTCACAGCGCCAGAAGACGCTACGCTCCCATACGCCACCTGAACAGAGCCCATGAGAGCAACCTCACAGGATATCCACGTTGGTTATATGTTGTGTTGAGGCTTGTTTGTTGGCTAGCCTCAACACAATATAATTCACAAGAACAGGACAAAAAAAAAAAAAAAGTCCTCTTTAGTCAAGCATGTTAAGCTTCGTGAACACTAGGGCCTACATGACTGATCGCCTTACACTTCTGGTGTACCACATGGCAGAAACCATATTATGGATCTTTTTATATTGACTTCTCACTTTATTCAGTGCAGACAATAGAATAGATAAGTGGAGCTTCTCATAGAGACCGGTTAGGATGCAATGACACACAAGGTGAATTTATGAGCTCCTATCTATATAGTCTTTAAGCACAAACTCACTACATCTGTTGTCCCATGCATTAGATGTGTAGATATGGACGAACAGATTATTTTATTACCTAATGCCAGATTAAATAAAAAAAGTGATGCCAGTATCCCATTAATGCCAAAGCCTATAAACCAGCCTGTGCTCTGAAAGTGAGTATTATATATACACATTTGTATGTTTTTATATTGTACCTTTGCTGCAGTAATATTTAGTTCCCTTAATTGAGCCTTAAGGTCAGAGTTCATCTCCAACTCCAGTAGAGCCTAGAATGTGAGGACAAAGAAGAAAATGTAACCAAGTCATACATTCAAGAAAGCACTTATTACTAACAGCTACTAGTTTTACTGCCGAGAATAATTCCTATTGTGGGCGACTTTAAAACCACACAAAAGAGCAGAGTCCCAAAAGATAGAGCAATGGGGATGTGCCGGAATTTTACCAGACAGATTGTAGATCTCTCTGCATTGTGAACTTGCCTGTTGACATATTGGGGCATATCCAATTGTCGGTGGAAACGCCGAAAACCTCACGCGCCGCGCATTATTACGGTACTTTTCTCGCTGGATTTAAGCTTCAGCTAACTACTATCGTAATAACAGTAGTAGTTTTAACGCCGTGGAAACCCGCAACAATTGAATATGCCCTTTTATGTTAAAAAAAAGGCCTATAATTTTTTGGCATTTTACAAAGTAGAATGTGTGTTCAAAGTTCATTTCTGCTGTAATTGGGTCATTGAAGACACAGTACAGATCAATACTTTAAATTTGATCAAGAATCTGATTTTTAAAGTCATTGAACAGATATGACAAATTGAAATCAACAGTACATACAAACGATCATATGAAGATGTATCCTGCATGGTTTGTCTCCCCAGTCATAGCCCGAGAGCTCTGGGAAAGCGTAGGAATATACAGGACGCCGTCCTCACCAGCCACAGGGCCGGGGACATGCATGTTCTCCAACGTCGTGGAAGGGGACTGTACGTCACAGCGCCAGAAGACGCTACGCTCCCATACGCCACCTGGACAGAGCCTGCGAGAGCAACCTCACAGGATATCCACATTGGTTAATAAGCAAGAGACTAAATACAATTAGATTCTATTTAAACACCAAAACTTGTGTCTTAATTTCCCTAAATCACAGACCCTATTATACTGTGATCAGACAAAAACATAACTAAGAACCACAGAAGTGACGCTCGCAGCACATTAGGATTGAGCAGATTATCTTAAAAGAACAGCTCAATGGCAGGGAATTCAATTCCCCCCGAAGTACCGCAGCGCTAAAACTATTACCGGTATTACAGTAGTTTTAACCCGGCTTTCTGGCCGCAGATCAGGGAGATGCGAGCAAAATGCCTGCGTTAGAATTGCCGTAATAACGGTAATTACGTGCACTGTTACCATAATAACGGTAAAGCGCAGGCCGCGTTACTTTTAACAGTAACATGGCCAATTGAATACCCCCCCAATGTGTGAAAACATGCAGCCTAAGCCAACAATGGTTTACACTTCCCTTACTACCACTGTATTTGATGACATTTTTAAACATTTACATTGTATTAAGATAGAACACTCACCTGAGAAATGCCAGACTCAAACTCGTCTGGCTTTTCGCCATTAGGCTTCACGATTTTGGCGCTTGAACTAAACATGGCCTTTCTGTAACAAGAAAATGCGATCACATTAGTCATGAATTATTGAACTTTCAAACATGTTGTCTACACATTTCAATTTTCCCTCAAACTCTTAAGCAGGCCCTGTATTAGGAACACTTATTTTGCAGTTCATTTACACAACAATGAATTAGCTGAAAGAGAATCTAGCAAATATCAAAACCCACCTGGCCAAAGCACTATGGTAAATTATTTTGGGGAAACACTGTAAATGACGAACATTCCCACATACATCAACAATTATTTATGTTATGTGTACCTTAAGACAGATTACAGCACCCAATATTATGTATCCTGCATGGTTTGTCTCCCCAGTCATAGCCCGAAAGCTCTGGGAAAGCGTAGGAATATACAGGACGCCGTCCTCACCAGCCACAGGGCCGGGGACATGCATGTTCTCCAACGTCGTGGAAGGGGACTGTACGTCACAGCGCCCGAAGACGCTACGCTCCCATACGCCACCTGAACAGAGCCTATGAGAGCAACCTCACAGGATATCCACGTTGGTTAAATGGTACCAAAACAGCCTAAAACACAATAATTTACTATGAACAGGACAAGCAAACAAATCCCTGTCTTTACAGTCAAGTGTTTAAATACCAAGAAACTACAATCTAAACTACTTGGCCAGAATCTGTCATACCATTGGACCTAATTAAGCCTAGAGAACACACTGTATGATATATATATATATATATATATATATATATATATATATATATATATATATACACACACACACACACACAGTATATGCCCCATTCTCAACTATATTTCTATCAACCACCCCACAAAATCTTTAGACAATCAATATCGATGTATTTAATGTCTGTACAATTCAATTTGCAGTTGAATGTTTGGACCCAGTATACTATGAGATAGCTCTGTACATGCACACTGATCAGGACACCAAGGCCTGGCTACTACCATAAACATTAATAGTGTAAAATACACCAAGAGAGTAAGCTGCATCCCACGTGGTCTCCTACTACCCCGGCCGCCAGGGAATGTGACCTCACACGGCCACCATCACTAGCCGGCCGCTATTCACTTTACCAAAATCCAGCGCCATCCCCTCTAGATACGACCCCCGGCAGGGAAACCAGCATAACCCAGGTAAGAAGTGACCCTTTACCGCCGGCATATGTCGCCATTTCGTGCCGCAAGTGAAAGGAAGACAAGAATAAAAGACACATTTGGGTCCGGAGAATCCGCCGCACTCACCGTCCTCTCTCAGTGACGGCCTAGGAAGAGGACGAGATCCCGCGAGAACGGCCCAGATCTCGGCGAAGCGAAAAGGACGCTGGGAGCTTTTGCAGACCGTATTCTAGAGCGTTGCCCCGCCCCCTCGCGTCATGTGCTGGCGGAAGTGTGGTGAGGACTGAGGGCGGAAACGGATATTAATGAGTCACAGACACGCAGGTTCTGTTTGAACGAATTTTCGTTCAAAGATTATCTTACTTCATTAAATAATTTAACAAATGAAACATCGTATACAAATGTTTTATACTTAGTTGCAGATTCATAGCATAATAAATACAACTGTATACCTGAATTTTTTGCACATGAACTTTATTTAGCTTTGCTGGATTTCTCTGCACCGGCCTGCTGCTGTTTAGACTTGTGAAGTCATACTTTGCGTGGTGTGCTTTTGCAATATGTATATAGATTTGTCATCGGATATTTAAAATTTCCATTTTAGGGAGGGGGCAAATCACTTTGGTACCCATCATTTGAAAATGGAACTGCCCCTCACAATTGCCTACATTGGGGTTTTCTAGAGAGCTACAGGAGAGGCAGGCTGCTGCACTTGCTTCAATACCAGGATGTTCCTAAATGGAAGGCCAGAGCATTTGCCCTTTAAATCAGGGACTATGCCGGCGGTTCCCAAAGTGTGCGCCGTGGCTCCCAGGGGTGCTGCGGCGTTGTCACAGGGGTGCCGCGGGCCAGCCATAGAAAAAACAAAGAACACAAAAACTTACCAATCTGTGCGGCGCCGGGATCCGCGCGGTGTCGGGACTCTCACGCAGCTTGTCACTGAATTGACAAGCTGCGTGAGAGAGGAGGATGCTGGGTCCCGGCGCCGCACAGATTGGTAAGTTTTTGTGTTCTTTGTTTTTTCTATGGCTGGCACTCGCGGCAGAGAGCCTGGAGGCAGAGGAGGGGGGCAGAGTGCCCCAGGGGTAGAGGGGGTATTTTTGCATACAACTAAACAAGTATTTCTGTCCTTACCTAAATACTTATTACAATTTTTTGACCCAACTACTTCTAAAACAGGACTGCTCAGTAATTATTTTGGAGGGGTGCCTTGAAAAAATTATGGAGCCTCTAAGGGTGCCGCGAACTGCAAAAGTTTGGGAACCACTGGACTATGCCATTACAGCCTTTAAGGGTTGTTTATTAACAGTAAAAATGTGGGGTTGTACTGTTCTTTTATTTGCACTGGTATATTTTAATGGCAGCCAAGGTGCATGACACATTCCCAGTACTTGGAAATACCCTCTAAAATCAATCTGTACCAAAGATTTGGGCATGCGCAGAAATATGGGCATGGTGTAAATTATTCACAATAGTGAGGGGACATCACTGTCTTTATTACACATTTCACCTTTATGTGTTTGAAGGTTTTCTAATTTTTGCACAGAAGTATAAAATTTGGCTCACTCTTGTGCCTAATCCACACTTAACACGGAAAGCTAACTTTCAACCAAGTGCCCTCCACAAATCCATACACATACCAGTAAAAGTAGTATAATTTTCATTGCAGTTTTGTACATTCATAAATGGCTGATGTCATTAGTTTGAATATTTACATAACATTTACAAAACCTAACAATTTAGTTAGGTTTTGTTTTATCTTTATTAAATTAATGTGTTAACAAAGAGGGGTGTGTTTTATTTAAATTTTACTTTGAAACTACATGGCTTAGTGGGTCCTGGGTGCCAGGGCATTCTGGCACTTATGACTACCCAAGTGCTAGCATGTCCTGCCTGCCATGGTTATGCTGGTGCTTGTAGTTCTACAAGCACCAGCATGCCCAGACTGTTAATGGCAGCCTAGGACTTGAAGTTCTACAAAGTAAAATAGCGTTTTACATATTTTTCTTCAGTTACACACACTTTATTACCCACACCCACCATACAGCGGTGTGGGAAGAGCCGTAGTGCATTCAGTACGGGACTGGGTCTCCCTAATGGGGGGGCCTGCACATTTTGTTTGCAGACCCCTCTCCTTAGAGAATTCAGCCCTGTGCTGAACAGCCTGAGGTTCGCACTCCTGCTATGTGTCCCCCTGCTATAGTTCCACCAATCCCGGCTGGTTTGTCTAGTGTTGGTTTTCGTGAAAAATATTTATTTGCACTGTATAAAGCTGACGAGTCAGGCGGATCTAATGTTGCCCGGTCCGCCGGCTCTGCAGGCGCTGACAGGTACGTATGTACCTGAGCGTCCTGCATAGTAGAGAAGAGCAGCCCTGCACCCGAATTCAACAAGGTACATATCTTGAGATCCGTGCTTTGGTGACTTCGGGAGTACGCAAAACCTATATACCTGTGAATAATACTGAATGCGGCTTGCACTCAGCATATGTGCCTTGATGAATCAGGCCTAAAGAGTTTAATACTGGGTGGGTAAGTAGAGGTGGGGGTTGCACAGGAGGAAGAGATAGAAGGAGGGCTGGAAGGCTTGAATGAAAAGATTAGTTTTCAAGGCACTTATGAAGCCTAGCAGACTAGAGAATAGTCTAAATGGAAGTGCCTTTCCAAAGTGGTGAGCAGCATGGGAGGTCCTGGAGCCCAGAGTAGGTAGAGGTAATCAGTGCCAAGTATTAGGATAACTTATTGGCAGGTGTCTGTAATAGGTGTCAGCGGAATGTGAGAAGGATGATGAGTCCACACATTAATAAACTTAACCAGAGAAACGTTGGTTTATTTACAGGATACACAGAAGTAACTGTTATACAGGATACAGGCGTATGCAGGATACAGGTGTATATAACTTGCAGTAATAGTCTTGTGGAAAGTAAACACAGGATACAAATGGTATATTAGATATATAGTACAGTCTGTAACGGATTACTGATAACACTACTAATCTTGATTAGCGCTGGCTTACCTGAGGTGCGGAGTCTAACGATCTCCCCGGTGTTCACAAAGAACCGCCGCAATGCAGGATGGGCTTTGCTGCCAGGAGTCGCAGGTTGCGGTCCTCAGGTTTGCCCCAAGATGTAGTACAGCGGAAATGGAGCAGGATAAGAGTAATAGGACAGGCCTGGTCAGTTCACTGGAAGGCAATGCAGACAGGATCAGGAGGCAATCTCGGAGTCAATCAAACCGGGTCGGTACACGGGGCACCAGAACAGATGCGTAGTCAGCTAGCCGGGTCGGTACACAGGTATGGCAGATAAACGAGTAGAGAGAGGAACGTGAGACAATCCAGGTCAGGAGCAAAGGCAATCAGGGTGGTCAGCAGGCCGGGTCAGTATACAGGAGAAACGGAATCCAGAAAGGTCAGCAAGCCGGTTCGGTACACAGGAGGTCAAAACATACAGGGAGCAGGCACAAGGAGGAACAGGATTCAGGAGCCAGGAACAGGTAAGTTGCTCTGACACTCCTAAAGTGTCAGAGCGATATTTTATAGTGTTCCCCTGTTTGAATTCCCTACCCTAGGTCTGGCGGTCACGTGACCGCCGAACCCAGAAGTGCGGCTTCCGGGTCCGACGGAGCGGCGGGGGATCGTGGAGGGGTAAGTATTGTTACAGTACCCCCTACCTTAAAGGTGGACTCCGGATACCTACACTGGTTTACAGGGAAATTTTTTATGAAAGAGTTTGAGTAGACGGGGGGCATGAAGGTCAGCCGCAGTTACCCAAGAGCGTTCCTCGGGACCATATCCTTTCCAGTCTACTAAGAACTGTACGGAACCTTTGATTTTACGAGAGTCCAGGATTTGTTTCACTTCATATTCACCTTGATTCTAAATAATAACAGGAGGAGGAGCCCTAGGAGGGGTGGAAAACTTGTTAGTAACCACTGGTTTCAGCAATGAAACATGAAAAACATCTGGAATACGTAGAGAACGTGGTAATTTTAGTCTGAAGGCTACTGGATTGATGATCTCGGAGATGGAAAAATGTCCAATGAACCTGGGAGCTAATTTGCTGGGAACCTTTAAACGAATGTTCTGTGTATGAAAACAGTCATACTTTGTCACCGATGGTAAAATTAAGACCAGCTCTTCTCCTTTTATAGTAGGCTTGTTTAGAGCGAGTGATGGCTTCTCTAAGACTTAATTTGGTTTGTTCCCAGATGTGGGAGAAATTGCAAAATAATAAGTCCACTGCTGGGACTTCGGAAGAAGAAAATTGGGAAAAGGTGGGTAATCTAGGATGACAACCATATAAAACAAAAAAAGGAGAGTTGGAGATAGCTTCGTGAAAATGGTTGTAATTGGCAAACTCAGCCCATGGAAGGAGATCCACCCAGTTGTCTTGATTGGCAAAGATAAATATTCTTAAGAATTTTTCCAGTTCCTGGTCGGTTCTCTCCGTCAGTGCGTTAGACTGGGGGTGATATGCGGAGGAAAAATCGAGCTTGATTTCAGACTTGTGACAAAAGGATCTCCAAAACTTGGATATAAACTGGGAGCCTCGATCGGAGACAATGTGATGAGGACAACCATGAAGACGGAATATTTCTTTAATGAAAATATCAGCTAAAGAAGATGACTGTCACGACTATGGATATTTTATGGATCCCCAACCTCTACCAGGATGATAAAAGCAGAGGAAGGTGGAGACAGAACCCGCTGGGGTTGATAGTTCAACTTGGGAGCAGCACAAGGAAGAATACACAGACGATGATATAGTGTTGCAATTCAGTATATTAATTGATGATGCAGCAACAGTAGATAACAGATGTATATATAAAACTCAGCTGGGCTGAGTGCACGGCAGTTCATAAAACAATACAATCACGGAAGTACTTCAGATGGTAACCATTAGCAACGGCATGAAGATTGGCAGTGACAGTTCAAAGCTGAGATAGTGATATAGAACACTTGAAACCTTCACAACACACACAGCAATAAAGAAGAATCACTGACACAGCTAAAAGTCCAATATGAATAATAGATAGACTTGGCTGATCCAGATGGAATATGATTCACTTTAGCAGATGGTTTACAGGTAACATAACGGTTCAAACAGCGAACAGAAGATGTTAATGCAGTCCAAGAACTTGGGTAATCTGGAAACATGCAATGGAATGTTGCTTAGAAGTACAGTCCAACCGTGCATAGCACTGGGAGTCACATATAATCCAACTTCACCAAGAGGCGTGAGTTCATTACTAAACAGGATACAGCTGATAACGCACACAACTTGAATAACGGAACTGGCTACTAGCTCGGCAATATTTTCTTGAGAACAGTCCAGCAACTAATAATCAGCAGAGTAGTAATATAGCCGTGCCAGACATAGACCCACAGATGACAAGATAACTTGATTGTAGTTCAATAAAGAATATAGGCAGCCGAGCAGAGAGGTAGTTGAGCCAAATATCGCAGATGTAATAGGCAACTCACGAGACAGTTCAGTATGCAGATGGAAATCAACAGATAGTTTCAGCTTGTAGATGACCACGAACTGGTATACAGCAGAGCCGATGAGAGCAGTGATGACAAGCAATCTCGGCAACCGATAACATCCAGGGGATAGTCAGAGAGTCAGGTATGCAGCCAGAACCCACGGCAGTGTGAGTAACATGAAGATCAGGCAATGAGTCCCTGGTCACAGGAGGTTGAAATAGTCTTCAGGAACCAATAAGCTTCGGAAGGAGGTCCCAATTAGGATAACATAAAACAGCCATGAAAAGGTAGAGACTCTGAAACAAAAGGCAAGCACCAACATAGTTCTTTAAAGGGCAAGTCACACGCTAGCACCTAGCTATGGGACCGGCGTGTGACAATGACGAAGGCAGACCTTTCAGTGGAATGAAGTGGGCGGTTTTGGAAAGGCGGTCCGTGACCACTAGGACCACAGTACAAGACTTGGAGGGAGGTAGGTCCGTAATGAAATCCATGGAGATTTGTGACCACGGGTATTCAGGAACTGGCAATGGAAGTAAATGACCATAAGGCCTCCTCCTAGGGGTCTTGTGTTGGGCACATATGGAACAAGAAGACACAAACTTCCTTACATCCTCTCGTAGGGAGGGCCACCAGTAGTTGCGAGATAGCAATGCCCAATTCTTGCGAATGCCAACGTGACCCGAGAAGAGGGAACGATGAGCCCATCGTAAGAGTTTGATGCGGAGAGGAGCAGAAATAAAAGTCTTGTCCGGAGGACAGCCTCTTTTGATATCAGTTGCTGCCAAAATCCGGCTAGGATCCAGAATAAATTTATTCTCCTCCAAAGGTTCCGAGTCAGCAGGATCAAATGAGCGAGATAGAGCATCTGCCTTGATATTCTTAGATCCAGAACGGAAGGAGATGTTGAAGTAAAATCGGGAGAAGAATAAGGACCATCTTGCCTGCCGAGGATTTAGACAGCGAGCAGTACGCAAATATAGCAAGTTCTTGTGATCAGTGTAAATGGTGATGGGAAACTGTGCTCCTTCTAGGAGATGCCTCCATTCAAAAAGAGCTAATTTAATGGCCAGGAGCTCCTTGTCACCGATACCGCAGTTCCTCTCAGCAGGTAGGAGGCGACGGGAAAAGAAACCACATAGACTTAGTTTACCAGTAGAATCTCGTTGAGAGAGCACTGCTCCAGTACCTACGGAGGATGCGTCCACCTCCAGAATGAATGGACGAGAACAGTCATGTTGTTGGAGGATGGGAGCCGAGGAAAACAGAGATTTTAAGGCTTGGGTGGCTTCCACAGACCATACTTTGGAATTCGCAGACTTCCGGGTCAGGGCGGTTATAGGTGCCACCAGAGTGGAGTATCCTTTAATAAATTGGCGGCAATAATTGGAGAAGCCTAGGAACTGTTGTGTAGCTTTAAGGCCAGAGGGTTGCGGCCAATCGAGAATGGCCTTTAACTTGGTGGGATCCATTTGCGATCCAGTGCCAGAAATGATATAGCCTAAGAAAGGAACTTGTCTCTGTTCGAAGGTGCATTTTTCTAGTTTACAATATAGATGGTTCTTCCTAATATGAGACAGAACCTCCAAAACATGTTTACGATGTGATACCAAGTCTTGGGAGAAGATGAGGATGTCATCTAGGTAGATGACCACAAACTGATACAACAGGTCTTGAAAGAGTTCATTCATAAAACCTTGAAAAACAGCCGGGGCATTGCACAATCCAAAGGGCATGACCAAGTATTCAAAGTGACCGTCCTGGGTGTTGAAGGCTGTCTTTCACTCATCCCCCTCTTTAATACGCACCAAGTTGTAGGCTCCTCAGAGGTCCAATTTAGAAAAGATGGTAGCCCCCTTAATCCGGTCAAATAATTCTGAAATTAATGGTAATGGGTACCGATTCTTTACAGTGATGGCATTTAGACCTCGATAGTCGATACAAGGGCGGAGGCCCCCATCTTTCTTTTTTACAAAGAAGAAGCCTGCCCCAGCAGGAGAGGAGGATTTTCAGATGAAGCCCTTGCTTAGATTATCCTGGACATAGTCCTCCATAGCCTTGGATTTGTGGACGGATAGTGGATACACTCGGCCTTGGGGCACTGGTTTACCAGGAATTAAGTCTATGCTACAATCCCAAATTCTATGCGGAGGGAGTTTGGTAGCCTCCTGTTCACAAAAGACATCGGCAAAGACTTGGTAGGGCTCAGGAAGAAGTACCAAGGGTAATCTCTTGTGGCATTTGGGATCTCCCTTGGGAACCACCTTTGAAAGGCAATGAGAAAAACAATGTTGTCCCCAAGATAAGATGTGACCAGACTGCCAGTCTAGGTTAGGGGAATGTAGACGAAGCTATGGTAGTCCAAGGATGACGGGATTAGTAGATCTGTGGATTACGAAGAAGGAGATACTCTCCTGGTGGAGTGCTCCAATCTGAAGAAGAAGAGGAGTGGTGTGAACAAGGATGGATCCCTCTGGAATTCTTCCCCAATCGATGGCTAAAAGGGAGATAGGTTGTTCTAAGGCTTGCGTGGGAATGGAGAATTGCCTTACCAAGGCAGCAGAAATTAAATTCCCTGCAGCTCCGGAGTCAAGAGGAAGGTGAGGTGATGATCAATGGCAGAGTCTAGAGAGCAGAGGGAGATGAGATCGTCCAGAGATGCAGGGAGTTCTTGAGATACCAGCTCATCTTTAATCTGATCTGAAAAACCCTGCCAGAATGTAGACACAAGAGCCTCATCGTTCCAGCGGAGTTCAGAGGTCATAGTCCTGAAGTGAACCGCATACTGACCCACGGACTGGTTTCCTTGGCGGAGACGCAATAACCCAGTAGCGACGGTGGAGACCCTTCCTGGTTCATCAAAATCTTTTTAAAAGTGGACAAGAAGGTGGGGAAATTATGCAGGATGGGATCATTCCTCTCCCATAACGGGGACGCCCATGCTAAGGCTTGACCAGACAGCAGAGATATCCCATAGGCCACTTTAGCCTTTTCAGAAGTAAAATTCCCCGGCAACAGCTCAAATTGAATGGAGCATTGGTTCAGGAATCCTCTGCAAAGTTTAGGGTCTCCATCAAACTTAGGCGGATTAGGTATCCGCAATTGGGAGAAAGAAGCTGCCGCTGCAGAAGGGGGGTCCGGAGCTGCAACTACAGGTGCAGGCGGTCCGGTGGCCACTAAGCAGGATGGGCTTTGCTGCCAGGAGTCGCAGGTCGCGGTCCTCAGGTTTGCCCCAAGATGTAGTACAGTGGAATAGAAGCAGGATGAGAATAGTCGCACAGGCCGGGTCAGTTCACGGGAAGGCAATGTAGACAGGATCAGGAGGCAATCTCGGAGTCAATCAACCCGGGTCGGTACACGGGTCACCAGAACAGATGCGTAGTCAGCTAGCCGGGTCGGTACACAGGTATGGCAGATAAACAAGTAGAGAGAGGAACGTGAGACAATCCAGGTCAGGAACACAGGCAATCAAGGTGGTCAGCAAGCCGGGTCAGTATACAGGAGAAACGGAATCCAGAAAGGTCAGCAAGCCGGTTCGGAACACAGGAGGTCAAAACATACAGGGAGCAGGCACAAGGAGGAACAGGAATCAGGAGCCAGGAACAGGTAAGTTGCTCTGACACTCCTAAAGTGTCAGAGCGATATTTTATAGTGTTCCCCCGTCGGACCCGGCTTGCTTCCGGGTTCGACAGAGCGCCGGGGGAGCGTGGAGGGGTAATTGTCGTTACACAGTCTCTATGAGGTTACTATGTACTACACATTCCTAGACCACCTTGGACGGAACGCCTTCAAGAGGAAGGTGAGGTGATGATCAATGGCAGAGTCTAGAGAGCAAAATTAAAATGAAAAGCATAGTCTAGTGATATGCTGGACAAAAAGTGAGGCCACAATTTTAACACAGGTAAGAGGCACAAATGAACTAATTTCACAAAATCGATCCACAACTACCCAGATAGTGCTAAAGCCTTTAAAAGGCTTTAATAACAATAATAGTAATAATAAAGAAAAAAAAGGTTGTAGTTTATTGCCACTTTTTTTATAATTATTTAATTAAGTAAAAGCAGTAAAAGTAAAAGCAAGTAAAAACAGCCAGGTGGAGCACGCGGGAAATAGGTTCTGGGTGTTACGAGCCGCGGCGGTGCCCAGCCGCGGCGGTGCCCAGCCGCCGTGATTCTCTCACCTGCGTCCCAGCCGTCGCTGTGATGACCGGGACGTCACTTTCGGGTTGCCGCTGTAGTAGATAGCGCCGCATCCCGGCAACGGAGGGCAGCCGGGTACGTGCGCAACCAATCCACTAGCCTGTGGGCTAATAAATGACCTCTTTTGTAAGGCATAGGCTGGGGGTGATTTTCAGAGCTAGGCTGATTGGCCACGTTCAGTATTTAAGGCAGGGAGGACTTAGCCTCCCTGCCGGTTATAGCGTCAGTTCTGCTGTTAGCTATCCTGCTCAAATGTCTGATTGTCCCTTTCCTGTCAGGGGCAGAGATTAATATATCTCAACGCCAGCCTGACCTCAGCTATCACTCTTAAGTGAATGCCAATTTGCTGTCCTCTAGAGCTCTCTTTTAAACCCAGAAATGTCCTCATCAGCAATTCCAGGACCATCCTGATTGGTCCTTTCCTGTCTTTACCTTTTCACAGGTAAACATACAGACCAGGAGATAGCAGATGATACATTCCTGATTTAATTAGGAACAGATATTGTTATATGGCTATACAGGAAATTTTGTTTAAACAGAGATCAGGATCCAGACACCTTTACATTTAAATACACAATGCAGTCCTCTGCCATTAAACATAGAGCTCTGTCTGTGGGCCTTTTCTTATGCTAGCACACACAGACCCACAGCTAAATGAAGACGGGAGACCCCCTGGTGTGATGTCCATTCATACAGGACTGGTGGACAATAACCCTTTTGCCTAGACCGAAACAACGGACTAGTCTGCAAGATAACGATGCAAGCCGGCAGTTACTTTACTACTTTCAAAATAGAATATACACAAGCTTAAATATGACTGAGAGATATGGGGAACCAGAGGGCTAGAAAAAGTATATGTTTTAAAGTCCGCAGTTGACAGGTTGAGGTGATATTAATACCTCGTTTTCCCACACAGGTAATCACCATAATGCAGATAACCAGCTCCCCAGACGAGGGCTTAGGGCACCTAATGGGTCATCCAGCCCGGAAAGATGATAGTTTCCAGTTTACCACTGTGCTAACTTCTGTGCGTTTTATATGTGTGGTGATCTGTGTGTAAGTGCTCTTGTTGTTATTCTATTTATGCTATGTCTGTTTCTATGCTTTCTTTTTTACTATTATCTGCTAGTAATCTTAGTTAAACTACCTCTCCTCGTTATTTTCTTACTTAATTACTGTTTTACACTGTTAATTCTATTCTGCCTTTCCTACTTGCTTTCATACCTAGTTTTCCCTTGTGTATTGTCCATGCTTGTGTCTGTCACGTGCTTCATGTATTCTATTGTCCTAATGTGTCCCTTACATGGATAGTTTTTTGCTTTTTTTCTTACTCCTAGGGGCATATTCAATTGACGGAAACGACGAAAATCTTGCGGCGCGCACGCTATTACCGTTTTTACGGTAATAGTGTGCGTAAAAACCGTTATTACCGTAATAACGGTAGTAGTTTTAATGCCGCGGAAAACGGTGACAATTGAATATGCCCCCCAATGTCCTCCTCACTTGTGTATCGCTTACATGCGTGTCCCTTGCTCCTCATGTCCTCCTTCCTTGTGTACCACTTACATGTGTCCCTTGCTCCTGTCCTCCTTCCTTGTATGTCGCTTACATGTGTGTTCCTTGCTCCTCATGTCCTCTATTCCTGTGTATCGCTTACATGCGTGTCACTTGCTCTTCATGTCCTCCTTCCTTGTGTACCACTTACATGTGTCCCTTGCTCCTGTCCTCCTTCCTTGTATGTCGCTTACATGTGTGTTCCTTGCTCATGTCCTCTATTCCTGTGTATCGCTTACATGTGTACCTTGCTCCTCATGTCCTCCTTCCTTGTGTACCACTTACATGTGTCCCTTGCTCCTGTCCTCCTTCCTTGTATGTCGCTTACATGTGTGTTCCTTGCTCCTCATGTCCTCTATTCCTGTGTATCGCTTACATGCGTCACTTGCTCTTCATGTCCCCTTTCCATGTGTACCTTGCTCCTCATGTCCCCCTTCCTTTTGTATCGCTTACATGTGTCATCATGTCCTCCTTCCTTGTGTATCGGTTACATGTATGTCCTTTGCTGCTTGTGTCTTTCATCCTTTTCTTGTGTATGTTTGTTCCCTGGTGGTATTAGGCACCTTATCAGCTCAATAAAAAAATATTTGGTACCTTGGTGATTAGATCCCATCACATATATGCATATTCTGTAATTTCTGGATGATCAGAAAGAACCTGCAATGCTAATACTAAACCTGCGACCTGCGAGAGTCACCTTGTCCATAATCAGGAATATATACTGTTTGAATTAAATTATGGGGACTCGCTCTGTCCACAACTTAAAACATATGCTGTGGGTCAGATAAAACTAATGCATGATAACAACTCTTTATAGCCATTAAATGGCATAAATGAATGGATACCAATCCTGTTGGAGTTAGGTTCAAACAATACATAGTAATCATGGGACATACCGAGCGCAGACTTGCTTTTTCTCTGGTTTTGTTTAAAAATATTGCCTTATTGTCATAGCAGCTGTCCATCAAGCCTATTTAAGGCACATTTGGGTGTGGCTCACAAGCCAGCCCTTGGTAAATGTAAACCCCTATACCTGGGAAGTAAGTGCATCTGATTTTAACTGTATTTTAATGGTGTTTAAAGCATATAGGTCTGTGTAGGACCTGCATATAATGAGATGCCCTTGATGTTGGGATGCAGGCTTAAATGTTTTGATCAAAATATGAACTAATACCTCATGTTTTCAATTTGCTAGATACACACAGATGTGCAGTGTAAAGGATAAGCGCTGACAACTGTCTTTTATTTTGTATAGATACAATAAGGACTGTTAGAAGTTTACATAGTATGCATTTACTGTTGTAAAATTAATTATTACAATAGAGATATGGGATCCAGGGTATGATGGATATTGGGAGAATAATCAAGAAAACTTAAAGTTAAATGATACTTGGGACAACTGAGAATTTAGGATATTGATTGTAATATCAAAATAAGGAGTCAATAAGTTAGCAACACAACATTTGCAGTTCAAAACTGCATTTTATTACACATTTTCCTACTTAAACATCTCTTGACTTTATTTTTATTTTGTGGTTTGTTTTTATAAAAAGTACTCCCAATGGATAAAAGTTCATTTTATAATGCATGCCAATAAAGACATTTGATTTAATTGATATCACAGTGCAAAAATCCCTGCTAGCACCACTACTGAATCTAAAGAATGAGATGATGAATAAGTGATGCTGAAATAGGAGATGACAATTCTATGTATTACTACAATATGGATATAAAAAAGCCTGTGCGGTTGAAATAATTTCGCTAGCAAACATTTTATAATAAATAAAAACCATGTTACAATGCAAGGGGTGCAAATTAGTTTATTATTTTGCACATAAGTTAAATGCTGTCCGTTTTTTCACACAAATACTTGGTATCTTATTTGTACACTGAAATTTAAAGTTGATCTAGGACATACCCTACACCAACTATAAATCTGCCTACCTCCCCCTCCAATGCAACATGGTTCTGCTAAGGAGCAAAGTTACTCTTTTTCTTTTGCTTTCCTTTCCTTAATTAATCAGGCCCAATGTGTGTGGTATAACAAAAAAATAAATGCTGCGCACATCAGACCAAGTAGTCCATCAAAGGCATCTTAATAATCAGAACATCCCCATGTCCAACATTAATGTTGCCTATGGTTGCATAAGTTCATATGCCAACAGAAATGATATTGATGTATCTATATTCCTTTACTTTTTCACCATATAGAACTCTGCGTCCGGTAGAGATGTTCTCTAGAAATGACAATTTTCTGTTATCACTGTTCATTTTAAAGAAACTGCTTTGCATTATTTTTCTGTATGTCATCTTATTATATGTTTCATTACCTTAAGAATTGTGACATTTGTCATCATATAATACTCCATTTAATAATGTTCTGTCTTTGTGTTCTAAAGGGATTCCCTTGCGAAATAGCTTGGTTATTATAAAGCCACATAACTGAAATACAGGAGATTGTTTGGTTTACAAAAATACTGGTTAATTTAAATTTTGATTGTAGTGGGTCGAAAGGCAGGAACAAGCAAAGAACTTTCTCAAAGTGTTAGCTTTGGAGTAAACACTCCATATTAAAGTATATGTATTTGAATACAATGTCATTACGGCCCGTCTGTGTAATGGTCAAGCGTCTGAATACCTTTGTCCATACATTGTGTGTGTGTGTGTGTATGTATATGTATATATATATACCCAAACAAATTGAAAGACTATTGTTTTGCTTTGTTTATTTTTTTACTCAAGATTAGATGTGCTAATAGACCTAGATAATACAGTGTGGATAGTACTTTCCTCTCCTGCCATTTTCAGATGTAGCAAGTACTTTGTCTATGATGGTCTCTCTTCACCTTGTCACTAACTTGATGTCATCGGGTTTGAACTAACTTGATGTCATCGGGTTTGAACTGGGTAAATTACTTTCCTGAGGGAAATAGGTTGACAAGATGATGCAGTGAATGGACCAGCCATACAAGGACTGATATTGAACACCCTTTTGAAAATGGCAGTAGTTGTAGGACATGTTAGTGCTTTGTATACTATACTTGAGCGTTTATATAACAAATGCTTACAGTTAACGGTTACATTTGCAAAATAGACCATAGGATTTATCCCCAAACTATAAGAAAATGGTGTTTTCCTTTCATGAATAAATGAAACCCCATTATTTTGACCAGGGCGGTCAAGGGTTTTCATGGATAGGTCACATCTATGTTTGCAGGCTCTTAACCATGTCATCCAGTGAACTACAGGAAAGCCAAGACCACAAAATGCTTATTAGTGCTGTGGATGGCAAACCTTTGTTATGCAATTTATGTCTGCATCCTCTTGAATGAAATTAAATACAACAGAGGATATTGCATTATCCATTAGGTGCTAACTGGACAAGAATGTCTTCTTTTCTCTAATGCGTTTTCCTTACAAACCACCATGGCTGTTACCAAAGTCATTTACATTTCTCGAAAGCATGGGAGACATTCTTTTTGTGGATATCTACTGTTACTCATCAGTAACAGCAATGCATTTATTAAGCACATTTACATTCCAACCCTCCATTCATACATTTGTAGAATGTGAATTTACCCTGTAGCAGTTATGTATCCACAATACATATTTTTTTGCTTTCGGTCTTTACCTGTCAAGTATAGAAATATAAAGGTTATGTCATCATAGAGAACTATACAATGCCTATGTATACTATTTAGTCAGCATGAAAAATAATCAGGATTCACATATGACAGTTTTGTAAAAACCCTTCAAAGCTCTCAGAAAACACTTGTTACATTTCCCTGACCCCCCCCCCCTTTCCCCTTATTGTATAGGTTTTGAAATACTGCAATCTGAAAAGTTAAATAATTTCCCTTTCTCCATTGTTGGGACAGGACCCACCGTGGAATTCATTATGGGATTCAGGACTACAGCAAAGACATGGCACATTTAGGATCAATCACTGTCCATTATTAAGTATATATATCATTATCATCTAATGTCACCACCAAAGTACATGCAATGCAACTTTGGGACTACTCAAGTTGCAATATTCAAATGGCTGACATGTAAACTAAGGTAATACACTTCATTGTGCCCTGTATTTTAGACTCTTCTCTAGAATTAATTAATTATTGAAAAGCACCTCACATGTGCATTTTTCCATCTGCATTCAGTAGTAATAGTGCAATGTTTGTTACTAGAACCCTGCTCTGCGCTGCCTGCTTCTCCATCACTTTCAGTAGCTACATAGGAAAAAGTATTTCTGACAGCCCCGCCTCCCCTGTGCACCATGTGCAGCTGCCCCGCCTCCCCGTGTACCATGTGACTACAGCGGCCCCGCCTCCCCTGTGTACCATGTGACTACAGCGGCCCCGCCTCCCCTGTGTACCATGTGACTACAGCGGCCCCGCCTCCCCTGTGTACCATGTGACTACAGCGGTCCCGCCTCCCCTGTGGACCATGTGACTACAGCGGTCACATGACCTGATGACGTCAGAAGGTCCTTCTGATATAGGGGGATCTGGCCGTTCCCCTGTCTGTGGTCACAGAGCCCTGTTAGTGTTGTACATAGGTAGCAGCTGCCTCATGTTATACATTGTAATCACAGTACGAATGTGGGTTCTCCGTGTACCGGGCATTTGTTGAGTTACCATTGTCCTCATAATTTAGTTACGCTGATCAGTATTAATCCCTGGTCCACGTGTTTATTATCGTTAGGTTGTTAGTGTTATTACTGAAAGCCTTCTCTTATGTCGTTTGACTTGATTGCATATCTGCAAACATGCTAACATATATGAGCATGCATAGTGTTGTGCTTTGGCTTCTACCTTCCATGATAATGAGATGGTTATTCTATAATTAAAACTAATGGGCTGATCACGTCCAATAATGTCAAAGTCAGTGTGCAATATTTTATTGAAACATTACACGTGCTATTCTGCTATATTATACACCCAGTGGTTGAATTGGCAGGATGTAATGACAATGGGAGTGGTGGTATGGCTACCACCCTATGCACCCCCACTTCTACTACTGTGTATCCCTATATGTATTCAGTACTTTATTAGGCTTGTTCCTCTATTAGTGTAACTAAATGGAGCTCAAGCTAAAAATTATAGGTGTATCCTTTATGTTGTGACTAACCTGCTCTTTTCTTTTGCTCTGAGGGATGTACGGTGCTGGGTATCCAAAGTAATTTGAGTGTTGCCTATGGGAAATGTTCAAGATTCCAATAAGCATTTTGTCCTCTGCTCATTTGCTGCGCACAACCTTAGTTGGTGTCCAAAGTACTGTGATAAGAATGTTTTATGCTGTGAAGAGAGGACGCACTCCAGGAGTCTACAGCACATGGTAGGCAAAGCCTTTATTTGAATTATTAAGTAGACTGATTGACTAGCAGATGGCCTTATCTATAATATATTCACCTTTTTTGTGTCCAGCCCTAAAATATTTACATAATTTCTATCAGTGTAGAGTGCATCTGGTCTAAATCCAGTAAAAGATTATGACTTTGTTATGCTTTTTTATTTTTCTGCTTTATTACTGTGTTTTGTCTTAGGGATCAATGTAAAGAACAAGTGGACCGCTTTCCAGCAGCCAGATACAAGAAATTTGCATCAGAGGATGAGGCCTGGAAGTTTGTAAGGGACACCCAGGAAGCCCTGTCACATAGTAAAGAAAGTAAGAGAATCTGTCCAACTATGACCAACAGTGCAAAGGTTCAATACCATTAAATCAATGATGCATCATCTTCAAAAAAACTCTGTTCATCATTGTGTGTGGCTACTTTACTTTTCCTTATGTTCTTGTTAATTTACAATACAAAATTATACTTATTGGCTGTCTGTTGTCATCATGATTGTGTCTAATGCCCACCATTGAACATGGGTTGCTTTACAGTTGGGGGAAGGGTGAGTGCAGAAGAATGGCCTGCTATATGGGCGGGGGGCACTGGTATACTGTGAGGGGTGTAGTGCTAGTCTAATGCGGGGACAGTAGCTGGTGCCATGGAAAAATAGCCCCTTTTGAGATGTTTAAAAGATTAAATAATCAAAAGTTCCTTCTGTTATAAGCAAAGTACAAAGTAGTTGAGAGCAATCTAACGTAGTTGCATGCCGTTTACATCCCCTTACTGCGCCTACAACACCAAGAGATTTTCTACCTCCACAAAGACATATTGACAATCTATAAAACATTTTAAAATTCAACCTAAGTTTAAGAGCTGTTGAATACATGATAGAATTAGCTTGCACAGCAAATACTTTGTATCGTCTAAAAAAATAAAATAAAAAATACCCCTCATCTATCTGCCATGTTTATGTAAGAGGACATTATATTGAAACTGCTTATTTTACAGATTACTCATGCTGTGTTTGGGAGGTACTTTGCTTCGTTAAATATAATAGGAAATATAACCTTCATATATCTAACTCATGTTTGTATATTTAATCCCTAAAAATTGTTCACAAAGGTTGCCTTCTCTGTTAAATGATAACTCTTGGGAATAAACTTGAAACTTGGTTTTGGGCAGAGAGTATTCAGGATAATACTTACTGACAGTGCTGCACTCTTTCAATCAAGCATGTCCAGGTGCCAGGAAGTGTCCAGCACTGCAGTCCTCTATACTGCTAAGGTCTGGCCTCTTTCAAACACTGCGCTCTCTGCCTGTAACAGGCATATGGTAAGTGTATAGAGGAGAGCAGCTTCAGAGTATTTGTACAATCGGCATGTTGGACATGCCCTGCATTGTCTGTAAGTAACCCTATACTTTAGTTCAACATACTGATCTACACCTAAAACTAAATGTTAAATTTTTTTTTGGGTTGAGTTCTTTAGAGTCCGCTCAGGAGGCAGCAAAAGAATAGGTATTAATATAAGATCTTTGTTTTCCTACAGGTGGTTGTGATGTCCAGAGCTCTTCATCAAATTGGGAGCATCATGTAAAGCCCCCTTACCGTGCCAAAAGACCCCTTCCTGGTATTGCAAGCTCCTCTGCTAGTGATCAGTCATCTCCTAAACGAATCAAGTTCATTGACATCGGCTCACTGCCACCCCTAAGTGGACAATCCTTTACTCGTATGGGTATGTTGTTCTACCCCCTCTTTATGTGCTATATATATTATATTATATTATATTTTGGTCTAAAGTGAAGTAAAATGTTAGACAGCAGTAGTGAGGGGGTTTTTTTTTTACATTTCATTCTGGATAGAAATGAGTTTGAGGATTTTAAGTTCCTTTAATGTTCTGAAGCCTGTTTGTCTGTTCACTGATGACAAATTAAGACCTTTTTAAAATGAGTAACCAAGCAGGAAAGGTTACTTGTAAAGTAACATATTAAGATTGCTAACATGTTGTAATAAATATTTATAGGATAATATGCTTCGTGATCATTTAATGGTGCAAGAGAAATAAAAGGAAAATGTTGTTTAAACTATAGCCATTGTCATCACATGTACAGTCATGGCCAAAAGTATTGAGAATGACACAAGTGTTGGTTTTCACAAAGTTTCCAGCTTCAGTGTTTTTGGACCTTTTTGTCAGCTGTTGCTATGGTATACTAAAGTAAAATTACAATCATTTCATAAGTGTCAAAGGCTTTTATTGACAATTACATTAAGTTTAATCAAAGAGTCAATATTTGCAGTGTTGTGACCCTTCTTTGTGAACACCTGCAATTCGCCCTGGCATGCTGTCAATCAAGTTCTGGGCCACATACTGACTGAAGGCCGTAATTCTTGCTTAATCAATGCTTGGGGTTTGTCAGAATTTTTGGGTTTTTGCTTGTCCGCCCATCTCTTGGGGATTGACCACAAGTTCTCAATGGGGTTAAGATCTGGGGAGTTTCCTGGCCATGGACCCAAAATTTCGATGTTTTGATCCCCGAGCCACTTCGTTATCACTTTTGCCTTATGGCAAGGTGCTCCATCATGCTGGAAAAGGCGTTGTTCCTCACCAAACTGTTCTTGGATGGTTGGGAGGATTTGCTCTTGGAGGATGTTTTGGTACCATTCTTTATTCATGGCTGTGTTCTTAGGCAAAATTGTGAGTGAGCCCACTCCCTTGACTGAGAAGCAACCCCACACATGAATGGTCTCAGGGTGCTTTACTGTTGGCATGACACAGGACTGATGGTAGCGTTAACCTTTCCTTTTCCAGACAAGTATTTTTCCAGATGCCCCAAACAATCTGAAAGGGGATTCATCAGAGAAAATGACTTTACCCCAGTCCTCAGCAGTCCAATCCCTGTACCTTTTGCAGAATATCAGTCTGTTCCTGATGTTTTTTCCTGTAGAGAAGTGGCTTCTTTGCTTGGCTATCTTGACACCAGGCCATCCTCCAAAAGTCTTCACCTCACTGTGCATACAGATGCTCTCACACCTGCCTGCTGCCATTCCTGAGCAAGCTCTGCACTGGTGGTGCCCCGATCCCACAGCTGAATCAACTTTAGGAGACGGTCCTGGCGCTTACTGGACGTTCTTGGGCGCCCTGAAGCTTTCTTCACAACTATTGAACCTCTCTCCTTGAAGTTCTTGATGATTTGATAAATGGTTGATTTAAGTGCAATCTTACTAGCAACAATATCCTTGCCTGTGAAGCCCTTTTTGTGCAAAGCAATGATGACTGCATGTGTTTCCTTGCAGATAACCATGGTTAACAAAGGAAGAAAAATGATTTCAAGCACCACCCTCCTTTTAAAGCTTCCAGTCTGTTATTCCAACTCACTAAACATGACAGAGTGATCTCCAGCCTTGTCTTCATCAACACTCTCACCTGTATTAATGAGAGAATCACTGATCTGATGTCAGCTGGTCCTTTTGTGGCAGGGCTGACCAGTGGAAATGTTGATTTTGGGATAAAGTTCATTGTCATGGCAAAGAGGGACTTTGAAATTAAGTATAATTCATCTGATCACTCTTCATGACATTCTGGAGTATATGCAAATTGCCATCATAAAAACTGAGGCAGCAGACTTTGTGAAAAATATTATTTGTGTCATTCTCAAAACTTTTGGCCATGACTGTATATAAGAGGGGGAACAAAACTTTCTCCTTGATACATTAACTACTTCCTTCATGAGACTTAAGATGCCTGCATGGAAATCCATCCCTCAGTCCACTTAGTATATGGCTACCTTTATTGTGACACTTTTAGCTTGTAGAACAGATGCAGAACTAGTGTAATCCTAGAAAAAAACCACAATATATAATTTATACACTTATGGCGGACTGTTTATGTCGAACATTTAACATGTGCAGAATAAGCTAGCCATTAAACAGTATCCTTTATACTGTGTGGTGTTTTCTATGAGAAAACATCTGAAAATATATATCCATTTAAATTTTTCTGGTAGTGATTTTGTTTTTACAAGTATTTACATATAATTGACCAAGTTATGTGTAACATTAGAAATTTACTACTTTTTTTTTTTTAAATTGACACCCGAGGTACTGTACTCCGTATTGTGCAGTGCAAAGTCTTTGTTGGGAGCTTGCACCTTTTAGGCTTTACGTTACCGACCACCAGAGCCCTTAGACCCCTCGGAGGCATTAGTTTTCAGTACCACCTCCGCTGCAAGGCTTGGGTGATCCCCTTTCTAGCCAAGGTAGGAACAGCTTCCCCCGGGAAACCGGTGTTTCTTCAGCTTTCGCCGCAAGGAGGGAGCCTCCGACACTTTGGGGAAAGGGTTGTCCATAAAGGGCTATAACCAATCCCCTCAAAAAGAGTGACATACACACAAAAAACATAAAGTGCCACTGTGGTTGGTGCTCATGTCAATCATTTTTTTTTATTTTATTTTTTTAAGAAAGTGCCCATAGCTCCCAGGGTATAGTGATTTTTCTTGCCTAGCGAAAGACCAAGGCAAAGCAATGTGTCCTCTGGATCAAGCGGTGCGGTTGCTCATTCCTTACTCTGCACCATGTGAATACTAGTTCTCCCTCCACCAGTGCATTTTCATACACCACTGGCCCAGATTACCGGGGACACCTCAGGCTCCACACACCACCAGCCCCCTGGCATTAGATCAAGGCAGCCTGTCCTTTCAGAAAGTGGCGGCTCACCCTGCTAGGGTGGTAAGGTGGCAGTTAACTACACTTAATTTTAGCCAAAAGGCTGAGAATAATACATTTTGGAATGGTAAATTAAACTAATATAAATTCACTTACAGGAGATTCTACAGTTGTGTACACTGATGGCTGCTGTTCACGTAACGGACGACTTAAAGCACGTGCTGGAATTGGTGTTTACTGGGGACCGCACCACCCTCTGTAAGTGACACCACATTTTTTTTTTTGTGTTCTCATGTTCAAAGCTTTAATGTTCCATTTTCACTTAAAACTATTTTTGTGTGAAATAAGTCAGTTTCTATGTGTAGTCTTTATACAAGTGTGTGTCTGCAGTGTTGGGTGCGCCTTCCTCTCGCATAAGGAGTACAAATCTACTTTGATACGTTGCTTATTGAAAATAGTTTTTAAAGGTATTACACTAACTGTATAGGGATTTTTTTTTTTTTTTTTTTTTTACTCATTGGATATCATTGGAAGTTTTCAATTCACTATTTAGAAATGGTGAGCTTATAATATCTGCTTAACTGGTAATGTTATTATGCAAAATAGTCTTTATTTTACCTGTCTGACACCTATGTTTAATCTGAATCCATCTGAATTTTGTTTTGTGTTTAAAACTGGTCAGGCCTACAAGTGTATAATGTATTGTGTTCACCAGAGAGAGCCAATGAGAAAAGGAATTCCATAGCCGACTATACCTGGGTTTACACTGAATCACTAAGTCATGACACTGGACAAAATTCACTAAACCCAAGCTGTCAGTCTTATCCTACTTCTTTGGCCAGGTCAACACTTGCTCACATGCAAATCAGTTTAGCTCCAATAATTTACACTTAATGCTCCTGACGGTGAAGAGCAGGTGTGCAAGTGATTATTTTTAGTTTATTTTTGTCATTCAATGACAGCATGTGGGAGATTCTAGTGACACGATGTAACCTTGATGCTTGTACTATATCAATCCAATAAAACTCTCTCTTCCCCGCTCTCATCTCGCTCCCCTTCGCTTCGTACTCAATGCAGCCGCTCGGCTCATTTTCCTTTCTCGTCGCTCGTCTTCTGTCTACCCCCTCTACCAATCCCTTCACTGGCTCCCCATCCCCTACAGAATCGTGTTCAAGCTCCTCACACTTTCAACGCCCTCTCCAACTCCACTGCTCTCTACATCTCCAACCTCCTCTCCATTCACGCTCCATCCCGCCTTTTGCGTTCGGCCAACAACCGTTGCCTCTCTTCCCGCCTGGTTACCTCTTCCCACGCTCGCGTCCAAGACTTCTCCCGCGCTGCTCCCCTCCATTGGAACCAGCTCCCCTGCTCCATCAGAACTTCCCCCAACTTGCCCTGCTTCAAACGTGCCTTAAAAATCCACCTCTTCCTCAAAGCCTTCCAGTCCCCCATTTAACTGCCCTCCTTCCAGTCTCCCATCCACCTCCCCTCCCTCTCCTACCTCCCTCCTCATAGTTTTTCTCCCCCTTTCCTCCTCCCACCCTTGCGCCTGTCCGTCCTACCCTCCCCTTAGATTGTACACTCCTTCTTGCAGGGCTTCTTCTCCTGTTCTCCACGACCTTAACTCTGCTCTCCAGCTCCTTGTCTCTTCCGTGAGGTCCTTCTGCCCCTCTTCCCCTCTCGCTACCCTCATGGGGCCCCTCACCTTTCATCTAGCTGTACTTTGAGCTTCTGAGTTACTGTGCTTCTTGTTAACTGTACCGTGCTGTCTCACCCTGTACCGTATTTGTCTGTCCCTGTACGGTGCTACGGATACCTAGGGGCGCATTATAAATAAAAATTAATAATAATATTAAAAGGTGTGTTTGTTTGCACATATTTTAAATATGCATGTTTATGTCCTTTGTACAAAATGTATCTTTAGACTATGTGCAGTTCTCAAGCCAAAAGAAACTCTGCCTTTAAAGGTATAAAGAGAGCAGGCCTCTGACAAGTGTGGATTTTGAAGATAATCTCCTGCAGAATTGGATTCTCCAGTGAATTTAGGAGACTTTGTGTCTTGGTCCCCCCTCAACTAACACATGGTCGAGATGACTGCTGCAGCATCAATTGAGTTAATACCTGATGTTGCTGTGCTGAATGGGTTAAACCTCAGCACTAAAGGGTGTATATATAATAATTTAAATGTATATATTTAATGTATGGGCGCTGTGACGCTGATTAGTAAACTGTGCGCAGTGACAGGGCGAAGTCCTGTCGCAGGGAGTACAAATGTATGTATTTTCATATTGTTCATGTATTGATTTATGGGGTAATATGCCATATTGGAGGAGGAAAGGAACTCCCATGCTAAATAAGTCTCCATCCTAGAGTGACCAACATACCTCTTTAGTCTGAATGCACAGCAGGGTGTTGTTACCTTTTTTGTCATGTGTAGTTTTTTTTTTATCTTGTGTCTTAGAACTGTCTGAATAATGGAACAACAAGTGAATTTGGGAAATTGATGTGAATTTTGTTAAGTTTAAAATTGTGTTCTTTCAATGTATAGAGAATATATATACATCAGTTGTAATATCTCAGACTTTGTGGTGCCAACTAGGGTCAGGGGGCTGGTTTGCCCCCTGCCAACATGTGTCAGTAACTGTATAAAAAGAGCCTTGTTTGAACATGTTACGTCTTATACCATCTGAGCTGCTGGAGATCACTAGTACCACTAACTAGTGCGTAAATGTCCTTATAAGGACTTCTTAAGCTAATAAATATTGCTTCAAGCTCCTTCTTTTGACGCCTACTTACCTGCTGTAAATCATGTGACCTACAGATTAGACAAATCTAATCCGTTATCCGGCTGTTCTGAGGTTGGGACCCAGCATCTTAAAAACTATTTGTCTGCTACCTTGCAGCTTTGGCCAGTGTGATAGGCCAGGGGGAACCATCCACAGCAACCCTGATCTGAAGTAATGGGTCAGGGGTACCAGCCCAGGTGCCCAGCAAGGGGGGGGGGGGTGTACCCTGTCAGCGTGAGTTACCTAGAAGAAGCAGTTCTAGGTGCTGTTGAAGGAGCCTAGTGGTAGCAGCAGAGCTCCTCCTACTTTGTTTAGAGGGGCTAAATTGGGATAAAAGTGGACGGTGGCAAAGCAAGCCTAGTGGGTCCCCAGCTCCATTGACAGAGTGGCATAGGAGGTCCATCCTGTCACACTTCTCTAAGAATGAATTTTGGGAAATGTTGAGAACCATTGAGGTTATGCAGAGGCATAGAATCTTTATTTGGAGCATCTTTAGACACCATTGCGTTTACAGTAAGGTAGGTAGCATCAGCAGTGGTGGATAGAAGAATCGTCTGGTTGCTTCCTTGAGCAGCAGATGCTCAGTCAAAGCATAGTCTACCCAGTCTCCCATTTGTATTCCCAAAGAGCAAAAACCCTACATTAGACACCATAATATAGAAGCCTTCTGAGGGTGAATCTAACAAATTGCCAAAAGATGGAAGGTAAATATATCTCTAAGAAGAATTGATTGTTCTTTCTGCTTTCCACATTAATCAGTTTATTGGACCTGGTTAGAGCAATTTTCAGATTTTTATCCAGGAGAGGCGAATTTAGATGAGCAGAACAACTTTGTGCAACCCTTCTAAACAAGCCATTTCCAGATGGATCAAAGAAATTATTATACAGACATACAAGAAAAATGGGCCTAAGGTGCCAAAAATACTAAAGGCTCACCCAACATAAGCAGTAGTAACATCTTGGGTTAGAAGGGCTCAGGCTTCAGCAACAGAGCTTTGCAAAGCAGCTGGATTGACATCTATATATACACCTTTGCTAGACACTATCCTCTGGATGTCTTATCCTCTATTGGTTCTCAGGTTGGGACACGTTCTCCACACAGCTGCTGAATAAATCATTGTTTGCAGAATTCTTGGCTGTTTTTTATTGTAGCCCTTACAATGATATTGCTTGTCTATATCCCATTATAATTGCTGCCATCAAGGAATGAAGAGGGAAAGTTTTGGTTGATTAAACTTTCTATGAAAATGTAATGCTCCTATCATTTCTATTGCATTACTCCTAGGATATTTCTCTTACAATACCAAACTTCTGACATATGCAGCTTGGAATGCCCACACACAAATGTATCCAGGTGTGCTGGTCAGGATTCACTGGATTAGTGACTCTTCTGCATAATGTGTATATTATCTAGGTACCACACCACTTAAACCCATTTTTCCAAAAATAAAACTATACTCTATTTATAATTAAGGTTATTGTCCCCAAACAAAGTAGTAAACTAAATGTTCACATGAGGACAACTAGTGTGAGGCGATTGCCCATAATCTGCTAGAAACATGATGGTTGCGATCTTGTGAAACAACGTTTTGTTTAGCACCAGCTGGAAGCTCTCTAAAGCCTCTTGTGATTTGCTGTTGCACTCACATCCAGGTACTATGATACCCAGAACAATGCAAACTTTTCTGCACACTTCTGTGGGGTGAGGAAAATTGGCAAAAATACATCGCCGCAGACTTCCTTCACAGACTGTTCCAGAGGCACTTCGTAGCACCCCACCAAAAATTGAATTCCCTACTTAGACACAGAGGGGGTATTCAATTGTTGCCGTTAACGCTCTCAAACGAGCGCTCTAAAAATATTAGCGTTAATACGGTAATTACTCGCTAAATTTCATCTCGCTGCGAGATGAAATTCAGCGAGTAAACTACCGTATTAACGGTATTTACGCGCATATTGCCGTATAAACTGTAATATTTTTCGAGCGCTCATTTTTTGTTGTTTTTTTAGCGCGTTTAAAGCAACAATTGAATACCCCCCAGTGAATTACTTGTACCGAAATGTATGGCAGGTGATTTTTCTATTCTATACAATGTTTCTATATGTGCGAATTTACACACTTCTTGTGGGACTGTCATACAGCAAACCGATTTGGTCCGTGGAGACAAACGTGCACCTGTTTAATGCTGAGCAAATATGAAATGACACAATTTTGTTGCATCAATTAATGTTTTGATAAACTGTATTTGACGCTTTTGGTATTTTATGTTGAGCAGAAATGTGGCGGAAAGACTTGAAGGAAATCAGACAAATCAGCGAGCGGAGATAGTGGTAAGTTACTGCTTACAATATTCCACTGCGGCTTAATATTTATATGTACCAACTTGCAGTAATTAACTATACAGTGAGTAAGTGGTGTATCTTATTTAGAGCATGCAGGGAAAATCCTTTAAACCTCAAAAGTAATTTATTAGCTTGTGATAATGAGAACTTCAAACTGAAATGTTGACATTATTTTATTAACATGTGGATGTTTGATTAAATTTAAGTCAGACCATGCTCACTTGGTTCACTGATTGCCCTAATAAACTTCCCAGTCCAGCTAGTTGTATGGTAACGATTGGCGCTACTAAAATTTTCTGACCTGCAACCATATATTTTTCTTTTGAAAATTTGTTTGTTTACAACACATCCAAAACGGAATTAACTTGTATTACATATGTTACTTACATTTTGTATAAAGTATTGTAAAGGTGACATGAAATTATCCCATATGGCTTTTTTTTCCAGGCCGCATGCAGAGCGGTAGAACAAGCCAAAAGCCAGAATATTACAAAGCTTGTGCTATACACGGACAGTATGTTTACAATAAATGGTAAGAGCCGTTAGCAGACTTGTAACCCCTACCTTGGCATTCTTCTCCTTCTGCCCTGGTTTTAGAATGTGGGCATATGTTCTCACGTAACTGTGTGGTTCTAGGTATCACTAAGTGGATACATTCCTGGAAGAAGAATGGCTGGAAGCTGACCACTGGTAAAGATGTCATACACAGAGAAGACTTTGAAAAGCTGGAATGTCTTACACGGGGGATTGATATAAACTGGGTGAGTGCAATATGTGTGAAGTATATAGAGTGCAATATGTGTGAAGTATATACAAGTATGGGAGGGGTACTTTAATACTAGCCTATAGAAATATTTCAATGTACTACATGTACAAAGGTTAGTATGTCAGACTTTTCCAAATTTTGTTGCTAGAGTCTGAAGTGACCTCTGCGCACAGTGACCTGCTCTGTGAAGTTTAACTTATCTGTGCATATAGGTGGTTCTTTGTGCATATCATCTGAATCTTTGATTCATTTCATTAATGTTTTGAGTGTTGCATGTAGGTCCCTCATTGTAATAAGTGGCCAGCTTAAAATGAATGCAAAAAACTGTCTATGGAGTTCTTCATTACTAGCCAAACATGCTAGTTCTAGAATAGTTGGACATTTGTACACCATGCAAAAGTCATATTCCAAATGTTCCTGTATTTTATTTTTGGCCTTTAAATCTGCAAGGGGTGATCATCGGTATTAATTTGTGTTTTATGGCATCACTAGGGGTTTGGAAGTCTTTGATTTAATTAATATGTTCTGTGATCATACTGAATATTGAAAGCTTCCACTTCAGTTACAATAATAAATACCAGTATGCTTTCAATATTAAGCACAACCAAGGTAAAAATAATTGAATCCCTTGAAGACTTAAGACTCTTTCTTGATGTGGGGGAAAGGACAATTAATACTGCTGGAGAGCTCCAAGGACATGAAAACACAAACATGTTAAGGCTCATGCTAGAAATTTAGGCCTGTATCAATATTCATCAGAGCTCCACATCTGGGTTATTTCTACAATACCCCAAATCCACTAGTGATGGAGGGAAATTAGAATGAAGAATGAAACCCAAGGTTGTAAGCAGTGATGAAGGAATCAGTGCTTTCTCATGAAATTGCCTCCACCCACACCGTAAACTGCCATCACTATGGGTAATCAGCCAATGAAATTTAACAAATATAGAATCTGTGGGCAACAGGTTTATCAAGTTGTGCATCACAGATAATCCTCCCACACTGCGGCACTTGAACTCCTGTGTAATTACAGTGGTGACCAAAAATATTGCACACTTTGGTATCTACATATGTATTTCTTTAGTTTACAGTGGAATAATAAAACACAAGAAGCAGAAAAACTACGTATCTTAAACCTCACAAATCTCTAGATGGACTTGACAAAATTATTGGTACTTTATAGAAGTAGTTAAAAATAATTGGATTTCAAGCAGGTGATTCTACTTCACGTTGGCACTGTCCTGTGGTGAGTAGCAGGTGTCTGCAGTTTAAATATCAGTCATTAATCGAGCTTGGATAGAGTAGATGGCTGATTCACCTGTTTTGTGTCACTGTGTGTACTGCAGTGAGCATGGAGAAATGAAAGCAAGCCGGAGAATTATCTGAGGAGATCGGAAAGGAGATTGTAGGCAAACTTTGAGAATCTCCAGAGACTTTGATGTTTCCACTGTACGTAATGTTATCGGGAAGTTTAAGGCAATGGCACTATAGCCAACCTCCCTGGATATGGCCGCAAGAGAGAACTTGATGGAAGATTGCAGTGCAGGATTGTTTAGATGGCGGAGGAGCGCTTCGATCAACGGTCAATTAAATTCAAGCTGACTTTCAGGCACAATGTATGATCATTTCAATGAAAAGAGGTTGTATGGCAGGGAGCCCCAGGAGGGCTCAACTTCTGAGAAATAAAGCCTGAGTGGAGTTTGCCAAAACCCACCTGAACAGATAAATTCCTTTTGGGAGAATGTACTGTAAACAGATGAGACCAAATTAGAGCTTTTTGATAAAGTACATCATCTCTGTTTACAGAAAGCAAAATGGAAAGGACAATCAAGTTTGGATGGAGGTTTAATGATCATTGGACTTGCTATGCTGCATTTGGCCCTGGGTGCCTTAAACATGTACATGGCATCACAAGGTCTGGATATTGCCAGGCTGTTTTGGAGCGCAATGTTGAATTGAACCCAGTGTCAGAAACCTGGGTCTCCGTCAAATGGCGTATGTCTTCCAGCAGGACAATAACCCCCAGCAACATTTCAAATTAGTACCCAGGAATGGCTCAAGACTTGTTGCTGGACTGTTCCTGAGTCCAGATCCATAGAACACCTGTGGAGAGATTTTGAAAACGGCAATTCTGAAAAAGGATCCTTCAAATCTGTTAAAACTGTAGTCTTTTGCACAAGAACAATGAACCAAACTGTCAGTAGAGGTGCAGGAAGCTCATACAATTGCATCATCATCATTTATTTATATAGCGCCACTAATTCTGCACCGCTGTACAGAGAACTCACTCACATCAGTCCCTGCCCCATTGGAGCTTATAGTCTAAATTCCCTAATATAGACACACACTCACACACAGACACAGACAGAGAGGGAAAGACTAGGGTCAATTTAGATAGCAGCCAATTAACCTACCAGTATGTGTTTTGGAGTGTGGGAGGAAACCCACGCAAACATGGAGAGAACATACAAACCACACAGATAAGGCCATGGTCGGGAATCGAACTCATGACCCCAGTGCTGTGAGGCAATAGTGCTAACCACTAGGCCACTGTGCTGCCCACTATAGGAAGTGGTTGGTTGCAGTTATTTTGACCAAAGACTCTGCTACCAAATAAGTCTAGGGTTTTGTTGCCATATATTTGTTTTTGAATTTAATGAACTGTAGATCCATTTAAATCAGAAAATTCAAAGGTTCTATAATAACAGACTTGTGGAGACAAAATACTGTTAATTTATTAGTAGCCTAGCACCAGCACATTCCGTAGCGCTTTGCAACTGGGAACGAACACTGTAATAAAACTGGACTGGGTATTGCAGAAAGAGGTGAGAGTGCCCTACAATCTAGAGCTATAATTTCAACTTGTTTTTAGACACATTGCCCTGAGGAAGCCCGCATGACGGGTGAAACGCGTTGGATATAAGCCCCGATATATATACCATCTTATTCCAACATCACAACTGTAACTACGAGCTCGTTTTTACATATCCGGACGAACAAGACACATCCGCGCATGCGCGATTATAGAGCTGAACGTGACGCTCACTCACGCACTGGAGAGTCCACCGAGAGGCTGTTACATACTGGACAGCCACCAGCTAGGCAAGGTCTGTTGTCGGACGCCAGCACAGTACTGGTAAGACTCTTTTAACACGTCATTGACAGAACGAACGGGTGAGTGATATTTTACCTCACGATTGTACTGTTTGGGACACTATCTGTCACATGTCATTCCGACATAATCAACTAGAAAACGACTGCGCCGATGCGCTGCCCCTTTCTCCAAAGGAGTGCTCAATTCCACTTGGTCCACAAAAGTATCTTTCTGGAACTTATTAACTCTTTGTATGGATCCATATATTGATTCAATCTTTTTATATGCTAACTAAGGTTTGGTCTTTTTATCCTCTTGGTTATTTTACATTAAGAGAATACCATACAATTGCAGGCACTCCGGAAATTCAGGACTGCATGTTACATTATGGTTGCAGCTGTTCAGCTAAACAACCTATATGAATATGTAAAATTCTGTGTTTAGTCATTTATTGATATACTATTTGTAATTATACCAGTGCACTGGTTATTGTATGTTTTTTTATTATTGTTATATAAAGTACCATTTTTTTCACTCACCTAAACCTTTTATCTTTTATTTCAATATTATCTACTACTTCATCATCAGGTTATACTCTGCGCCAGTGTTTTTTGTGTATATTGTTGAATGTAGGGGTGGGACATCCCCTGTAATTCTGTGCAGCATTGTAGACCCTTCTCTAGAGCCGCACCATATAAATCTTTGTTTTTAGAGGAAATCGTGAAACATTTGAAAAAAAGTGCAAGGGGCCAACTCTAGATACCAGGAGTACGGACTGCATGTTACAGTATCTAGGTGGTTCCATAAACACTGATGGGTATTAAAAATATTAACACTCTTATGTTCAATATGTTTGTATTGATACAGTTGTTTCCTCTTTAAATGAAGAGTATAAAATAAATAAATATTCATCACGCTCTTTCTTTAGATGCACATCCCAGGCCATGCTGGCTTTCAAGGAAATGAAGAAGCAGATAAACTTGCAAGAGAAGGAGCGAAGAAATCGACGCTAGAAAGCAGTGACCCCTGGTAGACTTCTGTCCTGTGTATGTAGAACTAATTGAATGAACATTCAATAATGAGGCCTTACATTGTCCAAAACATTGGCAATTGAGAAGTGACCAGCAAACACTAAATTACTGGCCCTTACTAACTTCAGGAACCTGTTTACCTTGTTTGTTGTCCTGGGACCTATCCTACAAACTATCCACAGCTCACCCAAAATGTTGGTGTATATATTTTGCAAATGCCATTTATTATAATTTTAATGTAACCATGTAAAGTTTGTATAAAGTAAAGCCCATATGCACACTTGCCCCGAACCTTTAATGTCTGTTTTACAGGTCTCTGGTAATGTTGAATGTCATCCAGTTGGTGTGCTGTAATGTCTAGCTTGTGCTTCACTTCTGGCTCTACGATCGGTTACAGCAAATGTTTGGTTATGTTAAGTATGTTCAGCGGCACTGCAGGTAGAGGAGTAGCAAATAGCTAAATTTCGTATTTGTATTTAGAGCTTAAAACCCTATTCTGCATATTTTGGTGTTGTGCTGAATCTCTTTATCTTTCTGTATGTTTTCATCCACAAGTTGTGCCCTAATAGAAGTAGCTTCTGCAGTATATACAGACCTCTTGTCTCACCCAACGACAGTGGCACGGTGGCACAATTTGCTCATGAAAATACACGAGTGAATTTAGCCCAATTTTTATGACATCCAATCTGGCATGTTTTAGGAGTTCTCTGTGGGCTGATTAAAATAAGACTTAAAAGTTTATTTTTAATTAAAGTTCCTTTTATTTTATTAAAAATGTATATAAGCCTGACCTTTTGTGTAGTTTGTTTTAGGCATTGCAACCCTTTATATTGTGTTTGTTGCATTGCAATTAAATCTACCTGAAAATTTGAGGAATGCCCCCTTGACTCTAAAGCATGAACATTTTAAATGTTCTATAGTACAAATGTAAATGTTAACTCACATAGTGGTACTAGATACGTCAGTTTTACCACATTTATAACAGTACAGGGAGTAATATACAACATTAACATACAAGTGCATTGAAAAGAACAATCAAGATGTTACTGCCTATGGAGCTTACAGTCTAATTAGGTAATGGAAGACAAATGGAACGGGATAAGTTGGTGTATACATTAAGCTGGACCACAAGGCTCAAAGTGCAAGGCATGGTGTTTATTAATAGTAATATTCCTGCCAATTCTTTATCTCTCATTGCCGGAAACTTTTATCATGTCCATTGGCATCAATTATTTCTAAACAGCAAATCTAACTTATTTGTGACACTTCTTAGCATTACACCTGTTAATTTGGATCAGTATCATTTAATTTGGAGACCACAATCTTCTTTACCTCAAACCCTGTATTTATAAGCACTACTTACTTTCTATATTATTATTGGTGGCAGGCGCATGACAATTGGAGATGGCTGCAGTTTAGATCAGCTCTGCCCTATTTCCTACAAATTATAAACATCTAAGATTTTGTAACGGCAGTGGGAAATTATTGCAGGGTGCCAAAGAGTGTCATCATCACACCAAGGACAAGGCTGTCTAGAAGGCTTTCAGAAGATCATCTCCATCCAGCTGCTGAACCCAGCAATCTTAGCTGTCAATGCTGTTGCCATTTCATTTGGGGATCTCTGCTACTGTCTTGGTGACAGGACTTTGTTTTCCATGTTTGATGGCAGAGGCTGTCCTTTTCCAGCAGCAGGGCATGACACTGAAGAAGAAACCCTCGGCTATGATAAATGGTGAAGGACCGTTGTGGTTGCCAGTAGCTTGTTGTTTTAAGATTTCTACAGTGACTGGTATATGTTTGGTATCTCTGCCATCTGCTGTCTTTCCTGATCCCAACCCTACCACACCACCAAAAGGCACAGGCATTCCAATTACCAAAGGTGGCTTTATTATTGTAGGCTGATAATGATGCTGTCTAGCAATAGCCACCCGCAGTTTCACCATCAATTGTTATTCTATCATCATCTTTATCGTGTGGAATGGCGGTAAGAGTGGGAAGACGGGAGCTAGAGGGCACAAAGATATCTATTGTGATATATAGTCACATTACTTTTATTTATGAAGCTTAGACATGTTACGAATCACTGGAGATTATGACATGACACTAAAAGTAAATACAGTGAATAAAAACATTACATATTTAACCAAGTTAAAGTTAACTTAGAAGTTCTCACAGAGAAAAATATTTAAGTGCTAGCGGTTAGGTACGTTTTCCCGATTACCACAAACCTGACAAGCAGGATCCCTACAAAAAAAATTCTGATTGGCAAAAGAACTGCAATTCAAAGCAGCAACAGTGAACCTGCTGGGTCCTGACATTGCTGCTTTAAATTAACATTTATCTGTCACACTCTAAACTGAGGTCAAAATGAACTGCCGGAAAGCTGTGTATACGGAATGAGTTCCTGTCCGCATGCTGGTGGCATCGAAATGTGCAGCTTCGGTTTTAAGGTAAGTTGGTATTGTATTGCAGTTCTTTTTGTTTGCCAATTTGGTAATCGGGGAAAATGATAACCACCGAGTACTAGTACAAAATCCTTGAAACATATTTGGATGCACAGCCGTTCTTGCCAGCTACACAAGTTGTGATTATCCTCTAATCAGAAATGTAACTTCTGTTCATTCAGTTACAAGATGCAGGCAGGTTTAACATTGAGCAGCTTTGACTAGGCTGATCATGTGACTGGCTTGCATCATAAACTGCTGTTGTGATGTCACTCAGACTGGGTATAAAAGTTACTGCTTGGCACAGAATAATCAGTTATCAGCTGTCTGTGAGCAAGTGTGTGCACTGTATATATTTACTGTGTATGTCAGTGTCTGCCTCTGCCAGATTTTACATTGCATTGGCTAAGGTAAGCATATTTTATAACTTAAAAAATGTTAGGTCTATTGGTAAAGCTTTAGGTGCGGGCTAATATTAGGAAACATACAAAAGCTAGAACGAAGATTGATATGTTATACTTTTGTTGTTATTATTTTACTCGGGAGATCCTAGAATCATTGTAGTTGAGATGGTCATATGCCCTTCGTTTTTGCCATCTAGTTAATGTGTTTTAGATACAATTAGTCACAAATTGCAAAACCCTTAGGTGTGTACCAACCCTTAGCTGAATGCTCTAGAGCTGGTTGTCGCTATAGTAGGGGGACCCTGTGCTGCAGGTTTCCCTAATGTAGTGCTACTAGCCTTGGCTGGCACAGGCAACTATGGGAGGGGGGTGTATGGTTTTTGTCCCCCCAATTTTGCCAGTAGCAGCTTAGGCTGGCAGCACTAGTGTTGGTTTTGGCGATTTTGGGGCAAAACCACCCACACTTTTGTCTGTAGCAGCCAACGGTGGCATATCATACGCTTTTAACATGGTACACGCTTAAATCGTATGTTACACATTCTGCATGCTATTCTAAGTTGCAGGAAATCTTCATATACATGTGGCTCAGCATACATAGTAATTTATGGGATGAATTCACACAACGGTGTCCAACTCCACATCATGCCCATAGGGAGGATGTTATTAATTTTTTTGATTTATTTTTGCTACAGGCTTAATATAAAAAAAATCGGATATAAGTTATGCTGTACTTTTTTTTTCCTTTTATATGACTATAAATCCTGAAAAATATCAGAATTATATTTACATATTAGCAACTCATTTTGGAAATGGAACTTAACAGTTGTCTGGGATTAGGAAATTATACTCATGTATTTACCTTATAATAATTAATTTGTATTCATAAGTAGCCTATAATTTAATTTCCTTTTTCTGTGTATGTTCAATAAAACAAATGTAGATGCAATTTTCTACAGGGAGCCCAATTTTATACCTCCCAATTTTTAAAAAGCGAAACTAGGACCAAATAGGCTCTGCCTATGATTTTTCCAAATCCCAACCAGATCTGCCCCAGCACACAGGACTAGTGGGAACTATACAGTTTTAGTTAATATTTGTAAAATGTGTGGCAGTGGTTGTGCTGCTTGCTCTGCCAAGGTAAAGTGAGATGATATCCTTGCATACAGTACCCGCCAACAGTCCAGATTTTCAGCACCAACAGAGGCTTGACCTCAACCAAGATGAGCATGCATATACCTCCTCGTCTGGAAACATTACCAATCAGGATAAAACTTGGCAATGCACCTGATCTGCCCAGCCACACTCACTTTTTGGAGAGGCCACACCCCCAACTATGTACCACTCCTAACCAGTGTCACCAATCAGGGCTGTCCAATAGAAATCGGGACCATTGGGAGGTATGTACAAGTTTTGGGTTAATCACATGGTTTGGGAGGATGAGGGAATGGCCTAATCTGACCTGATTTTTCAATTGGAAATGTTGTCATGTATGCTAATTGCAACTCCTGGGGCAGGTTACCTTTTCACTCACTAGAGATTACCCCCCCCCCCCCCCTCCATGGCTCGAACCCTTTGGCAACCGAAGAGAAATAATTTTCAAGACCAAGGAGGAGGTAGATGAGTCCATTTGAGAGCCTTTTCACAATGGGTGAAAGGACACCATTATCCGTTCTGGGATATGGTGTCTTGCGGTGTCGTTTTCTCTTGCGTCCTGTTGGGGGACAGTGCTTGACATAGGAGTATAGTCGGTTGTCCCGGGAGTCCAGATGCTTAAACAGTTAAATCTGTCAGCGATGGGGTTTGTTTTTTTTCCAGCTGTGGTGAAAACCATGATCAAAGCCAGAAAGCCGCCTTTTGCTGCCAGTTATTATAGGATCTGGAAGGCATATGTCCTCTGGTGTGAAACACAACATTTTCACACATCTGGTTTTAATCTTTCCAGGTTGCTTGCCTTCCTCCAGACAGGTTTAGACAAGGGATTGCGTTTAGCTTCCTTGAAGTTGAAGGTTACAGCCTTGTCCATTTATTTCCAGTACAAGCTGGCCTTTCTGCTGGAGGTCCACCTTTTCCTACAAGGGTTGCTTTATTTTCTTCCCATGTTTGTGCACCTGGTAGAGCCATGGGATCTGAACCTGGTTCTTCAGGCATTGGTCAAAGAACCATTTGAACCCTTAGATTCTGTGGATCCTTATTATCTCACTTGGTAAGTGGCCTTTCTACTGGCAGTATCTTCAGCATGCGAAGTATCTGGGGTGGGGGCATTGTCTTGTATTCCACCCTTCCTTGTTTTTCATGAGGACTGGACTGTGCTTTGCACCAATCCCTCTTTTGTTCCTAAAGTTGTTTCTTGTTTTCACTTGAATCAAGCGATTGTAGTTCCTGCTTTCCAGTGGCGAGCTAATTTGACCAAGGCCGTGGGAGCTTCCTAGGTGGCGCGTCACGGAGCTACAGCTGGGCCAAGAGGCTACGTGGTTTTCTGTCCACACCTTTTGTGAAACTGTACAGGTTGCAGGGCTTTGCATCCCAGAATGCCAGCGTTTGCTGTAAGCTTATGCAAAAACTGAGCACTTCTTCCTGTGGGAGGGGTATAGTAGGGAGCTACAATCAGATTTAACTGTTTAAGTGCCATGCCTCTTGGGTCCACCGACTATACCCCTTTTGTCTAGCAGTGTCCCCCAATGGACTAAAAGAAAGGGGAATATTCTATTTTTGTGCCACCTTTAAATTACTCCAAATTAAAGTAAAAACTATGACCTTGTTTTGCTGTACACCAGTATCTCGTCTGTATCGCAAAGGGTGCATTGCATGGTAAAGGTTTTAATATTCAAATGGGTAGGGGGGCATCGGCAGCTTGGCAACATATGTGGCAGCTTTATAGCCTGATTGGTTGATAAGGGTTATATCGCTTTTTTCTTTGTTCACCAGTTCAAAAATGTTCCAGTTATTATTTATGAAATAACATCTCTTTTGTATAATGTAAGGGCCTAAGCGCATCTCTAAACCATAGTGAACAATAATGTTAGAATCCTTTTATATCTGGTCTTTAATCTGTTAACAGAATTAGTAGCAAGTATCATGATTAATAATAATGTGTAGTTGATATTCCTTCACATTAAAAGCATGAAGTGATATGACTGATTAGCCCTGAGGTTACAGATCAGAATGTGTGCTGCTGACATTTTTGTAACGCCAGCCAACAGTTTTTCTCCATCTAACATGAGGACATGAATAAAAAAAACAAAAAACACACTTGTGAATGAAATTAGTTTTCTATTGTGTATTTTATTTTTTGGATGTTTAATCAACTGTTACCGATGAAATGTTGTGACGGGTTAGGGTGTGTATTCTGAGCACATGGACATTTTTGAATTCCATTAAAAAAGTGTTTGCATTTCATCATCATCAGCTATTTATATAGCGCCACTAATTCCGCAGCACTGTACAGAGAACTCGCTCACATTAGTCCCTGCCCCATTGGAGCTTACAGTCTAAATCCCCTAACACACACACAGACTAGGGTCAATTTGATAGTAGCCAATTAACCTACTAGTATATTTTTGGAGTGTGGGAAAAAACGGGAGCACCCGGAGGAAACCCACGCAAACATGGGGAGAACATACATCTGAATAATTTAATCCTGCAGCGCTCAGTACTAAGCTTTAAAGCACATTATATACATGAATACCAACAGAAAACAATAAACAATAAAATTGAATATATAACAATTTTCTGATGTTATTTTATGTTTATATCAGCTAATTTTTATATATTCAGTTTTATTGTTTATTATTTTCTGTTGGTAATCACGTATATGATGTGCTTTAAAGCTTAGTACTGAGCGCTGCAGGATTAAATTAGTCAGATGTACTATTGAGAATTTGGGAGAATCTCCCTGTATGCTGCTTGTAATAGGCTGTTTGTGTTGATTGGATTGGAGCGCTTATCCATTTATCCTTACATGTAGAACATACAAACTCCACACAGATAAGTCCATGGTCGGGAATCGAACTCATGGCCCCAGTGCTATGAGGCAGAAGTGCTAACCACTTAGCCAACCATGCTGCAAAAGACAGTGAAGATGTTTTCATCTGAGGGAAATAAATGTGTAGTAATGTACATACTTAGAAATTTGCATCACTGTACATGCACAGCATTTAAAAGCACTCCCACTTCAAACATACTACATGTAAAAAGTTTTAGTGTAAAGGCTTATATGCTCTTTGCACACTATTAATATGCCTTATCACCCTCGGCCCATACCTCTCTTGTGCTGCCTCACCACGGTAGGCCTCCTATACTTCATTATTGACAGGGTCATTTACAAAACTACAGATATGTGGGCTTGCAGCGCAAATGCCACTTTGTGATGTTATGTGCCTATTTTTGCATATATGCATCTTTTTTTAGCAAAGCACATGGAATTGCCATCCAAGATGGCATGGGGTGCAGGGTGCAAAATTTTGTTGTGCAAGGGAAAAGCCTGATTTTCCCAGCTTCTGTCACAAATGTAACTAGTTATGCTCCCACATGTGAAATTCAGGTTTCAGGTTGAGCAAACGGAAAAGGGGGAGACCTTCTGGACTGCCAGCAAAGCACTTACCTTTCTTGTAAGTTGGCAGGGATGTGCCATGATGGAATTAATCATGTTATAAAACCCCAAAAAATCAAAGTTGCCTTTGAAGAATGGTGTTACTTGTTGAAGGGGACTTTTCTTTCCCGTAACAATATTCAGTGACCTTAAAAATTGAACCTATCAACAGTTTGCACAATGCTTAAACCCTTGTTTCTGCTCAAGTCCTTAGACATCCTAATCCAAAGATACCTTTGTATTAGAGGTTGATGCCTCTGACGCCGGTGTTTGTGTTATCCTTTCCCAGAAGGACCCTCATACTCACCGCTTACATCCATGTGCTTACTTTTCTCGCAAATTCTCTACTGCTGAAGCTATCTATGATGTGGGCAACCAAGAGCTGTTGGCCATTAAATTGGCCTTTGAGGAGTGGCGTCATTGGCTGGAAGGTGCTATACATGTAATCTCAGTAATAACAGATCACAAGAACTTAAAATATATTCAGTCAGCCAAACGGCTGAATCCCAAACAGGCCCACTGGTCACTCTTCTTCACCCACTTCTTAATCACCTACAGACCAGGCTCTAAAAATGTCCGGGCAGATGCTCTATCTAGGAGCTTTATGTCACATCACGTTCCCATTACGGATCCTCTACCCATCATTCTTTCATCAATTAACCATGCTGGATTAACTCAAGATTTAAGTATCGCGCTCTGTAGATTTCAAAGGTTAGCTCCTGACAACACACCGGAGGGTCCTCTGTTTGTCCCAGTCCATTTAAGAAAAGTAGTTCTTTCTGAGGCACATGACAGTAAGACTGCTGGACATCCTGGAATTTACAAAACATCGGAAATTCTCTCCTGTGCCGTGTGGTGGCCTTCATTATCTGCTGATGTTAGAAATTTTGTTCTCTCCTGCGAAGACTGTGCTAGGAATAAAGTCCTTAGGAACTCTCTTTCAGGCCAGTTGGTTCCATTATCCATACCTTCAAAACCCTGGACACATTTGTCAATGGACTTTATTGTCGATCTCCCACAATTCTTTGTACGTACTTAAATCCACTGGCATTCCAGAGATTCGTTCAACATCCACTGATCTCAAGGTTATCTGGAAGAAAGTTCAGTCCTCTTCAAGACGAGCCTCATTTTTCTATAAAAAAATTTTGGATCGCCACCGTACAGCCTGTTCCTTCAAAGTAGGGCAAAAAGCTTGGCTTTCAACACGCAACATCAGGCTCAGACAGCCCTGCAGGAAACTTGGGCCTAAATTCATTGGACCATTCACCATCATTAAACAGATCAATTCCGTAACCTTCAGGTTAAAGATTCCTGGCTCGTTGAGGATTCCTAACACCTTTCACTGTTCTCTTCTCAAGCCTGTGTTGTGCCCAGACCAGTCTCAGCATCTTCAGCCTTCAAGTTCTCGAGTACCAAATTTGAATGAATCTTGTAAATATGTTATCCAAAAAATTCTTGACTCCAAGAGAGTTCAGTGGAAGAATCATGGCTTGGAAGAACGGTCCTGGGTTCCTCAAAGGCGCCTTCATGCAAAAAAGTTTATTAAAAAGTTTTTCAAGCTCTTCCCTAGGAAACCAGTGTGTCGGGGTTCTTTAACCCCTCCTCAAGGGGGGGTACTGTTAGGAGCCGCGGTGGCCACGGACACTGCTGCGACTCAGCTCTGGCCCCACCTGGCGTCCCGGCCGTCTCCTTGACGACCGGGATGTCACTTCCTGCAGATGGTCAGACCGTTGCCAAGGCAACGGCCGGACGCCGTATATGTTTAACAGCGCGCACCGGCAGATAGTACAGCCGGGCGCATGCGCTGATTTCTTCCCAGCCTGTGGGCTGAATAATAGGGCTATTGGTGGTATTATTCTTGGCATGTGTATAATTACAGGGTTGAGCCCTGATTGGTTGGTCTGTGTATTTAAGGCAGGGAGGACTCCGCCTCCCTGCCGCTTATAGTGCTTCTGACCCAGTTTTCTGACCTGCTGTGTGTTGTTGGATTCTGTCCCGTGGATACTCTGCCTGTCGGATTTTCTGTGTATGACCCCTGCCTGGACTTTGGACTCTGCCTGTTTGCCCGTGACTCTGACCCTTTGGCCTGTACCTTGGACTATGCTACTTTGCCTGTGACCCTGACCCCTGGCGTGTTTACTGACTACTCTGCTTGCCTTGACCTCGGCTATTGTCTGACTATCCGCTGCCTCCTATTCAGCCTCCTGGCCTGCCGCTACGGGCCTGTATTACCAACTCACACTACACCTGGAGTTAAGTCCTGGGGGCATCTGAGTACCAGTGAGCATATAAAGCTCTAAGGGAAAGGCGGCTGCTAAAGGCCATCTTGTTATGCGAGTTGGTGATCAAACCATCAGCCTAACAAAATATATATATATATATATATATATATATATATATATATATATATATACTAGCAGAATACCCGGCGTTGCCCGGGATTTAAAGAATGTTTATTTACAAAAATCAATCTAAATATTAAACATACATGTAAATATCATGTTAAAATTGGACCAGTAGAAGGTGAAAAGTGAAAATGTTAAACTGTATTTGAACTGTATATGATGGAACGAACCGATAAACAATTGCTTCAAAACAGCTTGATAAACTTTATTTCTCGTTTCTTCATTTGGGGCAAATACATACAAATTTCTTGGTGATCCAACTCTTGAGCACACAACGTAAAATTGTGCATGAGAAAAGCAAGGTGATTCCAAGTAGACTCCAGCTACATGTAAAGATTGTCCTTGGGCCTTATTGATAGACATGGCAAAAGCTAAACGAACTGGAAATTGTAGACGCTTAAATTGAAATGGCATATCAGATGGAATGAGAGGTATGCGTGGAATGAAAGCATTGTCACCTTTTGCACAGCCTGTCAAAATAGTTGCTTCAATGACATGAGAATGGTGCTTTTGGACTACTAATCTTGTACCGTTACAAAGTCTTGGAGGATTTCAATTTCTGAGAAGCATAATGGGTGATCCAATCTTCAGTACCAGGTTATGCGGTGGCATTCCGGGAGGTTCTAAAGAGTTTAAAAATTCAGTAGGATAGTGCACAGCCTAATTTTTTTCAACAACGGTATCTATTGATTTGTATAATATGGCTTCTCCAGGCAACTCTTCTTGAATCTTTAGGTTGATGTTGTTTACACAATTATTTTTTGGTGCAAGAATCGCACGTTCGCAAAGCCACTTATGCTCTGTAAAATGTTGTTGAATATTTGGAAATACTTTTGCCTTGAGTTCTTCAACAGACACAACTGTGTTACAAAGTGTTTCTCTGAGTTTGAAGAGACCAGTTACTGGATGAAGCGGCATTAAACCATATCCCAATATTTAACAAATGATCAGCAAACTGACCGTCCATTGTGTTGCCATGCAGAGAAACTCTCATATTTGTGGTTAGTCGCAAAGTGCGAACATGCCTCCAAAGATGTGATGATTTAAGGCATGCATTCATTTTATCCGCTATTGTTCCTTTTGGAATGACCAGCAATGTTTGTCGAAAATCTCCAGCCAATACAACAGTGACTCCACCCATTAGTAAATCATTGCCTCTTAAAAATTGAAGTGTTTGATTGATGGCCTGTAAAGCATTTTTGTGTGACATGGTGCATTCATCCCATACAATGACCTAACATTCCTGCAGAATCTGAGCTTTTTCTGTTCGTTTAGTGATATTGCAGACGGGAGTTTCACTTCGGGACAGATTAAGCGGTAACTTGAAAGCTGAATGTGCTGTTCTTCCACCAGGGAGCAAAGTTGCAGCAATTCCAGAAGAGGCCACAGCAATAGCTATCTTGGAATGTACTCGAATTTTAGCAAGTAACAACTTGATGAGAAACGTCTTACCTGTTCCTCCGGGTGCATTCAGAAAAAATATATTTCACGTTTTTTTTGGAACTTATTCTAAGACATTGTTCCAGACATTCCAGAGTTATGGTCGTTTTCGATGATTTTTAGGTGTTACCCCCCTCGCCACCCCCACCCCGTAATGAATTTCAATTTCAAATTTTTTTAGTTGCCTCCGTCATGTTTTAATACACTCGTATGCAAAATTTCATGATCTTCACTTTTGTATAGAAAGACAGACAGAAGGACAAATTTTCTCTTTTATATATTAGATATATTTATATATTAGAGATATATATATATATATATATAGATATATATATATATATATATATATATATATGTATATGTTTTTAACATATAAGAAATAATTTTTATATGGTAAAGACAATTTATAACAGGATTTACTCACTAGATTACTGGCTTGAGAACCTTGCAGGATCTCGATGGTGTTAGCCAGGGTCCCTTCTCTCTCTCTCTCTCTCTCTCTCTCTTTGCAGAAATTGCATATAACGTCCTCCATCTTTGCAGATAATCCCTCTACTGGGCATTCACACTGAGCCTTTCCTGATCAAATCTGGCTGCTATCCAGGGGCAGGCTGGGCTGGTCCCATAGTGGGCTACCCAGGGCTGGGTCACTGGACCATATGCATTTTTTTCCTCTTTAAAATGTTCCTAATTGGCTGCAGAGTCCAGTATTGGCCCCGGGCTAAAAATTTGCCAGCTCTCCCCTGCTGCAATGGGAATCTGTACCCTGCTACTCGACACAATCCAGTGTGTATTCAGCACAGCTTTCTAGAGCTGGACTAAGCATGGTGGCATTACTGGGAGAAGTGTCTCTACCTTTGGGCTTCTTTAAAAATATTAATATATATTGAACTTCATCCTAATTAGGAAAACGTTTAAGGTTTTGTCCTTGTTCAATACTTTAACTTTTACAATTAGACAATCTCATTGCTGCTGCGGACATCTATTAGGAGTATCAAAGTGTACCTGTCAAGTCCTGTGCTGGCTCAGTCCCCAACGCCCTACAAGTCTCTTATGCTGTGAGGACCTTGCGTTTGAAGCACAGGAGTCACAGTCTGAAATCACACTTTCAAAAGCAAACAAGTGTCCCACATATGGATGTTAGTCACTGTTTCTGGACTTGTCCAGCAATAACCTATTACTAGGATGAGTTTGGTCAGTTTATCATGGTATCAACAGGATGTACCTGTACTAGGTTTCTTACGCATACTGAGCGCAACGTAAATCGGCACACCGGAATACAACGTGCACTGATGGAATTCGGTTGTAGGTCTGCTCTGCTCTACTACACAAGACACTGCAGGATACGTCTAATACCTATGTGGATTACACATTCGCAGAAGAATGCATAGAAAAAAATTAAAACAATAATGAATGTCACCTATTAATAATATAGGCATTAATGATAAAACAGTAAAAAAAAAAAGTAAGTGTTTTTTTTTATTTTATTTTTTCCACTTGAAATACATTTCTTATTATGATCTTAATTTTTACTGAACATAAAATACATTTTTACAGTTGCTGCTGATTGGGAACACGTTATAGCGTGCATACGAGACTGTCATCACTAGTACTCAGGACTTAGACTAGTCCTGTAGCTGGAGCAAGAGATACGGCAGAAAAACAAGTGACTTTGCAATGCCCGGAGCTCGATTTGGACGTGGTTTTGTGTGCTTGAGTTTGGCACGTCCTTACTCTAAATTGACTATGGTCAACGCACTTTCCGCCGCCCCATTCCCCCCCTGAAAACATAGGCTGTAGTAAATGTCCTTTGCGTACAATACGCTCAAAATCAGCAGATATCAGATGCCTTTATTAATCAGACCCATTATATATTATAAAACATAACATTTTTGTTATATACTAGTCCAAGTAAGAATTATTAATTGTTAACCCCCCATCACCTGTTTCAAATTCTGTTATGTAGCTAGATCATTCATACAAAAAGATATTTAAGCCAGTTACACCTAATAAAGAACAACATATATAAGCAAAAAAATCAGAGTGGTATTAAAAGGCTTACTTAGGTTTAAATAAAAAGCATTTTGTGTCACCTTATACATAAACCTATACAATGTATACATTAAGAGGAACTTGTTAGTTACAGGAATCAGAGCTAATACAATAAGATTCTGATCACCCCCTTTTTGTCAAAATGTATTAATAGCCTTTTTAAAATAAATAGCATTGATCTCCTTTGCATAGCACGTTAGGACAACGGGTTAAGTAGTATTCTCAATACCTCGTGAGTTATCATTCTCTTGGAGACCTGCGATAAAAGTCCTGACAATCAAATAATGATAATAAAAAAAAAAAGCAAAATGTTTGTGCCTGTGAGATAAACACAAGTTTCAAAATTGAGTCTCATAACGACTTAATGCAACTATGCACAATGATAACCAACAAGATGGCCGCTCGCCCCTGTACGGCGACACCTTTGTAGTTCAGTTAGACGATATTTATGGAGCCTTAATGTGCTTGGGGCGGTTCCTATTCCTATGCTGGTGGTTCAGTGTAGTGTGAGGCAGCATGGTGCAGGCCTGGTATATGGATGCCTCTGAGGAGGATCAGAGGACACCTCACCGGCTACAGCCCGACGAGCCTGTGGCAGTGGGTGAGCTGAGGCTGCTCGGGGTGCACTCATATAAGGTGAGGACTTGGGTACTAGACACACAGCGGCTACATAATCATTGTTGTCAGATATGTAACAAGGTCATCTTGCAGCTTCCACAGAAGTAACCATGGACTCAGCTAAACCATACCAGACTTTACCGAATGTAGTAATGATATAATTCTTGTTATATAACACTCCTTATGGCTAAATGTTACCTTCTAAAGCATAGAGAATAACAATGCATGGGGTTAGATCTAACAGGCTGCAAAGTAGGACTTTAATTATGCTTCATTAAACATTTTCAGGGTCTTATCTTTTGCAACCTGGGCGTGTCCTGGAAATTAGGGAAGGGATTGCAACTATGGTTATTAATTACACTATTGCATTTCAACAATACATGGCTGCTCTGAATACTGTACAGGAGTTGTCACCATTGACCCCGAAGCCTCCAGACTTCTGCTGATCATATGAGGTGTTGGAAAAATTAGCTCAATAAGCTGTTTCTTCTGGAACTTAATGTGGGAAAATTCTTCCTAAAGGCTCATTAACTGCTTGCCTGGACAAGTCCTTATGGTTTCACATTAGTAAAGCGTACCCAACCCATTGACCTCGCAGTGAATGTACAAATCTCCTATGATGAAAGTAATGGCAAAGAGTATGGAATGCTTAAGATGGGGGGGGGGGGGGGGGGTTCTAAGGTCTAAAATTAAGAGCATTGTGTCATCATTAACAAGAGAGAGAGCGAGAGTTACAAGTTGGTGTAAAATATTTAAGGGACAATGAGACTAAGTGCATCATAAAATTAATATTTCACACATATCCAAATAAAATGGTGCAGAATATACACACACATACACACTCTGTACTGTGAAAAAGTATTCCCTGGTTTCCTCTGTTGTTGCATTTTTGTAACACTGGATGATTTTGATCTTTAGGCTAAATTACATAATTTATAAAGAGAACCTAAATGAGCAAATAAATTAATGTAGATTATTATTATTTTTGTTGTTTAAATAGCGCTGATCATATTACACAGGGCTGTACAGAGGATATGCAGTCATTAACATCAGTCCCTGCCCCATATGAGCTTACATTCCATAATGGGCGGACACACACACACACACTCTTACTGTGCAGCCCTCACTATGCTCGCAAATAGAGAAATCTGAGTTAATGCAAAAGATTTTTCATAAAAGATTGGAAATGCGTTCCAGTTGATGCAGAATGTCATTTGAGTGTTTTGGACATATCATTTTGTTATCCATTCTGTCTCCATATGTAAAAATAAATAAAAATCTACTTGTCTTATGTTTCTGTATGTGCAACATAGGAAACATTGTTTTTCATTATTATTATTTTTTTTTGTATACATTGTAGTTCAGGCATCTGACCAAGTCATGAGTCTGGCTCAGCTTCCAAAGCACTTGTGTTGAATATACACAGTGTTGCTCATTTTGTTACCAGGGGCACCATTTTGCAAAGGTAGCCATTTTGATTCAGATGAATTGGAGCAATGGTGGAGAAGAATACTGAGAAAAGCATTACAGTAAAAACATGAGATTCTACAAATGATGACAACTGTTTCCCAGGGAGAAAGAGGCATCTTGTTTGGAAAGTCTGTGTGATTTATAATGACCTTCTTTTTTTAGCTTCAGGATGCAAAGTAATTGACTGTGAATGACTGCATTTAATAAATGAATTTGCCTTTGATGGCTCATTAGCTTAAGTTCCAAGTTACCTGGCATTATGGCACCATCATAATTTATCTTTCTCAACATTTTGAGCGAGTGTGAATTTTAACTGCACTTTTAAGGTGAAATTTGGACATTATTTTGATTTAAAGAAAAATATATTTATTGTATTTTTCTTAACGGTTTTTAGGAAATCTACTTTTTTTTTTTTTTTTAAAGAATTTCATGCTAAGATTCCACACGTTTCAAGCTAAGAAAAATAATTACTGCTGGAGGGCCAGACATAAATAGTGCGATAAGTGTTTGTGATAGTAACCATACTTGTTAACTGGTCTGTTGCAAGAAGGCAGTAGAGTATTTAATATGAATTTCTTGTCTTGAAAATCAGGTAATTCTTTGCATAGAGACCTGATACCTTGAATCTCCATTACACTCCTTCCTTGCCGCCACACAAATCCACATCCTGATTTATTTGTGCCATAATTGCAGATATAGACATTAGGACTCGGCTACTTCAAATTAATATGCAAATTATGTATTTTGTATGGGTAGGTATTCGTAAGAATCTTTTGTAAAATGAAACGGATGAATTCTAAGTTATGGATTTTTTGCATCCTTATTAAAAAAACAAGCTTGTTATGCTGTATTCTTGCAAATGTGTTATTTTATGTGATTTTCTACCATATTATGAATAATCTATAGACTTTTTTTATTTCAGCGGCGTTCTGCAATTTAGTGTTTTTGTGTTCTTCTTGGTGTTCCCATCTATTAATCATTAATTCTGTTGATTTAATGTTGGGGGTAGGGTAGGTGTAGCGTATGCTATCATTGCTCCACCTTACTGAAGGTGAATAGTCTTATATAATAGTTGTGGTAGGATAGTCTGGATGAGGAGGGACTGCCCCCACAATTGGTGCTTTGCAGGGATATTTGGGAGGTATGTACAGTCATGGCCAAAATTGTGAGATTGACACAAGTATTCAGTGTTTTTTAGACCTTTTCTCAGATGTTGCTATGGTATACTGAAATAAAGTTACAAGCATTTAATAAGTGTCAAAGGCTTTTTATTGACAATTACATCAAATGTATGCAAAGAGTCAATATTTGCAGTGTTGACCCTTCTTTTTGAAGACCTCTGTAATTCGCCCTGGCATGCTGTCAATCAACTTCTGGGCCACATACTGACTGATGACCGCCCATTCTTGCCTAATCAATGCTTAGGGTTTGTCAGAATTTGTGGGTTTTTGTTTGTCCACCCGCCTCTTGAGGATTGACCACAAGCTCTCAATGGCCATGGACCCAAAATTTCGATGTTTTGATCCCTGAGCCAAAAAGCTTCCAGTCTGTTGTTCTAACTCAAGCAGCATGACAGAGTGATCTCCAGCCTAGTCCTCGTCAACCCTCTCACCTGTGTTAACGAGAGAATCACTGAGCTGATGTCAGCTGGTCCTTTTGTGGCAGGGCTGAAATGCAGTGTAAATGTTGATTTTGGGATAAAGTTCATTGTCATGGCAAAGAGGGACTTTGAAATTAAGTACAATTCATCTGATCACTCTTCATGACATTCTGGAGTATATGCAAATTGCCATCATGAAAACTGAGGCAGCAGACTTTGTAAAAAATAATATTTGTGTCATTCTCAAAACTTTTGGTCATGACTGTACTGCTTAACTTTGCTTTGCTCTTGAAGGGGAAGCTATATGCACCTAATAATGGTGATCGTGACATTGCTTTTTTGGAGGGCGGCCTAATACTGTCTAAAATTATAGACACACCCACTGCATGCTGGCCACGCCTACTCTAGTGACATGACGGCTCATGTGTTTCTCCCTCTAGAACATGAGGCCAGTTTAATAGTGTTTTATTATTATTTATTATTATTAATAACAATAATAATATTATATATTTATAACCAACAATGGATACATTATTTGTTCATGCTACTGTTATGCTCACAGCAAAGCCTATATTTTCCTGTTTTTTTGTTTTTTTTTGTTCACCAGTTGGATGCTGATAATTATGAGACTGATCCAGAGCTGGACAAGATTCGGAAAGAGAATAATTACTCTTGGATGGATATAATCACCATACATAAAGACACGTTGCCCAATTATGAGCAGAAGGTAAATTGTTGTCCTTGGCATTTGTAAAAATGCAGATGCAGTCTCAAGATACCGGGTCTTCTGGCCCAATTCTACCCACTTCACTGTGACTGGCCACTCACAGGTGCCTTCCTAGGCCAGGGAAGCCTACCCAGTACCTTCTAAGGTTCTGATTAGTCACTCAGGCAAATGCAGTTAGAAAACTAGACCAGTACATTTATTGTAACAAAAACAACCACTAGAATATTATGTACAATAAATAAATGCAAGGCAGGTTTACCACAACATCTGTCCCTTACCCCACTAGCTTAAGGAGCTACAACTACAGTCACATGGATGTCCTGAGTTAAAGGCCTGTGGAGTTCTTCTCTTAGCTGCAACTGTAGTCCATTGGTAGAGAATGAAAACTCAACTTTAAGGACAATGACTAACAGCTTCCATGCAATATCGACAAGATACAATAACCACTAACATATTTACAATGAGCTACAATGTCCCCTTATCCATATGTAATTAGACACTGCAGTGGTATTCTATTGAGCTGGGGAACAAAAACAAGGGCTATAAAAAGTACATGCTATTTTCCACATTTTGTGAGATATGAGGGACACACTAGTTAGGGTGATATTAATACCTCGTTTCACCACATGCAACTACAATGACACATCCTATATGTCACTAAAAAATGTAAACGGAATTTCAGCTTTTGTCCAATCTAAGTAAGCTTAAGCCTACTTAATATTGTGAGCCTTTGTCTAGTATATTAATTGATCTTTACATGACATCTATTAAGTTTTACAAGCATAGAAATAATGATTGTTTGACAGATGTCAGTGTTGTCTAGCAAATGACTGTACAGCTATGCTCTCTTGGAGCAATCTACTTTTTTTGGCTCTGATCTGGATGCGGGTGATTGACTTGCTCTCATCTTAATGTATAGAGCTACTGTCCTAGTCAAGATAATTGGTTATTTATGCTTGGAATTATGCTTCAAAGTAAAGGGGGGTGTTCTAGTCTTTAGCGAATTTAATCAGATGGCAAAACCTCTGTGTATGTGAGTATTGTGTGTCTAATCTCACAAATTAATAAACATAGTGAGGCAGCTACCGGTAACTGGAGAAAAGGTGGTGTTGCCCTTATCAACTAATCTTTCATTTTGTAAACTTGTATTTGGATCGGTTTTACCACAGGACTACAGATCAATAATTGAGAAAAAAATTGTGCTATATGACTTTGCAATTCCAGACAGGTTAAAATGTGATGCGTCTTTTCTTAGTAGGCTGGTTTATAAGGGACTTTTTCAATTTTACTGTACTGTACTTTACGGTACTGATGCTAATTGCACTGCAACAGTGATAATGTGATATTATCTTTTATTATAAGGCTATTGGGCCTAATTCATTAAGGATCTTAACTTAAGAAACTTCTTATTTCAGTCTCCTGGACAAAACCATGTTACAATGCAAGGGGCACAAATTAGTTTTCTGTTTTGCACATAAGTTAAATACTGACTGTTTTTTCATGTAGCACACAAATATCAACTTTAAATTTCAGTGTACAAATAAGCTATCAAGTATCTGTGTGCTACATGAAAAAACAGTCGGTATTTAACTTATGTGCAAAACAGAATACTAATTTGTGCCCCTTGCATTGTAACATGGTTTTGTCCAGGATACTGAAATAAGAAGTTTCTTAAGTTAAGATCCTTAATGAATCGGGCCCATTATTCTCCAGTAAAATTACATTAAAAACCATCAATTAAAATACTTAATCATCCAATACCTTTAATAATCATCTAAACATGTACAGATTCACAAAGGTATATTGTCCATATATGTAGAATTCCAAGGGATGTAATCAATGTGAAAGAATAACAAATAACGCACTCACGTGAAGTGAATAATATGTAAGTCTTTCTTGAAATACTGGAACTCTCGTCTGGTTAATGACATTCTCTGTGGCTTACCACGACAACTTCATCATGAAGTCATCCAACGTGAAAGTGTGTACAAAAATATATCACATAGTGAAATACTGTGAGAATCCCGCCTGTCTATGGTTACCGTAGATTTGTAAATAGTGATTCCTCTCTTAAACACAGTTATTTACAGCTGAATTGATGCTTTGCAAGATTTACAGATAACCATTTTACATTATTTACAACACAGATTACACTTCTTAAGAGGCGTATAACTGTTTTTTTCCTTCTAGTTGAAGAGCTTTTATGAGGAACACTTGCACCTAGATGATGAGATCCGCTACATCCTAGAGGGAAGTGGTTATTTTGACGTGCGAGACCAGCAAGAACGATGGATCAGGATCTTTATGCAGAAAGGAGACATGATCACTCTACCGGCCGGCATCTACCATCGCTTTACACTGGATGAGAATGTGCGTAGTGCTGAGTCATCACCTGGGATTAATTAATTAATTAAACCTAGTAGTAGGAAGGGGTTAAAATGTTCCTAACCAATTTCTGATTGGTGTGAATTCTCAGCCTAATTACTATATGAATGGATTGATTTGTTAATAACCATTAAATTTAACTTCTTTGGGCAGACTGACATTTAAAAACTATTATTATTATTATCTTTGACTTATAAGGCGCCACAAAGGGTCCGCAGCGCCGTACATTACATATACAGGAAACAGAACCAAGACACAACATGATACACAAATATATACAAACACAGGTGACAGGGTAATGCAAATCAGATTATTTCTGGGACAGATAGTGAAAGGGATGGTAGAAATCAGCACAAAGAAGGCCGAAGATTAATAAAACAAGGAAAATAGGGCTAGCGAAAGCAGGCCAAGAGGTACAGAGGGTGAAGGAACAGTAGAAGGAGCACACAAGGAAAGGGGGCCCTGCTCATGAGAGCTAACAACCTAAAGGGAGGGAGCATCATGATATATATGATTATGTGGTCACTGCACCCCCACTGTTATTGAAAGCCTGTGCATCTAGCACTGAGGCCAGGAACCTTGTTGGTTGGTAGACCTGGGTAGATCCATTGGAGACCTAAATCAGGTCTTCACTGCCAAACAGTACTAGTTGGTCTATATAATCTAGATATAATAGTAGGTTCACTCTAATTTAATATTATATACATTTTTGCAATATTTGTGAAAATAGGGGAGACCTATAAGAGTATCTGGTATAAGAAAAAGTAATATACAAGTCTAACAAAAAACAAAAGAAACAAAATATTCATATACCATTATTATTATTAAGATTTATTTATATAGCACCACTAATTCCGCAGCGTTGTACAGAGAACTCGCTCACATGAGTCCCTGCCCCATTGGGGCTTACAGTCTAAATTCCCTAACACACAGACAGACTAGGGTCAATTTGTTAGCAGCCAATTAACCTACCAGTATGTTTTTGGAGTCCTTTTAGAACAGTCTCTGATTTTGAGTAGAGTAAACATTCTTTGCATCCATGTGCCAAGAGAAACATACAGTTACATTTTGGGATCATTTTCAGGGGTTGCACAGTGTAAAAGTAATTATTGTAAAATTAACAAAAAAAAGTGCTTATGTGTTGTTGCCTTTCTTGTACCCAATAAGTTATCATATAACCTACTTCAATATTCTACCTAAAGAAAGTTGTATGTACAGGAATAAACACCAGCATAAATGATAAAATTGGTTTAGGAAGGCTTAGAAACTAAGTACTAATGTACTTGGGAATTCTTAGGTCAGGTCATTGAGGTGCAAACCAAACTTCAGTCATTAGGCAGTGATGAGCTTCACAATATTCACTGCAGTTTCCATAACGATCCAGATATTAATGCAAAAAGGAAACAAAAGTCAAGTGTTTCAAAATCCATTATAAAGGTTATTTCCTGTATCGTTGGCAACAAAAAAAATAAAAGGTGGTCCAGGCCATTGCTTGTCATATTGTGTATCAAACTTGTAAGTCATTGAGTTGTTGGGTGTCATTCGGTGTAAACACAAGAGGGGTGGGGGTGAGTACAATTTTAAAGTGGTGCCTAAAAAGTAAAAAAGTACTTTTTTTGGTACTTTGGGATTCACAAAATAATTGTTAGTTAGTTCACAGGAGGTACTATTTAAAGGCAATTATTTTCCAGCTTTTAGTATAGTATATCTCCTGTAACCTAATTAACAAATAATGTATCTACTTTTTAAGCACCATTTTAAAATGTATTTGTTTTATACCTCTATGACCAGAGCAGTTTTTACATGCTTATGATGGGTGACGTAACTCTTCTCAGACCTTATCTGCCAACTAGCCATTTATAAAGGTTAACAAATGTGACTCAATTCTCCTATTGGATGGTTATAATAGTCCTTTAAAAATGACGGCAGCTCACTGTTGGGCTTGTTGTCACCTGCAGCCCCCAGCTATTATTAATAGACAGGGGGTCTATGGAAGGAGCCAGGAAGTGTTTTGTTTGTTTGCTGATAGCTGTGTATCGCTGAAGAAGTATTAGGCACTTGTGCATTTGTAAGGGTAGGTACAGAGGAGACCAGAATCGGATCTTCCCTGCCAAGAAATCCTGGTAGAATATACACAAATGGTCATGTGCTAGTTGTATAAATGTAATGAGTAGAATATTGAAAACACCCAATTTATTTATTATTCCAATTTTATATATATTTGTTCCAATATGTTGCTTAAAAATTCTGAACCTCGCACCTCTCAAAAAAAAACAAAACCCATGATTTACGTATTCCTTTTACACTCCCTAAGTTATTAGTGCCAAACCAATGCATTCAATAAGACACAATCCCTGCCAGGTCGCAGACGTGTGAAAAGCATTCTGTCATTAATGGGTTTGTTTACTTTCTTTATCCAGATAGGCCTTTCTTATGGTAGTATATTGTAGTAGATATATTTGTTTTATATTATGTGCATTATATAGGTATGCAAATAACCTTTTTTAAATAGTTTTTTCCATAGTTATTTCACTAAATTAGTACAACTCAAGAAGTGTGTCCCAAAGTAAACCGGTGGTTTCTTCAAGGTAGTGAAGTGAAATAGTTATACGTTTTTCACAATGACCCTTCTTTCACCAGACCTCCCTTGTAATGAGGGATACCCATGAATTAACAATGCAGAAGGTTCTATTTGAAAGCCGGCAGCATTCAGTAATAGCAGTGTACACTAACACCAGCTAATCATAATTATCAATGTCTGTAGATGCAGTGTGATGCCTGTAAGTCACTTATATTATATGTCCATTTGTTTAACCCCTTATAAAGTTTATATTTTTACACCTTCTATGGAAATATTTCCCTGACAAATGCTAGTATATGTCATACAAGTCCATTAATGAATTGGATAGGGCAGTGGTTCCCAATCTGTGTGCCGCCACGATCTCACAGGGGTGCCGCTGCCAGGGCAGTGGTAAGCAAGGCGCTGGACTACTTGGTAAATACTTTGGCGTAGGGGTGCCTTGAACTGAGCGTTTAGGATCCACTGGGATAGGGTGAAACATAACTGATAATGCCTCACATCATTCTATCTTTACTAGAGCTGTGGCTATCTGGGCAGGAGATGTGTGGTTTTGATTGTACTCCAAAAATTAGATTTTCACTCCTTATGTTGTTGTATCTCTTTTTCCTCTCCAGAACTACATCAAAGCAATGAGACTGTTTGTCGGAGACCCCATTTGGACACCGTTTAACCGCCCTGCAGACAACTATGAGGCTCGGGCAAAATATCTTACGTTTTTGACACAGAATGCTTAAGTCTAATATTTTCTTTTTTTAAATAGTCAGCATTCTAATTCAACAGTCCAATGAAATCTTTGCACAACACTAGTGTTACCTAGAATCTATAACCCCAAATTCTATAAGTCCTTTAGAATTACTATTAAATTATATAAAGTATGCTAGTTTGATGATAGTGATGCCATTATAGAAGTATGTGCGTTAAACTGGACCCATCAGATACACACAGTGGTGGCTACCGTATTGTTCACTGAACCATCAGTCTATCAATGCATTGGGAACTGGTGCCATGTATCAGTGGTAAATTGATAGGCAGTATATTGGTTGACCCCATAAATGGCTGCCTCCATTGTGTAGGTGAAGGGTGTATATTAAAATGAGAACTAGCATAATATATATCTTACCTATTTACTGTTTGAATGGGAGCATCCATTAGATGTGAACACATTAGACAGCATAATATCTTGCTGTACTATTGAAGGAATTGCTATGAAGTACATTCCATAACTTTTGTAGTAGATAAGTTTCCAGTCTGATTTGTTGGGCACATTCAGTTTATTTACACAATGGGGATAGTGCAGTTATAGAGCATTTAAAGTGGACCTGTCAGCTAACAGGTAATTGTTTCACACGCTCCTGGCTGCTAATGATACATGGAACTCCAGAGCGATGGCATTTTCATGTAATCGGGCCTTAAAAAAATAGACTATTTCAGACACTACAAAGCTAGATCTATCCTAAAATTCCACATACGTCACACTGATGTCCTCGCAAATTTCAAAAAAGTTATTGTTGCTTAACCAAGCACATAGCAAAAATGCTTTAAGTGGTATGTATGGTTAAGCAAAGGGGCAAAGTACCCTGTCATTGAGGGGTTAAAGAAAGATAACTGCTCCACAGAAACCAGGCTTCAGGGGTAGATTTCTCAAACCGTCTAAAATGGAAGTGGACATGTTGCCCATAGCAACCAATCAGGTTCTATCATTTTCTAGAATGTAAAAGATAAATGATACTTAGAATCTGGTCACTATTGCTATTTTCAAAGGTTTAGAATCCTTGATAAATCTACCCCGGTGTGTTATTTGTAAGTTGGACATGAATGTAAAGATTTAGCCTATAAATGTAATTTCCTCTACATTCATAATTCATGACACACTAAATTTAGAATGACAGATATGTCTACACGGATGCTTTTTTTTTTTCGGGTGGGCAGGGAGCAAATTGGACAATGAAAATTGTTTGCATTATTTCTCATGCTCCAACGCTCCCTCCTCATCTGAAAAGTGTCTCTTTGGATGAAGCCTTGGACTGCTGCTTGTAAGATACAGGGTATTCTAAAATTACTTATTTTTCTATATATAACAGCTGTAAATCCCTTTATTTCTATGTTGCCTTCTTTTATAGGGATGTAATTTTACAATGTTTTTCTGTTTTTTATCTATATTAGGTCTATATTTTTCATGATAGAGGTGTAACACCCAACAGCACAATTTGGAAAGGGGCAGCCATGTTGGTCCATCCACCATGGAGGCCTCCGGTTCCGGTTCTGATTTTATCAGTAACCAGCTCAGAAGAACAGAGCGGACTGTCCTGCCTCACTTGGGCCCCATAGCAGCCCCATAGGTTGTCCTACAGTGGTTCTGCCACTACCTATAGCCTAAGACCTACTTCTGTTACCATCTACTTATAGATCGTTGTAGAATTACTAGGCTGCTGAGAACTGATTATCCTAAATTGAGGCCAATGTGACTCTTTGTATCTGATCTGATGTAATGATGGTACAGTAAATCCTCCGTCTTGCAAACTAGCGCTGAAAACTGTCCATTTATTGGCTCCGCACAGGTATGACACTATGCAACCAATCAAACTGCTGAGTCCTTTTTACATACAGAGAAAATTGCAATAAAGTTTTTTTTATTCTTTTGAAACCTTGTAACTATTTTTTCAATTCTGAGTTGAATTGTACAATCCTCAAGTCACAGCTGAATGGACGTGTCCTATATTTAAAACAAAAATATTATACTGTTACTCTATTTCTAGACCCAAGAGTAAAGCTGTAAGAGAAATCAGAACTTGCCACACACACACTCTGGATTTGGCTATTAGTAAGCTTACCATGTCTGTATAACATGAGTCAGTGATGGATATCTAAAAATGTAGTAGTCACCTAGCAAATTTTATCAGGAAGGAGAATAAAATATTTATGCTCCTCATTAGCACAAACTCTTCTAAAGCTGTTTGAATACAGTGCTTAGTGTGAGTAGAGCTGGTTGGTTGAGCTATAGGAAATCTTCCGTTAGTTTTATCGACACACTATGCTAACTGGTGTCAAACTTACCTACTTGCTGAAATAGTCTGCAACATGTTGATATATCATTTAACTTGTAATACAGACTGTTTGGATGGGTATAGCAGTATCTATACAGAACTCCAATTGTGACAATGGTGGATAGGACTGCAGTCATAGGTGGCAGAGAGGGACCACGTTATAACTCCAGAGCACTAAACTGTAGAAATCAGGATTATTGTATTAACGAAAAACAAACCACTTGGAAAGCATCGTTACCAGACCTGAATGGTACAGTAGGTCCTAAAACAGACAAGACTCAAGCGTCCGCACCCCTGATGCTACATCCCCAATGTATCTGATCCACAAAGGGTCTGGCTAACCCATATGCAATACTCTATGCCTGATAAATGGTGGATTTCTGCAACACTTCCAGCCGCGAGCTGAAATCCAGCGTGAAAAGTACCGTAATAATGGTATGTACACGCACTATTACCGTAATGACAGTAATAGTGAGCAGGGCGCGTTACTTTTGGCTGTAACGCCAACAATTGAATATGCCCCTTAGAGGTGCATTTTTTTTTTATTGCACATGAACATTAAGAAAAAGCGCATTTTGCAGTCTTACGGACAACTCTACAATAGTCCCCTTTTGACTGACATTTTAAATGAATGTTCTCTAGGTTCCGTTAGTGCATCTTTTTTTCAAGATGGACCCAAGGTATCTCTGTACTGGCTACTAGTTAGTGATTGGTGACTTGCCGTAACCTCTGCTGTGACCATACTTTCCTAGCGCCTGATTATAATTGGCCTGCAGGAGTCTGGACCAATGAGTGCATACTCCTAGAGTGAAGATGTTGGGTGTATATGAACTTATGAAGGGGGTGTATCTGGCAATGGGGTTTTCGGTCCTTTTATATGGGTAGTATTTGTAGAGTTACTGTGCAGTATATGACTGGCAGTTAATGGGTATTTATAATGTGTGTGTGTGTGTGTACACTACCCTGTTTTTTTCCCCGCCACAAAAATGTTTTGCTCCTACAACTCACAAATTAGATACATATTCGTTCAGAGTTGCTGGTAATTTGTCAACACACTATAATCACTTAGTTGTGATTCATGTTTATTAGATTGGAGAATTATCTATTTATGGTTATTTTTAACTTGGAAAAAATTCACCCATTGATAAATCTCCCCCTTAGCATCAATAATCCAAAATAAGCAGGTGCCCACACCAGAATAAATGAGGTGGAGTAGGAATAATGTTAGAAAATATTAACATTTGCTAAAACAAACTTCCAGGAGATGTAGTTGAAAAATCAATAATGAAAAGGAAAATTAAACACTGGGGAATAAACAGGAAGGTCGGTCCTGGGAAATGACCTGTTAATTATTAAATAAAATAAACACTGCCTACGGGAGGGGAAATTGGTCTTTACATTATATCACTATAATTGGTGCGGAAAAATGTTATATTAAGACTGCTGCTATTTTCTGGCATCTCTAGTGGCAGACAAGCCAATATACTGGGAGAGGTATAGATACATGTACAACAATATTCTGCTGTTTTTACTGGCCGACCCGAAAGGAAACCGTGCCTGGTCACAGCAAGGGAACATGCACGCACTTGGGAGCGATAGGTATGTTGTTTATTTGGTGAGGGAATAATACATGAATAAAATAAGTACACTGGCACCCAGGGGCAGAATGTGAAATGGTCTTCGAAATAGGAGAACATTGTACATTCTAGTAGTGTAAGTGTCTTATTTATTTACATAAGCAGGTGAAAAAGAATTACGAGGGGCTCCAAAGTATAGCCAACAAATCTATTAATGCAATGTAAGATACTTCATGTTAAATTCATAGGGGCATATCTGCAATGCTGTGAGATTTAGACGCTGTCTTCTCAGATAAAAAAAATAAACCAGTTTGAGAGTTTATTCATCCTATTTTAAGTACAACATCTTCACTATAAGCAATTTGGGGTAGAGTTATAGAACACAACTTTTTTTTTTTTTTTTACTTTGCAATTATTTCGCAGGTCTTTGGATTCTGCTCGTAAAAGGGGACGGGTTATAAATGCGACTTTCTTTTATTGATTTATTGATAAGGCGCTGCAGATTTCACACTGATGGACAATCCTTTTACAGATAGGACAAACTTGAGTACAATAAATATGACAGATAATAACAGTGACAAGACAATTAAGCATAATTACGCCTGCATAATGGTCATCAGCTAGCAATAACAGAATGAGGTGCAAAGGATTCAGCTTCAGACAAGAAGGAGGGGACCCTGTCATGAGAACTTACATTGTAAAGGGAGGGGGGAGAAGATTATAGGTGCAAATGGAGCAAGAGCTAACGTGGTGAACAGCAGAGGGATTGGATGTGAGTGTTTAAACGGTAGGATAGGCAAGCTTGAAGAGGTGAGTTTTGATAGATTGAAGTTTGAATGAGAGCCTGGCAGGATGATGCATGGAGTTCTATTCATGGGAAGTAGCACAGGAGAAGTGCATGAGGGGAGAAGATAGTTGAAGGTGGAGCAAAACGGGGGCAAATGCCGGATTTGTAGAGAGGGATTTCCAAACCACACCACACGTGGACATAACCAGTATGCATGGGGGCGTGGCAAGGAACACAAATTTATTTTATTCAGACATCCTCCTTCCCTTGCAGTTGTATCAGTCCCCAATCTGTCATCATTTATTTATATAGCGCCACTAATTCTACAGCGCTGTACAGAGAACTCACACACACACACGCACGGGTCAATTTGTTAGCAGCTAATTAACCTACCAGTTTGTTTTTGGAGTGTGGGAGGAAACCAGAGCATCCAGAGGAAACCCATACAAACTCCTCACAGATAACGCCATAGTTGGGGCGCCATCTGGTAGCCAAATTCCAGAAATTTGGAAGGTTGTAAAACTTAAAAATTGGTAAGATACTGCATCAAACTTGTTGCTTAAGTGATTTCACTCAAGGGACTGTTCCTTAATGTGTTACTACATTGTCACTGTGTTATAGTAACACAGAATGTTTTAGTTTTTGTTCTCATGTTGGTTTCACATGCATGATGTGTCATGTCTGCTACCTAAGCAGAATAGATTTTAGACTAGCAGTTATCATTAGTCAGCTTAGTTACTAGCAACTATAGAAATTCAAAGTTGAAATGCTGCTATCTACAGCTGACTTGTGGGAAGTTACAATCACAGACCAGAGATTATTAATCTAGACTGGAACAAGAAAAACAGATAGGCATGTGCAACCAAAAGATTATTAGATGAAGATGATCTGCTAATTCATATAAGACATAAGAACAGCGTCAGACTGGCCCACCGGGATACCGGAAAAATCACCAGTAGGCCCTGCTGCCACACCCCCTTCTAGAAGTGGGCAGAGCCCATCCAGCTCACCTGGGGGTCGATGTCCTCTTTGGCGTCCCCGCTGTCCTCCTCTGCGTTCCTGCTGCTGCAGATGACTGGCTGTCAGTGACAGCCAGTCATCTTTCACATAAGATCGCAGTTGCGATCATGTGACCTGCCCCCTCCTCCTGTCAGCTGACTGTCTGCTCCCTGAAGGACTAAGGACCAGAGAGGCTGCAGCAATGGGTAAGTAGAATTTTTTTTTACAGGACTTGCAGCATGAGACAGAATTCTCATATATATATATATATATGTTGGGATCACACAGAAACCCACAATAGGACCGGGAACACCAGTGGAGAAGAAACCAGCAAATGAATGCTGTAATCAAACACCCAATGTAGAGATACAAGTTACAACTTATTCTCAAATAAAGGTGGCTATATTCACAGTATTTCCATATAATATATGTGAAAACACCCAGGACAAATTTATGTAGATATATGCGTACCAGATAGCGAAACTTTACAGTTTGTTGATGTAGATATCCTGCAGCTCATCAGAAACAGGTTACATGACTGGATACACAACTGTCAGCCTCAGAAATAGGGCACACAAGGGACCATAGATGTGATATCAAAATAGTACACTTTAATAATAAAAATGTAGTAACTTACAATTCAAGTAACAAACACAGGGATCAACTCCCAATGCAGTGTAATGGCAGTAACAGCTTCTCAACGCGTTTCGTCTGTCTCCACAGACTTCATCAGGAGAAAAAAGGACAGTACTAGCCCTCTTACCAGCAATTCTATATATAGTGCACCGCGCCATTTTGCGCATGCGCACAGAGACTCAGAGTATAGACCTATTGCGCATGCGTCAATCGGCGCTTTATAACTTCTAGACATGCAGGCAGAATCTAATGCCCTCTAGTAGGCTGATTGAATGTAACAATACCTGTATTCGCAGCATGAAAGACCAGTAGGTTCCCCGCAAATTAATAAGAATAATGTACACAAATGCACTTACCTATTGCGCATGTGCCAATCGGCACAATAGAGCTTAAAGACATATACATAAAGTCTAGTGCCCTCTAGTGGGCACAATATTACCTCTATCAGTGTATTCCCCACATATACGCAACAATACATATAAAACAATACATATAAAACAATTGCACATGCACAAACATGGCTTTAGCTAACATCTTATTGTGCATGTCTAGAACGCTAGATATTGGACCTTATTGATCCTTTATAACGCCCATCTATATTGCGGCACATGTACATAACGCTTGAATAACATTAAAAAATATATATAAAATACAATAGTCACTAATCTAATGAACCTAACGTTGGCCCCTCACCGGCCATTCATCATATAAAGTAACAAGGCTAACAATGCCGAGATTAAAACTAAAGTGCATTCAAAATACTAGTTTGATTGTATTGCAGACTCAATTAAAAAAACTCTATTATAAAATAGATCACTCAATTATGAGAGAGAACACTCACTTATAAAAAAGGAGTAACCTCAAACCCCTCATTAAGTCCATGTGGTGACAATGTATTCAGCGTATAAATCCAATACATTTCCCGCTGTGCGAGCTTCTTGGCCAAATCACCTCCCCTTGGACCCAGGGTCACATGCACTATAGCTAAAAATTTAAGACAATTCGGGTCTGATTGGTGTACATCCATAAAGTGTTTAGGTACAGAATGATTAGTTAATTTGTTTTTAATGTTCCTCACATGCTCCTGTATACGCAGCTTGAGCATTCTTTTTGTTTTGCCCACATAACTCAATCCGCAGGAGCATTCTAACAAATAGATCACAGATGACGTTATACAGTTCATGAGACTATTAATAGTATAACTCTTATTCACCTTAAGGTTTGAGAATGTTTTGTTATTCTTGTTCATATATCTGCATATATTGCAATGATTGCATTTTATGCTTCCTTTCGAGTTTAAAAAGGTAGAAGGAGTACTGATACTTTCCTTGAGCATACTAGGAGCCAGAGCCGTAACGAGGGTGGTGCGGGCGGTGCCGTCGCCCAGGGCGCAAGGCCAAGGGGGCGCAGCAGCCGCCCGCTAGCTGCCTCTGTATCTTCATCCCTTCAGGTCCGCAGTGACAGGAAGTTCGGCATTTGGAACGCAAACTTGCGTTCCAAATGCTTAACTTCCTGTTAGTGGAACCACTGTGGAACTGAAGGGATGAAGAAAATCTCTCTCTCTCCCCCTTAACTAGGCATGTGCGCCTGCTTAAACTAGCGCACCTGCTGGCTCTGGAAGGACTTCAGTCATCTTGGAGTATGTGGCAGTTAGACACCATCCTAACTTTACTTCTTCACAGTGCAGCACTGCAAACTTGTACTTACTCGGGAGTGCAGGCTGCAGCGCTAGCAGGGGATTAGCATGCTACTCCGTTATCACTCTGCTGTGCAAGGATAGTCCCTACTTCAGTTTGTTTTTTGTTGCCACTCAGAGGTTGCACGCAAATAAAGGAAGGCTGGCTCCTATTAAAACATCGCTGCAATGTGAACTGCACAGTATTCAGGGTCTCTAGCTCTATCCTATGACTCGTTCTTTTTCTACTTTTTTTTTTTTTTTACAAAGCTTTATTAGAATTTAACAGAACACAACACAGTCAGAGCTGTCAGCAGCCATTGGATTTCAAGGGACATGATCAGAATTAAAAGTGTAGGAATAAGCAGGAAAAAAAATGTAAATATACCAGTGTCTTTCTCTCTCCCCCCCCCCCCCCTCTCTCTCTCTCTCTCCCCCCCTCTCTCTCTCTCTCTCCCTCCCTCCCCCCCCCTTAGGAACACAAAAATTATCTTCCCTCACAACATGTACCCTTTAAATCTCATCTTACAAGATCCTGTACATTTTACACATATTTCTGAATCCTTCTCATCTCCTTTCAATAAATCTGCTTATATTTACTTTCTAGTGCTTTTGACATTACTTTTACAGAGTGCAAAACCAATTACGGTATTTGCATAGTTGTTGAAATCATAACTAAGAGTTGCTTGTGTGATATATCACTTATTACAGGTCTAAATGATTGAGCTTCATGGAAAACTCTCTTTTCTTTACAACCAGTTAGTTACAAGGCTCGTTATACTTAGTTATAAGCCCTCTTTGCCCTGTGCATCTGTTCTCGGTTATAATTACACTGTGTTTCTGTTATTTTGTACTGCCCTGTACTCCGTTCCTGTTTACCTTTGCTCTATATACGACCCCTTCTGTAATGTCTTACACACACAGAATACCCCCTCTGTAATTCCAAATGCAGTAACTTCCTGTTAGTGGAACACACATGCGATCTCTCCCCCCCATTATATTGGTTCCTTTAAGGCTCCGTGGAAAAGAAAAAAATCTCTCTCTGCGGCGTCGACACCGCCTCCGCCCGCACTGAATGTCAGGCGTGACGTCCGTAAGGAGCAGCGCAGACAGGAGTCGGCGACAAGAAGGAATGAAAAGAGAAGAAAGAAGCCGATAGAGAAGGTAAGTGAAGGAACGGAGCAAGGGGCAGTAAAGGAAGGCAGCATGGCAGAGTGTGATGAAGAGAGCCATTACTATGGCATAATATTAAATAACAGATTTTTGTCAGATAAGGTATTCTTACTTTAACATTTTAAAACTCTTTCTTATAACAATATAGTTTTGTGTATCTTTTACTGTTATTTGAGTATTAAGTGCATGAAATATTACAATACCTTTTGGTATGTATTTCTGCATACTTTAAATGGTCATTAGGGCAGAGAACCGGTTGTTAATTTATTTGAATCCTACCTCTATATAAATTATATACCATGTATTTGCAAATATATGTAACAGAATTCTCTCAGTAAAATGCTAGCCACACCCCCACATTAGGTTGGCCACACCCACTTGGCAAATGTCACTCCCACTTAGATGGGGGGCGCCGGTGCCCTGTCTCGCCCAGGGCACTAAAATTTCTAGTTACGGCACTGCTAGGAGCTATCATATCTTTAAGATTGCGACTCTTTTTAAAGATTATATCTGGTCTATTAGGTAAAATATCACTTAAAACAGGATCTCTCTTAAGAATGTTCCAATGCTTTGAAATCACTGATTTAATTTTACTCTAACCATTGTTATAGCTCGTAATAAAAGAAACTCCTTCTCTATTTTTTCCTTGTTCTTTCTTAGTATAGTTAAACAGTGATGATCTATCCACATTTTCAACCTTATTACGAGCTCCTGCAAGTAAACTTTTTGGATACCCTCTTTCCATAAATCTATCTTGATATACCGCCAGTTGTTCACTACATACTGTGGGATCACTACAGTTTCTCTTGATACGACTATATTGTGAAAACTGTATATTTGTCTTCCATTTATGTAAATGGCAACTCTTAAAATGCAAATAACTATTTGCATCCACTTCTTTAAAAAAGTTTTTAGTAGTAACTCTACCATTTTGTTGCATTAGAACAAGGTCCAAAAATTCCACTTGTAAAGGATCAGACTTAGCTGTAAATCTTAAATTAAGATCATTATTGTCAAGATAGCTTAAAAATTCTTCCAACAATGCAGTACTACCCTCCCAAACCATAACTATATCATCTATATACCTTTTGTAGAATTTTATATTATCTTTAAATTTTTCAGATTGGTATATACACCTCTCCTCCCATTGACCCAAAAATAAATTAGCAAAGCTAGGGGCAAAAACAGTCCCTATAGCAGTGCCACATGTCTGCAAATAAAATTGATCTAAAAATGTAAAATAAATATGAGTCAAGATAAAATCTATTAAAATACAAATAAAGTCCTTATGGGCATCTGTAAGATCATTATCCCTATTCAAAAAGTATCTAGAGGCCTCAATTCCTTTCTGATGACCTATTGATGTTAGAGATGGGCGGGTCCGGTTCTCCGAGAACCGAACCCACCCGAACTTTGGGTATCCGAGTACCGAGCTGAGCAGCTCGGTACTTTCCCGCCCATTCCGAATCCAAATCGAGGCCGAACGTCATTGTGACGTCGTCGGATCTCGGGGCTCGGTTCTCGCGATACTTCAACTTTATAAATACACGCCTCCACAGCAATCCATCGCCATTTGACAGAGGGAGAGAGAAGGGTGTAGTCATAGGCTAATTAGAGCAGGGACAGAGAATACAATATTGTTCTTGCAATTGCTCTAACCAAAATCGCTAGTGCAGAGAGGAGGATAGAGGTTTATTATTTTTTCTTCATATTTGGCACTCCCCAGCGCTTTTGGGGTGTCCTCCCTAATTGTGCATTAATATTTCTGGCTGTCAAAAGTCATATCTGTCAGCAGTATCTACTAAATAATTTTTAGCACTCCTCAGTGCTTTTGGGGTGTCCTCCCTAATTGTGCATTAATATTTCTGGCTGTCAAAAGTCATATCTGTCAGCAGTATCTACTAAATAATTTTTAGCACTCCCCAGTGGTTTGCGCTCAGAATGGATTCAAAGCAGTCCACATATGATCTGAATGAGCAACCAGGTTCTGTCACCAGTCCTGATGTTAGTGTTCCCAGTACGTCATCTGGCCAAGGCGATGTCAAACAACAGAGTGTTTTCAAATTAGTGCAAAAAACAAAAACCCAAAAAAAATTTACTGTATTGAAGCGAAAAAGAAGTGTGACTGAGCAAAAGTTAAGTGACGATAAAAAAAAAATTGCAAGCATGCCATTCTACACACGCAGTGGCAAAGAGAGAATGAGGCCTTCACCTTTGGCTATTAGTGGCAGATCCCAAAAAGTTACCCAGCCTACAATTGGTGCACAACTACTGTTACGCGTCAAAGCCGAGCTGCAAGATAACAGTGAGGCATTACAGGAGAATATTTGCTCTGATTCACAAATGACAACAATCCCTGTGGAGAGTCCATCCAACAGTGGGATGTCTAATCGTGAGCATTCTGCTGATGTGTGCCTTAATAGCCCGAGTGTAGCCGGTGATACCCAAATTGAGGATGCCACTTTGGAATTAGAAGAGGATGAGGGGGAGATTTGTGTAGGCGACGAGGGCGCTAATGATGATGTTGATGATTATGATGCAGACAGATACCAAATTGCCTTTCTCAATTTCTATTTATATTCTAGATTATATAACGGCTGAATAGTTTTCTATTTTACTCCTAGTGGAGAGAGGATCTGATGCAGACAGATACCAAACTGCCTTTGTCCATTTCAATTTATATTGTACAGTATATAACAGCTGAATTTATTAGTATTTTATATAAGTGGAGGGGGGCCTAGAGAAACAGAAACCAAACTGGCTTTCTCCATGTCAATTAATATTGTACAGTCTATAACGGCTGGATTTTTTGGTATTTTATACAAGTGGAGGGGGGCCTAGAGAGACAGAAACCAAACTGGCTTTCTCCATGTCAATTAATATTGTACAGTCTATAATGGCTGAATTTTTTGTTTTTTTAAAAAAGTGGAGGGGGGCCTATAGAGACAGAAAGCAAACTGTCTTTTTCCATTTCTTTACATATTTAACTATAAGTGTAGGGTGTAATATACATCCAAAGATGATGGCTGCATTGCCAATATGCATAGATGGAGAGGAAGACAATCTGTTTTGTGTGTTGAATAAATGAAGGCCTACCAACGAAGAATTAAACAGTTTTTTTGGATGATTTATTACCTCAACAATTAGATTACTTATCTCTAAAACAGTTGGAGCACTAAATTGGGTTATTTTAGGCACAAAAACATGTATTTTCCAACAAAATAGCAAAACAAAACCAAAACACGCAATGGCGGTTTTGCAAAACCAAAACCAAAACCAAAACACGACGGTAATCCAGATCCAAAACCGAATCCAAAACCAAAACACGGGGGTCAGTGACCATCTCTAATTAATGTATACAGAGCCTGAACATCAATTGTTACCCATATGTAGTCAGGATGCCATAGAAAATCATTAAATAATTGAAGGACACTAGTGGTATCCTTCAAATAAGACCGTAGTTGTATAACGTACTTCTGTAGAAACAAGTCTACATATTGTGAAGCCCGAGAAGTAATAGAATCTATTCCGGCCACTATCGTCCGACCTGGTGGATTCACCAGGCTCTTATGAATCTTGGGCAAGAAGTAAAATATGGGCACTACTGGATAGTTCATTATTAAGAACTGATATTCATCTCTAACAATAAGCCCATTGTGTAATGCTACAGTCAAGATATCCCTTAGTTCTGAAACAAAGCCATCAGTAGGATCTTTAATTAATTTCTGATAGGAGGATGTGTCATTTAAAAGACGTAGGGCTTCCCCTACATACGCCTCTCTATTCATGATCACCAGTCCCCCTCCCTTATCAGCTTGTTTTATAACCAAATCCTAAATAGTTTGCAGTTCCTTAAGAGCTTTTACTTCTTGTGGTTTCAAATTGTTAGAACCATAACTACTTTTGGGACCATTCTCATTGGAATCTGAATTACACAGATCCTCAATTACTAGAGTCTGAAACATTTCAATAAAGCAGCTTTTGGACTCCAATGGGTAATATTTTGAAGGTAATTTAAACCCTGATTTTGAAATCCCTTCATAGTTAGTCAGAACTGCCTCATCTTTTCTTAAGAAGTGCCTTTTTAATGTCAGTTTCCTGACAAATTTATTGATATCAATATATAATTCAAATTTACTAGGCCTCTTAGTTGGGGCAAAGGACAAACCTTTTCCCAAAACTGAAATTTCTGAGTTAGTCAGTACATGTGAAGAAAGATTAAAAATACCTTGCGTCTTCAAATTCACCCCTCTGTCTAGGCTAACCTTCTTCTCTGAGGTTTTGCGACTCCCTCGCTTACCTCTTCGTCTATCCATCTGCGTTTTAATGGGGAAGCTCGCTTGGTATTTTCCTGTAACAGGAAATTTGGCTTTTCCCGTGCAGCTGGATCCGGGGATAAAAAAATCCTCTATATCGCTTTCAGCCCTATCCAGAGCGGAGAAACGGTTCCTATATATACATGCACAATAAGATGTTAGCTAAAGCCATGTTTGTGCATGTGCAATTGTTTTATATGTATTGTTTTATATGTATTGTTGCGTATATGTGGGGAATACACTGATAGAGGTAATATTGTGCCCACTAGAGGGCACTAGACTTTATGTATATGTCTTTAAGCTCTATTGTGCCGATTGGCACATGCGCAATAGGTAAGTGCATTTGTGTACATTATTCTTATTAATTTGCGGGGAACCTACTGGTCTTTCATGCTGCTAATACAGGTATTGTTACATTCAATCAGCCTACTAGAGGGCATTAGATTCTGCCTGCATGTCTATAAGTTATAAAGCGCCGATTGACGCATGCGCAATAGGTCTATACTCTGAGTCTCTGTGCGCATGCGCAAAATGGCGCGGCGCACTATATATAGAATTGCTGGTAAGAGGGCTAGTACTGTCCTTTTTTCTCCTGATGAAGTCTGTGGAGACAGACGAAACGCGTTGAGAAGCTGTTACTGCCATTTCACTGCATTGGGAGTTGATCCCTGTGTTTGTTACTTGAATTGTAAGTTACATTTTTATTATTAAAGTGTACTATTTTGATATCACATCTATGGTCCCTTGTGTGCCCTATTTCTGAGGCTGACAGTTGTGTATCCAGTCATGTAACCTGTTTCTGATGAGCTGCAGGATATCTACATCAACAAACTGTAAAGTTTCGCTATCTGGTACGCATATATCTACATAAATGTGTCCTGGGTGTTTTCACATATATTATATGGAAATACTGTGAATATAGCCACCTTTATTTGAGAATAAGTTGTAACTTGTATCTCTACATTGGGTGTTTGATTACAGCATTCATTTGCTGGTTTCTTTTCCACTGGTGTTCCCGGTCCTATTGTGGGTTTCTGTGTGATCCCAACATTTTACCAACATACTACACTATTGTGCGCCTCTTCCTCCATTTTTCTTCTATAGGTTGTTTCCATGCCACACCGCTTGGTTAAGGAAGATTGGCGGCCACCCGCACATGGGGAGTGTTTATTGAGAAGAACATAGACTTTTTGTTTGCTGGACTATTGGTGATTCGTTACAAAGCGCCATTTGTTGTATCTTGTTTTTTTGCAATATATATATATATATATATATATACACACACACACACACATATATCTTTCATCTGTGCTCTAGTTACTGGGAGAGCAGAGGCTGACTGCAGAGAGTATGTATGTATGTGTATATGTATATATGTATATGTGTATATATATATATATATATATATATATATATATATATATATATATATATATATTAGTGTGTGTGTGTGAATTGAGAGCTCTATTCCATTGCATATGTAAATTGGAGGGCACTATTGCGGGTATAATGTGAATTGGGGACACTATTGCGTGGTATATGTGAATTTTGGGTACTACTGTGGCATAACATTGGGGGCACTACTGTGTGGAGTAACATTGTTTGGGGCACTACTGTGTGACATAATATTGTTTTGGGGGCACTACTATGTGGCATAGGGGGGCTGCCTATCTATACTAAGCTATACTAAACTATAGTGAGGGGGGGGCTGTCTATGCTAAACTATAATTATTGGGGACTGCCTATGTTAAACTATAGGGAGGGGGGCTATACAGAGAACACTATAGGGAGGGGGTGATGGGACCTTTAATTTAATGCTGGGGCTGTTTGGAGGGAGGGTAATAGGTTTATTTATTAAATGGGAATACTATTAATTTGATGTTGGGGTCGGTTGGAGGGAAATAGATCTATTTATCAAATGCGAGCACTATTACTTTAATGTTGAGGCTGGAGAGAGGCCTAATTATTAAATGTGGGTGCTGTTGATTTAATGGCAGGGAAGGTTGTCGTTTCTAAATGTACCCATTATTTTTTTCAAATAGGGCCCTCAACATTCCATGATCCAGACAACCAGCAACTAAAGAAACCAGCAGCCACAGGTGATAAAAGTGACAACAACAGGTAGGACAGTTTGTCAAATGTTCTAAATATAGCGCAGGCTTGGCTAACCTGTGGTACTCCAGGTGTTGTGAAACTACAAGTCCCAGCATACCCTTCCAGCAATAAGCTGCTATATATTGGCAAAGCATGCTGGGGCTTGTAGTTTCACAACACCTGGAGTGCCACAGGTTAGCCAAGCCTAATTTTTGGTGACTGTTCTGCCCAATCTAAGGGGCAGGTCAAGACTGTATATTCTTTATATACTACAGTAAGGTGCTAGCTGTCCATAGTGGACTGACCACTCCCCCTATAGTGTCTGGTCCCGCCTCTATGATGGCTGACCACACCCCCTCTGGTGGGCCGCTAGTGTTGCAGTCCCCCAGTGGGCCCTTCATGCCCCAGTCCGACACTGCATAAGAATACTGATAAGGGTATTTAGGATGCATTACAGAAGCTACATGAAAGATCCAGTTTAAAACAACAAATTATTAGTCTTAAATCCAAAAACAGAAAAAGTAATAATAAGCAACAGCATGACATTTGTTGAGGAAGCGAGAAATGTTGTGATGATCCCAGTAGATCTAGATACAGAGGAGGGAGAACATGAAAACTCCACACAGATAAGTCCTTGGTCGAGAATCAAACTCATGATCTCAGTGCGGTGAGGCAGAAGTGCTAACCACTAAGCCACAGTGCTGCCCCATCTGTGACACTTTCTTCCACAGAAGCAGAATATGTCAAGAGGTGACGTGGTTGAGACAATTGTTAGCTGATTTGGGACAGCAACAAGCAGAACCTACAAAAATTGTTGAGTACAACCAAGCTTGTCTCGCGTTTGCACAAACAGAACTTGTGAATCCAAGAACATCAATGTGAAGTACCTTTTGTTTAGAGATTTACAGGAACAAGGTCTTCTCAGCAATATTGTCCTACAAAGGACATGATTGCGGCTATTTTTCTCCAGCTATTTCCTTAGCTGGAGAAAGACATCAGACTATCTAAAAATATGTTTCTAGTGAAGTAACCCACATCTGTTGAGAAGGGTGTCGAGATACTGCTAGACACATTGTTGCTTGAATGATTATACTAGAGGGACTGCAGGGGGCGCTGTTCCTTAGTATGTTACTGCGTTGTCAGTCCGTGTTCATTAAGGAGTGTAACTGACATTTTGTTGCGCCTCCGCGCATGTCCAGAACTGGACCATACGCCACAGAACGCAGAACCATCTGAGTCACCTTGGAGCATAAAGGACACTTACAAATTTAAGCAGGGGAAGAGGGGGATGCACGTAATCAATGTACAGTAAGGGCGCGCCAAACTCAAGCGCACACAGCAGTATCTGCTTCAAGCTCTGGGAATCTAAGATATTTTGTTTTTTAGCCATATCTCGTTCCAGCTATAGGTGTAGTCTAAGTGCCAATTACTAGTGAAGACAGCAGAGTATATATACAATCAGGAGCAACTATAAAAATGTGTTTTATGTACAGTAGACATTTTATCCTAAAATATTATATATATATATAAACAAACTTGTTTATAATGTTTTTTTTTCATTAATGACTATATTAAGTCTTTTGACACATTTTCACTTCCGCTTCGGTGAATACGGACATGCGTTCAGCTTGTTCACGTAATTTTTATTTTTTTAGTTTTGCGTGACTTAATGAATCAGACACAGCATGTTCTAGTCTTTGTTATCATGTTGGTTTCACATGCATGATGTCATGGTTTAATAACCTGTTTGATAAAAGTTATTAAACAAAGAATAAATAATTTCCCACTGTCTGCCTACTGAGTGAAGGAAAGAAGCATAATCTGCAACAAAAATAAATTACATGAGATCAGTGGCCTTGAACCTCTCCATCCCCCAACTGATAGCAGAAGAGCTGCAACAGGCTTTCCGGTTCAGGTAACACTCCTCATCTTAAATACCTACAGTTCTGTATTACTGAAGACTTCTCAGCTGTTCCCAGAGAAGTTTTAACCCTTACTACATAGAGATGACAATTCAAGGGGTTTTCCTGGATGGGGAGAATTAGCATTGTGAAAATCATCTTACATCTCTTACAAACCTGGCCAATCCAGGTTCTTTCTATGTGGCTTCTGGATGCACAGACACTGAGCAGAGAATTTGTGAGAATGCAGCGATTTAGACAGAACATACTATACAGACGCAAACATCTAGGAAGCGTACAGGCCCACCACATTATGGGCCACCACTAGACAGTTGTCTTTAACAGGATTTTGAAATGGACCAGGGTAAAAGAGTCTAAACATGGGATCCTCACTACATGTGCTTGCAAGCATTGATCTTTTGTTACCAAAATAAACCAACAATTTCTCCCACACTTGCCTGCTGGAGAAGCCATAGAAGACAAAAACACACATTTAGGGGTATATTTACTAAACTGCGGGTTTGAAAATGTGATGTAGCCTATAGCAACCAATCAGATTCTAGTTATTTATTTAGTACATTCTACAAAATGACAGCAAGAATCTGATTGGTTGCTATAGGCATCTTAGTCTCTAATTTCCTCACCAACGCCCTTTCTAGCAAAACCCTGTTTTTTTCCTCACCAGGCCTCAATCCAAAAGCCTTTAAAGAATGGAGGCAGGCAGGGGTCTTTTTGGGTCAACTAGCTTGTGTGCTCAAATGGGGTTCGTCAGTTTGACTTTTAGTAAACTAAGTGGGAACTACCAAACTTGGAACATTGGAGATACTTGCATATTTGTCACTTTATAGGGTGAAAGGGCCTAGCCAGAGTGGGCAGAAAAGAGCTGTCTTACGTTAAGAAGCTCTAGATAACTCATCAGAGGCCCATCCAATCTCTTAGATTTTTAGGAGAGTATAAAAATTTATATAGGTCCCCACCACGTTTTATGAAAGCATGAGAGAAACTTAAAGGGTTTGGGCCTAGACTTTAATTGGAATAAGATTTTCAATTCACACAAGTCAACTCTTCAACCGTGACCCCAACCCCCCCCCCCCGCCAAAAAAAAAGAGACAATACAAAGTCTTTTCAATGTGGTAGATGCCCAAAGTCACTAAACAGAATATTTTCAATATCTGCTGGAGGTGTAATGAAGCATTAGAAAGTGCCTTTCATATCTGGTGGGATTGTCCCAAAACCCGTTTCATTTGGAAAGGTGTCATTAATACAGCTAAATTTATAACAGGCAGCAAGGTGACTAATGGTCCAGGATTCTGGCTGCTCAACAGAATTCTAAAGCTTCTAAGTAATGCTGCAAAGGGCATAATACCCACTTGATGGAGAACCTCTTCTCTAACCTGAAAAGTGGTTCACTAGAATCGAACATGGAAGATATTGTAACTGCAGCAAATTATATAGTATAAGGATTTCTGTGCCACATGGTAACTGTGATTGGCATTTAAAGACTTCACTGCTTACAGGGCGCTAAGTGAGACCAAATAGCTGATGTAAAGGGCAACATGCTTAGCAAAATTGAGCCACGGCAAGGTTTACACCAACACTGATTAGGTGGTTAAAATGTAGTACACACACATATATATATATATATATATATATATATATATATAAAATTTATTGTGACATAATCAGGGGGAAAATGAACCAGCTCCTGGGGGAAGATGTTGATGAACAGCGGCAGTAAACCACACAAGTCCAGAGGTTTCAGGTTAAAAACCACAGTTTATTCACCAGCTTGCAGACAAAACAAACAAAATTCTAGCCGTCTGGATACTAGCTTATACATTTTAGCGATCTTCTCTCAGGTGTTGGACCTTGTGTCCAAACACACACTCAACATATCATTGCTCACCACAGCAGAGCCTCTCAGGAGCAATCTGGCCTCCTCCCCAGGTTGAGAGAGACTGTTTGCATACTCTAGCTGCATTTTAACAGGCACCTGACAGGTGCAACTCCTGATCACTCTGGTTAGAGACTGACAGATCTGACTGGGCCCTATCTATGGAGCCCACACTTCTTTCTCCATACATAATACTAGGGACCCTTACCATGTTTTGTTCGCGCAGGAAATACCCTGTGGAAAGCTTTACCCACACATCTACACATTCTCCCTGGTGATTTAACGTACACAATGCTGGAAGCCTGGGACACATACCTCTGTCATATATATATATATATATATATATATATATATATATATATATATATATATATTATATATTATATATACACACACACTCTCACACACACATTAAAGTGATGTGGGAACGTAAAGGAGTTGACACACCTAGAAGTTATTACAAATTATGGGGGTTGTTATGAATAAGATAACAGACACCCAATCTCTCTTTTACCCATTCCCTACTTCACCTTGACCCTCTCTGGTTCTTGGACTCCTACCCATCCTGTCATTTCCTTTTTTTCTTTCTTTCTTTTAAATGTAACAAGAAAAGGTACCGATATACGTCACTGATATCGGACACAGTTCGTAATGGCTTGTACTGATAATTGAAATTTAATTATATAGTGTTCAAGGGCAATGACATGATTAAAACAGACAAAAGGTTGATAAATTGTTTATGTATTGTACAATATGCAAACTGCTTGTTATCTGGTTGTGTTATGTATTTTTCGTATCCCATAAAGAGAGACTGAAAAAGGGGTAAAATAAAACAAAACTACCAGACTTATCAAGATAACCACAACAGTACTGGAAACAATCATCCATATTAAAGAATTGTAGATTTACTCTTGATTGTACAAACATTACATGAAGGCAGTTGGTGGACTTTAATTCACAGATGTGCACAGTGGAGCCAGTCGTTTGGTGGGCTGAAACAATTGTCAGCACTGTGGCTCAGTGGTTAGCACTTCTGCCTTACAGCATTGGGGTCATGGTTTCAATTCCCGACCATGGCCTTATCTGTGTGGAGTTTGTATGTTCTCCCTGTGTTTGCGTGGGTTTCCTCCGGGTGCTCCGGTTTCCTCCCACACTCCAAAAAACATACTGGTAGGTTAATTGGCTGCTAACAAATTCATCCCAGTCTGTGTGTCTGTCTGTTAGGGAATTTAGACTGTAAGCCCCAATGGGGCAGGGACTCATGTGATTGAGTGCTCTGTACAGCGCTGCTGAATTAGTGGCGCTATATAAATAAATGATAATAATTGTCATGAGATTATGCAGCCTATCTGTTCACTAGGAACTCAGCCATGCCACTGGTTTTAGGCTACATGCTCATAGCTATTGGTTCAACCCAAAGAATGTCTGCCTCCACTCTGTGCAGGCAAAGGGGTCAACTTTAGGCATTGCATATTGTACTAAACAAACAGGGAACAAGAACCTTTATTTCCAGCCTTACATCACTGCAGGCATGAAACAGCTCCCCCTAGTGGACGGTGAGCATTGACCTCTGTGCTGTTGGGGCCACATGACAAATACTGAACCTTGCCAGGTAAAAACTAAAAACCGCATGTAGACAAATAAAGAAGACAGTATAATTTTTATTGACAAGATGCAGAGCATAGAAGAATATCTCAATGTTCACTTACATTATTTTATTTAACCTGGGAATACACATTCACATTTTCAAGCTGAAATATATACACAGGGATTTTATTTTGCAGTCTTTTCTGGCTGTGAGGAGACGTGGCAGTAAAGGAATTATAGCAGCTTCAGACACTGAGTGTTAAAACTGTCACCTTCCTTGACAGCTACAGCCTCCAGCAGCGCTTGCTTCTTCTGCATACTGCGAGAGGACTCCAGCTCATACATAGTTGTCAAATTGAAGAGAACGCTCTCGTGGAGATAGTGTTTGGGATCCTGCTGAACCAATCCTTCCAGATGCCTGAGGGAATCCTTTAATTTGCCCAAATAAAGCAGGCAAACGGCAGCATTGTTATTTGCCTGGAAAATAACAGTTTGGGAGAGGAGATGAGACAATAAAAGCAGAGATCGATACCCTCATCAATGTGCTGACTGCAGCACAGCATAAGGCGTCCTAGCTGGATTTTTTTTTCCCATAGTACAGAATGCTATTTTGTTTCACCACTGATTAAGCATGAAAATTCAGAATGTGATCTGAGGAATGAACAATAGTAAGGTTTGCATTGAGTGTTGTGTCGCTGGGCAATTAGAAATGAAACCACGTTAACAGGGAGAATATTTCTTTTTCTTTTTTTAAAAAATTGAAAAATAAAAAATGTGCCCAGTAGAGCAGGTAATTTAGTACTTTATTACAGCCAAAATATTAATGGAGTTTCATACTATTGCAACTTAATATTATAATGAAATACTATTCATTGCTCAAAATGGCATGTGAATCGTTTGCAAGAATTTTCATTATTCTTATAGTTTCATAGTATTCCAGTATTAACCTACTTTATGTCAGTGAAGGTGATTGTGTTTTAAAATAAACACTCAATGGAATAATGAGATACTACTATACTAGTAGCTATGTCTCTTTCACACACAGTTTACAGTGGGTGTTGCTGGAGGAGCTATCAGCGGGTTCATTTCAGAAGAATGCAGAACTGGAAGAGGGGAACAGAGAATCATCACGACTGACTGTGAAATTGTAGAACATGCAAAAAAAAAAATGACCATCAAGGACCTACAGATAACCTGCTGAGAACAAGAGCTGGAGAAATAGCAACTTGCTTAAATATATGGCCTTTGTATTATTTTTATACATTAAAAAAGAGTTGTCTGACCCCCCACCCTCCCCCAAAATAAAATATTCTAAACCCAGTCCCTTAACTAGTGGAATGGTGGGGGTTCAATGCCTGAGGCAACAATCCAATCGGTGCTCTCTGTATAAAATATCTTGGCAGTGCTGAGGTTGGGTCCTGGACATTAGACCCCACCAATAAGTAACTAGTTTGTCTGTAAATCTCTAGAGCATGTATATATGGACATTTTCAATTAACCTCTTTGAGACTGTATCTTGAAAAACGGAAGCACACACAAGTGTTCCGCTTAAATGTTGTCCATAGATGCATCATCTCTTATTATTTGCATTAATGTCAATCTAGTTCTTACTGTGAATGTTTGTGTATACTATCAGCACTTTCTTATAGTGTTCAATGAGCTCTATTTATAGTGTCTGCTAATTCGTGCTGACCAAGTTGTGATCTAGCTCAGACCAAGTACAGGGAAAGCACCCAGGTGTACGAGCCCTTATACAGGCAGAATGACTTACACCAGCTGACTACATGTAATCCTGACTAGAAGCAGGTAGTGACCAGTATAGCACTCAAACTGGTATTAACAAGTCCTTATGCAAAGTACAATAACTTAAATGTGACATCTACTCTTCACAGTTCTTCCACTAGTAAAACATGTCTGTGACTATCATTAAAACAAGGACTTTTCTAAAAATGAATAAAATGGTGAAAGATTCTACTTTCTTATTGGACTAAAAGCCAGGATAGGCGGATGATGTCATGCTGGATACACATCTAAGCAATTTTCGTGCAGATCACACAATTCACAGATATTGCAAGAGTGTGTACAGTCCCATGTCATGTTTTATCGTAGCAAAGCACATTGCATCTGTAGATTTGGTTTTCAAAACTTCCCAAACATCACAATCAACAATGGAAAGATGTCTGGTAAATGTGGAAGTGTGTACGCATGAATCGCCATTTTCATCGGGACTTTCAATCACTGGTGAAATCGCCAAATTGCATCTGAAGTAAGATTGCATAGGTGTGTACCTAGCTTTAGACTTCTATGTAATGGGGGAATAAAATATGTTGTGGGCTTTTAACTTAATGAAGCATTGAGACGAGCAGCCTGTAAGCTACCTGATAGTAGAGCATGGGGGGAGGGGGGGGTGGGGGGGTGGGGGTTAGAGGGGAGCTTAGATCCTGTGGCTTTACAGCTATTGTCTGTATCTGTAGATAGCTCTTCAGCTGCAGTGGGCATCTTATTAATTCATGCCATGTGCGAACCACCTATGACAGATGTAGCCTTGTTTCAACAATAGCTTAGAAACGGAACTCACCACAGTGTTTGTTGGGTCCAGCTTCAAAACTTCTGTGAAAAACCCGTGAGCCTCTAAAAAGTTATTTTGACCGAGATGAAGAAAAGCCCTGAAAGCAGAAACACAACGTGAAGAAGCATGGTCCCTGAATACCAAGATCAGTTTTTATTTTTTATTGAAATAATATTTTTCTATGGGGCCGATTCAATTCTGCCGCCAATAGCGCGGCATTAACAGTATTACCGTTAATACGGTAATTTCAGCCTGGATTTCATCTCGCAGCTCATGGAGCCGCGAGTAAAAATCCAACTGCTGACACTGCTTTATTCTCGGCAGAATTGAATTGGCCTATATGTATTTGTTTACAGCTTATACACTTCTGTCTACAGTTGACTTGCCTTTATACTTGCTAACCAATAAGCATTATGTGCACAATATTATAATACAAATGAAATCCATAAGTACAGTTCTGGATATATATATACACATATATACATATACATATATATATATATATATATATATATATATATATATATATATATATATATATACATATATATATATATATATATATATATGTATATATAAAATATTTTGTCTGTACGATTTACTGATATTTCAGGTTCAGCAGGGGGACTAAAGCAGAGTTGTGCAACACTGACCCTCGGGGAGATTCAATATATTTTGAATTCCTGTTGGAGCCTCACGGGATGTTAGGGTACTAAATCATTGCTTATTTTTGCCTGCACCTTATAATGCAAAAATAAGCATTACGTTATGTACCTGGAAATACACGCAGGAGAACATCACACAAACCTCAAACTGGACTTTATGCTGAATTAAATCAGTTCCTCAGGGTCCAGCTGAAAACAGGTTGATATCCAACCTTTTTTTTTTTAAAAAAAAACTTAAGATGGTTTGCAGTGAATTGCAATTTATTTTTCTGCTGCCTTGTGCTTGAAATACAGCACTTATACTTAACAGCTTCTATGTAGCAATAATATGATACAAATTAAACTTTTGGGTTCTCTGACTGTCAGATATGCAATAAAAATTATTGGGAACAGCCTCTTTTAAAGTCCCAGAAAGATGGTACACTGAGCACCATTGGACTTAAGACTAACTGGCTTCTATTAAACTGAACAACTACCTTTTTTTTTTTTTTTTTTAACTATTTATTTTGAGAAATCGCAATGATATACAGATACGAGTCAACAAATTAGTGCATTGCGGAAGTAGAAAAAAAACCCAAAACAAAACAGGAAGCAAAGCAAGACATGAATAAATAACAATGTAACAGAAAATTAAGTAATGGATATGCAAGACATCAACAGAATGCCATTGAGGAAACAGTAAGTATACCATTGTTACTCAGGATATTCAAACATCAATAACATTTTATAATAGTATAGAGGGGGATAAGGGAGGGGGGGAGGGGGGCACTGGTCGTCACCTAAAGAAAATAGATAAATAATAAAAATAGAAAGAGAACATTCTTCCCTTTATCTTATTTATTTTTTTCAATAAAAGAAGTTCAGGAGAGAGTATTACCTGGGTATTTGGGACAGGGGTAACCGCTTCAGAAGTCAGGTCCCCTATGCCCATCACTTAACAGGAAGGAGTAGGTGCAGGAGCTAAGGGGTTATAAGTAAAGCCAAGGAGCCCAAATCTGGTGGAATTTATCGTCCTTATCGTGAAGGTGGTATGTAATCTGTTCCATCCGTGCAATGAACCAAATATAGGATCGCAGAGCCGCCATAGTGGGGGGTTCAACTTGTTTCCATGACTTAGCTACTAGGCATCGCGCAGCTGCAAGGACATGGGATGCCAATTTCGCAGACTGTCTATCATCATCAATCAGAGGGTAACAGAGAAGAAAAGACCATGGGTCTTTCCGGACGGGGCACGGAAGGAGGGAGGAGAGGAGGGCCCTAACTCGGTCCCAAAAGGAGGATATTTTAGGGCAGGACCACCAGATATGTAAGAAAGAACCCATCTGGCCACAACCCCGCCAGCATAATGGAGAGCTAGAGGGGAACATTTTAGTAAGTTTGTCAGGGGTGTAGTACCATCTATAGTATATTTTATAAGCGTTCTCCTTAACTAAAGTGGAAATAGAACTGGTGGCAACCTGTTCCCTTATGGTTACCCAGCAATCCTCCTCTGGGGGGGGGGACCCAGGTCCCTCTCCCACTCCTCTCATGCCTACCGCCCGAAGGTAAAAGTACATCAAGAATAAGGCTATAGATATAGGAAATCGTGCCCCTACCCGAAGGTGAGGAGAGACATAAAGTTTCAAAGAGGGAAGCACGAGAGGGGGAAGGAGTCCCCCCGAGGAGAGAGCCCACAAAGTGCCGTAACTGGAAATACTCATAGAATTTAGGATGGAGACTTGGGAATTTAGAGCGCAGATCATCCCAGGAGATAAAGGCACCATGAAGTATTAGATCCCCTGCAAATCGAACACCTGCAGAGACCCAGGGACTATAGAAGGCAGAGGAGAGCCCAGGAGGAAAGGCAGGGTTACCCCAAAGAGGTAGGACAGGAAAAGAGGATATCGGGATTTTGAGATGGGGCCGGCAGGTCTCCCAGATCGTAGCTGAAAATAATAAGGTGGGGCATCGGCAAGTAAGGGGAGATCTAGCTTGTTTTGAGAGACCCCAAATACAAGAAAGAACTGGAAATTTAAGATAGGCGGATTCAATGTCGACCCACGACAATTTCGCAGGGGGTGCAAAGGAGGCTACAATATGGCTCAGGTGAGCCGCCCAGTAGTAAATTTTCAAATCCGGGAAACCCCTACCACCACTTCTGGTGGGTCTCTTTAAGAGAGCCAGCTTAATCCTGGGAGACCGACCGTTCCAGACAAATCTAGAGAGACATTTTTGGAGAGATGAAAGATCCGAAAGGGGGACTCTAACAGGAAGGGTCTGAAAGAAATAAAGAAGCTTAGGAAGAAGGTTCATCTTGACAGAAATGATCCTGCCCAGCCACGAGATGATCAATGAGCGCCAGAAGAAAAGTTCTGATTTGATTTTAGCAAAGAGGCCCGGGTAGTTCTCCCGATACAGAGAGTCGTAGGAGTCGGTAACAAAAATACCTAAGTATTTAATTTTCTTTCTTTGCCACCGAAAGTTAAAACGGGAGGTGAGTGCTAGTCCCTCCAGGGAGGGGATATTAAGGAGGAGGGCTTCCGATTTTGCAATATTAATTTTGTAACCTGAAAGGTGCCCATAATGGTGTAAAATATTGAAGAGTCCGGGAAGCGACTCCCCTGGCTGCTGGAGAGTCAACAGGACATCATCCGCAAAGAGAGAGAGCTTACTCTCTAAGTCCCCCGTTCGCACACCCCGTATATCTGGACAGGCCCGGATAGAGGCAGCAAGAGGTTCTATAACGAGGGCAAAGATAAGAGGGGACAGAGGACAACCTTGGCGGGTTCCGTTGGATATAGTAATAAGGTCTGAGGGAGAGCCGTTGATCATAACTCTTGCAGTGGGTCGAGAATATAAGGCTTGAATACCAGTAAGGAGGCTACCGGAGATGCCAAACGCCGACAAGGCTCGGGACATAAAGCTCCAAGAGATCCTGTCAAAAGCCTTCTCGGCATCGAGGGAGAGAATAATAGCTGGATCCTCCCTGGTATTAATGATATGAATCAGATCAACGACTCTCCTGGTATTGTCTCTGGCCTGACGGCCCGGTATGAAGCCAACCTGATCGTAATGTACAAGGGAGGGGAGGACCGAATTCAATCTATTAGCCAAAATTTTAGCATATAATTTAACATCTGTATTGAGTAGGGAGATAGGGCGATAACTAGCGCAGTCATGAACATCTTTACCCTCTTTATGAATGACCGAGATCCGAGCCTCCAAAGAATCCCTGGACCAAGAACCCCCAGTCATGATTGAGTTGAAGAGGGTACAACTACCTTTTTATATTCAAAATATTTCACACATAATTCATAATTTTTCTGCTGTCTTATGGCTGAAATGCATTATTTACATGTATTAAAGTTTTGGGTGATCTATCCTTAAGAAACCCTGGACCACAAAGCCTACTTACCTGGGCTCCGATGTTCAGGATATACAATAGGTTCTCTGATGTCCTATGTATACCATCAGCTTCTCTGTTAGTTGCCTGTCTGAAAAAAAGAACAGGTCACAGGAACGAGAAGAGTGCAGCGATATCTGCCACTCTGTCCTAACTCTTGCCGACCTGGTCTTTTTCAGAAGGGCAACACTAAGGGGTACAGGAGTGAGTAGAAGAGCGGCGAGTACTGGAAGGACATTGGAGGACCTGCTGGATATCCTAAATGACGGCCCCCAGGCTAGTAATCTTTGGGGACTGCAGTTTAAAGGAAACCCCCCCATATGTGCATGGTATTTATTTAACACTATTAATATTCTTTTACATCTATGTGAATGTTAAACTCCTTGTGCTTACCTGTTCATCAAAACAATTATTTTTTTATTTGATTCATCTCTATTAACATGATTCTGTATCACTTTTTCTGCATCCTGAAAATACTTTTCAGCAGTTTTTATGTCTCCAATCTGTAAAAGAAAAAAAAAATGAGAAGAACTTTAGTGGAAGGTATCAGGGTGACTCAACTTTAGAAAAAAGCATTTGGTTGACCGTTAAGATTTATTTTCTATTGACAATAGAGTTATTTCTACAGACGGCATAGCGTCATTCATACCACCATTACAAACAAAAGAGGAAGAGGGCTCAGCGCTATGTGTATAATTTGATTTCAGAAAGGAGGACCTCATAAGTAAGACAAATGATATACCTACTCATCAATATAATCTACTGACCAGACAGACTGCTGGGGAGAGGCAGTCTTGCTTGGCTTTACCATATTTCCACAGTGGAGACTCCCAATAACAATGATCCACCCAGTAACCCAACGCTACTGCCTTTCCTGTCTATCCTTAAAGCTGGCTTGTAAATAGTCCAACCTGATGCACCTCTAACTTCAGGGCCTTGGTGTGGTGGTCACATAAGGGCTGTTAATGTGGCCACAGGCACATGACGATAGGAAGCTTTTTTTGATTGGATATTCAGGGGTTCCCAAAACATGCTAAAAATCCATTTCAATGGGATCGTTCAAGGGCATGTCAACTACATAAAACAGAGTCAATACCAAGCCAATTTTCCAATAGCACTGCATAATGCAATTAAACTGGTCCACAAAGGTCTAAAGTAAAACCAAACAGATGGATAAAAATTATTTCAGATCCAACACTTACATGTACTGTAGAGAAAAGACAAATTATTCATAATTCTTTGTCATTAGCAAGAAAATGTTATATTAACTAAAAAAAAGTGGCTTTACTGGCTTAATGGACAATGGGAGACTTGAAGTCTGCCTGTTCATCATGATCATCATCTTTTATTTGCAAGGCACCACAAAATTGCAGCACTGGACAATCAGAATGACAAATCATACAAAAAGTAGAACAAGTACATAGGAGACTAACAAAGGTGCAGACGTGACACAGTGTAGAGAGGGCCCTGCTCGTCAGAGCTTACAGTCTGGAGGGCAGTGCTGAGACAAGTAAGACGGAAGTGGGACAGTAGAGGGTAGAAAACCCAGAGGGAGTAGTACCAGGTTGGATAGGCTTTAGTGAAGGGGTGGGTTTGAAGAGAGCACTTGAGAGATTGGATGTTGGAGGAGGGGGTTTGGTTAGGTGGGGTAGGGAGTTCTGTAAGTAGCTAGGAGCACGGGAGAAGAGGAGGAGTATCATCTTGTGAGGAGGTCAGATATGTATCAAGGTGAGGAGTTGATGAGGGCTTTGAAAGTGAGTAACGTAGATTAGACTCTGGAAGTAATGGGTATAGACAGTGTTGGGATCTGCACACTGGTGCAGCAGATGTGGAACGGTGAGAGTATCTTTCTGAATTGCATGTGTAGTATTAGTATCTAGGTGGTCCGATGGAATCACTGTAAGCCACTCCTTCCAGGTGGTCTCTGGGTTATATGCAGAGGGGTGAATGATGCCTTCAGATGTAGCACCTTACATCTCAGCACAACCTTCTCAAGACCTCTGGGGTCCTCAGTAAAGGTTTTAGGACACTCTTAAACACTGACAATACCGTTGTCTGTCTAATAATGCGAAATCTGGGTGGGTAATAAATATTCATTTTATTCAAACTGCTCATCCAGCACTTAACACCATGCCTCCGTGGCTCTATTGTGCATCTGAAGTCATTACAGCGCATCTGGAAGTTGTCACAGAATAAACAGACCACTGAGCCAGTAAGTCAAACTAGATCACTACAACTTTACCTTACCACTGATAGGATTGTTTCTCCCTGAGTAGCACACACGAACAGTATGCACTGCCAGGTCCCATAGCAAAAGTTGGGTAGGGGTTCAGTAGCCATTCTCACCTCCTGGGCCACCTGCTTTGCTCTACTGAGCATGCAAAGAAGAATCCTCCGTAATGCTCTACTAGGGAGGTAGGTAAGTGTGTGTGTGTGACCTGGCCCTCGCCTCTGGGGACCGTAGAGGCCGCACCTCCTGCACTATGTTACTTTATTTAAAGCATAAAAGTATCATGTTTGTTGGCAATAAAAAGATAGATGTATAGGGCGACAGGTGCACTTAAAACAGTCACTGGTGGCAGAGAAATGTGGAAAAAGGTACAGAGAGTCTCCATGGGGTCATTCATTTACACAAATTAAAATAAAAATACAGATAGGTCCCTTTCATTATCACATAGAATGATAGAATGGTTCTCTCTAAATAGCACACAGACTTAATGACTTAAATAGCTCAGTGTTCTCCAACATGTCTGTGGACAACAGAGAGGAAAAGGTTAAATAGGATTTAGGAAGCTTTTTTTTTTTTTTACTAGCTAGCCAAATTACATAATACATCTTTAAACCTGCTCTCACTCTCAATCATTTTAGTCTGAATTAGAAAACAGCAGGGGTGGCGCCTGCAGAACATCTAGGATTAATGAGGTAATAAGTAGTCCGCAAAGTTCTTCTTCCACTTGTTCTGTGAAAGCCATGAAATCAGGGCAAAGGAACAGGACTAATGATGAGATGCACAATAATGACAACAAGAAACCATTTCAGGACAAGGCTACTAAATGGCCAAAATGTTAATTTAATTATAGATGGTGAAAACTATAGTTTTTAAAACAATAAAGGTGATCAATGCAAAACATATCAATCCGGTATGTAAAAGTTAGCATTCAAGAGAAGCAGGCCCAAGTGCTTTATCTTTATTTCAGAAACTGTGCTCTAAATAGAGATTTTTCAACGCCAGGTACTGTCATATACACTCTCTAACAACAACCTGCCAAAAACCAAAAGGATTCCATTCTATCCATCACCTCTTCCTTGCCTGTCATCTCCATTTTTCTCCCTGTTGGTCCTACTGTCTCTCACCACCCCCCCTCCCTTTAGAATGTCTCGCCGGCAGGGTCCTCTCTACGTATTGTTCCATGTCTGTTTACTGTCTGACTCTCTTGTACTGTCTTGTCTTTTGCTGCCCTCCGTATGAGTCCCAATAGCATTACTCACACTCATCGGTGCTACTTATGTGTATTACCTCATCTATTTCTTACTTGCTTCTGTATCCGGCGGTATGGAATCTGTGGTGCCTTATAAATAAATAATAATTCCAGAAACAACTGGCGACACTGGACATCTGCTCTGATGAATCGATGGACCTGCTGTTTTGCTCTAGTAGGACCACCAAGATAAGGTGAAAACAACACAAGTCCATTAATTATGATGGGTGTCAACAATGTAGATGGGCGATGGTTGTGTAAACAGGTGGGTGTGACTTTCTGGCATATATGGCCTCTGGATATGAGAAATATTTAAATGCCATATATCTGAACATTGTACGCATTCAGGGGTTTTTCAGCTATAGAGAGAATGCTACCAGACTAGGAAAACACTGGAATTTTTCCATAAAACACACAAATGCACTATCCATGGCCTACACGGCCAAACTGGCTGCCGCCAAGGTAGCATCTACATGAAAAACATGCAGTTTGGCTGGAAAATGCTGTTTCTCTCTTAATTCTGTGGTCTGATATCAGAGGGGAACAAAGGGAAATTAAGGATCTGTTGTGAGAAAATACAACATTGCCTAGATCTGTCCATGTAATCAGATGCTGACTGATACCACTGAATAGCTGACAAGCCTGTGACATATTGTAGTTTGTTCCCTGCCAGAATGAGAGATGTGTCTATTGTATGGCAGGCGATGTCGGCGTAGAAATCTCACCATCGTATCTGTCGGAACCTGACCACATATAACATCCTGCATCCACCTCCCCTACAGCTACATGTTAACATTTCTAACTGCACAAAGCCGGGAGAAAGCTCATTTACTGCCGTAAAGCTGATTTAATACCCCTCAGGCACTTTCCTTTCTCAAAATACACTAATCCACTCATTTACACACCTTCCCCAATATACTTCTGTTTCCCCTTTGCTGCTAGGTGGAATTTGACCTTGTATTTTTCCCCCATTTGTTAAACATTTGATGGGCCTTTGCAGCATTGTAATGAAACCAGGCAAACACCAGAAAGATTTATGCTACGTTGCAGCTATAAGTTACACATAACTTACTCCTGCAGCTTTTAAGGGGACTCCCAAAATATGGAGAACATCGTCACATTCGTGTATAATTTATATTTAAATTGATTGAAATATTAAAAATTAACACTTTTCTATAGATTAATTTTGGCAGAAGGGTCTACATTTTACATGGTAGACCTGCAGTTGTTATCTCTGTAGTTTTTCTCTATCAATGTCAGTGAATTTTCATTGTTTCAACAAGTAGCTGCATTATCAATAAACAGACTTGAAGTCTGCATATGTTCAGGACCCAAACATGATATATATCACATACTTACCTACCCTCCCGGTATGTCTGGGAGACTCCCGAATTTCAGGTAGTTCTCCTGGACCTCCGGGAGACCAGGGCTTTCTCCCAGATTCCATCCACTTTCTAGTGAAGTGGGTGTGATAGTGTCCACAACGATGCAATACACCATTCTGTCACTGTGTGGTGACACACAAGTAGGATATATCATATTAATAAATTTTTTGTTACAAAACTTGATTGACTTATTAGGTCTGAACTTAAGTCAGATGAGGACAATTACAAATTTGAATAAATGCTCTAACTCCCTTCCCCCCAAACCACAGGCAATCTAATACACTTCAAGGGCAGCAGGCTACCTATCCTTAAGTAATAAGTTTAAACAACCAATGTAACATATCAGCAGGCACTTAAACTATTATAATCAAGTGTTATAAACTATAACAAACAAATCTGACAATTCAATGTGACTTCTGTGTGAACAGGTTTTCCACAAGCTTTTGAAAGTTAGGTGTAAGGATGGAACAGACAACGCAATTCTGCAGAGGTTTCCATCTGTCAAGCTGTTACGCTGGTTGTTTTTAATGTGCCCCATGAAATAAAAGGTCTGTTCACATGTATAAGTGGGCAGCAAATTTGCATCCCAATGGTGTAGAACATAAGGGCCTACACCTAAAAAACTTCTAACCTAGCATTAATGAAACCATCAGACATCACTCTGTGAAGGATGTACTGCGTGACCTCTGTACATTGTGTGGATGTGGTCAAGTTGGCTGCTCCGGGCAAGGAAGTAATAAGATCAAGGTCAGTCTTGAATGAGCTGTGAATATGAGCTGGGGCACACAGGGCATAACACAGAGACAGGACAGGATGAGCATAAAGCAGAATGGAGCTGGGGCCACTGGTGAAGGTTTGGAGGGCCACCTGTCACCCATCGCTCTAACCTCTCAGGATGTCATAGCTACTCTCATCAACTATGGGCACCTCTAAGCTGCTGATACAGGACTTGTAAATAAAGAAAAGCGCAGCAGAGGATCGCTATAATAAATATATAAAGGTTCTAAGCTTGGAATCTTCACTGTCAGAATCATTAAGAAATGGGAATTAAGGGGAACTGTTGATATTAAGGCAAGATCTGGAAGTGCTAAAAAAAACCTCTCTGATAAAACTGCTAAACTCACCGCAAAGCAGAACCCATCCATCTCTGAGGAGGACATGAAAGGTGAAGCCTTGGACCACCAGAGCATTTCATAGTACAGTGTTTCTTCCACAAAAAGGATCAATTATATACTTAATGGTTTGTAAATTGCAGCCATATAAAAAAAGCTACTCCTGCCTCATTTATTTAATTTAGCAGGTAATGTAGTAAATTAGAATTGTTAAGTACTGGTAGAAAACAAACTTGTCAACCACTAAAAATAAAATACTTTTTTATAGAGAAAAAAGTATATACAAATATAAAGACGAAAATTTCAGGAGCTTATCAGAGAATAAAACATCTAAAGATTAGGGGCCATGTTACAATGCAAGGGGTGCAAATTAGTTTTCTGTTTTGCGCATAAGTTAAATACTGACTGTTTTTTCATGTAGCACACAAATATCAACTTTAAATTTCAGTGTACAAATAAGTTATCAAGTATTTGTGTGTTACATGAAATAACAGTCAGTATTTAACTTATGCGCAAAAGAGAAAACTAATTTGCACCCCTTGCATTGTAACATGGTTTTGTCCAGGAGACTGAAATAAGAAGTTTTTCAAGTTAAGATCCTTAATGAATCAGGCCCTAAATTATTATCATGGGTGGCAAAGGAGGACGGGGGGATAACAAGCAAAAATAAATGGAAATGCTAAACAATATACTAAGGTGCATGAAGCCATAACAAGTGCCGCATACTGCCTACAGGTCAACGTCAACTCTTCTTAGAGTTCTGTTAGATAAATTCGTAACGGCTTCTAGTAGGTTCTCACCAAGAAAGATGGCCTCCAGTTCTTATAGAGATGACGAAAGTGCTCCATATTGTACATACCCAGCCATCCCCACCACACACACACACACACGGACGGACACACACACAGGGACGATGCCACGTGAGAACACAGAATGTGGCCTTGTATGGCCCAATGCAGCCACGAAGGTCACAGTCAGCTGAAGGCCCTATTGCATTCACACAGTAATACAAGATATTCTGGACACCTGTCAGGACTGATATGCCAACCAGTGCAAAAAGCTAGAATAACTCTGACAGGGGGATTACAGCGGAGTTTCACAAGCCCAGGGCTTACATATTCCTGTGAGATTGTAGCAGTCTCCTGCGGGAGTTCTTACTCTCCTGTGCTCTATACCTGCATCAACACATCATTTAGAAATGCTTCTAGACCTACTAATCATTACCTAATAATTCTAATGTCCAATTTAGAGGATGAACACTAGAACAAATAAGGTCCCCTGTGGGGTTTTCTCTCCCAATATTTCATCTTATTTAATGACCACATAACTAGATGGAAGAAAATGTATTGGTTATCTTGTCTGCAATTACCTGAAGAAAAATCCTCCCGATGCCACTCAGCAACTGAGGCTCCTGCTCCGGATAATACTCTGTAACTGTGTGATATGCGTCTACAGCCAGAACGTAGTCCTGGGAGGGAAAAAGCAAACCGTGTATCAGTACATAAACCTTCTACCACCAGCACACTGCACATAAGATGCACTAGACCAGAGATAACCAACCCAACAAACCAAACTACATAGAATGGATGCTGATAATCCATACGGCACAGATTATACAAAGGTTATATATTTAAAGGACAAACTCTTAATTGCTATCGGAAAATGATAAATTATGATCCAAAATGGGAAACTATTTGAAACATTACATAACTATACTGTGTTAACTATATTTACTTACAAATTGATTTTTTTTTTATTTTAATTGTTCAAACACAATAGGTCTCTCTCTCTCAGAAAAGACATTATGTAATAAAGAGATAAAATACGGCAACCCCTAATCTGGCAACTGGGGGTAAGTGTATCAAGCTGCAAGTTTCTGGCGGGTTTTGAAAAGTGGAGGTGTTGCCTATAGCAACCAGATTCTAGTTATTTATTTAGTACATTCTACATAATGACAGCTAAAATCTGATTGGTTGTTATAGGCAACATCTCCACTTTTCAAATGAGAAAATAGTTATAGTATATAGGTGGGTCTCTTCATGTAAGTACTTAAAATACAAGCAGCTTTAAATCATAATGAAAACCTAATGTAGAGGTGCGCTAATTTTTGTAGGGCATAGTTTTTTAAGAACACAATGTAATACAATACATTAGTCTATCATCGATCAGCTAACCTAAACATTTTTAAGTAAAGCATCAGGTGTAAGTTTAATTGCAATGCTTCAAATATTCATTTTACAGGGGCCAAATGAAATATCTACAGGGAATATAGCACATAAATAGTTACTACCAGTGAATCAATAATGTCTTGTGGTGCAGTCAAGCACTTTGTAAACGGATGTGTTGAATGAACATATTTAAATTCAGTGCTAATGATTAAACCATTCCACAAAAATGAAACCATGCAAAAAAAATACAAAAAAAAGAAATAAATAAAATGTACTGCAAAGCTGAAATGCAAGAAATGCCCCCTAGATGGCGACATACAGCACACCTTCTGCAGTCTCATATTTGCTCAGATAAACAAAAGCAAGATCATCACCAGCCTACAATTGTTAGCAGATACTTTCAACTAAACACACCTTGACTATCACACTATACCAGGTTTTGTTTGTGCTACAATGGCTTGAGAAACACTGAACAGAAAAAATAACAAACACAAAACACCAATTTGAAATTCTCTGTACCAATTACCTATAAAATTATAGGTAAGCATTATACTAAAAATGCAAAACATTTTCAATGTTATTTTATGATAGACATACTAACCAACATCCTGTCACACAGTCCAATACAAATATACACCAAAACAAACAGAATACTGGAGAAAAATGTTCTTTCGAGCTTGGTGTGAGCATCACCTTTAAAATCTGTTGTTCTTGTGCTTAAATATATGGTCACCTTGAAATCCACTGTGCAAAAGAGCTAGGAATGAGGGTAACACACCCTAAGATGTATATAATTCTGAGCATGGTGTTTAGTATACAAATACTACCTTTCATATTATTATCATCATCATTTCTAAGATGCCACTGCATCCTGACCTTGTGGGTGTGATAGGACTTGTCGATTAGACTGAAACTGGACATCTTATTTCAGTAGCATGAAATGTATCAAATCCTACACTCTCTTCCCCACAAACACAAATCCGATGAGTGCAGAACTCTACTCACTGATGTGTCTAAAACATGTCCCGGGTCACCTGGCTCTACATTGCTATATAAAGAGGATTAAAATACTCTCTATTCTGTGCAACCACTAAGGGCCAAAACATTTCATCATGAACAAATATGAATACTGTATTTATGTGCTGGTAACATATGTCATCATTTCACTACTATTCAATTCATGGCCAATCACAGGGATTTGGCAGGAGGGATTTCAGCTTAGCCTTTTATCATAGAATGATAGGAAACCACTGCTGCAGTATATTGCAAACATTATTATTATTATATTTATTATACACACACACACACACTCACACCGATCAGCCACAACATTAAACCACCTGCCTAATATTGTGTAGGTATCCCTCATGTTGCAAAAACAGCTCTGACCTATCAAGGCATGGATTCTACAAGGCCTCTGAAGGTTTTTCTGTGGTATCTGGCACGAAGACGTTCGCAGCAGATCCTTTAAGTCCTGTAAGTTGCGAGGTGGGGCCTCCATGGCTCTGACTTGTTTTTCCCAGAGGCCACGGCTATCAGGTAATACCGTTGCCATGAAGGGGTGTACTTGGTCTGCAACAATGTTTAGGTGGTACATGTTAAAGTAACATCCACATAAATGCCAGAACCCTAGGTTTTCCAACAGAACATCGCACTTAGTCGGCTTGCCTTCTTCCCACAGTGCATCCTAGTGTTATCTTTTCCCCAGATAAATGACGAACACGCACCCAGCTGTCCACATGATGTAAAAGAAAATGTGTTTAATCAGATCAGGCCACCTTCTTCTATTGCTCCATGGTCCAGTTCTGGTGCTCACGGCTGTGGACAGGGGTTAGTATAGATACTCTGACCGGTCTGCAAGCTGTGCTGACAACTTTCTATCACAGCCAGCATTAACTTGTTTTTGCAATTTATGTTACTGTAGCTCTTCTGTGGGATTGGACCAGATGGGCTAGCCAGCCCTCCCCAGAGGCACAAATGAGCCTTGGGCGAATAGGACCCTATCACTGGTTGTGACCTCTTTTGGTAGGTACTAACCACTGCATACAAGGAACATCCCACAAGATCTGCCATTTTGGAGATGCTCTGACCCAGTCATCTAGCCATCAGAATTTGGCCCTTGTCAAAGTTGCTCAGATCCTCACGCTTGACCATTTTTCCTGCTTCCAAAACATCAACTTCAAGAACTGACTTTCCACTTGCTGCCTAATATATCCCACCCCTTGACAGGTGCATAATATATATATTATATATTAGGACTCTGTGTTAGCGATACAAATGGCAGCATTGCAGTTTCTCTTTTAAGTTTGATTCACCGAGTTTGGACTTGAGGGGGGATTTTGACATCCTGCAAATATATACTTCATGCATTAATTGGCAGATTAGAGCCCCCCACCCTAACTTGTTTCTTCCTCCTCCTGTGACAAAAACCATGTATTTGATTGCTTCACAGACACAATTTACAAAATTCAACAAACATTAGATATAAAAACTACCTTGCATGTGAAAGGAGTTATTCACTTTGTTTTATGGTTTGTAAAAAAACACATTACTTCTACTTTAGATGACAATGATACAATCAGGGGTCAGTTGTCATTGTACACTGTGCACTTCAGATCCCTCCCCATGGCATACAGAGATTTACTGCAGCTGACCAGCTGAAGTATTGGTTGATTTTAAGTATCGGGACTCTGTTCAGAGCAACGGGTAGAGATACTGGGGAGAAGAGAAATCCCCACCAAAGTACTAGTAGGGGGGGGATCATGTAGTTTAAAACAAAAAATAATGTTTTAAATTAAATTTTCTATCCTGCCCCCAATGTATTGGCCCGCATACCATTACGGACATTAGGCAGGAGGGGGGGGTGCATTCCTTGTGCAGAGAATAGAAAAGGACTATATAATAAAGAAACCCGATTTATTATTAGGGTATATATCTCCCTAACTACAATACATATGCAAACAGCACTTGTAAAACTGACCAGGAGAACGCAATGCAGGCTGCTGCAATGAGGACGGATGTACTATCGCCTTGCAATATGTACCCTTAAATAAACATCTATGTCAGGCTTTTGCTCCTGTGTAAGGAGACTTGTTAATAAGGTCAGATATTAAAACTACATAGAATTTTAGAATTAGAAAAAGAATGAATAAAATGCTTCTCCTCAACTCCACTGGAATCAAAATATCAATGTAGTTATCTCCTCTCTTCACCTCGTGTATTAACAAGGGATCCATCAGTTTTACCTTAAATCATACACACGGCAGAACTGTGCAATTAACACACTAAATTGCTTCTGTTAAACAATCAACAATATTATTTCAATATTATTTGTGACACATAAGGTATATTGAAAATAAAAAAGGTTTATAGTGAATGTAGTGTAACACGCTTCCTTTCTGAGCATTCCAAGACAGCATTCTAGAACCTGGCTTGGCATTCTTCTCTGGTATATACGGTAACTCTGCAGTTTGCTGCCGCCCACGTACCTTCATCATTAGCAGACAGTTTGCCATGGAGTACATCACCCGGCCCAGACGTGACCTCCACAGCTGAACAGAGGCTGCAAAAAAGGATCAGCTTGTGAATGTGCACAAATAAATTACAGGTTCTTTCTAGCCATCAATCATTGGTCCTATGAATTTTGATTTAAAAGGTCCCCCCTTGTTAACACTGCTGGGTTTCAGGCTAGAATTTTTAATACTCTGTAGGCTGCAAGTCAAGACAAAGAAGGAAAAAAAAAACAACCGCTTTCCCCATCTTTCAGGAAGGGACTAGCTCGAATAGTTCACAGAATGGGAGTTCTGCATAGATGATGCAGGAATGCAAAACCTTCTGCAACCTTTCCTGCTACATTGCGGAAATGCTAATTACAATGACAAAAATTCTGTGTCATAAAAACATTAACATGCATATACAATGTGTGCACCGGATGATATTAGAGGCCGGATTTTTTTTTTTTTACAGAAGCAAAACATGATATTGTGGATGCTGGAGGTATTTTTAAATGATTGTAATGCCAGTGTAGACAGAGATGGGGGCGTCTGAGCCATATAGTTGTCAGCTTTTGGCAGCATGAAACCCAAGAGAAACTGCTGAGCTCAACTACATCCCCCTTTTGTTCTGTAGCTGGCAGCCTACATGGAGCTAAGCATCTGCCAATGTTACAAGATCAAAGAGGCTCACTAATCTTCTCAGTGCTGATGGGACCAGCAACGAACTGGTGCAGGAGATTACAGCACATCCTCCAGCCCACTGATCTGCAGATATCTTCCTCTCTCTCTATAGCCTGCAGTGTTAGATTGCAAGCTCTTGGAGCAAGAGAACGAATTTCCAAAACCTGAGCTCATCTTCATCACTATATACACACATGCACATACAGTGTTATTATTGCAGAAGGCAATGTATGATACATTTTGTTCCCACTTTATCTCTGCAAACTCTAACACTATATCAGGAGTAATTTATGAAATCTGGTGAACAGGTAGATATGCAAAGAAGAGAAGATGCTGTAACCCATAACAACCAGATGTGTTTTTATTTCTTAAACTAAAAACAAAGCAAAAAACAGACATTAGAACCTGATTGGTTGCTATGGTTACAGTACTTTGTACGCACATTTGCCTGCGCACCAGTTTTCATTAATGTTCCCTTAAATAGGAGCAACTCTGTTTTAGGTCACCACCATCAGTATTGATCCATGTTAAAAGTTGGATGGCAAAGAAAACACCAGCAACAAAAATGCAATTAATCCACAAGCAAAAGTGGATTTATAACAAATAACAATAGGGATTCACATTACAGGAGAAGAAAGGGGCTTTTAATCTTCAGGTGACTTCATATTATCGAGGCAGAGTTATTTATTTTACCTTTGGTTATGACACAGATTTGCTTTACACTCTGCTTTACATACAGTGCAAAATTACATTTCCAGAGAGCAGCTCTGGGGAAACAGGAAAATGAGGATAGAAAGACAGGGAGAGTACAGGGAGAAAGCAAAAACATAAAGTGATGCATAAAGTAAGAGCTGCAGGGGGGTGTGTACAAGGCAATAAGTTAAACTAAATATGCAAAAAAAATAAAATCATAATTTAAAAATGGCAAAACAATAATTATTCTTCTTTCACTAACAATCCCTTTGAGTACCAAAGAAACCACCTACGATATTTTTGGGGCGGACAAAACACTATTTTCTTTTTTTTCTCTCCTTGTTCTTAATGTGGCTTCAAACAGCAGGTACAAATATCAACACAATGGGAATTATTTACGAACAAAGTACAAATGTGAAGTAACAGCATTCAGACCACCTCCAACTAGCCCTAGATTAATCCAAGCCAACTGGCTGCTTAGGCTACTGCAACATTTGCACTCTGTAAATATCCCACAATGCATTTCCCTCCCTCTGAAAGTCATAGTGGCTGAAGCGTGCAAGACGTCACCCTGCCACCGGCTATGTCTAGACGTGAGCTCTGCTAGGTGCTGTGTATTTGCCAGGTGCAAGTGTCTACGGGTAATTGCAAGTGTGACTCTTATCAAATATTCTCAGGCTGTCACTTTCCCTCTCCTCTATTTCTAGCCATCCACCTTCCTGTTATAACTCAGGCAGCGGTTTAACACCTGCAGTTCCTGAAGACACACCACATAGTGATCAGAACCAGCAGCCATGTACTAACATGACGAAAAGGTCACAATATAATTTGTGACCTGTGTGGGAAAACGCATATTGTTGTATATTTCACAACATATCTATGTAAAAAGTTGCTATTGTTGTTTTTTTTTTTCTTTCAAAGACTAAAAATGTTGTGACAAGCTTTCAAATTCTGTTGTAAATAGTAATTTGAAGCGAGGGTTTTGTTACCAGGCAGACCTATATAATACATCAGATTTATAAGATGTTGTGCATCCTTGTCTCTCTCTCCCACTGAGAGTTGTCTGTTGTCTTCGTAAGGAGCGCTGGTGTCCCCTAGAGTCTTGGACGCAGGTCACCGACTATGTGTATTGAACTGCCACAGACTCTGCAGAAACGCAATAAGCGCATGATAGAAAGGGTGGAAATTGAAATGACAGGGACAAACTGGCAGAGGTATTATTTCATAACATACAATAAAAAAATACATCATTAACGGCATCTGGCTAAAATCAATTGTCCTAAGTGTGTGCCTGACAGAGGGGAGGAAGAATTCTAACGGCATTGATTTTAAATCCGTTGAGAGAGGGGTCTGGAAGTGTCCATGTATGGAAAGTGGTTTCACAGCCATCAACTCTGAGCCAGCCAACTGTGCTGTGATGTGTCTGAGAGGTTCTGCCCTCAGCTGCTCCCTCCTTCAGCATGACCTTCCCATCACGGCTTCTCCCTGCAAAAACGTCCCCGTCTCACCACAAGACACTCCTAATTAGATCTATAGGAGACTGTGCTAGAGAGGAATAACAGAGCAGGTCTGGAGCAGAGTATCCCCGCAGACATCAAGATAGAGCAGCAGTGTTCTGACATGCAGTTCCTGCACATAGGCACTGTTCATGGTGAAGCACCCTGCTCTGGTATAAAGACGCAAGCTTGCATTTTATCCACAAGAAACATATTTCATATATTTGTTTTCTCGAAAATGTAAAATATGTATTTTCCTGTTTCCTCTCTTCCTTCTATTCACATGAGGTGGCACAGTGGTCATTAGGTGGCACAGTGGTCATGAGGTTATATGTTCTCGTGTTTGCTTGGCTTTTTTTCCAGGTGCTCTGCTTTCCTCCCACACAACAAAAACATATCGATAGGTTAATTGCCCACTGTCAAATATGCACCCTACAGTGTGTTCACACGTGGTAGGGAAGTTAAATTGTAAGCTCCATTTGGGTAGGTACGGATAATAAAATTTAAACATTTCCTCCCTTTTATGCATGAACAGTTAAGCACGTGGTCTCAGATAATCAGCATTTGTATGGTTTGTAATGCAGAACAGATCTTATTACACCATTTACAACAGTATTCGTATTTAAAGCTTTGTCCCTGGACATGTCCCTGGACATGTACCTATTTTCTAATGTTAAGCAGTACAGATTTTCTCCACTTTTTCTGAATATTTAAAATACAAAAACCGCATTGTAATGATGTTCATTAAGCATTCCAGGATAATGGGTGTAATCCACCAACAACTGAGTGCAGCGCCGGGTCCCTAATCATTCTATATAAACAATGACAACTACATAGGTGGGACACAGAAAAGGGCATTTCTAAAACAAGTTTACAAAATTATTTTGCAATAATGGCACTGGGTACAGCGCCATAAATATAACACAATGTGTGCACAAGGCTTTCATCTCCCGAGCACCCTGCAAGTCAGGGCAAAAAAGGGGCAGGTGCTTAGCAGGAATGGGGGTGACCATAAACTCTGTCCCAACAATGGGCGCTACTAATTAGTTTAATGTCAATCCCTGCCTCCATCCACCAAGTGTAATACAATACAGGAAGCCTTTGGTTTTCAGGATCACCTCTATGTGGATGACAGAACAATTCATCCACTCCGAAGACCAGTGTTGGCCGTGTCACTGAATACCTATCGGCCTTTTCATATTGGATGTCCTCTCCCCACATTAAATGCAATGTCCTAAAAGCTGAGCGAATAAATCTTCCCACCAACCAACAAAAACTACTTACCTGACATCTGTTGAAAACATGACAATAAGCCCTATCCCCTTAAACTCACTGAGTAGATGACATCCTGCACTCAGAAGTGGTCCCACATCTCCAGAACAGGAACATATTGTATAAAGACACAAGTGGTTTAATTCATGCATTCAGCCTCCTGCATTGACTATTGCAATTCCTTTCTTACTGGTCTTTTCCATAACCAAACTTGTACCCCTGCAAACTATTTTGAATTCAGAGGTTAGACTAATTTTCCTTCACAAAACATTCTTCTACTGCAGTTCCAATATGAAATTGAAGCCATTAACAAAACTGCACCATCAAACATCTCATCCCTGGTCTTAAAATAACTCCCAACTCAACCCCTCTGCCCAAAATCACATTTATTGCTTGCTCCTATTCCTGGTCACATGACTTTTTGGGGGCTCAACATACTCTGTGGAATTCCCTCTCTTGTACAAGATTTCCCCCAGCCTCAAAGCCTTTATTAAGGTATGAATTTATGGTAGGTATGCATGTTAGCCATTTCATACGTGTCTGGTCATATATACTGTAGAATACTTGGTTACACTATCTGGTAAAGGTTTGCATTGGGTGTTCTAAACTGCAGATGTCAAGATATGAGAGTAAAGCATTAAACAGTAACTTAGGAACAAAGGTCACAAAGTTGGCGCAAATGCCCACGTCTGCAACCCCATGTTAGAGCCATTGTCTGCCTACAGACTTAAATCAGGAAATTCATGGACTCTTAACTAGATCCCCCGCCACCATGAGAGCATAAGCTTTAGAAAGATCTAAAACGTTTTAAAGAAATTTTCTTGTACTTCAAATGAAAGTCATTGAGGGGGATTCATGTATAATCTATAGGTAATGCTAGTATATTACAGGAATCAATGCAGTGCATTGATGTGTGCATAATATTTCCTTTGATAATGACTATTGACATGTGAATCATTATACGACACGCATGTAACGTGTTGTATTTCAGGTTGTGTGCAAGTATTTCTTAGGTCACGCATATGAATACTGTGTAACAGTCACGATCTCCTGGAATGAGGCAGTCGCTATGCACTTCATGGCAACTAGCACTGTAGACAAAGTATTATGAAATGTTAAAGAACATGGAAGACCCAGAATAGGCACAAAAAAAATGTGAACATAACACACTGTAAACACATAAAAACAAATCTTAAATCGATTTGCACGCATGCATATACACTCTGTGTGCAATGATGCAGAAAACAAAAACACATCCAGGTTTCTAGTGGGTACGTGTTCTAACGCATGCAATACATACATAGGGGTGGTTTTTTTAAATATAAAGCCATGAAACAATGTAAGGCCATATGGTCATATCTTCTCTTTTAATAAGCCCAAAACAGGATCTAATACATAACTTCAGGAGTGTCAGACAGTCATCGGAGCCACTAATAATAATAATAATAAAACATTGGCTGCATGAACTTCATACATATCACATAAGAGCATGTTTTACGCAATCAGTGCCACTACTGCTGTACATACTGCCCATCATTGTACCGCTGGACTTATTACTAGATCATTACTGCTGCCATTTGTTTCCTCACCTCCGACAGTGGGAAGGAAAGAATCACCCCTGTATACTGTATATGGGGGCAATTGTGACTATTGTAGATGCACAATATAGGGCTCATCGTGTGTGGTACAACATGTTAAAGGCAATGCACCTTACCATTTTGCTTTATTAATAATCTTATTACATATTAAGTGTATATAGGAGGTCTGGTAACCATGACCAGGGAGCGATAGGTCCTCCATACGTTCTTTAAATGTGCCTTCCTCTGCCTAGAAATCACTGGTGACTAATGAGCTGCTGCTGTATATACACAGACATAACCTCTCTGGTCAAGGGTAGGATTAGGGATATTAGCCTACACCTACCAGTGGAGCGTGAACACACACACAGGGGTCAATGTCCCTGGTATGGTTTCTCTACTCATGGGTAGAGCTTGACTATTATATACCCTCCATCCCATTTTCTCTTGTGCCAGGGCGTCCTTTCTTTTGTTTGTTCTAAACTAGTGTTGGCTAACCTGTGACATTCCAGGTGTTGTGAAACTACAAGTCCCAGCATACCCTTCCAGCAATAAGCTGCTATATATATTTGCAAAGCATGCTGGGACTTGAAGTTTCACAACACCTGGAGTGTCACAGATTACCCAACACTGTTCTAAACAGACAGAAATAAAAAAACAAAACAAAAAGCCTTTAGCTGGAAGGGCATGCTGACACTTGTAGTTCCACACAAGCTTATATCTGCTTTACAGTAATTGTGGGTGGAAATTCATCAAACTGTTGACATATAGAAGTTTCAGTATTGAGTGCTTACATATAAAAAAAAAAGAACCAATTGACTATATTTACAGTTTATTTAGCCTTGTTAGATATTTCTGGGGACTCAATGTAGATACAGCAAGCCCCACACAGTCTCCAGAATAATGTGTGGTACACTTTTACTTCCGGCAGGCTATTTTTGCTCCTGTAGCATTTGTATGCAGAGCGGATTTTGTGCTGCTGTATGATTTAAACTCCGGCCCAGTCACTAATGCTCGTGTTTCATTCAATAAATCACAACTAAATTAAAATATCTCTTAGGCAGCCTTCCAACCATCAAATGTTCCCTAAAACGCAGCAGCCAATTTCCCAATTAGATAGCGGATATATTTGGAAGCCATAACCCCTCCACATATCCTGGCATTTAAACTTTACTATGTTCTTAAGGGATGAGTTGCGAAGAATGATTTAAGTGACGGCTGCCCAAACTGGACCTCGAGTAGAAGGATGTGTTATAATTTATAACCAAACATCAGAGATATATGCACCACAGATTTCAATTTTGAAGCTACGCTGAGCTTCTGGTTTTACAAGGGGAATACTTGCCTAGAGAATTTATTGACCTTCCATACTTGGCTGACCCAGAACTCATTTTCTGAATCCACAAGTCTTCCAAAATGACTTCCAATCTATTTTGTGACTCTCAGTGGGCGAGACTGTTATTGTAGTTGGCTCTCAGATCTATCATTCTGTGCGCCCTCTCTAGTCCTAGCATCTATCTGTATTACACACGCACACGAGGGCACAGAATCGTATAATAAATGGTTAATTTTTCCCATCTTGTAATCTGTGAAACTACCTAAGAGTAAATGGCAGTAACAGCTCAGACGGGATTTTGGGGCTTTTGAACACAGGGAGAAAAAAAAAAACTTAATCACAAAAAAGGAACATTAAGGTCCTTGTGCTGAAATAACTTAAATGGCCCGAACAGCTAGCTAGAAACATAAGTCTAAAACATTCTATTTAGCAGGGGACACATTTTATCCAACAGGCTGGTGATAGAAATGTCCACATTTGAGTCTCTGGAATAAGGAACAAAAACTTTGATTTTGTCCTTAACAAACACATATGTAACCTATTTCAGAGTTTATAGGATAACTACTATTCGCCACATGAACGGACCTAGACTGCCAGCTTTTAAAACTACCAAAGAGGTCCAAGCTGAATAAATTAAGTCTATTCAGTTATCAATCAAGGTAGCACTTACACAGCAAGTAAAGCCATGCTTGGATATTGCTATATATCATGGGCTGTCTATAATGGAGATAAATATGTGTATAATAAAGCACAGTATAAATTATTTAGTTATTTAAACTGTTAAAACGTTGTTTTGCGAAAATAAACAGATGTTGCATCTCCAACTTCCATGATTCTGGGGAACTTCAAAAACCGGATTGCCTGGGATTGGAACGAAAGTCTCCTAGGTAACAGGAACGTTACCTCAGACTGCAGACTGGAGGATTATCAGTCATATCACAGTCCCTATGCTTTATAATTTGAGCTTTATGTCAAGACAGACCCCGTGTTTGGGAACTGTAGCGGTGGCTACAGCCATTTGTGACAAAGTTAGAAGGGGAAAGTCAGAGTAGGACTGAATAATGTGTTTTACCTTCATGCTTCATATAGGAACATTTCAGTCTAAGCATTTAGTTGCCCTTTAAATTCTATTTTCTGTATGTTCGCCCATAAATAAGGCTCCACACAATATAACTAACACAGCGGGATGTCCCTTTCCACAAGACTACTGATGACTCCAGTTACTACAGATTTACTCACAATCTGCAAAATATATTTTCCAGGTTTTAATGTAGAGATAAACAAAGCTCAGCAGGACTATGGGAGACAGAGCACTCGATTGTCCTATCCGGAGCCTTTACCACCTTTGTACAGTCCAGCTCACTCTCAAAACTCTCAAACTGCAAAGCCTATAAAACATATCATCCCAGAAAGGCAGTGAGTGTAATGGCAGGGAGTGGAGTGAGGCGTTTATATCCTGTTCGTTAAATAGAAATCCCACAGAATTCTGACTCCACATTAAGAGTCTGTAAATGCAAAACAATAATTTGCTTAATTGTGCCTTTTACTGTTTACACTAAACATTGCTCTATGCTATTCCTCTATGCAGGAAGAGAGAACCCAGGGAGTTGTCCGTTACCTGCTCGGTCTTATGACATCCTATGGGCAACGCAAAGAGAAAATTAGATAATGTAGGAACAACACACTTTCTCCATGATAATTTATTAAGAGAACCAAGATATTAAACCCAAATTTCAATAGATTTGTTCTCCTCCGTTTAGGATACCAAATAGGAGTACTTTTTTGTATGACACAATTTTAAGGCCCAGGAAAGAAGGTATATATTTTATGGTATAACATTGTATAGGAATACAATGTGCCAGGGTGCATACATTCTTAGTATGGGAGAAAGGGGAGTATTTTTTGGGGAGGTGACCTTCAGTCTGTGCGACCGTTACACAGTTATGCAAGAGTGCATGAGGTTTCACTGCCTATGTTTGTTGTGAACTAGGTATGATGGGAAGAAAATATTTTTTCCCCCAATAACTTGTAGGACAATTTACATTTTTAAAATGTTTTCATCACTTTTAAAATTATTATTTTTTTGTTATCCATGAGACTAATGGATCTCCCCTGCATACTAACACAATTACAGCCATTGATATTTGAATATAACAGCAGCTTAGATTTAAGCTGCCATCACATCTTCGTTACTCTAATAGTATTAGTAGCAGGGTAGAACTGGACCTTTCCTACACGCCAATATATCTTGCCCAACTAATATAATCCCTGATCATGTAATCATGACGACAATAGGTTGCTTAGCAACGACAGACACTAATTAGAAAAGCACTTGGTGCCCTCGCATTCAGCACCTGGTATTCCTGTTTAATACTTGGTACTGGCCATTGTATGGGGAGGGATTGAAACAATAGTCGCCTGCTCCTTTGGAGAGTTAATGGCCACAATCCAGGTACAAACACGATGGCGTCTGCCATATACACAGAGTAGTTAGGGGCAATATACTATTATGCTATTTACAATCCACTGACAGACTAATGCTGTGTATTGCATAAACACAAGCGTAGTATTCTGCTACTAAGTCTGCCAATTTAACAGCATTTCCTGAATGTGTAGACCTGTAAAAGGCACTGTCTGTAAATGGCCGCTTATAGCATTAATGCCTTTATTCAGCAGTCATATTGGAAAACATGTATTCTGCATCTACAAATATTGCACTTTGTTACAACAATTTACAGCGTTCTCCACCAAAAATGTTGACAGCCGGGTGACATTAAGAAGTAGCTGGGTGGGGGCAGTTGTAATACTTTGCAATAATATTGAAATATGTTGGAGGTTAATGCCCACACCTGCCAGGACTGGTCAGACTGGTGGTCAGTGGTCTAATGCATACTGCTGGCTGTTATAATAGAATAAACCATTGTTTCTCTCATTAGAATAGGACGCAGTTGGGCTCCAAGAGCTGGTTGGTAAGTAAAAACGGCTGGGTGTAACTTGTGTCAGTGTATGATCTAATTCTCACCTGCATTCTTCTTTTCTGAAAATATAAATAGATAAGAAAACCCTCCAGCGCTTTATAATCCAGTGCTGCTTAATAAACCTCTGCCAACCATACACCAGTTGTGAAAAGAATATAAAAAGAAGATAGAAGTGAATCCAGCGCTCCAGATATCTCCCAAAGAGACCAGACAGAACCCTTATTAAGGGTAATAGAAGACAGTCTGACTGTATTACGCTATTGTGGTCATTTTTATTTTATTACTTGTACAACTGGAATACCTGTGTTATTAATAAGAAGAATTGAACATACACAGAACGCCAATATAAGTATTTGTTTGTTTTCTATTACCCTGACTAAGGGTTCTGTCTGGTCTCTTTGGGAGATATCTGGAGCGCTGGATTCACTTCTATCTTCTTTTTATATTGTTTTCTGAAAGTGCCTCACACAGTATAACTCCAGCATAATAATCCTTGCGTTATCCCAGTGAAGCCTACAATTTAATTTTTACTGCCACAGCAATACACAAACACATACCAGGGTCAATTTAATCACAAGCCAATTAACCTACCAATATATCCCATGGACTGTGAGAGAAAAGCAGAGCACCGGGAAGTACACACAAGCAAACACGGGGAGAAGATACAAGCCCCATACAGATATCACTCTGGTCAGAATGGTACACTAATGCCCAGTGCTGGGAGCAGGAACACCAATTACTGTGATACAGAATCACCCCCCATATCTTGATGCTTCAGTTCTGAAAATCTCTGGAATTTTTTTTTTATTCCTGTAACTGTTTACTCTTCTTGTTGCCCTTCACAAAGTATTTTCTAAATTCTCATTTCACAATAATCTTTCACATATCTCCCTACTTACTATTGAAATAGAGACACAATCATTTTGTACGACATACGTAACAGTATTGAAGTGTTACCTAGTATGTATTACAGTGTTAATGAGTGTCGCCTATTGTCCTTAACATACATTTACAGAATGTGAATCTATTTTGATTTAAAAACGTTATTATCTATACCAGGCCTGTCCAACCTGCGGCCCTCCAGGTGTTGTGAAACTACAAGCCCCAGCATGCTTTGCCAGTAGACAACCTGTTGATAGCTGGAAGGGCATGCTGGGACTTGTAGTTTCACAAACATCTGGAGGGCCGCAGGTTGGACAGGCCCTATTCTATACAGAAGAGGTGCAATATACTTACCCTGCCTGTTACTGTTTGTCATTGTGATCATGCTGCCATCTTCTGCAAATCCTTTCTCCAAATTATCTAGTATCTGCAATAAGAAGGAAATATAAATAAAAAAAAAACAAAAAAAACATACGTCAGAGATTTTATTTATTAGATGAAAAATGTTGATTCACAAGTTCCCAAACAGTTAGGTCTCTCATCCCTCTATCTATTGTGTCTCCTCTGTCTCTAGTCAGTCTGGGAGCATACACCAGCATAGACATACCAGCTCACATGAATGAAATCTGAGTCATTAAGGAAAGTAAGGCAAAAAAAAGGGAGTAAAGGTCCCCGGGACAACCCAAGTTAAAATGCAAGGGGTGCAAATGACTTTACTATTTTACACATAAAAGTTAAATACTGGCTGTTTTTTCATGCACCACACAAATACTTGATAGCTTTATTTTTACACTGAATATTAAAGTTAATCTAGGACATGCCCTACTCCAACTATAAATCTGTCCCTACATTTTAAATGTACCTTCCCCTCCAATGCAGAATGGTTTTGCCCAGGTGTAAAGTTACTCCTTTTTTATGCTTTACTCTCCTTAATGACTCAGGCCCAATGTGTTTATAACACAAATGTCAGGATAGCGTAACAGGAATAACTAACTGCTTCACAACTGACCGGTCATTCCAAATATACCATCAGCCTTAAGGAGACGCATTCTCATGTAAGAACTGTAACTTACCACTATTGTATGAAGTCAGAGCCGGACAAATGCTTCCTGGCTACCACCTAAGGTCAGAGGTCTGTATTCCTGAATATCAGCAGCTTATTAACATATCAATAATAATAATAATTTAAAAAGCGATGTTCCACTTGGACCTACCTTGGTGCTAAAAACTCTCCATTCCCAATTGTAGTACTCTCCTGGGAACTTCCCCTGAGCTACTGTATTGGATCTCTCGTTACATAGAGCGCAGTCCTCTGCCGAAAGTGTGAAAGGTGGGGATGGGGGTATCCCCTAAAGTACTATTATTTTAATTTAACGACTGAGGGTTTTTGTATATCCTATTACACACGCAAATAACCCCCCCCCCCCCAAAAAAAAAAAAAAAAACCCTTTCTTACACCGACGAGTCTCAATAAGACAAGACAGTCTGCCAGTAGGTGTGTTTTCTGCCACAGCGGCCTCTTGCAATGTTTTGAATAAGAGTGGCTTATCTGCACATTGTGCCTAGAGAGGAAGCTTAAAAATCTCCATAAGGCTGTTCAGTATTTTGATAAAATTGGAATCAAAATTACATCAATTGGTTTGTCATTATTTACTACACTTAGACTCCCGATTAGAACACCTATACAAAATAAATAAAATTGTACAATAATATAATTAACTGAAGAAATTTGCATATGAAAATTGCATAGACCGATTAACATTGACATTCCTTTCTTATGACCTTTCTCATGACCAGAATACGGACATACAATTTATAAATGCAATACAGAATTGACTTCTATTGTACTTCTATTGTACATTTAGCGGCCCCTTAAAATCTAAATACAGATGCAGTAAAATGTGGATTCTCACAGGGTTTGAAGAATGTAAATGGATTTTCCACAGGAGATGCATTTTGCCCAGTCGCACCTACCTTTAAACAAATCGTTTTCATATTATGCAATCGGTCAAGAGATTCCTGAGGACTTCCAAGATACTGGCGTAGTTCAGCGTGTAAAATCCTCATTGAAAATGGGACCATAGAGCCTGAACATAGAATATGCAAAATATTACTTATGTACATACACTGCATGGTATAATACTTAGAAAGATCTATTGTATTTCTAGTGCTGGCTCTGTGCACAATCATGAAATACGTATTTTCTGCCAAAACCCAGGTGATTATTTTTTTCAAAGTTCTCCAAGGCACTTTAACATCTTGCATGAATCATTATGTATCGGGACAGTCGTACACAGTCAGTTTCCCTATACCACTTCTCCACAGCCAAACCACTGGGCAAGGACAGAAGGTTAAAAGAACCAATCGGCTGCCAGACTGAGCACAATGTTATGTATTATACATTCAGTAATGCATATATTTTCTGATCCTATATGTTCTATGCAGGGTGAGCGCAGTCAGTATGTTAGATATAAATGGTGAGAAGGGGTTTTCATTGTAAGCCACTGTTGCCCTATCACATTCTCTATCAATATCTGGTCCTATATTGGTTAAGCTTGGAGATTTATAGGGCTATAAATATAAAAGATAGGATAGTTTGTTTGTCTTCTTGAACACACAGAAACTAAATTCAACAATTTATTTACATATTACCTGCGGTTTTCTTGACTCATTAAAATTAATGCATTCAAGGATTCTAGCTTCTAAAAAAAACAGTCTTTCCTTTCCAACTAACTGTGTCTCAGGTTCCTCACATAAGCAAATCTAAAAAATAAATAAAATAAAAATCTGTGAATAGTTCTACTTAATATTTTAAGCGCTTGTCAAGAATAAACTGAATTAATATGGAGTGAAAAGAATGGCTGACTAAATCCATTTGACCAATGACGTTATGTTAAACGCAGTTTATCCAATGCGATCATGTCTGTCATGCGACGCATTAACCTCCATGAGCAGAGTCAATGCGGGATGCTGTGTGAGTCCAATGAATGCAAGTAAGCGGGACAGCAGTGCCAGAAGTACTGCGCCGCAATGCAAACACTCCCAACCGCAAGCACAACGGCTTGTCGATATGGTCCAATTGAAACCAATACGTTCCATTCCAATACCTGCAATTAAAACCCCTAGTGACAGCATGTAGGTATAAAATTGCCTCTGTGGATACATATAAAAGAACAGGTTACATCCGCGGTTCCCAAAGTGTGCGCCGCGGCGCTGTCACAGGGGTGCCGCGGCCCAGCCATAAAAAAAAGCAACAAACAACACATAAACTTACCAATCCACGCGGCGCCGGGACCCAGCACTGACAAGCTGCGTGAGAGAGGAGGATGCTGGGTCCCGGAGCCGCTCGGATTGGTAAGTTTATGTGTTGTTTGTTTTTTTTCTATGGCTGGCGCGGGGCAGAGTGAGAGGGAGCGTGAGAGAGGGCAGAGGAGGGGGACAGCGTGAGAGAGGAGGGGGACAGCGTGAGAGAGGAGGGGGACAGCGTGAGAGAGGAGGGGGACAGCGTGAGAGAGGAGGGGGACAGCGTGAGAGGGGGCAGCGTGGCAGAGGGGACAGCGTGAGAGAGGGCAGAGGGGGAAGTGTGAGAGGGGGTAGCGTGTCTGGATGCAGAGGGGGCATTTGTGCATACAACTAAATAAGTATTTCTGTCCTGACCTAAATACTTATTACATTTTTTTGACCCAACTACTTCTAAAACAGGACTGCTCAGTAATTATTTTGGAGGGGTGCTTTGAAAAATTATAGAAACTCTAAGGGTGCCGCGAACTGCAAAAGTTTGGGAACCACTGGGTTACATGATAGAGGAAATCTAATGCTACTAAAAACAAACAATATTGTGTTACTCCTCTGCACAATAGCAGTTCAGCTACCATTTAGATGTTTCCTCCCTGAATTACGTGCAGTAATTACTAATGTATAAAAGCAACGATACATAAAACCGGGACTATTGTTTTATTTCATTCTGCTGGAACAATTTTACTACTATGTACCATGATGTTTTATCCTTTTATGTATATTCATAGAAGCAAACAGGAGCTCCATTAGCCAGCACCCCCCTTATCCATAAAAGCTATATTTAGAGTCAGCCAGGACAATGCATTGTGTGATGGGGGCATGTAAGCTGAGAGCAGGCACACGTTCTGCCAATGCCATCCTGGGCTTTCTTACAAACTGAAAGAGGCAGACCTGACCCAAGGCAGTCAGCCGTCCTGCCACAACCTAGGCTGAGCGCATCCTAATTAGAGCCTGCAGAGAGGAGCTTGCCACACAGAACAGGGCAAAATGCAGAACGACAGCTTTACCACTAGTGCTCAGCTGGGACAAAGGTCAGTATATATTGTCTACACAGAACGCCAAATACACTGTTACCGGAGGTACACGCCATGTGCAGTTATTTTCTTTTTACGTCAGAGTCAGAAAAACCCCCATTTCAGATCATGTAAAAATGAACACCTTATAATGTAAAAAATTAATAAAACCTGCGAGCATACAAGGCATCTTTTTAGGAGCTCACTAAAAGGAACAGGATGGATCCACAAATGATGTATAGATTATATAAAGTTTTGTGCAAGAGTATAAAGTTGTAACATTTTCTGCAGACAAAACCTTTCTACATTTGTAATATTTTAATGTTGGAATAATTGTCCTTATGTAGAACTCAGAGTGATATCTGCCCGATAAAGATCCAATAGATATCAATAGAAACATTACTGGGCATGTGACTACCGGGTCTCAGGTGTGGCCTACTTCTGACCGCACTTCTAGAAATGATCTGGCTGCTCGGAGGGCTGAACAGATGGAAAGAGATCACCCTGCACAGGATCGGCCCATGTGTCCACTTTTATCTGTTTATATTGTGATCACCACACTATAACAGACCAGGCTGCCACTAACTGGCTGACCGTGTTGTCTGAGTAAGGCTAAGAATGCTGTGCACGGTTCTTGTAGAGACAGAGAAGTTGCTCGCTGAGCGACTCCAAAGCAATGAAACAGGGAGAACACATTAGCTTGTTATTTCACTTTTAAATGTTACAGGACACTAACTTATAGGAACATTATTGTGGAGCCTCATATTGTTGGGTCTCATAACAGTTGTGAATGCTCCGGATTACTTTTACACTTTCCTGTGGATCTCATTCACAGTGCTATAAATGTAAACGTATAGGCATAAACAGGAATAAAAGCTGTATCACAGCACAGTGTATAATCTATGAGGGGAATTTTTTTTTAATGTAGGTGGTTGATAAAGGTCAAATTAAAACAAATATCACTCTGAAGAAATCTTCAATTATAATCCTTCAATTACATCTTCTGATATCATTGGTTCTCCAGTTTAATAGTCTTCACCCAAAAGGGTCCAACATCGCTTTGTGGGTGGGTCCAAAAACTGATCAACATCAGTCTGGGTCATCTATACCTCAAGCCTGGGATGGGGTGGACTATTTCCCCTCCCCCATAATAAAGCCCAACTGGCAAAATCATAGGGTCAGCCCCAGCGCCCACAGGGTCAGCCCCAGCGCCCACAGGGTCAGCCGAGAACTGGTCGGTGTGTACTGAAACCAGATTAAATCTGATTCCGCTCCCCCTGACTCACCGGCACTATATTATTTTTGTTCGTGGGAGTAGCCCAGTATTTCCAGGCTTTACCAACTCACTTCAGATCTCTTATGTACAATTCCAAGTAAAACCTACGAACAGTTTAGTATATTTCTGGTGTATGTTCTATTTTGGGGCATAAAATATACTTCATATGCAATACAAAATGGCTAAAAGGAGAATGTAATAAAAACCATTTCTATCTGAACCTGTGTGTTTACTATTACAAATCAGTTTACCTAGGAGTGCTGATACATCTGCTGCAGTCACACAAGACACAACTAACACACTACCACTCTAATTGATGTACCATCAAACCTATTGCCAATACTCATTGGGCTGTACTTAAACTTTTATCCATAATGAATGTGGCTGTCGGTCACCAATCTTATTCTCCACGTCTGCTCCTCTCAGTCAGTCCATATATTGACTCCCATTTTCTAGAGTTCTAAGCTAAGCTCTACTTCTAGCAATGTTATCCGTATTGATGAATTTATAGTTCATATATTGGTAGTCTTAACACACGACCTTTATTTCATCCTTTTTATGCCACTTGGACCTATTCTTCATCCAGATACAAGAATAAATATATAGTCATCTGCCACCAATATGTTGGCAGAATTCCAACCTCTCAACATACATACAGTGGTCTGCAAAATATTCAACCCCTAAAAAGTCAACCGATTTGTCTGCATTACAAAGGACATCTGTACAGATTGTCCCAGACAGTATTTTTACTGCACACCAGTATGCTCTTAAAGTTCATTTTCAAACCCATAATTCGATACTGTTTGCATAAGTATTAATCCCCATGTGCTATGGAAGAAGAAGTATATTGCCCTAACAATGGCTTTTAATTAGCCTCTACCTGTGATTATCAAAAGTAAGCTATGAATTAAAGACCCCCTAATTCAACTGTGAATCTGAAGGAAAGCGACGACCAACGAGCAATCTTAGATAATTAAAGATAAAGCTATAGACATGTTCAAAATGGTTGCAAAATAATATCCCAATGAGCACTGTTTGATCAACTGTGAGGAAATGGAAGCTGCATCAGTGTCACCCAGACACTGCTTAGACAAAGCCATCCCTCAAAACTCAGCATGAGAGCAAGAAGGAGAATTGTGAGGAAGCCACAGAGAGGCCGACTGTCACTGTGCAGGAGCTACAGGGCTCAGGGGCTGAGACTGGAGGGAAGGTCCACGAGACAACCATGTGAAGAGCTCTACATAAAGCACGCCTGGAGATTGCCAGAACACATCAGTGACCCAGCTAAAATGTGGAATAAGGTTTTGGGGTCAGATGAGACAAAAGAATGCAGTTTTATTTGTCCTAATTCAAACTGCTGATGTGGTGCAAATCTAACTGCCTATTCCTCAGGAAACACCATCACAACAGTAAAGTATGTGGGAGGCAGCATCATGCTTCCTCAACGAGGACTGGGAATCTTGTTAAACTTGATGGACGGATGGACAGTGCTAAATACATGGAGATACTGCAAGACAACTAGCTTCAGTCTGCTAGAATATTAAAGCTTGGGACACAGTTCACCTTTCAGCAGGACAATGATCCCAAACACAAGGCCAAAGCAACACTGGTGTTGAACAGAAAGGTGAATGACCTACAATGACCAAGTCAAAGTCCAGATCTCAATCCAATTAAGAATCTGTTGCATGATTTGAAAAGTGCAGTCTACAAGCCTCATCCAACCAACCTGAACAACATGGAACCAATCTGCAAGGAAGAATGGGCCAAAATCACTCCCAAACAGTGTGCCCACCTGATAGAAACTTACCCCAACAGGCTTAAAGCTGTTACTGCAGCAGAAGCTGGTCCTACAAAGTACTAGACTGCAGGGGGTGAATACATATGCAAGCATATATTTTTTTTAAATAATTAGCAGACAAATAATGAATTAAGAGTTTGAAATGTACCTAATGAGCCTACTAGTTCACAATAAGAATAATATCGTGTAAGTGTCATTTGTAATACAGACAAATCTGCTGACTTTTTTCAGAGGGTTTAATACATTTGCAAGCCACTATGTATACATATGGTCCTATCTTAAGCCCTTGAAAGGTGCACTGTACATAGATAAGCCAATGACGGTGACACATTTCAGTGGTCTTATGCCAATGTCAAGGGGAACTGCCTTATCCCAAAACAAATGCAAACAGTCTTGGCCTCTCTAAATGAATACGTTTGGATCAGCATAGGAGTCCTTCTACCAGGTCTCACCCCAACACTGTCATACTGGCACGAGGGGCCTTAGGATAAGTAAAGCGACCTCTCTGCTACTAAGAGGTCTGGGTTGGTCTCCAAACCCCCTTGGTTTTCAAATAGATGTTCAATTGTATCAACTATCGTTACCTCTTGGATGAAAAAAGATAATTTGGAACTAGAAAGGGTTCAGAGAAGGGCGACAAAATTGATAATGGGTATAAAGTCATTAAGTTATGAGGAAAGGTTAGCCAGTTTAGACAATAGGCGTCTAAGGGGAGATATGTTTACTATGTACAAATACATACATACAGAGAACTTTCATGGGAACTTTTTACCCCAAGGACCATACACAGGACACGTGGTCACCCCCTAAGGTTAGAGGAGAGGAAATTTCACAACCAGCAAAAGTTCTTTACAGTAAGGACAGTTAAGATAAGGAATTGATTGCCAGGGAAGGTTGTGATGGCAGATTCAATAGATATGTTTAAGAAAGGGTTAGATAAATTTTTAGCTGAAAAGTGTATCCAGGGATACGACCGTTAATTAAAATGAAGGATAGTAGTGGATATAGGGTAAAAACAGGACTGCAATATTGGGTCTGGGGGTATTTCCAAAATTGAAACAGATGGGCGGGTGCTTACTCTGGATCAATTTCAAATATAAGTGCAGGATCGCAGGAGATCCAAAATAGGTTGAACTTGATGGACTGGTGTCTTTTTTCAACCTCATCAACTATGTTACTATGTTACTATGATTACTGAGAACTGATTGACACTCTATCAATGTAGTAGCTGAGAAATTGGTGTGGCCACTCCTTTTATGCGGTGCCATTCTTCCAGCCCTTATCTCTAGGATATCTGTGGCCTGTGTAGCAGGAGTACCCGGCTATATCAATAAAACCCTATTTTTTAATGTATTTACAGGATGCAGAGGTAAAAGGGGCTAAAACTCCCACACTGCACTTGGAGACAGTAAAAGACTTACATATCATTCACTGATGAGATCTAATAAGACCAAGTCAGTCTTCTACCAATTGAAACCATAGCTCTGAATCCCTAGCTGGTGTCTATGATAAAAGCACAGATAATGGTTTTGCACTTTCTTGGAACATTTAAATGTTCTCTCATCTTATAGTTCTTACCGTGCAAATACTTTCAAATACAACGTTACCCTGTCTAATATGGTGTACCTTTAAGGACATTGCTCGGAGGTACACTATTGTATTAAAGGTAATTTTTAGATGTTTAAATCTTAGCCAAGCTCTGGTTATCAGGATGTGCTGACACTTGTAGTTCCACAACAGCTGGGGAGACACACGCTGAAGCTCTCTGTTCAGTGTAACAGAGAGTCGTAGAATAGAGAAAGAAAGTGAGACACTAATGACTAGATGTTTCACCACACAGCACAAATACAGAGCCTTTGAATTGTCAGGAAGAAGAATAGCTGAAGGTTGCACATGAATGGGAGAGAGCACAGAATCAAATGAATCTTTTGGCAGCACTGAGAGAAGGAGACAGGGAAAAGCCAGTAATTATAAGGGAAGGAAGATGCAAATGGAACAAACGAAAAGGCAATGGCTCCCAGACGGGTACTTTAGGTGAAGGAGATTTTCCCCTGCAGTATCGCGGTGACAGAAAGAGGTCTCCTGCTATTAGAGACTCTTCACCTATCTTAGAGGAATGTGCGCACATTACATACATAAATATTCCTTTTTTAGAGGAAATTAATGTAATACAAATAAAAGAAAAGAGAACTTATACAGAGGTAGCAAACTGACATTTAACACATCACATGCCACTGAAATGAACAGCATGTGAAGAGTTACATTTCAGGTTGGCTAAATCTGTATTTAAAAGGAACCTTATCTGAAATTTAAGATGCTGTGTTTAAAATAATGCAAAATAAATAGATATCTTAGAAGTATTTTAATTAATTTCTTCATCCCGGAATTACTACCTATGTAAGATCTCTTAACGGATATTCCCAGTAAGCATATAATAAAGTCAACAATTTCACTCCAAAATTAGATAATGACGGGACAGTCACATTAGAAAGGAACTGGGTCCAAGATTACACGAAGGGCATAAATTGAATACTCCAGCATTTATTTCATGGAGTTTAGCTGCGTAGAATCTACATATCACAGAATCTGGAGCAATGTACTAAGAGATAAGTTTCAGCGCTCGACTACCTTCAGCCAGGTAATGCTTTATAGCACGAGCGGGTTGTTTGTGGCCAAGAACCCTGCCCGACTGCTCAGATTGTGAAAAACACAATCCGAACAGCGGCACAGCTTTCTCTGCGTGCATTTCGGCAGCAAGGCGCATGTACATGGCGTATGGAGGGTGCGTCCAGAGACAGCCAGCCCCTGCTAGCAGTGAAGGAGGAGGCGGGACCCACTTACAATGACGGTGCCACTTCTAAGGATTCTCTTTTTTTTTTGTAACTTAAATAAAATACATTATCTTAAAGTGCACCTTCAAAAGTTACTGTTAGCTGAACCATGCATTCATGAGGATTCTAGCTATTAACACACTGGGAACTTGTGACATTACTGACTGACTTTCTTTATGAACTGAACCAATAATTTTCTGGAGTGCAGTACCTACCACGAGCCTCCAGATGTCACTATTGCAACTGCAGTGTTTCTTTTTATAGGTTTTGATAAATTTGAAATACTTCACCCACAACGACCTGAAAAGCCCTACTACAAATGTCATTTTTAGTGTTAAGGGAATATATACACTACGGAGAAGCATGTATGTTTTATTTTCACTATTACAAGATGATGTTAATAAGTTATTCTACACAGAATCCCCAAGTATCTCTAGATCTGCATTAGTTTAGGTTAGTGCAGCGAACCATACTCTTTGCTTGTCTGGATGATTTAAATAGCACCACGAGACTCCTCAATATCAATGCACCAAATACGTGCTTAGCTCTACAAAGTGCATGAACCATGCCTAAAGCTGGCTATAGACTGGCCATTCCTGTCGCTCAGCCCATAGCATGGCCTATAACAATCTTATTGAGTTTAATGGTCTATTTATCAAGAGTCAGTCATTTCAGGCCACGCACCACCAAAAGACACAAGAGTATCTTATTTTATTCAGAAAAAAAAGTTCTGAAAAACATATTGAAAAAAAGTTTAAACACTTTTGATTGCAATTTCCTGTGCGCCCATTTTTATAAATGTCCTCCAATGCTTTGAGAATGAACCACTCGGGCTAGTATGCTCCTTTAAGATAACCTAGTGAACATGTTCTAAAGGGCAGACAGTCACTTGATTCAGGCTGTCTTAGAGCAGAGTATAAAACAACAAATACCTGGTGCTAATGATGAAAAAGGCCCTTCTGGAATGTCTCAGAAACGCCGCTAATCTGGGGAAAGTGTCATTCCCCTCAATAGTACCACTCACACACACTAGTGCAGGGTTTCCCAAACCCAGTCCTCAGGGCTCCCCCCAACAGTGCAGGTTTTCCGGATCACATGTGACATAATTAGGACCACCTGTGGATCTGTTACAATGTGTCAGTCAGTAATGAATACACCTGTGCTCCAGCAAGGAGATATGGAAAACCTGCACTGTTGGGGAGCCCTGAGGACTGGGTTTGGGAAACCCTGCACTAGTGTCTAACTGCAAGTATTTGCTATACTCACGGTGTGAGGTCTACACTATATTATTGGAGGATCTACATCTCTAGGAGACGAATCAGGTATTCATCTCAGCAGTCCGACCAATAGTATTTTTGGAGTGTATATTTTTGGAGAATGAATCATTCACGGTCTAAGAGACATTGTAATAGGGTTCTATTATACATGTGGTCATTCAAGAAGATATACTGATATCTCTGTACACTATATGCTGTTTATCATTGGCTTAATTACCAATACTTTCAGATTATTATTGGGGATCTTATGTATTTTTATAATAAATGTTGCTTTTATTTATATTTTGCAATCGTTGTAGAATTTATATTTAATAAGTACTATTGGAAAGTAGTGGTTCATATAACCCACTGGATGCCTCACATTCGCGCTGTCATTGTTTTGTTGTAGTTTTAGAGCAGAGACCCAGACTTGTTCTGATTACTTGGCTCAGACTTATTTTTGTAGTAAATTATACAACAATATTTTTATTATCTTTTTTTTTTTGCATAATACATATAAAGCCTTACACAGGACTACAGTCCTTAAGGCACAGGGCACGGACTGGGATTTGCAGCACATCTTTCAGTGTCACTATTATACAATCCGCACCCTTCACCACTGAGCAACTACTTATGTTTATTATAACAACAAGAAATTGTGCGAAATTACTTAAATCTGATTATTGTTGTTTATATAGTGTCAATCATATTATGCAGTGCAATATGGAGAAAATATAATCATTGACATCAGTCGCTGCCCCATTTGAGCTTACAGTCTAAATTCCCTACAAAACACACACACACACAGACACACACACAGACACACACACAGACACACACACCGAGGTTCATTTTGTCAGAAGCTAATTAACGTAAAACTTGATGTAGCCACGTAATGTCTTACCTCTGCGTCCAGGATAAACATGGGGGTAATATTCGTAGTATAGGTCAGGCTGGTCTAAGTTTTTAAAAGGTTCAAATTCCATTTCAGCGTTCTGAAAAAGGCCGAGTTTCACCAGCAGAGACAGTCTCAGAAACCAGAGCTGGAAAAAATACGTTACTTTCTTGTTAGTTAAGTCACCGCACATCAAACGGTTATATGAAAGAAAATAAATTTTACTTATTAATGCAATATGTGGGTCTGTTCCATGCCCCCCAAGGTCAAAAGTAAAAGTGCAGCTGTCCTTTCCCCAGGAGAGATGAGGCACATAGCACAAACATTTGGACAAACAACAAATTTCCTTGGCTTAAGGGCCACCTTGTTTAAATATTATCCTCCTCATCTTGCCCACAGACACGCCACATTAGAACACTTCCTTTTCTGAGCCTTACACTTTTCTTGTGTGTGCTCCCTTTACCTCCCCATTAGTCACCTAACCACCTGCCTTAGATAAAAGAGCTCAGGGGGGTAGAAGAGGAAGCTGCGTAGAGGTCAAAGAGAAGGGCCAACTAACAGGATGCATTTATTATATGCTGTCAAGACAGTATTCTCTCCTGTATCTAACACTTCATTACATTATATTGTGTACAAATAGGTTAATGTGACTTCAGCATTACAAACACTGTCAAATCGCATCTCTACGCTATAGCAGGGCTTAAATAGCCATACATTTTATGTCCAAGGCAAATGTTATGGTTTTAGAGCTGGACGTATCTTGGGATCCATCCAACTCAACATATGCACACAAGTATGTTTTTTTCTTGCATGCATCATTTCCTACATATATTTGATGCACAGATGTGTCGAACGCGAAATGAGCCCAGGATTCTGGTACAACAGGGGACATCACCAGTAACAGAATATACAACTATCAGCCAGACAGGAAACCGCAGTGGGACACTACTCAGACCTAAATGTTTGTTTATCAACATTACGGAACTAAATAAATCATTACCTATATCAGTACACATAATTCTACACCCCGCCTATGGGTTTGAACACAAGCAGAGTGCTGGCAATTAACAAACAAGTAAACCATTACAGTGAATTCAGTGGTGTTACCATAAAAGATACCAGGGCTAGATTTACTAAGCTGCTTGTTTGAAAAAGTGGGGATGTTGCCTATAGCAACCAATCAGATTCTAGCTGTCATTTTGTAGAATGTACTAAATAAATGAAAGCTAGAATCTGATTGGTTGCTATAGGCAACATCCCCACTTTTTCAAACACGCAACTTAGTAAATCTAGCCCCAGGGCGGTTTACTAAAGCTCCACAAAACAGTCTTGCTTTACTGCACACTCCTCTTTTAAACTGTAGGGCAAGCTTCAAGAACAGGATGCTCGCCAGCTCTCGTGGAACTCTACCAGAGTGGCAGGGCATTCTGAAACTTTTAGTTCCACAACTAGGAACCGCAGGCTACCTAGCTGAGCTTTCTACCGTGGGATACAGAAACTTTTCATATCATGCAGGAGATGCTGTTGCCACTGATGTTTACACTTAGGACCAAAACAGTAAACATAAACATCATAAAGGCTACTATGAAAATAAGAACTATATCCTTGTAATGTAAGAGTTCAAAGAACAATGTTCTGTTTAATAAACGTAACCTGTGTGAAGCACCACAGAAGCTATTGATCCATACCGCGTATTCAGGCACTCTAATAAGATCAAACCAGCTGTCTAGGAGGTAGGATATGTGTTTCTGCGTGTTCTTACAGAAAAATTCCCAAGGTGACCTTTTGATGTACAGAAAACTACCGAAAACAGTTGGCTGATCTCAACCAGGAGGCACAATTATTTTAATGAATTTTATAACACTTTTGGCATTTCATTTTGTTATGCTTTTAATATTAATAAATAAAAGTTAGGTTTTAATGTCTGAGACCAGTTTCTCATCTACCTGAACATAAGTTGATAGCTCTTTAAGACCTATTAGTTTCTCTTTTGTTCTCTGAAATCATTAATTGGTGTGTGTGTGTGTGTGTGTGTGTGTGTGTGTGTGTGTGTGTGTGTGTGTGTGTGTGTGTGTGTGTTAGGGAATTTAAATTTGAGCCCCAATAAGACTGATGCGAGTCACTTCTCTGTACAGCGTTGTGGAATTAGTGGCGCTATATAAATAAATGGTGATGATGATAGAATTAGTCTCTTCTACTGTTTCTTTTCACCTTTTAACCACACTGCACTCCTATTTGGTGGGGCCTCTTTTTAATTTACTGACCTTTATGGTCTTCATTATATAGAGCAGTGATGGTTAACTTCTTCATCTTCGAGGCCCTCGTCTGCGGCCCTCCAACCTTCCAGGAAGAAGGGAGAGCACACTGCACCCCTCCTCCTCCTCTGTTATTCCGCGTGACCTCCCTGCGCTGTGCAGAAGACATGGCGCAGAAGTCAGCCTCCCCCGTTCTGCCTTAGTCAGGCTGTACCAGAAACACTGTGATACGTCCTATCCGTGTACTGTAAGTACCTACACTTGTGCTTCTATGTGAATACAGCAATGTTTTATATTTTCCAGGAAAGGCAACGTAGTACTTTAAAGAGCACAGAGACAGCAAGAAAAGGCACACACGGGACCCTCACCTGTAAAGAGTCAGTGGTGTGGTTCGTCGGCTGACCACTCTTACCATACCCTTGTCCATGAGCACTCAGAAGCCTCCCGCTCAGGTCTACTGCCGCCCGCCAGTTTTTACTATTCTGTTGGAAGGAAAGAGAAGAAGGTAACTAACAAATGATGCCAATAAAATGCATCAGTAATGATGACAAGGTCAGTAAAGATGGGCAGAAAAAGCTGAGGATGTCATTTGTCAAACCTGTATGTATAATTAGGCAGTAAGCGAAGCCTAGCATGAGGCCCTGTTTATGGCTAGCAGGAGGCACCAACATTAGAAACCCCTCTTCATTTTCAGACACATAAACAGCTTAGAGTTTAGTAAGGTTAAAATTTATACAATTATATAAACATATCAGAAATTAAATCTCATAAAGGAATAGGGATAACTTGTGTATAGTTCATAAGAGGACTGCAAAAAACATAATGCTTAAGCAAAACTATATACGGCTCTGAAGACAGCAGCTTGATACAATCTTACCAAAAGTATGAACAATCTATTAACAGTTTCCATGTACTGAATACAGTTGCTCTGTATTAATGACATTGAGTTGGTGTAGGCTATACATCAGACTGCGGTACCTTTCCCAAGGTGAATCAGTCTGGTCTCAAATATATTTATTCATGGATCAATAAAAGGTACGCCTTATCAGTACTCACTCCCAAGGCTGGTCAGACCCTGGAAGCGGCAAGATGACCGTCTTGGCCACCCACTATTTAAGGTCAGTAGAGTGAGGTCTTCAAAGTGCAGCCAACGCTATCAATGCCTGGTGAATGTACTGCAGTTGGCTCACTAATGTAGACCCCAAGAACTAATTTAGACAATGTAAAACAAAATCTGAACGACAACTTGAGATGATGTGAACAGGAATGGTATAATAGCCACAAAGCCACAACTATAAAGTTCCCACACCAAGACGAGCCCACGTTACGGCATCCTTGCTATCTAGGGAGAGGATGTCCTGTTAGAGGTCCTTTCAGAATAGGATAGATTTAATAAGATTACATTATAATAGAAAACCTGAAGCACACAGGGACAATGATTCCCCCATAATAAAGCCCAATTAGATTTAGTTATACTTCTAAATGTTAATATTGCTTAATATATGCCATCTGGCCTTTTTAGATTTAATGGTTCTTTAGTCATCATTAAACACTTGCTTCTCTTGCCTCTGCTTTTGTTTAAAAGATTATGGAAAAAAAAAACAGAATAAAGAGTGATCCAGGATAACAGATTAAAATGCCATCGTTAGAGAATCCTATGGTCCAGGCAGATGTTTTTAATGTTGAGGCCATTATATACAACAACAGAAACTAGGATCTGTGTACTGGACACAATCTGTTGACTCTAAGGGCAAAGAAAATAAATAAATCTGTCTTGTCAATAGAATTCCCTGAATCCACCACTTTCCCCTTTAAGCGTCTGGGTCTGTAAATTATCTCTATATGTTTTACTGGACAATCTGACATTTAAACAGTGAATAATCATTGACAATAAAGAACAGCATAAGGTGAGCACATCAGGCAGAGTTTACAGTGGTAATATCCTGTGCAGCAAAACCTACAGATTAAATGGAAGGAATTAGGTCACCTGTATTGTCTGTGCCGATGTCCTATAACAAATACAACAAGTATAAAAAGAAACAGAAGTAGTATCATAGCCTAAGAAAAGAAAAATGCCATTTCTCCACCAAAAACGAAAGATGGGATAACAATAACTTTCATTTTATAGTGCACGGGGAACACAGCATTTTCCGTAGACACTGCTAATAGTACCTGTGAGCCTTTTCTCCCCAGAAACAAAGACTCAAAGGGGGCCATTAACTCTACGTGCGACACCATTAAAGTGATTAAAACGTCCTCCTCCACCAGCTATGACATTCTTCTCCATCATAAATTACGCCGCTACAGCGCGGTTGGCACAGCTTTGGAAAATGCATTTATTAACCCTTCCTCGGATTTTTACTCTTCCACAGTAATGAGAGCACAGAGCTTCTCCATTATACCATTAAAAGCTTTTTAACAGTCTGCTTCAGCCATCTATTCCCTGCTCGACTCCAACCCAGCAATTGACCCTTCCACGCTTGACAGCTACTTCTGTGAGTGATTAACACGTGATCCGAGGAAGCATTCTATATTTAAAAGCTTTAAAAGACATACCCATTTTTTTTTAAAAAACATGATTTCCAACATTAGTCCTTTTATCTGGGTACATGTGCACGAGTACACAGCTTAACAAAGGTTTACGGTGATCACAAAGCCCAGGACAGGAAACATAATTCACACAAGCCCATTAGGGTGTTTATAAAACTGCTGTGCAGTAATGACATTCAGTAACGCACTATACCTATCAGGATACGTGACATGAAAGGAGAAGGGTAATTGGAAAAGGGCAGAGCTTACTGACAGAAACATTTATGAAAGTAAAGTAGTTCTTGCACTACTGGAGCCAAAAGAGCACTTGCCCCGGCCTAGGACAAGTGCATATTGCTATATAAAAAGGACATTTATAGAAACAACGTATATGCATTTTTTTAACCGTGTATTTTAAGTCCCCCGTTTTTCATGTTAATTAGCAATACAAGTAGCTTGCATTACAATTTCATAGGCTCGTTAGGTAATCCATTCACAATTAGAGGGAGAATATAACTTTAGAGAACTGTGTGTAAAAGCATAGCCTGCCCAATACGAGAATGATTATTTTTCAGATTAGTTCTGTTAGTTCTCCTTCATATCTATTGTCTATGTATTCATCATCATCACCATTTATTTATATAGCGCCACTGATTCCGCAGCGCTGTACAGAGAACTCACTCACATCAGTCCCTGCTCCATTGGAGCTTACAGTCTAAATTTCCAGACAGACAGACAGACAGACAGACAGAGAGAGAGAGACTAGGGTCAATTTTTGATAGCAGCCAATTAACCTACTAGTATGTTTTTGGAGTGTGGGAGGAAACCAGAGCATCCGGAGGAAACCCACGCAAACACAGGGAGAACATACAAACTCTACACAGATAAGACCATGGTCGGGAATTGAACTCATGACGCTGTGAGGCAGAAGTGCTAACCACTCCGCCACCGTGCCTATTGTCCTATTTAATGAAAAAAAGTGCATGGAAAGAGCATACAGTTTCGTTTTTAAGTGCCATGTCCACTCCCTTGGTAATGCAATTATCCATGTCCAATGTCAGCTGCTGAAGATGAACCAACAGGAGCAGTGTAGAGCATGGGTAATGGTGACGCCTTGTCGGAATGGTGGTGGCAGCATCGAGGAACAGCTGGGTGGCAGAAAAACGGAACAACATGAAAAGGACAGAGAACACTAACTACAAATAAAGGAAGGGTCAGTAAGGACCTAGGGGATTATTTCTTAAAAAGATATCAACAAGGGAGTGGTTTCTTATTCTCTCTCTATTAAATGCTGACTTGAGGTGTTGGTATTGTTGGTTGTACCTCACCCCCCACCCGCATACCACAAGGTACAGTATATATTCACCCCATAAAAGTGCATGGACATTTATTACATGCATCATATGTCACTTTCTTTATAATACTACCCCACTACGATAACAGTTGTGACTTGTGTGTGTAACTGAGCTATAAAAGAAACCACCCCACTCAGAGTGTAGAGAGGCTCGGCAGTGGCCGACAATCCTGGTTTTTGCGGTCAGCTGGAAGTAGAATAGTTAGAATGTGACTCAGACAGAAATACTACTGCAGTAGTCCCGGCATCCTGGGTTCACCTATATCTGCCCCGCATTGTAGCAGGTCTCGTTGTGGCTGGATTTAGAGAGGATTCCTCCAGTGCCCACACAGAAAAGTAACCACCCCCACAATTGTGAGCGAGGTCAGCCTAGTGAGGAGTCAGAATGAATAAACTTCACCCGGATTTGTTGCCAGAAATGTCCCTGTAGAATGGGGGGGGGTAGTGTGCTGACACAGGGGGAGAGGGGGTCTATAAAAGAAGTGAGGGAGGAAAGGCTTTAAGACCGTGATGAGGGGTGGAATCTATTGCAGAACAGGAATGAGGGGGGATGTGGTGTGTTATGATAGCGGTGAGAAGGGGGAAATGTGACATTTCTGAGGGGAGAGAAAAAAAGTTTGTTAGAAGTAGGGGTACGGCTGCCCCCTCTGGTGGAGCAACATGCTTTGCGGCAGTGTACACCCCTTTGTCGCCATGGGAATGTTTTCATATTTTTAAATGTTGTGAAGTATAGCATTAGAGCAAAGAGGTTTTTCTTTTCCTATACTAATTTTAAATGTTATAGCAAGTTCCATTAGTACCATCTCCCAAAGAAGTTTCAAGACCAAGAAAGGTGGTGCATCCATCTACAGGGTCCCTCTTAATTACAGCCTCCACTATTAGGATAGACTATAATTTATTCTGCCTACCATGTCACCTATGGAAGTGGTGGCTTCTGGGTTGGTAGGCATCACCATAAGCCCAAATAGAGCTGGGTTATGGCCCCCCAAACAATCATAGTGTAACATTCTCCTGCACTAGGCATCTCCTTGGGGGTCCATAGGGCAACAATTGTGGGGTTCTTAAAAAGTTACCAGTTTAGTGATTGAAAATGCATTTCCAATATTCTCAATTTTAACATGTAAAAGCCAAAAATTAAGAGCATTGTCACACTTGAGGATTTGTCTGTACCTAGAATGGGTTGTGTCTCTAGAACTAGTGGCTACGTGCACAAAGGTGGCTTTATTAGGTTCCTTTGCACGAGAGGGGGAAAAAACTGGTACAGATGGTGGTTGCTGAGAGTTCAGGAGATTACTAAATATGAGTGGCACTGGAGACTAGCAAGAAGTTAAGAATAGCATGACGGTGATAGGATTTATCAGGAGAGACCGGATTGGCAGAATGAACAGAGAAGACTGTAGACTGCTAGAAACCAGGTCGGCGTATGAGGAATCAACGTTGCACTGGTAATGGGTTAGAGAAGCAGCACTCTGACTGGCTGGGAGGGAGCATGTGATAGAATCCAAGATGGCGGCATCCATGCACTGGTTTTGAAGGAATCTCTGGAGTGAAGACAGACTGAGCAGCATCCTGCAAAGAGATCTGAGACCAGCAGAGCCTGTAGACCACAGGGACGACAGTGAAGGGGCAAGTAACAGGACCTGAGAGTCCGGTGTGTGACAAGCATATTATGCTCCCTTTAACATTTCACAATGCAATAGTGTGAAGCCCACCAGCAATCCCTTGTTATATTTTATGGAATAACCAAATCCTTCTGCCGCCTGGAGTCACCAGTTATATTTTTCATAAAAAATTGTAGAGCAGCTTATTCCCCCCCCCCCCCCCCCCCAGATGGCCAGTGGATAAAATATGGATTGCTTCTCTTTCAGCTATCGACATTAGCCGTAATATAGGTATAGGATCTCTTATGTGGAAATCAGTTATCAATAAAGCTCAGAATACCAGAAAAGATGCATCTTTACTGCTGCTTGATAAGGTCATACATACAGACATGACCACTAAATAAAGCCTCTTATAGGCACTGTGAGGAGCCCAGCAATTTAATGCAGAGATTTCTACGGTTAGTAAAAGGAAACAAACTATTGTTAAATGTAAATTAGTGTATTCTGAAATGATTGTTCTCCAAATAATGGGAAAAAAATTATGAAAATATTTGGGATAATAGATCTAGTACCTTCATTTTGGGAAGACAAATGCATTACATTAAAGTTTCAAGGGTGTTTAAAAAATTCCAGGACAATTGTCTGATAGCTCTACGCAGTGCTGAATACGGCTTTTTTAGCATGGCATGAGTAGGGGACAGGACTTCAGGGCTGACAAGGGATTATGTAGGCCACTCACAACATGACATCACAAGCTATATCCGGCAACTAGAACAATATCATTGTGTGTGTGGCCCTAAAACAAGTGCAATGCAGAATATTGTGCGTGTGGTCATTTTTCAATGACGACAGAAATGATTCAGCCACTTGGCTTGTGCGGTGAATAGCTGGATGACAACCAATGGGTTTGCCCACATAAATCAACTACTCATTGCTTGGGCTAAACAGCCGTTACCAGTGTGTGTGCCCAAATTTAACATTTTAATCTTCATTTAGTTTTCCAGAAATATGTTTAAATGATGGCTGGACAAATACCTGGAGCTATGTAGACAATGCTCTTAAAAATATTATACTGGTGCCTATCATTTGCAAGCCGTTTCTACTGAGGTCAATGGAAGCATACATTTACTGGATTCTTAAAAGAACCGGTCTGACAATTTCAACATAGCTGTATTACCATCGTACTCCATCCAAGAAACCTCAGCGCTGTTATTGGGCGATTGCCAACGGAATCCTGACCTGTGACCAAACTCTACTTGGCTAGTGTTCACCAAAGGTAGTGTACCTGCAGCAAGCTATCCAATGACATAGCTACGAGAACTGGCTTCAGTCAGTGTCATTTTTGCAGTGCAAGAGTAGGTTTGTGTGCGAGGACGTGAGCTCAACGGATGACTTTGTGACATGGTTCCAATACGTGCGAGTTGGCACATCCCCACCTTGTGTATCTTAGTTTGAGTTGTGTGTCAGTGAACGTTTCACGAAAAAAATCAAACTAAATAGCATCTTTTGATAACAAAGAGCTAATCATCATCATCATCATCATCATTTATATAGCGCCACTAATTCCGCAGCGCTGTACAGAGAACTCATTCACATCAGTCCCTGCCCCATTGGAGCTTACAGTCTAAATTCCCTAATATAGACACACACACACACACACACACACACACACACACAAAGAGGGAGAGACTAGGGTCACTTTTGATAGCCGCCAATTAGGGAGAACATTTACACTCCACACAGATAAGGCCACGGTCGGGAATCAAACTCATGACCCCAGTGCTGTGAGGCAGAAGTGCTAACCACTAGGCCACTCTGCTGCCCTTATCATTAAAATGTTAAGAATAATTAGGCTAAAAAGAACAGCACAAGAAACACACAAGTAGTGATGATTACTGTATTTGATACATGTTCAGGAAAATAGCCATAACTGCATCCAGATTACGAATGAGTGCCTAAAACGCAGCAGGGGTATGTGTGCACTAGACAACAGAAGGAGAAAAGCAGGAACAGAACAAATAGATGGATGAGATTTATTCACAGCAGTGAGTCTCACACTAGCACAGTAAACATCAAATCCAGGTCACTGTAAACCCAGTTGCACTCACGACTCAAGCAGAAATTTTAATATTTCATTGTTCTTACTGTGAGGAGACGCAGCACACACTGTATGCTTCTATCTCTCTAGGCTGCAGAGGAGCAGTAAATTAGGTTCTATGGTATCACATTTAGGTTTCAAAGAAAATATACTTTTTCTTGCATTTAAACTAGGCGAAAAGAGCGGGAAACCGAAGAAACATAGGATTTTTAAAATAGCATCCAATCACTGCTCTCTGTAAGCTGATGGAATCATCCAAGTAACCGAGTTAAAGGTTCCTCTCCATTTGGGCCATACCTTTCTTGGTAGGGGTGGTGGAGATCCCTCATGGAAATAGGCCCCACTGTGCAGATCTTTCTATAGAGCAGTTCAACTGTGAAACAACGACATGAAGCGATGAGAGACAGCCTCAGTCAGCTGAAGTAATAGGATTTGAAAGCCCTAGCGTCCATAGTTAATGTACCGAGACCTTCATACGCCAGCAGACTGAAGGACGACGCTCTGCATAACGGGTCCTTCTATATAGAGGCCCAATTTCGCGTAGAGCAGAGGCTGAAGATGGGGATTACTAGTTATTTTTTAGCCTCTATTGATAATTTAGGGAAGTAATGTGGAAAGGAAAAAAAGTCCAGCAGTTGTGTGTGCTTGATCTAGGGTCTCGCTCTGAAATACAGGCTAGGGACTGCATGTTTACCCACATGCGTATAGGAAAGCAATTGTTTCAAATGATCGATTGTCCCAGTATTTGTCCAAGTAAATTTTTTTTTTTTTATACCTGCAGAAAATAGACAACATTCTCAGCTATTGCTGGGTATTCTTCACTTGCTGCCCTAAACAATAATGGTTTCTTCTGAATCGGTCAGACCAAGACAGGCAAGCGGTTAGAGGGGAGTACATTTACCAATTATAATCTAAGATGCCGAGCAGGCAGCATAAATGTACTGAAGCTATGAATCAAAAGAATGACTAAAAATATAGTACTAAGTGAATGAAAAAAAAAGAAGAAAAGTGCCCAAGAGATTCTGTTGAATGCTTTGTCCACGTCAAGGCTCAGCAAGATATTTCCAAAAGAATTTAAAGATGACCATCACTGCAACAACTGGTGAACCCCAGTGGTGGAGTGTTTGTTTGTGATAAATCACAACTGGTGAGAAGGAAGAGTTAAGCTGGATACACACTGGTGTTTTTTCAGCCAATTATCGTGCCACTCACCCGATAAACGACTGTTCGGCCAGATATGGCTTCAGTGTGTATGCTTACATGCTGAACGACAGTCGTTCCACGTATCCGATCGTCGTTTCATTTTAGTTGGTCGGCATGTTAAATAATATTGTTCCAATCACCTACCGATCAGCTGTCACAGCTACCGGTCACTCTGTTCGGATGCATGCAGTTTCTCCAGCTGCCCCTCTCTCTTCTTGTACTTCACTGCTGCAGCTAACCCGGTGGGACTAGAAAGTTGCTTGACAGCGTGACAAACTGCAGAAAGCCAGGACTTCAGTGCAGATCCTTCACCCCTGCGAGCACATGACTTCAAAGTGCATGACAGGAGGAGATTTATTAGTGAGACACACAGGGGACAGCGCAGAGTGCTGGTGCTGCCGGCATGTTGCTTCAGCCAGGGATCCTGTCACATGTATGAGAGACACACAGATCTGAAGGTAAATCGTTCTAGTGTGTACACAGGAATCGGAATGCTGATCAGGGCTTTTTTTTTTTTTCTGTCGTGGAGAAAGTTGGTAAAACTATCGCATCATCATCATCATCATTTATTTATATAGCGCCACTGACTCCGCAGCGCTGTACAGAGAACTCATTCACATCTGTCCCTGCCCCATTGGAGCTTACAGTCTAAATTCCCTAATATAGACACACACTCACACACATAGAGAGGGAGACAGACAGACAGGTAGAGACTAGGGTCAATTTTGATAGCAACCAATTAACCTACTAGTATGTTTTTGGAGTGTGGGAGGAAACCGGAGCACCCGGAGGAAACCCACGCAATCACAGGGAGAACATACAAACTCCGCACAGATAAGGCCGTGGTCGGGAATTGAACTCATGACCCTAGCGCTGTGAGGCAGAAGTGCTACCACTTCGCCACTGTGCTGCCCATCGCATCGTTGGAAGTTTCATGTAGTGTGTACCTAGCTTTAGGCTGGGTACACGATGCAAGAATTTAAGCCAATTATGGGGCCAATCACCTGATAAACAACCGTCTGGCCCGATATTGCATTAGTGTGCACACTGTAACAATGAGCAATTATCGTTCCACAGTACATCATATAATTTCATTTGATATGTTAAATCAAACCATTTTTAAATAAATTTTTGTTGGAGGATGGAAGGATATCGTTCCAATTCTGCAGTGTGTCTGCACTCTCCATCAGGATCTCCCTAGAATTTAAAGAGTTAGAGAATTTAAAGAATCATTTAAAGAATGGTCTTTTCAGCCTATGGTTATAACAGATGAAGAGCACAGATCTAAAGGTTAATCTAGCGTTGAAATTGGAATGCTGATTGGGACTTTTGTTACCAGTTGTTGGTAAACTCGTTATAGAGAACACATCAGGAGAAAATTTCTGTAGTGTGAGCCCAGCCTAAGTTGGCAATGCAGATTTATTTCCAAAATAAGGCCCCTCCTACAAAAACTCATTTCCAGGTTTAGGGATCAATGTAGTATATGGGTCTCAGAACTTAGATTTCCTAATATTCAATTCCAGTAGCAGTTGCTGCATCTGTGGATTCAGCAGCTCACAACATCCAGAGACCTGGAGTCTGGCTCTTGTTATTAATCATGACTTTAACTGCATTTGTTATTTTAATTAAAGTGTTGGTAAGTGTGGTTTCTCAATCATATCTGTCAAAAGGGTGGAGTCTGGACTGCATAGCTTCTAGCTAGGTCATACCCGTAAACCTGGGTATTATATGGTCAAGTTCCCTCTCCTTGGGCTGGTCAAACATTTCTTGGTTACGCAACAACTTACCAGTCTTATTCTTGCAACAGGATGACTTCATTTGCTACCCTGACAGTTGCCAGTTTGTATGGTATTTCGCTAGCTGCCAGCAACCTGTTTTCAGTACCAGCTCCCACTGATGCTGCTTGACCACCAGCCACTCACTGACTGGTCAACTGAGCACCAACATAGTACCCACAATTGTGGGAGGGCATCACTGCCACGCACAGGCTCTTTCACTGGCACACTTCTGGGTAGCGCAAAGCGCTGAAGCACCTCTTTGCTGGCTATTCTGGTCAATTCCTTCAGACCACTTACTTTGAATCAGTACAGCTGGGTAGCAAAGACAGAAGGATCAATGTACAATGATGTGTATTGCTCAAGTAGCTCTTACACATCACTCAAAGGTAGAGAGTGATATACTCACGGGCTTCCAAATATTATAGAATAAATAATACTATGATTCAAAATAGGAGGTGGTGTCATGCAGTAGTTTTAATCTATCTCTCTCTATATATCATATCTAGATAGAGATAGAGATAGATCTATATATATCATATCTAGATAGAGATAGAGATAGAGATAGATCTATATATATCATATCTAGATAGAGATAGAGATAGAGAGATAGAGATAGATCTATATATATATCATATCTAGATAGAGATAGAGAGATAGAGATAGATCTATATATATATCATATCTAGATAGAGATAGAGATAGAGAGATAGAGATAGATCTATATATATATCATATCTAGATAGAGATAGAGATAGAGAGATAGAGATAGATCTATATATATATCATATCTAGATAGAGATAGAGATAGAGAGATAGAGATAGATCTATATATATATCATATCTAGATAGAGATAGAGATAGAGATAGAGAGATAGAGATAGATCTATATATATCATATCTAGATAGAGATAGAGATAGAGAGATAGAGATAGATCTATATATATCATATCTAGATAGAGATAGAGATAGAGATAGATCTATATATATCATATCTAGATAGAGATAGAGATAGAGATAGATCTATATATATATCATATCTAGATAGAGATAGAGATAGAGATAGATCTATATATATCATATCTAGATAGAGATAGAGATAGATCTATATATATCATATCTAGATAGAGATAGAGATAGATCTATATATATCATATCTAGATAGAGATAGAGATAGAGATAGATCTATATATATATCATATCTAGATAGAGATAGAGATAGATCTATATATATCATATCTAGATAGAGATAGAGATAGATCTATATATATCATATCTAGATAGAGATAGAGATAGAGATAGATCTATATATATATATCAGATAGAGATAGAGATAGATCTATATATATATATATATCAGATAGAGATAGAGATAGATCTATATATATATCAGATAGAGATAGAGATAGATCTATATATATATCAGATAGAGATATAGATAGATCTATATATATATCAGATAGAGATAGAGATAGATCTATATATATCAGATAGAGATAGATCTATATATATCAGATAGAGATAGAGATAGATCTATATATATCAGATAGAGATAGATCTATATATATCATATCTAGATAGAGATAGAGATAGATCTATATATATCATATCTAGATAGAGATAGAGATAGAGATAGATCTATATATATCATATCTAGATAGAGATAGAGATAGAGATAGATCTATATATATATATATATATATATCAGATAGAGATAGAGATAGATCTATATATATATATATATATCAGATAGAGATAGAGATAGATCTATATATATATCAGATAGAGATAGAGATAGATCTATATATATATCAGATAGAGATAGAGATAGATCTATATATATATCAGATAGAGATAGAGATAGATCTATATATATATCAGATAGAGATAGAGATAGATCTATATATATATCAGATAGAGATAGAGATAGATCTATATATATATATATATCAGATAGAGATAGAGATAGATCTATATATATCAGATAGAGATAGAGATAGATCTATATATATCAGATAGAGATAGAGATAGATCTATATATATCAGATAGAGATAGATCTATATATATCAGATAGAGATAGATCTATATATATCAGATAGAGATAGATCTATATATATATCAGATAGAGATAGATCTATATATATATCAGATAGAGATAGATCTATATATATCAGATAGAGATAGATCTATATATATCAGATAGAGATAGATCTATATATATCAGATAGAGATAGAGATAGAGATAGAGATAGATCTATATATATATATCAGATAGAGATAGAGATAGATCTATATATATATATATATATCAGATAGATATAGAGATAGATCTATATATATATCAGATAGAGATAGAGATAGATCTATATATATATCAGATAGAGATAGAGATAGATCTATATATATATCAGATAGAGATAGAGATAGATCTATATATATCAGATAGAGATAGATCTATATATATCAGATAGAGATAGAGATAGATCTATATATATCAGATAGAGATAGATCTATATATATCATATCTAGATAGAGATAGAGATAGATCTATATATATCATATCTAGATAGAGATAGAGATAGAGATAGATCTATATATATCATATCTAGATAGAGATAGAGATAGAGATAGATCTATATATATATATATATATCAGATAGAGATAGAGATAGATCTATATATATATCAGATAGAGATAGAGATAGATCTATATATATATCAGATAGAGATAGAGATAGATCTATATATATATCAGATAGAGATAGAGATAGATCTATATATATATATCAGATAGAGATAGAGATAGATCTATATATATATATATCAGATAGAGATAGAGATAGATCTATATATATATATATCAGATAGAGATAGAGATAGATCTATATATATCAGATAGAGATAGAGATAGATCTATATATATCAGATAGAGATAGATCTATATATATCAGATAGAGATAGATCTATATATATCAGATAGAGATAGATCTATATATATCAGATAGAGATAGATCTATATATATATCAGATAGAGATAGATCTATATATATATCAGATAGAGATAGATCTATATATATCAGATAGAGATAGATCTATATATATCAGATAGAGATAGATCTATATATATCATATCTAGATAGAGATAGAGATAGAGATAGATCTATATATATATATCAGATAGAGATAGAGATAGATCTATATATATATATATATATATCAGATAGAGATAGAGATAGATCTATATATATATCAGATAGAGATAGAGATAGATCTATATATATATCAGATAGAGATAGAGATAGATCTATATATATATCAGATAGAGATAGAGATAGATCTATATATATCAGATAGAGATAGATCTATATATATCAGATAGAGATAGAGATAGATCTATATATATCAGATAGAGATAGATCTATATATATCATATCTAGATAGAGATAGAGATAGATCTATATATATCATATCTAGATAGAGATAGAGATAGAGATAGATCTATATATATCATATCTAGATAGAGATAGAGATAGAGATAGATCTATATATATCATATCTAGATAGAGATAGAGATAGATCTATATATATATCAGATAGAGATAGAGATAGATCTATATATATCAGATAGAGATAGATCTATATATATCAGATAGAGATAGAGATAGATCTATATATATCAGATAGAGATAGATCTATATATATCAGATAGAGATAGAGATAGATCTATATATATCAGATAGAGATAGAGATAGATCTATATATATCAGATAGAGATAGAGATAGATCTATATATATCAGATAGAGATAGAGATAGATCTATATATATCAGATAGAGATAGAGATAGATCTATATATATCAGATAGAGATAGATCTATATATATCAGATAGAGATAGATCTATATATATCAGATAGAGATAGATCTATATATATATCAGATAGAGATAGATCTATATATATATCAGATAGAGATAGATCTATATATATATCAGATAGAGATAGATCTATATATATCAGATAGAGATAGATCTATATATATCAGATAGAGATAGATCTATATATATCAGATAGAGATAGATCTATATATATCAGATAGAGATAGATCTATATATATCAGATAGAGATAGATCTATATATATCAGATAGAGATAGATCTATATATATCAGATAGAGATAGATCGATAGAGATAGAGATCGATCGATAGAGATAGAGATCGATCGATAGAGATAGAGATCGATCGATAGAGATAGAGATCGATCGATAGAGATAGAGATCGATCGATAGAGATAGAGATATATATATAAACCTAGTCCACCAGTAATGTGCAAGTCTGTGTGCATCCCTTCCTATAAAGCTGTATGGATTAGATCATCAATGGGAGTCTATATCCTCTTGGTGTGCACGTCCTTCTGTGAGACACGGTCCTGTGTAAAGGAGTCTCTCCTCCACCATGTTTCTAAGTGCCAGAGAGTCCAAGAAACACCAAATAAATTCCCAGGGTAAAAGTGTTAATTAAATTTCATTACCTAAGAATTGAGCAAGTTTCAAACACTGGTTTGGACTTGAGAAACTGAGGATCAGTGAGAGTCCAAATTTGATTTAAAGGCAATAGAGTGCTGCCACCGATGGCTGGCGCTTGTAGCGTGGACTCCCTGGAAAAGCCAACGTATCCCTACACAGCCAAGCATATAAAGCCTCTCGCAGCTGGGCAAAACAGGCCATTTGGCACTGGCTCTGAAACTCTAATATTATGTTTTAAATAAAATATCTTTATTTAATTTTTTATTAAGAAGAAAACTAATGCAGGAAAAACACATCACACAGTGTTAACATAAGATATAGCATGAATCTATAAAGAATTGAGCATTATTTCATTAGAACAAGAGAGTCTCTAGCATGTACAGAGGGGCCAGTGTTCTCCCCAGCACCTATTTCCTGGGTGCTCCACCGGCTGTTTTAACTTACTACCCGGCTCTTGGAGCCCAGCAGAGTCCTATTATAATAGAATAAACCATTGTTTCTATATAGAACAGGCACTATAGGCAGCAGTGTGTGTGTGTTAGACCACTGACCACAAGTCTGACCAATCCTGGGAGGTGTGGGCAATAACCGCCAACATTTTTTAATTATTGTTGAAACGTATTATAAAGATCGTTATATGCCATTTATAACACAGCATTCTAATGTATACAGGGACATTTCCACCAGATGTGCAAATAGCTCCCTGGGGGCACCGAGCACCTCCAACAGACACCAGGGGTAGTCGACTATATCTTTCGGAACAAACTTGGATTTCTGTACCATTGTGTCGGTATTTTATATTGTGTATCCACTATCAAGGTGCTGATGGAACAAGCATGTCTGAATGTACAGCCATCCTCAGAGATCCCTTTCCCAACGTGTGTGACATGAGGCTTAAACGATAAGCTTGTATAGAGCAGATATCATGTGGGGGAAAAAAAGCAAAAGCGGGTAAATCAAACCAATATGAATCGGTTGTGTTTGAATCATATATAGTTTTAGGTAATGTGTTCATGATCATATTAACTTTATCAATTCATGAAAGGCGTTTAGAATAACAGCTTTTATAGTCTGCCCGTAGGGCATTTAGAATGGGTAAAATATTTGAAAGAGCTGTAACAGTCTCTTGTCAAGTGGGAAGGGCAACAGTCCCAAGGGAAGCTATTCCTCAAACCGTCGACTACCTGGGTGGGGGTGATAAGGTTCCTAGCCACAGATTTTGAATAGTTTCTGTTGAGTTTAACAGGGCTCTAAAAAGGTTAATCTCTGGGATTCCACTTTTCATAATTTATCTTGATATAGCAATCACCCCTTCCCAAAATGGACAAAGCTTTGGGGTTTTCCACCAAATATGCAGTGGTGCCCCGATAGCTAGATTGGAGGTGTTGGAAGTCCCATGGTACACCGGTACAACCTCAGTAGGACCCTATAATGGGTTTCAATTACAGACACTCTGTGAAACAAACTTGTCTAGATGATTTTATTCCAGCATAGAAAACTAAAAAAATAGAGCTGAATAATTCTTCAAAAACTGAACTCATCATAAAAATCCAGTAAGTGGGTTGCACCAATCAACGGACTCAATACAGTTGTTAGGATTTATTATTTTCAAAGCTTTTTAATTCTAGGATATTCAGCTTTTAGGACACAGTGCAGTTATGTGAAAACAGTAATAATTGCACATAACTGTACAAACAAGGTACAAGAGACTATTTTAATGACTTGAAGTGGAAGGAAATAATCAGACATGGATTCTATATAAACAAAAGTTTCGAACATATACATTTCTCAAAACAAAACTTTTGTATTTTAAGTCATATTCCCCTTAAGCCATTTCAAACGCATTGTTGATCACTGTAACAACATAGCACATTGCTATATTCTTGAGAAAGAATGATTTCTAAAGTCGTTGTTTTACGATGTAATATTAAACAAGATTCTCATTAGGAAACAGACCTCACTGAACTCTCGCAAATTATTCCTACACAACTCATTCTGTTGTGTCCCCAAAATAGAGCAAATCGCTGAGCTGAATGTAAACTAGTGATCAAATCACAAATTAATCATTAACCTGTAAATGCAAAACCGTACTTGAAGGAGACAATAACATTATTTTTTTTATATAACTATACATTTTTTGCATTATCATTATGCATGTATCCTCATTTTCTCATGCCCACTGGCGCAAGTTAGTTCCTAGGGGAGTTCTATTCTGAACATTCCCAGGGGAGGGAGAAGAAGCCTTGCTGGGCTACAATAGATGAAGTGAGTACAAGACTAAGTTTCCAGTCTTTAGACTCATGGAAATACACCCAAAGTAGACATTTCCTAGCATTCATGCCATAGAAAATCTTTGCCTCAGAAATGAACCCAGTTTGAGCCAACATCTTCTGCAGCAATTACCTCACAATATGCTCTTTTGACAACATACATCAGCTAAAGCTTCAACTTTGACTTTCTAGGTAGTGTGGCGGCGAAAGGGAACTAAACTACATCTTCAATGAAAAGCAATGGTTTAAAATGATATTTATACAACAGGACTTCCAGACATACAGTACACAGTACCAAGTAGGTGGTAATGCACCACAGTGGTCCTCCAAAAGTTATTTTCAACAGTCTCTCCTCTCTGCTGGCAGTATGCAGTACTGTAGAGTCGGACAGGCTCTAGTCCATATATTTGTGGGGAATATGACCATGTAGCCTAGTACTAAAAGGATACACTTATTACCCTTCATTCCTACTGCTGCACAACTTAAAAATGAGCTCTTATAAAAGTCATTATTGAATCTCTTGATAAATGCAGGAATTAGTGTAATCCACTACTATACAAGCTGACAGCTGCACTTCAGATAATTTATTTTGCTAATCCATGGCTTTAACTAAAACAAATAGTGGACCCAACTTTAACTTCAGAGGTCAGAGGATCCATCTAATTTGGATGGAAATTCCAAGAATCAGAGATCTTATGATCTCCTCAAACTTAAGTATAAGAACAGAGGCCCCAATCAGGACTCCCGCCCCAAATCAGACCTCCCTACCCTGTAACCTATAAATGGCCAATCTTCAGTTTTTTTTTCACCTTCTGTAATATTTGGATAGAAATCTATAGGCTATAAAACAGGGGTCCTGTGCAAACTGGTTCATATGAGGTTCTATAGGTCATTTAGAGCGGTGACCATTCCCTTGAAACAGGACTAAAAACATAACAAAATAAACAAAGATAGTAACTTCAGTCACTGCATGTGACCTTTACATATGTATCTGCAAATTGTTTAGGCTGTATTAGATCAACTTTTGTTTGAGTTTAGGCCATTTGTACTGTAAGTATAGGGAAACTTCTCTTCCTGTAAAAACACAATTATACATCTATATTTTATAGTGCCATGTAGCATGCAAGCCCTTTATTAAAAACATGACTTAATTCAGCTACAATGAAAGAAAAGATGTCCAGACATATTTCATTGCACATTTGCATTGGGGTTATAAAAAGATGGATACAATACAGATACTTACAAGAAGTTGTTTGAGCCCCAGAAATGTCTGTTCTACAGAGTTGGCGGTGAGGACCTGTCTTTTCATGGCAGCTTGTTCACCCAGGAACCGCAACATAAGTTCACGCACTGCATCGCCCTGAAACAGACAAACAAACCCATCACCTGTTGGGTACTACACAGTCATAGCCAACGCTGATTCTAGTTTTCTATGTTCCCTCTGCTTGGGAAAGAGCACAGAAAACTAGCAGGCACTTTATGCAAATTAAGAGTCATCCTGCCCAATGCTCCATACAGGCTTTAGCTTATTTTTAGCTGGAGCTTACGGTAAATTCCTTTAAATTTTTGGGAGTAATTTCTTTCAAGCAGAGGATGGACTTAGATTGAAGCAGCTGGCTCCCTAATTCTACATTATTTTTTCCATTCCTGTTGTACTGAAAGCATTGTGTTGGTCTACTCCCACTTACACAGAAAATATAAAAAGAAAACTGGCCTGCAGGGCCTTAACTAGGGCTGTGCGAGGGGGGCGACCGCCCAGGGCCCAACGCTGAAGGGGGCGCAGTTTATAAATATTTAAGGTTAATCAGGATAAAATTGAGGGAGGGGTGCTTTTCCTTCTTGCCCCAGGCGCTAAAATTTAAAGTTACGGCTCTGCTGGCCTACACAGTTTTTGTTTAAATTTGCTGCCATGTCATAATAAAAACAATGCAAAGGGGGGGGGGGGGGGGGTAGTGGGAGGAGCCCCCTCAATATCAGACTGTGGGCCACACAATGCCCTCTGGCAGGCTGGGCATGGCACTTACAGGGGCAAGTTGACTGCTCTGTCTAGATCAGTTTATATCTCTCCTTTGGAGTCCCCTATTATGTAGTTTGTAAGTTTACATTTATAATTGTTATTGTCAACTTAAGCAATAATTATCCCTTATTTTCTAAAAACAGGAAAATAATGAACAAATGACATTTGTTTATTTGTTATTTTAATTTAACAGGCCAGATATTTTGCAATATGACTACTCCATTGGCAAACCTACCTGTAATCAGGGCTATCTAAACATATTACTGTTTTATTTACATCAAGCAAAATATTACAGATTAGGGCAATCCTCAATACGTGGCTGTTAGAGTAGAGGCTATACATTAAAGGTCTATTGGCCATTATTATACCAGAACCATTATATTCAAGCAGCACAAATACAACATATACTACTTCAAAATGCATTGGACAATAAGTGTGTTATTTATCAAATACTATGCACAGTTACATTTTGTTTAAACAAAAAAAAAACACAGCAGGTAAGATGTAAAATAAGTGTTCTTTAAAAAGGAGTATGGACAAAACAGATAATAATAAAAAAACAAAAAACTTATCCATTATAATATATAAAAAACAAGAAAAATAAATTGACTTGCCTAACTGACAATACAATATTTTTTATTTTACAATGAAATTATAATTAATTTGTCTCAGAGTCAGGAGTTACCAGAACATATTCACAAGTATAAAACAATTATTTCTCTGGCTGATGACTGCTCTGATATTGGTTACAGCAGTCTGCTAGACTGCAGATTAATTATACACCAGACACATTCAATGAAAGGGAAATTAAAAACAAAGTTTTTATTCATAGATATACCAATCATATGAAGTACATGCTTCATCCCAGGAACCAGTTCACAATCTCAGAGAATTGTGACAAATGTAGCAAACAAAGGATGTGCTACAGAAACTGAAGTACGTAGATTTTAACCACCATCAGGGTCTAGATTCAAGCTTATGTAGTTTTATTGGGTTTTCATATTCGTCTTACCTAGCACACCTTAAGACTGAGGCCAGAGGATGCTAGAGATCAGTTCTAATCTTACATTGACATAATCAATGTTTTACAGCACAAAACAACTATAATATGTATGCATTGGCATGCAGCAGTGTTATAATAAACACATCTGAATGGGTTTGGAATGCATGCAAGAATACCGTGAAACTGACAGACATTATGATGCGGTGTATGACCGAGCACCCAAACTGTTATAAGTAGATAACAGGTAGACAGACACTGGAGGTTTTTGTGGATAGCTATAACAAGGCAGTTAATCAGTGCAACAGGAATGAATAAATGCATATTGGGCTGTCATTCCCTAAACAACCAGATCTGAAGGTGAATCGTGTGTACGCATGAATCATAGGACCGGTCGGACCTACAGTCACAGAAAAAATTCTCTAGTGCAGGGTTTCCCAAACCCAGTCCTCAGGGCTCCCTAACAGTGCAGGTTTTAAATATCTCCTTGCTGGAGCACAGGTGTATTCATTACTGACTGACACATTGTAACAGATCCACAGGTGGTCCTAATTGTGTCACATGTGATCCAGAAAACCTGCACTGTTGGGGAGCCCTGAGGACTGGGTTTGGGAAACCCTGCTTCAGTGTGTTCCTAGCCTTACTCATGCAGGCAGCAATTTAACCCAGTAAACTTAGATTCTAGTCAAATTATAGGACTGTAATGAGTGAACAACATTTGCTACCTGTGAGAAAAAATAAATATTAGCCATGCATTGAAGGTGGACATTACCTTTATGTCTGGGTATCTGCTTCAGGACCTAAGATTCACTCAAAGTAATAATGTACTTAATTACCTTAAATTTAAATGACGTGTGCAATATATCGCTGCGAGTAGGTACTTGTACAAAATTATGTTAAAATCAATTAATTAGGAGGCAATACTCAAATTAATGTTGAGGAGAGAGGGTACAAGGTAGGGGGGGGTGTGGCTTTGTAGCTAACCAAGATGGATGTGAAGAGTAAGTGCGCTATACTCAGTATAGTTAACCCATCATCATCTGTAGCAACTTCAGGAAAAACTATTCTTACAGTTATCAGACTTTTGGACAGACTGTCGACTTGGTCCCGAATTTACTGGCGCTGAGCTCCCATTGTACTGCGGCCTCTTGTGCAAGGAAGAGTTGTATACAACATCTACCGTGGAATAATAAACAGCTACTTTACATCCTCCAGGTTGTGTCTATGGAGTTCTGAGAGGCCTAAGTTTTAACCTGCAAGCCCACCAGCACGAGGTCCCTTAGTCTCCAGCCACAGTTAATATCCTGCCGCAACAGCAAAATAAAAAACCTGCTTTTTCCGAGACAGGGTTTGCCGACACCCGGTTCCTCTCCATGGTACCGCAATACTACGCCTGTTCCTCCTCTGGAAGGATTCTCAGAACAGCGGCCCCACAGCCTCTTGCACCACTCGCCTACTCCATTTATAAGCAACAAGGCCCGATTTGGGCCACACAGGACCGGGACAGGCCTTTAGTAGTGTGTGGTCATGGACTACATCAATACCATCAACTGTGCAGCTCCCCAGCCAAAGCACCAAAAACGACACCAATAACTTATTCTCACAGTCTGTGTCACCAAAAAGACTCAGCCACCCAACGACCACAAACCTCCATCCATCGCCATTTTTGGGCTACGCAGTGGTCTGTCATTTTGTGAACCTGGATTACTTCAGAAAGCATTCAAAAGGCACATATACCTTCAAACAAAGACCAGCAGTGGTGCTAAAGAGAGCCCCTCCAAAACTCAAGAAGAGAAAGTATTTATCCTGAGCCTAGAGGCTATTATACCTCAAAATGTAGAAAAAAAAACCAAAACAAATATGCACTGATGCAGCCCTATTTCATACATTACTAAATAAACACTCTCAGCCAATCATAAAATTATATAACTTTTAACAATCCTCCATAAAACAAAACATATTATGAACAATTAAAAAAAATATATCATAAAACACAAACACATGTGTAAAGATACCTAGTAATACAAGCTGCAAGGGACATAAAAAGATAAATCTGTATTGTCCACTATGTGAGACCACATAGCAGTCGAATCAGCAAATTAATACACTTGTAGTCCTTTCTAGGCCAAATGTAACATCCAAGTATTCAAAAGAGAATCCTTTTCATTTCAAAATTCCCCTTGACCTCAGTATCTTCTTAAATCCTGGTCTGTGATAGATGATAAGAAAAAACACTTAGTACATAGCCATACGTTACGAATACCAGACGGCTAGCAATAATTGTAATTCCACCAGTAATAAATCCAATCTTGTGATGCCAGGTATTAAATGCAGGGAGTTCTTAATCACCAAACAGTGAAAATGAAGTACAGAACTCGTCAGTACACCAGGCCTATGCTCCCTACCACCGAGCTAGCACAGAGTAAGAGTAAAACATCACTTTTACCATCTGCCCCCCTAAAAGAGAAGGGAAACTCTTCTTTCTAAATAGTACAAAATTATGCAGAACGGAGGATTCCAGAAATTTGGGTTGTAGCCTGCAACTTAATTACCACAGCTCTATACAGCTGACAGAAGAGATACCTAAATTTCACTCAACTGTCTATCCAGAAAACAACCCCCCTGCCCCGAATATTCATATATTAATACAATTCTGCAAACACTTTACCTAAATGAAACAGCTATATAAAAATAAATTGTATGCATAAGTTTTCCTGAAACTGAAATATAGAAATTGTGCTTTTCAATAAGTTGCTGTGGAAAATATGCTGACTGAAACTTCTCACCAGCTGCATAAATACAAAGAATTCTCTTCCAATGACAGTATTTGGGGCGCTTAGAATCTATTAGGCTGGTTACATACCAGTATTCTGTTTGCAATAAAAAAAACAAACAAAAAACCACACGCACACACAAGCAAAATGCGTACAAAGAGCATATATAAATACTATGTGGTTCACATGTGTCGTTTTCTTACAATTGATATGTGCAGGATGAATTAACAGGCATTTGTAAAAGCGCTCTGTGCATAAGGGTTTCCAATATGAAATTAATGTGTCAATGAAATGAAAGAAAGCTGGAAACATGCCCCCCTCAATTACTCAACCAGCCTCAGTGATACCCAGCTTGAACTGGTTCCAAAAGTTATAACAGCCAGGTAGGTCGGGACATGAGCCTCTATAGGGGGCCGGCAAAAATAGAAAAAGCAATGTAGCCCATCAACCCCAAAAAAACTACAATGCCCCATGCTGAGGCTCTTCCCAGCATCCCTAGGTTGTGAATACATGGAGAATAAGGAACACTGGGTCATCTGGAGAGACAACTTCTAATTAGTGTGTTTGGCCATTTCAGCCACATCCATTGCTAATAGGTGTATAAAATCAAGCATACAGCCATGCAATCTCCATAGTAAAACATTGGCAGTAGAATGGGTCATACTGAAGAGCTCAGCAGTTTTCAATGCTTTCTGTTACTGCTGCCTCAGTCAACTGGGGCAGCTGTAACATAGACTTGTAGTTTCTCAACACCTGGAGAGCCACAAGTTGGCCAGGTCTGTTCTAGTGACAAATCATGCCTCACTATTTGGTGGATGCCAGAAGAACTGCAGTGTTCTCCCCAGGAAATGTTGCCAGCCAGGTGGCATTAAGAAGTAGCCGGGTGAGTGCAGTTAGAATACTTTGCAATAATATTGAAAAGTTTGAGGTTATTGCCCACAGCTGCCAGGACTGGTCTAACACACTGATGGGCTGTAGTGCTCACATAGTGCCTGTTCTAATAGGACTCTGCTGGGCTCCAAGAGCTGGGTGGCAAGTAAAAACAGCCAGGTGGAGCACCCAGGAAATAGGTGCTGGGGATAACTCCGAATTGTAACGTTTGGTGCAGGAGGATTAATGGTCTGAGGCCGTTTTCATATTTTGACATGGGCCCCTTAGTGTGCACAAAGCGAGGCCTATTGAAAATGGTTTCCTGAGTTTAGTGTGAAAGAACCTGACTGGCCTGCACTGGGTTCTGACCTCAACTCCACCTTTGAGAAGAATTGAAATGCCAACTACAAGCCAGGCCTTAACAACAAGCCTCACTAATGCTCTTGTGGCCGACAGCCAAAATCTAGTGGAATGCCAGTTGTTATAATCAGCAAAGGGAGGGAGGAGCAGGTTTTGGTTTTGGAATGTGATAGATATCTAGCTCTTGTAATACAAGGTGCTCTAGTAATCCAGAAGCAAGACATTCCATATTTGTAATACAAAAGGGGAAAATCTTCTTTTAATACACAGGAAAATAGTTCTCTTTATATCCATATTAAAAAAAGAATACAAAACCATAATAAACAATGTAAGATTGCTCTGCTTGGAGCTCTGCTGCAGAATGAGAGAAGCATTAGTTATCGGGAGTGTCGATAGCCTCTCAGTCAATCAGAAAGCCGTTTTCAACAGTAGCTGCTAGTATTGGCTTGAGATAAAGGGGCTCCATGGTTTGATCACAGGACAAGAACTAAATTTAATCCCTAATGAAGTGCTGTGCAGATTCATTCATATCGATGGGGTTTCAACATGTTGTGCACAACCCTATCAAAATTAATGGGGAAAAAACACAACACAATACTGGGGTAACTGTTATTGTTAAGCCCTAGTGCAGTACAATCATTGAATGCCCCAAGAATAGAACAAGAAACGTTGAAAATAAAACATTCTGCGACAGATTCCAAGTGTCCCCCAATTCTACTCTGAGCTGCTGGCAGAACTGTGATCAGAGGGGTACGCTCGTTCACATTTGGTGGACCTGTCTGCGCATAGTCCCATTCTGGGATATAGTCCTGGCAGTCCTCAATTCCGTTTCAGAATGACCATTAACTAAGGACCCCTGGACTTTCCTCCTCTCCCGACTTACGCCTGAAGAGAGCTCCCCGTCTAATAAACCGATTTCCCACATTCTTGCGGCTGCTAAATCATTAATAGCCAACCACTGAAAAAAACCTGAGTTCCCTTATCCTACTGGCACTTAAAAACTATGTGTGGCATATCGCAGGCATGAAATCTATTATTTATTACATACATTGCCTCAAACACCATATGTTCTCCCCTGTCCCCCAACTTCGCTGCCTTGGTGTCATCCTCGACTCCTCTCTCTTGCTAAATCCTGCCGCTTCCAGCTGCGTAACATCGCTCGCATCCAGCCCTTCCTCTCCCAAGATGCCACCAAATGCCTTATCCACTCTCTGATCCTCTCCCGCCTGGACTACTGCAACCTCCTCCTTACTGGCCTCCCCCACTCTCATCTCCATCCCCTTCGATCTGTTCTTAACGCAGCCGCTAGGCTTATTTTCCTTTCTCGCCGCTCCTCTTCTGTCTCCCCCCTCTACCTAGCCCTTCACTGGCTCCCATTTCCCTTCAGAATCCTCTAAGCTCCTCACACTCACCTACAAGGCCCTCACCAACTCCACTGCGCCCTACATCTCCACCCTCTTCTCTATTCATGCTCCATCCCGCCCTCTCCGTTCTGCCTCTGACCATCGCCTCTCTTCCCCCCCTTATAACCTCCTCCCATGCGCGTATCCAAGACTTCGCCCGCGCTGCCCCCCTCCACTGGAACAAGCTCCCTCCCTCCATCAGAACTTCCCCTAATCTGTCCAGTTTCAAACGGGTCCTAAGAACTCGCCTTTTTCTTAAAGCCTGTCTCCCACTTAACTTCCTTCTGCCTCCGTCACCCTACTCTCCCTCTCTCCCCTGCGTTTCTCTGTCTGTCCACCCCTCCCCTTAGATTGTATGCTCCTTTGAGCAGGGCCATCTCTCCTCCTGTTTCCACCACTTCTAACTCTGCTCTCCAGCTACTTAGCCCTCCTCCTCGAGCGTCCTCCACCCCACGTCCACTCTCGCTCCCTCCTCCCCCTGGGGGTCTCCCTGTCTTCCGCGCCCTCCTTCTTGGGCCCCGTCATTTGCGGATCCTCCCTCCCCCTTCCCCGCCCTCTCTAGCTGTGCATTGAGCTTATTGAGTTACTGTGCTTACTGTTTACTGTACTGTGCTGTCTCCCATTGTATTGTAATTTGTTTGTCCCTGTACGGCGCTGCGGACGCCTTGTGGCGCCTTATAAATAAAAATTAATAATAATAATAATAATAATAATAATAATAATGTTAGACCTTGTTTGGGCCCCCTGGTACCTTCGGGAGAGCCGGGACTCACTGTCCGCACCGCCTAATGTTCTGTGAATCCCTACTTCCCTCATAACTTGAGCCCTACACTGCCTCTGGTTTCTCGGACCTGGACGTTCTCCATTTAGTTCCGAAGAAATGCAATGTGCCATTTGGTTGTCTGTTTATTCTTTCCTTGTTAAGACCGACGTATATATAGGATGTATATTGATTAACATTTATCACTGTTCTGTAGGTCTCATTTAACTCCACTTTGTAGCTCTCCATCGCCCCCAACCCCTCCCCCATATGTATACCAAAAAGTTTCAAGGGAACAACTTGAATGTTTATATATCGCTGCTCACTCGTTTTGTTGTCCATTGTCCCCTTTCTAAATAAAGAGTTTACAAAATAAAAACACCATTCTGCAGCGCAAACATACACAGGAGCCATAAGTATAAACACAGATGGGCAGGGTGAAATAGAATAAAATGGACTTTATTTTTACATGCGTGGCCTGAACTCGAGGTCAGATGTGGCGTGTAAATGCCAGTAAGTTACCAGCCTTAGGCAGTTTCTGTTCCAATCGATTTATCAGTGTCACAGATTGGAATATTGAAGAATACTCAATATATAGTTTAAAAGACATTTGCTGACCACCCATCTCCCAATTTCAGACTCTGAAAACAAGGAGTGAGAAACAAACCAGACCTTCAGCTCACAGAACCTGTATTCACTGGGCATGATCTTATTTCTGAGAAAACTGGCAATGAGGTTGTATTAAAAAAGACCCATTTAAACATGCACTGCAATACGGAGAAAGTTGTGCTCTTCAAACAGAATAAGATCTTATTTAAGGAATGTATAATAGCATATTATATAATGCATGCAGATAAGATAAAGTATTCTCTCTGTATTATCAGGTCTACCATTCTGCAGGAAATGTCATGTTTGTCTTGGAGTTATTTATTTTTTCAATTTTATTTTATATAGCACCATCATTTTACATAGCACTTTACAGAGAATACCACAATTCACCTAACTCGCTGCCCCAATGTAGCTTCCAATTAATATTGCCTACAGGAACACGAACACACACATAATGTCATCAGAAGTCAATAACATATCAGTATGTTTTTGGAGTGTGAGATGAAACTGGAGCACCCGGAGGAAACCCATACAAGTGCGGGGAGTACATATAAACTCTACACAGAGTGCCCTGGCCCCTGTACTATAAGGCAGAAATACTAACGACAGAGTCATCATACCAGTGGGGGGGGGGGGAAACGGTAATTAAATATATATATATATATATATATATATATATATATATATATATATCTCTCTCTCTCTCTCTCTCTCTCTATCTCCATCCCCCGGGACCAGGGCCGGATTAACCCGAGGTCTAACTGGGCTATAGCCCAGGGGCCTCGGGCATCCAGGGGGCCCTTCAAAGTCCGCAGCAGCATTATTGATCGGTCCGGGGGCGGGGGCGCCCCCAGCCCGATCAATGCTGCTGAGCACTGTCAGTCCAGTCCTCCGTCCCCGGCGCTCAGTACTTTGCTCACTGAGGAGATCTCACGAGTGAACTCTCGCGAGATCTCCTCAGTAAGGAGCATACAGCGCGCCGGGTACGGAGGACTGGACTGACAGGTAAGCGCTTTGGGGGGGGCCCTCACAGGGGATGGGGGCGGCGGGCGGCTCACAATGGGGGCCTCACGGGGAATGGAGGCGCCCTTAGCCCAGGGGCCTCCATTCCCTTAATCCGGGCCTGCCCGGGACATATGCATTTCTTTCAGTAACATACTGAAATAGATGACATTTTATTTTATTCATTGTTACTTTTGCATATTTGCATTTTTTCAAGGACCTCCATAGTGTTTTGAGAATTCCTTAATATTGTACAGGTAAGTAAATTTATTTGGCTTCATCAGAAATTATCCTACAGAAGGAAATACTGATAACCTGACCTGTTGGGATACTGAAGTTGAGCAAAACTAGTCTACTATAAAAATATAAAGGAACGCAGATGTGATGTTTATAACTATGATGCTGCATTAAGTGGTTTTCTACTTTTAGATTGCAAATTTCTCGGTTTGTACATGTCTTATTGCACCATTTACTGAACACATTGCTTTAGCTTTTTAGCCATGTATTGTTTTCACCAGGGGAAGCAGTTTACATGTGTTGCCCGCAACACACAGCTTCTCTCTGGACACAATTTTAAGTAAAAGTTATAGGAGAGCATGCAAGAGTAATATGAGATGGGGAACCCTTCTAGCAGATTGCCAGAAAACCACGGCCAATTTTTCCCGCTGTACTGAGATCTCGCAGCAGATGTAACAGGAGCCAAACAGGTAACTTATTCATGGAGGGTGCCACAGCTAAAGCTCATGTCAGTCAGTAGGTGAAGTCTCTTACCTGGATGTTATCAAACTTCAACCCTGGCATAGTCAGTTTCTCCTTGTCGATAAAGACAGGGTTATACTGCTGAGTGCTGACAGAGATGAGTAGGTTCTTTGTTTCTTCAGAAGGCAGCCAGGCATCATTTCTTCTATCCATCTCACTCATGTTTAGAGCTGTGGCAAATGGGTCATCACTTCCAGCAAACACGCTATGAATCTGCGAGAACGGCTTTGGAGACTGAGGTATTTCTAAAGAAGCTGGTGAACTACTTGAATCAAGGGACTTGTTCCCCACAAAAAAGCCAACAGCAGTAGGGTCCTGGGTGGTGCCAGTGTCCGGTGTTAGAGGTGCTGGGCTTCGTTCAGGAACAGCTGGAGCTGCGTTTGGATTACTGACAGAAATAAACATGGAAGAGGTGGTGAAGGAATCGAAAAAGTCTGATGCCGTAGAATTAACAACTCCGCTATCAGCGAAAAAGTTGCTTAAGCTTGGACTAGGCTGGACAACTTGTGTTTGAGTCTTTACAGAACTTCTCATTTCAGTTCCAAAACTGGGTGACTTGACCATTTGAGATTCAAAGCCATCGTGGATTAAAAATGACTGTTGTGTATTAGCCTGGCTAAAGATTGTACAAACTGGGATGGTCTCATCTATTTGAGACAATTTGCCACCTTGGGCAACTAGCTCTTCTTTGTGCTCACTTCCTGGCAGCTGTGCGTTTACAGTCACTGCTTCATTTTCCATGTTTAGTTGATTTTCATGTTGAGCAGACTCGCTGCACACAGTCAACATCTCTGAAGCAGAGTTATCCGGACTGGCCTCTAGTTCTGAATTATTCTCGCCATTTACACTTACATGATTCTCTTTTTCTGTTTCTTGTCCCAATCCCACAGTATCGCTACTTTCAATTTCATCCACAATGTCTTGTAGGCATCCAAGATCTCCAGCATCGTCTTCACTGATGTTGGGAGAGTCTGAGATAATTACACTTTCCATCATCTGCTCGTTCAGTTTATCTAGCAGGTTCCCAGAGTCTTCAGAGAGGGTGACATTTTCTTCAGATTCAAAGGTGTCAGCATCAAGGTCAATTGTTTCCTCGTGAAAAAGAATCTCTTCCTGCTCTTCTGAGCAACTGGTTGGAGGAAGCTCTGCAACTCCAGCAGAGTCAACTGCAGTTGTCTTATTAGGAGACATAAGACCATTTTCATGGCTGGTATCAGGGTTCTCCATTGCTCCTATGGAAATTAAAAAGAAGAAACACACAACGTGACATTTATGAAAAGTCAGAAAAAAAAATGTTTAAGAGCCGTAATTCACAAAGATTTTGTTTCCAAAGATTTTTTTGCCCGTTTATTTTCCTCTTCATCTAATTCACATAAACCTATAGAGAAATTTTTACAGTACTTGTAAAAATGCAAGATATACAGAAATGTCTGTCCAATTTCTTCTTTGTCAAAAATACAGTTTGAATAGAGGCAATTAAGATTTTATTCTTAACCGTTTATAAATAAGGCTAAAAAGACTTAATGAAAACATGAATAAGCATAGTGAGCCTTTAAAGCTCCTCCCTAATTACAGAATATTAATGAAGCATCAACAGCTGACACTTTGAAACCACCATTTACAGTTGATGTCTGCCTTGTAAATCAATACTTCACCCACTGGTTATTAAGGGCATAACAGGCAAATTATGTGACAGAATCCACCTACAGACAGACTTCTTCATCAATGTTAAGTAGGTATAATCTGCTCAGCATATGCAGTACAATAGAGAGACACTCAATGTGTAGGGGATAAGATATAGATGTTTAAACTCCTTTAGAGGACCTACATGTAAGTCTGCACCCCCACTGCAGGAGCTGTTATTTATAAGAACACTAAATACACTGCTGTTCCATTTAGAGCATAACACAAACATTGAATCGTAATGTCATCTATAGTGAGACTGTTTAGCCTGTAAAGAAAGAACAGCTTCAAGCTCCACCATGCCTAGTGACAACATTCATAGTAGTATATATGTACTTTACCTTCCATGTGTCTGTTTCACACAGTATATTGCCTTGTCATCTCCACAGTGAGAATGGTCATGCCTGACTGTCACTGTGTTTACTATGGCGGGTCACCTGCTTTAGAATCTGGCAAAAAAAAGTACTCAAATGCAGCCATGCCAACATTCTATTTGTAACAGCTGATAGAATGCTGGGACATGACACAATCATAATTGATTTCTGTGAGGTCACTATGCAGGTGGCCCTGTCTGGTAACCACAAAGTCTGCCACCATGACAGTCTCACAGCAAGAAAGAGACAGAAATGTGGGAGATAAAGTACATATTTTATTTCAACACCCCTGTCTCTCACACACTTAATAGTAAAATAGATGTAGTGGGTGAAGATACCATTTAAGTAAATGTTTCACCCACTCAGAATATAATACAAAGGGGCATGCTGTCACCAAAAGCAAAACATACTTGTGCCATGTACTGAAACAGAACCTCACCTACACCCAGACTGCTTTGCCTTGCTTGAGGCTTATCAGTATCGGGTACTGAAATATAATGAGGGGGTCGTTTTAAAGCTCCTCCTTAGTAGCTCACATTAAATGCATCTTGATTTAAAGGACAGCACCTTGGAGTGGAGACATCGTTTTGCACAGGATAGAAAGCAAATGCCTCCGGAAGGAGAAACACTGATGTTAGTTAGTTAGTTACATACATATATATATATATATATATATATATATATATATATATATATATATATATATATACATACACACACATTATGAAAACCGCAAAATAACCTGTCCTACTGAACGTTCCTCAGTGACAGCCTTTGCACTTACCCCTCTCTGCAACAGACATCCACAACCTGAGAAAACACCAGCACTCACCTGATCTCCCCTGACCACACTCAGCTACTGCCGGCAATCATTGCCCATGCGCATGAACCAGCCAAGCCCTGTGACAACACAGCGCATGCGTCATTCATTGATCACTGGCGACTATACGCATGCGCGAAAGAGAGGACGCGCATGCGTAGCCACAGCTCACCCGATTCACACAACTTTATTGATACAAATAGGAAAAATATGAAACAGGAAGAAGTGTTAGTACGGGAGCCAGAATGAGCCAAGAAACAAGTTAAAGCGTTTGCAAAGCAAAAAGGTGAAAGCTGAAGCGAGATGGAGGATGATGCTCCAGTTATCTACGGGCTGGAATTTCAGGTGTGTCTTCTACATAGCTGCTTGTCAGTGACACCATAGACAGTCACTGACTAAGGCATAACGTGTTTGTACATACTGCTATGTCAGTATCTAAGGTGCACAATGTACCTTAAAAATCATAAGAGCCACTATTGCAGACTAAGTTCCAGTTTTGAAGTGTATTGTTCCTCATATTGTCCATTTTGACTACCTGTTCTATAGTTCGTTTTTTATGTATGCTGGGTATAATGCACAGTATCTGTTTTCATATAAATCTCGGTTTGTTTGCTGAGCTTGGAGATAATGTATTATTTACCTGATCCTAATTTCCAGAAACAGTCCCAGGTTATACAAATGTGTTCCTGAATTTCAGTATTTATAATACTTTGGATCAGGACTGCAGTGTAGCAGGCACATCATCTCTTCCCAGCCATAAATTCAAATATAAAATACTGGACCAATACTAGTGGATGATGTGAGCAGGTTGGCCAGTTTGTGAGAGGGGATAGATCTCATTGAGCCAACCAATCAGTCATAGATTTGATTGGGCAAGGATTGTATGCCTACGGCCAATTTATTTATCCACTTTTCAGTCATTAGGGCAGACTACTCTTGCAAACAGGAAAGCATCCAGCACTGCAATATTACATATTAATTGGGCAGCATGGTGGCTACCTGGTTAGCACTTCTGCCTCACAGCACTGGGGTCATGAGTTCAATTCCCGCCCATGGCCTTATTTGTGCGGAGTTTGTATGTTCTCCCCGTATTTGCGTGGGTTTCCTCCCACACTCCAAAAAAATACTGGTAGGTTAATTGACTGCTATCAAATTAACCCTAGTTTCTCTCTGTCTCTGTCTCTGTGTGTGTGTGTGTGTGTGTGTGTGTGTGTGTGTGTTAGGAAATTTAGACTGTAAGCTCCAATGGGGCAGTGAATGAGTACAGTGCTGCGGAATTAGTGGCGCTATATAAATAAATAAATGATGATGATGATATTAGCATTGATGTGTAGCTCTAAGTTTAGAGGCTACTGGGGTGGCTAAAATTGGGAAATTAGGCTAATCTGCTATTTCTAAATAACTACATACAATCACCATTGGGGCAATTTTCACTACTAGCCCTAACACACACACTCAAAGGAATGTAGTAGTTAAGGTGATACATTCCCATTACCTGGGCTCCCTTAGATGCTTTCCTAGAGATAGCCTGTGTAACATTGTGACACAAGCATGCTGTGGGCATTCTGCCTCCGACGTATAAATACACAAGGCATGTTTCACTAATAATAGAAATAAATATAGTTATTTAAATGTGTTTTTTTTTTTTTCTTAAAATGTTCGTATCTGAAGGCTGATCCAGCCACATCCTTATGCCCTATTTTGCTACTGTCACAGGCCACCCTTATAATGACCATTATTTCATGAGCTCTGTTTTAATCTATGAATTCCTTGTCTTTTCTCAATCTCCTGATGGTTATCATCATCATTTATTTATATAGCGCCAACATGTTCCGTAGTGCTTTACAATTGAGATGTATGTTGGTGCAGCTTTGTTGATGGCCTTGTAGGTTAGTAAAAGTATTTTATATTGGATTCGGTATAAAACAGGCAACCAGTGTAGAGACATACAGAGTGATTCAAAAGAGGAATAGCGATTTGCAAGGAAAATCAATCTTGCCGCAGCGTGCAAAATAGATTTTAGGGGTTTGAGTCTGGTTTACGGAAGACCAGTAAGGACGGAATTGCAATAGTCAATGCGGGATATAAGTGCATGAATTAAGGTTTTTGCAGTGTCTTGCGTGAGATATGTGCGAATTTTGGAAATGTTTTTTAGATGCATGTAACATGATTTAGATATAGAGTCAATGTGGGGAACAAAGGATAGTTCTGAGTCAAGGATTACACCTAGGCAGCGAGCTTGTGGGGTGGGATTTATGGTCATGTTATCAACTGAGATAGAAATGTCAGGTAAGCTCTTGTTAGTGGATGGGAATATTATTAACTCTGTTTCAGAAAGATTAAGTTTGAGTTGGCGAGAGGACATCCAAAATGAAATGGCAGAAAGACAGTCAGTTACACGGGACAACACAGATGTCGAGAGATCAGGAGAGGATAGATAAATTTGGGTATCATCCGCATAGAGATGATACAGAAAGCCAAAGGAACTTATTAGATTTCCAAGAGAAGCGGTATAAATAGAGAACAGCAGAGTACCTAGCACTGAGCCTTGTGGTACTCCAACTGATAAAGGAAGCGGAGCAGAGGTGGCCCCAAACAAATTAACATTGAAAGATCGATTAGAAAGGTAAGATGAGAACCAGGATAGAACAGTGTCTTGAAGACCTAGGGATTGCAGCGCTTGTATGAGAAGAGAGTGGTCAACGGTGTCAAATGCAGCTGAGAGGTCCAGGAGAATTAGGAGAGAGTAATGGCGTTTAGCTTTAGCAGTGATCAGATCATTGACAACCTTAATCAACGCAGTCTCTGTGGAGTGTTGAGGGCGAAAGCCAGACTGAAGAGGATCCAACAGGTTGTTTGCGGAAAGGAAGCGTGTGAGGCGAGTGTAGGCAAGTCTCTCTAGAAGCTTTGAGGGGCAAGGGAGCTGAGAGATGGGACGGTAATTTGAGAGAGAGAGTTTGGGTCGGAATCTTGTTTTTTTTAGAATAGGAGTAATCACTGCATGCTTGTATAGTGATGGAAAGGTGCCAGTAGAGAGCGAGAGATTACAGATTTTAGTTAGAGGTGAAATGAGCACAGGAGACAGGGATCTACCAATTTGTAAGGGAATAGGATCAAGAGGACAGGAGGTAGAGTAGGAAGATAAGAAGAGTAGATCATAAACAGAAAACAGTTGTCTGACTGCTGTAATGAATTAAAGATCTGGAGACCCTAGCAGTCTGTAGTACTTCACACAGAAGAATAAAAGATCAGGTAGTAGAATCATACATAGCACTCACAAGATTCAATCTTAGTAATTGAGATTTTTCAATATTCCTGATCACTGAAAGGTTTCCAAACCCCAAGCACAGCCAAGGCAAGTCCTGGGCCTCTCAGTGCAGTATCAGCAGACAAAGTGATATAGAAAGAGATTCTTCCTATTCAGCAGAGAATTGTTCTATATATGCAGGTCTATGTTTAAGCTGCTGTACTCACCAAGAGAATTCAAAGTAAGCTGGATGCCAGAATGCAAAGTTGGAATAGTAATGCGTCTTTGCCAGTCTGAAGTCTTTGTATGCTGTTTTCCAAGTTTGAAGCAAAGCCCAGCAAACTGAGCCATTTCAGAGTAAATTCAATCACTGATAAAGAAACATGTAAAAGGAGGGTTTTCTTTAAACTTCAAATGTCCAATCAGGTCAGGAGAGAAGCACATCCTAATTTAATGAAACAGGTTGTGCAATAACTCATGCTCACCACGGCTGAAGAGGTAATGTCAATATACACACTCGGTGACTTTAACTCAAAAGAGTTAAATAGATAGTCTTAATATCTTAACACTTTCCCTATAGATGTTTCATGTGGAAGACTTATATAACCTCTCTCTCCTCAGACAATTGGATAGAGGTTAGTCTCTATGAATTAGGTTCATGGGGGGGTATTCAATTGTTAGCGAGTTTGGAAGTTTGAGCGTGCAAAGTCATTTTTTTGCTATTTTACCTTATTTTCGAGCGCGAAAACTTCTCACGCAATTCTAATCTTTTTTTTTTTTTTTTTTTTTTTTTTTACCGAAACAGTGTTATCGCGCTCCAAGCGTTTGTCAATGTTAAAGTATAGGCTGGCTGCGAACCCTTAGCGGAAAAAGCTATTCAATTGTTTTTTTTAACGCCGAGTGTGAAAAAGGCAAATATGCTGTTTTATCTCGCACCTCCATGGTCTACTCAAAGAAAATTTATTTTTATTAAGTTAAGAAAAATATACATTAAACTGAGAAAATAGGTGTAAAAGTAACCTAAAAAAAGAAAAGTACTAAAAAAAAGTGTATAATAATTAATAATTTTTGGAAATTTCCCCCTTTAGAAAAAACCATAGTGGTGCATGTATTTAAACTTTTTTATATATATATATTTTTTTTTTTTAAGGGGGGGGGGGGGGGCGGGGTGGTTGTGCCAAAAAAAAGTATCATGTTTTTTTATTTATTTTTTTAAAAGCAAAATCGTTTGCTCCCCACTCTGTTTAGTCTTCGCCCTAGTGCTGGCAGGCTATTGATGTGTGAAAAATTTGACGTAGGGTTCCCCCTAATTTAATTGAACCAGCACTAGGCAAACCAGCCGGGGTGATAGGCACTATAACAGGGGGGTGGGGGGGGGAAACGCAGTTTGGGTCCCACGGCCATAATGAACACCCACAGACTGTTCAGCGCTGGCCTGGTTTCCCTAGGGATTGTGGTCCGCTGAAAAATGTAAGCGGGCCACCCCACTAGGGACACCCAGGCCAGTGCCGATAGCACTAGGGCTCTTCCTACTACCCCTGGGCTGTGGGTAGTAGGGTAATAAATGGGGTTTTTGTATGAAAAAAAAACAAAAAAAAATTTTTTTTACTTGTGGAACTACATGTCCCAGCCAGCCATATTGTCCTAAATAGTGTGGGCATGCTGCTACTTGTCTAACTACAAGCACCAGCATACCCATAGCACCCAGGGCATGTTTGCACTTGTAGTAGAACCACAAGTGCCAACATGCTCTTACACCCACGGCTGGCTGTGATCTGTAGTTTCCACAAAGCAAAATGTTAAATAAAAGCACAACACCCTCATTCCAACCACAAATCTTTATTAAAAATAATAAAACCCCAAGAAATACACTAAACACCCTCATGTACACCATAGATTTTAATTAAAAAAATAAATAAAAAAAAACTCACCATGGACGAAATCCTCAGTTTTATGATGCTTTACTTACACACACTCATTTACGCAAAGTCCCAACAAATATTTTTACCTTCGAAGAAAGGTCCGGCTTGCCCACTGTCCCACAAATATTTGTACCTTACAAATGTCCATGCTTGGCCAGTGTTCAAATGTTTGTAAATTTCAAAAAATGTACCTCCTTGTAAAATCTTTAATTCTGCTGTCCAGGGGGGGGCCATTGTTGCTTGCAGTGCTGGGGCCCTTCTTCATTGCAGTGTGGGGGCCCATTCTCTTGTGCAGTGATGGGACCATTCTTGATTGCATTAATTTACTTTTATTTTTTTATAGTAAAATGAGTGCCTTAACCACTCCTCATTTCAAACTCGCTAGGGCCAATAATAGAGCGCGAGGGGGTGAATGCAAAAAAACAATTGAATTGAGGTTTTGTTTTTTTTTGTTTTTAAACGCACGCTCGAACAGGAAAAAAAACGAGCGTTTTTTTTTTTGTTTTTTTTTCGAGCGCGAAATTTTAACGCATCTCGCTAACAATTGAAAACCCCCCATGGTCTGTGGTTCAAATGTCATGCTAAGTCGGGAACCTTTCTTCACCTGATTTGGTTCCCTCACCATATTCAACTATACTGGAGGGGAATTTTGGAAGTATTCATTCCAGATGTAGTTTCCCCCTGATATAAACCACAAAGAGCAGGCTCCACTTTGATTTATCGAAGTTACATTTAGCACTATACATTTTAGGTTTATGTCAATTTCTGGATTTAAATATGTATGTGTGTGTGTGTGTATATATATATATATATATATATATATATATATATATATGTGTTAACCCGTGCATGATACTCATGCATTCTAGTCAAATCAAGCTACTTAAGGTTTTCCTGCTCTCGCATCTGGTCATTCTGACTCTCTCTTAACTGTCTCATTGCAATTCTATTTGCCTCTCTTTCCTGCTCTCGCATATCTTCTCTCTGACTCTGTCTTGATTTGCGCATTTGGGCAGTTTTCGCCCTTCGCCTCTCTTCTTAATTTGCGTATTTTTTTGACCTCCCCATTTAAATAAGAATAAAAAAAATAAAAATAAGCTAATGAATTTGTTTGCTATTGTTTGATAGTGAGGGCTATAGAAGTTGGATTGTGCTTTATATTTCGCGGACTTATTAGTACAGCGTGAGTAGTAATTTTTGCTGACTTGTTAGGAAAGCGTCAGTAGTAGTTTTTTGCGGACTTGTCAGTAGGGCGTGAGTAGTAATAGTAGGTGTTTGCCAAGTTGTTAGGAAGGCTGGTAGCACAGTAATGACATCCATGCATATGGTGCTTTCATCAGGTTTCTTCACTGTGTTAAGTATACTACGCATGTGTGTTCATGAGGTAAAATTACCTCACGAAAAAGAGTTTGAGCCCTCAACTCGTAAATTTAGCCTTTACTACCCCTCCCACGGGGGGAAGGGGGGATGATGGAAGTTAACTGACTTCACTATTATAATTTTTTTTGTCAAATAATGTCAGTATACCAAATTTCAGGTCAATTGGATGAGCCCTTTCTGAGAAAATAGTTTTTGCCACACACACTAACACACGCCGCTAGGCTTATATATATTAGACAAGTTAACCCGTGCATGATACTCATGCATTCTAGTCAAATCAAGCTACTTAAGGTGTTAAAAAGGTTCTTGTCATGCATTTGGGCCATAGCCCAGGCCTCCTCAGGGGAAGAGCGTTACTTCCCGACGTAAGCGCCCTTTTTTAACGTGGTTTTGTCCACATGTCACCACCTCATCATTCTTCTCCATCACCTCATCCTTCATTTTCATCGCCACATCTATCCAGATGTCTATCCAGACACAGGGATCTCTCTCAGTGGTCCTGAGTATCGCACTCCTCTCACTCTGTCACCCCCGGCAACCACCAACCACTCCCCACTGTCACTCCCGGCAACCACCAACCACTCCCGGCAACCACCAACCACTCCCAACTGTCACTTCTCCTTCAAGAAATATATATATATTTTTTTTTAAATCTTTATAAACATTTTTAACAATTAACAAATTAAATTAAAAAATTAAAAACATCTTATTATACCAAATTTCAGCCCTTTCTGAATTTTTTTCCCACACACACTAAGAATTTAGTAGGTCAGTGTATAACTCCGCCCAGCAGGTGGCGCTGCAGCTTGGTTTTATTTTTTACACACACACAGACAGACTAACACACGCCACTAAGCATTTATATTTATTAGATTATTCTATCATTATACTTTTGTTATCCAATCTGCTGACATTCTTTTACTAATATTTTTACACATCAGTAAGGGAAGTCTTGATACTTTATAACCTTGTAGTGGTATGCATATATAATGTTAGCTTCAGTACTATTAATTTACCTATTTTTACCTTGCTTGCATTGGTACACATTTAATAAAATAAAAAATAAAATTAACTGACTTTTTAAAGTTCAATTGGTGCCCTTGCTGAAACCAAGGGATCCAACCAGTCCATAGCTATTAAACAAATATGATCTACTCTCAGGCACCATACCCAATCTGGACAAAAAAGCATTGCAAGGTGGAAATGTAGATCACCTCAAATGACCTCTCTTTACTAAATGAACTGAACTTGACTTTTTTGAACATCCATTGAGAAAACCAACTATTATGAGATGATTTTCATAGTCATGTTGCCCTTTTTGTGTAGCCAATCTGAGGATTGTATCCCTATCCTGATAGTGAAGAAATTTGGCTATGAATTTATGTGGAGCTACTTCAGGTGGTGAACTCTGATACGATGCAATGTGCTCTTTCCACCACAAAGTGCATGAATGTCTTTGGACCCAGTACACTGATCAGCCATTTCTCAAGGATGTCTCCTGGGTTGCTTCCCTTTGACTGTTCTTGTAGAAGCCCAAACATTACATTATTGTACCTTAGTCATTCTTTAATGTAAAACATTTTTTCTTGCACACCGCAATTTGGGTTGTCAAATAAGCAATATCCTCTTTCATACATGCAGTCTTCCACTCTATCTCATCTTCTGCTAAACATGGCATATCAGTGTCAGAACAGTAGAGGGCAACAAGCAATTTGCTCAGACCTCCCAGCAACTTAAATGCACAAAGCTGTCAAGAGTCAGACTAGCTATACTTAATATTTAGTGAAGGCCTCCTGAAGTAGAGGTGGTATACGTATAGTCCAAGGAGACTCTGCTGGTTCTTAGGTATATAAAGAGGGATTGCACAGACGTGATAATATAGCACCATAGCTTGCCTTCTGCTTTCAGGTGCAGTGTCACCCTCTATACACATTGATTGATGCCCCCACCGTATATAGAATAATTGCTGTAGTTGCCACATTTTTACGTTCCGCATATATAGCAGTAGCATTAGTAGTGCTCACTATCACAACCCCCCCTGGAGATGTTTGGGCACTTATAGAAAATAGAAACAGCAGATCAAGTGTCAATATATATTTCCCTCCAAGTTGCTTTATTTCTTGGTGTGACAGGATGGACCTCCTATACCACCCTGTCTGTTGTGTTTTGCTGGGGACCGGCTGGCCTTGCCTTGCCACCGTCCCCTTTCTTTCTCCCAAATGCGCTCTCTAACCGCAGTAGGAGGGTCTTTTGCTGCTGCCACCACTACGCTCCTTAGTGGCACCTAGAACCACATCCTTCATGGTAGCCCCCGCTTCTACAGTACCCCCTCGCTTGTACACCTAGGCTGGTAGACCTGACCTCTTGTCTTCAGGTCTGGGTTGCTGTGTATGGGTCCCCCTGTCCTATCACACTGGCCAGAGCTGCAGGGTAGCTGGCAGAGCGTTGGTAGTAGATGCTGGATCCCAACCTCAGAACAGCTGGAGAGCGGATTAGATTGGGTCTAATCTGTAGGTCACAGGAATTACAGCAGGTAAGTAGGCGTCAAAGCAGGCTCTTGAAGCAGTGATGTTTATTAGCTGAAGTGTCCTAATAAGGTTAGTTAAACACACTAGTTTAAGGAACTAGTGATCTCCAGAAGTGCAGATGGTATAATGATACTACATGGTCAAACAGACCTCCTTTTTTATATAGATTCTGACACAATTCCTGGCAGGGGGTAAACCAGCCCCCTGATTCGACCAGGCACCGAAGCGTCTGATATCGCATCAGATGATTTAAAATCAGGATGTGATATTTTTCTAGATGTGGAGTTAACGCAATATAGCTGCAAATTTAACTTAAAATTCACAGCAATCTGTGATATACTACATTACGTATATCCTGAGTCCACATTATTGAGACAGGTTGCTGTGTCTCTACCAAGACGTGACAACAGGTAATAACCTCCTACTGGGCCTTCAGGCTAAAGCAGGTTTTTGTCACGTCTGCCATGAAAAAACTTAGTTAGCATTTCCTGCTATCAGCAAAACAGACTTCCTTTAACCTGGCATAATATATTAGAAATCAATACATTTCCTATACCAAAATACACACAATATACCAAAGAATCAGTACGTTTGCAATGAAATACAGCGGTGCCCTGCAGTTTTCAACAATGGAGCCTCTTAATGGTGGCTGAAGTGACTTTTTCGCTGATGAATCCAAAGATGTGCTCGATGGAAATGAAGAGATAAGCTTGATTGATGTTTCTTGTATTATCTCATCGTAACACATGAAAGAGAAGAGATAGGAACCATCATGCTGCATGTATCAAAAATGTAGTTGAATACACCCAAGAAATGGCAGAACACCCTTCTCTCATGTGGAACAATCACTCCCTCCGTGCTCCACCCTTCAGGAAATGCACTTACAAGAAGACTTATGATAGTAGGTGTGTAGTGTCCTATATGCTCCTCTTTACTTTAGTAACGTCCAACAGGTGAACTTCAGTTTTTGCCCATAGGAGAGAACAGAATGTACGGATAGTGCATTACCTCTTATTTCAAAAAGGGATATTTATTTCAACACACACAATAAAAACAGATAAAAAACATTCCTTATTGCAACTCATTCCAAATGGACTCTTACCCCCAGTATGTTGGTTGTAAAACACATACAGATGTACATAGATCGCCGGCAACACACAGTACATCAGAACCGGGAACAGATTGGGCAGAGAAGCTTTTTCCCACCAACGTGTTTTGATTGTAAAAATCATTGTCAAGCAATTCCTACATATAAGGGCTAAAACATTATTCTGTTCCCCGGCTGTCCTGTGCTCTGCCTCAACACTTTGTGACTGGTTCCTCCTGACCGATTACTTCAGACCAGGACAGGCAGGCAGTCGCCAGCAGAGAGGTGCTGTGGCAGCTATATACAACATTCAGGAGAAAGTGGTCCAAGGTGCCAGTGAAGGAGGCTGGTGATGGCAGCAACTAGTCTCTATAACAAGTGTGCAGTCAGTGAGTGTCTGGTTGCAGAGTAACACCGACAGGAGTGGTCATTAACTGCAGGTTGCAGATGGTAAAAGGGAGACCCAAGACTCTGAGAAATTCAATTGGCGGCGATGTGGTGCAGAGACATTGCGCCTCATACGGCAAATACGGTTGAATTCTCCACTCATTATCCCTTGCACCTCTATAGGGTACGGGTAAAATGAGTGAATATTTCTGTCAAATCTCCCCCGTGAAGTGTCTTCGGATGTTCCGGAGACACTTCACAGCTAATTGAATTCCCTCCCAAAAAAGCAAAACCACAGATAAACTGATGAGAGACAGATTAACAGAGTAAACCCATCCTGTTGCAAAGAGCAATCATACTGGAGTGTATTTGTTAATCTAAAATATATCTACAATGTTCCTGCATCCCGAATCCTCCTAAACTGCTGTTTTGTCTTACGTGTATAGAATCTGCCACAATGGCAGAAAATAATATTTACCAATGTAGTCTTAAAATTTATAAACTTATATAGTGCGTAAACCGTTAAATAAGAGTGTTATTTATTTTGATGGTACAGGGGCATATAGTATAAACCCAGGGGAAGCTACACCTCTATCATACTCATCTAAATCTACTCCTTTTTCTTCATTTCCTTTGAAGCTGAATTCACTCCTAAATGAAGTTGCCCCAGTTTTGAGCTTCCGAAAGAGGGTCAAGGGTTAAGAACTACACCTTTTGGTAGCAAGAGGATTAGACTGTAACATATTGAACTTTTACTCTGGCAGATTTTGTGACATCAAACAGAAGAAAATTTTAAGCACGTGGTAAGGGTGTAGTACGCTTTAACGACACTGACTAATCTGACAGGGAGTAGAATGACGCTGATATCCGAACACCAATACCCTGACATGGAACAAACATCGAGTTAGCATTACACAGATGCACTGATTTGACCACCGGATATGTTACTGACTTGTAAATTGAAGAGACAGCCGGGTCCTTGCATTGGCGCTTTGAGGAGTCTCGTTTTTAATTGACATCATTTACAACAGTCAGCAACAGATCCAGTCGTGAAATGAGTGCATCTGTGTAATGGTAAGTCGATTTTTGTTTAATATGAGTGCTCAAATTTCCCACGTCGTTGTAGTTACTGTCGGGGTAGTCTGTATCATGAAACTGATTACCACCGCATAGTAAAACTGTCTTTCATCTTTTGTTTCTCCTTTTAGATAGACACACATTGCAAATATTCACTATCTGTCATACTAGCCCCTCTTTATGCTTGGCGCCAAGCTCTTTGAATTTTGAGAAGATGATTTTTTCACCCTGCTTGACAAAGTCATCCTCCATAGAATGATTCCATTTTAGCCTCAGCAATTGTCTATAAGGTATGCTTTCTTTTGTGGGATTGTAAGTGTAAAATGGAATTAGTAGTTGGTTTTCTACAACCAAGTGTACACCTTTTAGTTGTTCTATACTTCAGTATTATAGATCTATCAATCTGATAATTTGATCTTACCCATCACTGTGGTAAACTTCAGGTTAACATTGTAGGTATTTAAATACCTCACAAACACTTCAAACTGCAGCTTCTACCCGATTACACTATCAACGCATTGTTGATAAAACGTGACTACAGTTTCAGGTGTGGCACACACTGGTTCTCTGCATTGAACATTTTCTCTTCCTCTCATTTTACCTAAACACAAATGTGCATATGTTGGCACACATAACAGGCCAATGAGTTTGCGCACACTTAATGGTACCAAGACTTGCTAGATTAATTGGTTCATTAGCTTTCTGACCATAATGCTCAACAGCTCTTCATCCATCAGTACGACTGACATTACTATAAACCTGCAATTTTAATACTTCCAAGTTTAAATGTATAATTCCAAGGGAAGTCTTCTGATTCCTTTAGTACATAGGCATAGGGAGAATCTTGGATAGAAGAGGGAAGGGTGGTCTTAATTTAACATCCAGATGTTGAGCCGTTCAGTGGCTCTATACTGGAGATGACTAGTCTTACCTGTGTTTTTAAAGATGCTCATGTGAACTTTCGGCAAAGTGTCCCACATTACTGGAAACATTTTGAATCCACCATACCTTTTACCACATCTTGTCTTAGTAAGTTTCAAAACTTTGTTTTGATTATTTGCTATAAGATCTTTACCAGTGTTTTGTCAGTTAATTATCTCACAGCCTAGATAATGTTTAGTGTGTAATGTTTTCCCTCTTTTATCAGCTCTCTCTATAACCAGATCTCTTTAACCCGGCAACCAATTTCTATATCGATCGTTTCAGGATTAGGGTAAACAATTACCTTAACCTCTTTCGTATTATACTTGCCTAATTACCCACTAACATTCTCTGATTGTACATATTCCTCGTCTGTGTGCTTTTATACAGATTCATTTTACAAATTCTTTTAAAGATATAATTTTTAAACATTGTTAAATTAAATTCACAAGCTAAACTTTACTCAAGATTGTGTTAAATTCGTCTAGTTGCTATTCAATGAAAATTGTCCACTTAGAATTGTGTGGTTCCAACGTACAATGTGATTTAATAGCAAGAAGCAAAGTGTAACAAATTAATAAAATAAGTACAGCCGATACATACGCAGGTGCTCGGGATCCAGCATACAGTCATTCAATCAATCCTGAAGTCTGCGGTCAAGAAGACTGTATTATAGTTCCAGAGCCTAGTGTATTTACAGTTGGTGTTACATTGAAAACAGTAGAGATGACTTAGCATATTTCCATTGGTTCAGGCTTCAGGACAGTCCAGTATAATGCAAGACATAGGTTAGTTCAAACGATGCCCTCCAAGGGTGGGGGTCAACTCTCCAACAGCTGCATACGTATCTTTCTGCCGAAAAACTGGTTCAAACTGGTCTATTTACATTACACACACAATACCATTCTGATCATTAATTCCCTATCATCCATAACTAACATACGCAAGGTGTGATCTCTTAGCCGATAGAACCGGATGTCTGATGATAAATAGGGGATTAGAATGATACTAAACATGATATTTCCTGTATCCTGAACCTTAGATCTCACTAAAGTGTATTTAACATTATTCTATTTAACTATTAACTCTATTACATTTGATTATAAAGGACTGTGTGTTGGAACTATTTTAAGGTGAACTATTTAGAAGTGAATGTGAATGTGTATGTGTGTAGAAGTGTTCGCATGTGTTTTGGTTAAATACGCCCTTCCACGCCATAGTGTGCTATTCGTATATTTTCAGACAAAGACAACCAAATTGATGGATATTAATTTGAAACAACTTCATCCAATTATTTGACTTCGACAATTGTTACACAGTTTTTAGAAAGCTCTGTCTAAAAATTCAATAGTCAGTTCATATTCTTGTTTGATCTTTCCAGATGTATGCCTGCTTGTTGTATCCATTTCATTGTTGCCATTTCTTGTTTCTCCTCCCTCTTCCACTTGTAGTTATTTTAAGTTTCCTTGTCTCTTCCATCTCTGGAGACTCCCAGATTTGTATGTGTTTTTGTTTTTGGATGATATCCCTCATCCTGCCTTATTACATTATCTCATCTCGCTCTGACAATTATGATACTCCCTTGCCACTTTCAATATCTGCAAAGTACCTGTTCAATCATTATGGGTATAGTCACCATCCATTTATTTTTTTGATCTCCCTGATAAATAAGGAAACATTTTGCACTTTTGTCTTTTTTTTGCTTCTCTCTGCATTTAAAATCCATTTGTTTGCAACCGCATTCACACAAACTCTTCCATATGCTAAAGTGAGATTTTTCTTAATCCGTTTTATAGAATCCCACCATGCTTGATTCCTATCCCATGGATGTAGATTTAATCACTATAATATGACGCATGTTTATAAAACCTGATGCCCCTTTGTGCTATTACTACCTCTCTGTAAGATTTTTCAGAACTTCCAAATCTCTCTTTTTCACACTTATAGAACTTAAGGTTTTTTGTTTTTTTTTGCATGTGTTCCAGGTCACAAGTGAAATAATTATACCACCTATCTATTAAAATGTGTCAGTCGGTAATGAAAAGACCTGTGCTCCAGCAAGGCGATAGAGAAAACATGCACTGTTCGTGCTCCCTGAGGATTGGGTTTGAGAATCCTTGCACTAATGTGTTCCTTGATTGCCATACCTTCAAATAGATATATGGTATTATGATGCCCTGCAATTAATTGATTCCATTTAGGTTCCACAGGTTCTTTGAATGGATTCTTCTCTGGTTAAATCCATAGGGGCCTATTTATCAAGCCCTAAAATGGCTTTTTCTTCATGGATTAGGCATTTTTAAGTAAACTAACCATTCAACAAAAGGTATCAAAGATATCTCCTGCATTAGGCAAGTTACCACATAATACTGCATTCCCCATAATACTCAATGGTGATTGTGGTTTGGGCAAATGTATGAAGCTCTGGAAAGCTTAACTTTTCGGAACTTGACCCCCATGACTATTGCCCTGCAATCCTATGGGGAGAGCATTGCGGTAGGAAATCCTCTGATCCCTCTCCGTAGCCTTCCTGCTGTCCCCTGGTTTTTAAAATTACCTATGCGCATATACCTAGGACGTGCATGCACAGTAATTACTCCAGGTCAGAAACTGGAGTAACTTTAACATGAATGGTACAAACATCAATGATGTTGATGAAATTTGCCGCTTTGATGGGTACGGATCATGGTGATTTGTAAATCTGTCATACCAAAGTATAAAACAACGAACATTTATACAATCCGTTTTGGAAATTGGTTGCAAATTCTGTCTTGATAGCTGCCAGCCCACACACAAATTAAATTGTATCTTATAATCAATTACGAAGTTGCAACTGGTCCACTAGGTTTAATAAACAACAATGAATGTTCTTCTTGTTTATAAATTGTAGCAATGTGCCTTTTTTATTTTGTTTTTTAAAGAATGTTTAATGCATTTCTACATTTAAAGCACATTTGTTAGATATAATTGCTTAAGTTAAGGGGCAGGACTATACAGTACCAATAATATCCATTCTGCAGTAGACACCTATGATAGCCACACTCAGGCCTTTAAAATAGCATTGTAGTGTATAAAAAAACATGACAGGAGTGGTTACCACGGCTGAACTACCTTTTTCTTCCCCGGTGTGTGTTCCTAATTGTCCTTTCTGTATCTCTTATATTTTGTCTTTTTCTAATGCTGTGAATCTTATGAGGATATCATATTAGGTCCTCTTATTCAAAATAGTACAATGCATGTAATAGGGGGTGACGTGTTTGCATGGGTTTCCTCCCGCACTCTTAAAATATACTAGTACGTTAATTGGCCGCTATCAAATTGACCCTAGTCACTGTGTGTGTGTGTGTGTGTGTGTGTGTGTGTAGGTTAGGGAATTTGGATTGTAAGCTCCAATGGGGCAGGGAATGACGTGAGTCCTCTGTACAACGCTCCAGAATTAGTGGCGCTATATAAATTGATGATGTTGATTGCTTCCATCATTACTATACCTCACATTCTTACTTACTCTGGGTCTTTTAGGGTGCAGTCTGTTCAATTTTTTTGAGTTCAACAGAAGTCTTGACCATTGAGGTCACAGAGTTCGCCCCATTGATCTCTATTGACTCAAATGCATGTTAACCACTCCACGTTAAACACGTTCCTGTTTAACTTGAAGGGAGGGAATTCCGTTCTCCCCAGAGTAACGCTGCGCTAAACCTATTACTATTAATACAGTAATTTTAACCCTGCTTTCTGCTCCCAAAGCCGCGTGCAAAAAGCTGGCGATGAAATTGCCGTTAATACAGTAATTTCAATTACACACACTATTACCGTAATATCTCTAATAGTGCGCAGGACTCGTTACTTTCGGCAGTAATGCGGCCAATTGAATTCCCCCCCGAAGTGTCTCTGGGGTTTGTACTTCCGTTATTTAAACACCAGTGGGCACCCAAACTAAAGATTACAAATTTGCACATCTTTCCTTGGTGACTGCCTAGTATTGTTTTATACATGTTCTTTGTCTTTAAAGCAGAGGCTGCTTTCATCCTTTTACGTGTCACATTGCCACATCACTCTCCTGGTGCTCTAAGAGTACTAATTAACTCCAGATTATGAGACATGCTTGTTAGGAGTCTCAGTATATCAAAATACAAAGCTCAGAATGTGGACCAGCTGCTTTCTAAGCAATTATTTTCCCTGGCTTCATGTAGGGAAAGCTAAATTATTTCAGGTGGTTTATTAGCATCTTCATTTTTACCTATGAGATTAATTCTATAATACCTAGGGTGTAATTTTATCGGTCCCATAACTAAGCCTGTAATAAAATACTCTGATACACAACATTATTTGAACGTGGCATCGGAGTAGAGCTGTAAAGAAGCCAGACAGTTCTATGCATTTGTGTCTTGGATGCTTGGTTTTTTTAGATACACAATATCATTGTTTTCAATATCTTGTTTACTGACTGTTCCCATTTGACCTGCTTCTTTGGGAATAACTTTTGGATGGGTTTCTTGTTTAGTAAAGTATAACTTCTGACAAAAGTTTTGGATGATGAAATGTCTGAAACAGTCCCCCTAATCACTGCCTTCATCTCCTCAATATGCCATTTTCTGTCACAACACTTGGGATTTGGATGTTGCGGTAGCTTTGCTATATTTTTAATTTCAATGACTGTTCTGTGGCTGTAAAGGTTATGTTTAATTACCCTGGGCTATATATTGTGTTATTGATTCTTATTCAGGTCGCAACTACTTGTAATTTACCGCTCAGGTTACTTACTAGAGTCAGCGATCATTCCTATTCTTGGTCATATGATTATATCTAAAAAGGGTTTTGCTTTACTTTGGGGTCTTATAGCTGAGCTCCCAATAATACTTTTTACAGAACTAATGTATGTTAGCCAATCACTTGGATATCTGAGTTAGGTCTCGATGCCACCAAGGGGCAGAATGGTGTATGCATTTGCTCATATATAGCAATTGCAGTTGCCATAGTAGAATGCACTGGTACCATTCTTCCTTATGGTGGCAACAAGACATACTCAGAACCCACCAAACAGTGAATAATGCTGATATCAATGAAACCCTCCACTCCATGTGCATAGTCTCACAATTGCCGCTGAATCCTTAACTTTCTGAGTTGCCGGGTAATATTAAAGTTTGCACTGAAGATGGAACTTGATTGTACAGGTGCCAATACAGATGTAAACAGGAGCTACTTTCAGTCCTCTCTCCCTGCACATGATATTTAACCTGGCATGCAGGTTTTGTGAGAAGACTCATTATTACTTAATGTAGCATTTGGTGGAGTGGTCATCAAGGCAAAAATATTATATGATAAAAATTTAAATATTTGATGTATACAGAATGACAAAAGAAACACCATGTACATCAGATGCAAGTGACCGTTCAAACACATCAGTAGAGTTCCACATGCGCTCAGAGCTAATATGACAACACATAGGACTATATACTGGCATGTAAGGCTGTATGGAAGTATAATGTTTAATGTGACACGAAACCAATCTAGTTTGGTATGACCATGTGTTCAGAATATGGAGACATATGCATTATATTTTCCTTTGGTTCTGCACCTCATGACTTAAATAGTACTCACCCTATCCTATCCTCGGGGACACAGCAGTGGAAATCATCCCTCCTCTGGTTTATCTGTCCCCTGCTGCATCTAATAACGGCAACCTGAGTCGATACTGAGTGTGAACGGGCCCCCCTTCAGAAACCCGGGTTGGATGACCTGGGAATTGAACTTGGGTCTTTTGCAGAGTTATTCCTGTGTCTGACTCGGATAGATTCTAGTCTAAGCGGTCCGACCTGGGTCTCACCGAACACTATTGGAAATTAGAAAAAAAAAAAATCGCAAGAGGAGCCAATCAAAGCTCCAAATGTGATGTTGCTCAGTGTGAACCCAGTCGACCCGGTAACTTACTGGGATGGGAGGCTCTGTCACCCTGCAATATCCCGGGTTCATATACGTGGGATATTGCCGGGGCAACAATGCGAACGCAGAATTATTTAAAAGTAAAGTGTATGGAGTTAAATTAAGTTCAAGCTCGGCCAATAATCCAGCCAGTCTACAAGCAAAAACCAAAAAATTAAATTCCCCAATCCTAGTGACAGTTTGAAACTCATAATTTGAACTATGCGAGCTGGCAGGCATGAGACATAAGTATGGTTGTACTATGGCAAGTGTAGTCAGCTTAGGTATCAATTAGTTCATTGATTTAAACCTTGCAAATTATTATTGTTTCTTATGATGACTTACCTAGATGATTGATTTTACTAAGATGTAAGACATGCAAACAGAGGTAGAAATTTGCATTCCTAGTTTTGATATCCGTTTAATTTAGCAAATGATCGAAAACAGGAAAGGAACTAGAGGGTAGTAAAGGCAATTTATTGCACAATGTTTGATCAGTGAATGATTGTGTGTTAGAGACAGCCATCCTTTATGATGAGCACTAACAGTATGTTACAACACTTCCATGGTAGTCACTTGATGCCACATCCATCTCACCACTGGGCCTCTTACCTAAGTGAGTGTCTCAAGGACCCCCAACACATGTGAATGAGCCCCTCTAGTTCATCATTAGATTGAACCAAACGAATGAAGGTTTCTCTATAAGTGAGTACAATTTGTAGTTGCATTATTTTAAAAAGTTGGATGTATAGGCTTTGTTTCACCTAGAGGTGTATTTGGTACCACAGTCAGTGTGACGGTAGCCTCACATTGATAATATGTGCTGTTGGAGAACCTGCTTCCACTAACTCTGTGGCTTCCTGCTTACCTCCATTTAATTCATCACATACAGCCCTGTACTAACTAATATAATCACATGAGTGGACCGCCCCTACAAGGATCAACACCGTCATCACTGATTAGTGTCTGGTTTTTTTTTTTGTTTGTTTTTTTTGTTTTGTTTGTGAATTATGTTGTTCTGATTAGCTACATATTGATTGTTTTTATTCCCGCCCATTTAGAATTCTGCTATGAATAGTTGTGTTTTTCTGTCAAGTAAAGCCTTTAAAGAATAACTCTACCCAACTTTAAATACCCAAAGAGTTAAAATGTAAAATATAGTTATAACTCCCTTGGATGTATTTCTCTGTAGATTCATTCCCTCGTCTTTTCATTTGTCAATGTCCCTCCCATGTGAACTTTTTATTTATACAAATGGGGTGGGGGGGCATTCACACAGGCCAAGGAGTAAGAGTAGAGAGGCGTGTGACCATTGCAGCCATTGGGACCCTAGGTATATCTAGAAAACAGTGGGAGCGTCCAAGGTAGGTACCATTCTTTTATTTTAACGCCTTGAACTACATTTAAAACAATTTTTTTAAAAAAAATAAAATATTTTGAGGATGAAGTTATCATTTAAGTCTGGTGTTTATCAACGCATGCTGGAGTAATTTTTGTGTTAAGTTGCAATGTGTATTTTGAGCCTAACTGTAGGGGAGAATAAAATCATTACTGTATCTAGAATGTATTGTCAATCAATATTCTGTAACATATACTCATGTCTGTATTACTGCACCTTTTAGAATGTATAATTATCCTGCAAAAAATAAAGGCTGCAGTAGAAAAGCTCTTTTTCAATATTAAAATACCTAGCAGTATGTGATGGCCTCACTGTGTCTGTGTAGTGTCTGCTAGAGATGTGGACTGAATAATAATACGGAAATTACGATTGTTCATACCCATCATGCTCTTTGCCTCTAACATAAACCCAGTGACCCATAAAGACAGCTTGCTTGTGTTTATTTGTCAGAAAGAACCATATATCTATTTTTATATGGCAAAAACAATTGTTGATCAAGGAGATTTGATATTGTCGTGATTGTGTTGTTTTCGAAGAGGTCATGGATGTGCTGGAGAACTGATTGATTGACCTCTCTACTTTATTAAATTGCAGGTCCAAGTTTTGATGTGTCTGGGGTTATTGTTATCCCAAATCAAGTGTTCATTTGTTTATATATTTTTTTTTGTTTGTTTTTTTTCTTCGCTCATAATAAATTCATGTTGGATTTGATGGATTTTATTTGTATTTTTTCTTCAGCTACAAATGGTTAAAGAAAATAAATAAAGTATATTTACACTACACGCAATGACGCTGCGCACATTTCCAGCCAATATGGTACAGAGTCTTGACTCCTTTTCTCCACGTATCTGTATGGGCCTTGAGGGAAATTGAGCTGAGATTTAAGAAAAAACATTTAGGCAGTTTTTCTATATGAACTGTTTCGGTGGCACCTCGTGGCTAATTGAATTCCCCCTTTGAGTCATACAGATTATCTAGTAAAAAAGGTGGTGGCTATAATACAATAAAATCTAGTTGCCATTTCCTTCAGCCCCCACCACCACCAAAACACCCCCACTCATCCACGCAAAAAAAAGCAAATTAAAAGGGGGGGGGGGGAAGACAATCTTTAATGGATTTCCCACTTCTGGCGGACATATTCAATTTTTGCGGTTACGTGTGTAAAGTGACAAAATGGTAGAGCAACATCGCGGATTTCCCTTCGCAACCCTATGGGGTGCGCATGGAAATCTGCCATGTTGCAGTAACGGGACTCGTGCATCCGCGAGTAATCGAAGACCAGAAAGTTAAATGAATATGCTCCAAAGAGTCCTTACTTGGAAGATTATTCTTGATTTCCAGAACAGATAATTTTTCCTGGTTACATTGTGTTCACATATTCCCTCTCTTCTTTTTGGGAGCTAAAAGTAGGAAAATGGTTCTAAACTTCAATTCCAACCAATATTGCTTATCCATATGTATAAGTGTCTTTTTTACATGAATAAACTCTTCTGTTAGTCTTCCATACCTCTCTCTCAGCATGTCATGTGGCTAAAGACGGAAACTTAAGAGTAATGGACTTTAGGAGAGACGTTTCATCAGGTTGACACAATGGCTGCCTTTCCTTTCCAAATTAACAAAACACACTGCTCTTTATATATTACTGAGGATACCCCAAATCAGGGGAGGACAAGGAGCCAGCAAGAGTGAGGATAACCTAATGTTACTGGTGTGTGCATAGACGTCCATAAACATTTCCTGAGACCTCAAATGAAATTAAAAATGCTACCCTGCACCCTGAGAAATGCAAACACTATCGGAGTATTCATTTTTAGAATACAAGTAATACAAATACATAGGGGAATATTCACAAAGTTGCGAGCAAAAAAAATCTGGGTTAAAATTAACGTACTAACAAGTTCTAAAAAAACAACATGGGGAATTTGCCACATAGGGGCATATTCAATTGTTGGCAGTTTCCGCCGCGGAAAAAGTATTACCGTTATTACGGTATTACTAAGCCGGATTTCTCCCTGAGCCGCGAGCTGAAATCCAGCGAGAAAAGGACCATAATAACGGTATTTACGCGCACTTTTACCGTAATGACGGTAATAGTGCGCCCGCCGCGTTACTTTAGGCAGTAACGCCAACAATTGAATATGTCCCTTAGAGTGTCATAAAAACAGCAACATGAGGAATATAAGTAATTCCACTAATGTAGCTATATTACCATTATTCTCCAAATGTACTGTATACTTATTACTTATATCTATTATAGTATAAAGTTTCTGATGTTTTGGGCAAAGAATATTTTGCATTATCAGATCTTTGTGGGTTTTGTTGTTGGGCTGATATTACAGGAAATCATTGAATTTTGAACATTGATTTCTCCAAAAGCTGCTTGGGATTCGGGAGCCCGAAAACTAACACTTGTAACACTCATTTACTGGGCAGTAAAGTTTGTACTCTCTCCAAGTTGTAGAAGTTTCTATTCCACATACATGTCTTCATAAGTCTTCTCCGTTCTGTTGAACAACGCTACTATGCCATTCTCTTTTCTGACCATGGTTGCAGCTCTGTCAGTTTCAATGACTACCAGTCTTGACATACACTGTCGCTTACCTCCTGTCAGCAGTCTAAGAGGAAGAGGGGGAGGGATTTATTTCTCCTACTAAATTGCTTTGTTCTACTGAAGTTAAGTGATAGTTTCCTTGGCTGCATTTATCTTTGTGTATTGATACAAAATGTCTACATTACGATTCTGGTAAATTTGAAAAAGTTTTATTGCTTTTTATGCTATGCAGTTAGCAGCATTAAACACGGTTTTCAAATAAGCAATAATTTATTTGTCTAATTTCTTGATGTATTTAAGCAGAGGTCTTGATATTGGGGATATGTTTAATACCTAGCTATGCACTTTAAATGTTGAAATGACTCTTCTTCAGTTTCAAATGTCTCTAGATTTAAGCAGCAGTTCCTTGAAAAAAGAGATGTATTTTTTTTTTTTTATGATCAAAGTGACAGGATGTAAGATGGAGCTTTGGTAATTATCATTACCGTTTTGTATCTTAGAACTGAAAACTACATAATACCAGCTTGAAGTGTCTACCATGGCAACCACAGTCATATGGCACATGATGTTAGTGAGCAGAGATGCCTTTGGATGATCCTTTTGTTCTCTAGAAAAGTATTCCCCCTCCTTCTCTTCCCACACTTGACCTGCTGATAGCTGTGTTGTGTGTGACTGACAGTCTTCCCTCCAGAGAGATTTTGAAAGGGAGATAACGGTTTGTTAGAGGACCGCTAAGAGAAATTGCAAGTTAGTTGTTGTTTAAAGAAAAATAAGACTATATGTAGTATCTCTGTTTTAAAATTCCTGAACTACCTTGGATGTCTGCTTTATTCCTGTGTAGCCTGAATAAATGGTACATTTAACGGGATGTAGATAAGCCACTTAAGCCTGTGTTGCAAATATATATATATATATATATTTTATTATTTTCTTTAGCTCCCTGGGGTTTTGACGGCAATCATTTTTTCCCGATTTTTGTGCATCTTGGTCCTCCTGATCACTCTTATCAGCCCCACACACAGACACTCACACTCCACTTTTCATAGTCTCCTACAATCCCTGTTCTCACAGAAACACACTAGCTAGGAAGCCCTGCTTTATAGCCTTACCCATAGCAACCTGGCATGACTTTGCTCTTATTTTCAGCACTCTGTGATGGGCAACTGGAGGCCCCCCCCAGCTATTGTCAGATATGTTTGTTATAACTTGTTTAAAATGCCCTCTGATATGTTATTAGATATAAATGTCTCTTTCTTTGATGAAATATATTGTTTTAAATTATTACTGAGATAAAGGGTGCTGTGTAGCCCTTTTGAGGGTGAGAGGGCCACACCACGCTGGGTTAACTGTACTAGATAAATACCAGTATCTAACTACGAGTTACTGCAACTTTTCTGCACCATTGTTCATAAATGTACCCCAAAATGTCTTTGCTTTACTACAAGCTACTAGTGATTGGTTCTGTTAAGCTTACATTGTTCATACCAATACAATGCAGCCATACTTATCTTATCCTGTATGTAGCACTGATGAAAATATTGTCTGTGGTTTTTTTAATTTTCTTACCTGTTTTCTTCAGTCTCTTTATTTCTGTCATTGATTTTCTGTAGATTTGTTATTTTGATGTCTAGTTGCTGCATCTTTCCTCTCAGTTCTTCTTTCTCTTGCAATAACATTTCTGCTCTATTTTTCGTATGCAATTTTCATTAACCCTAAGTCCTCTGTTTTTAACAGCATCTCCGTTCTAACCCCCCTTCCCCCCCACCAAAACGCAGACACAAACATTTACCACCTTTCCTAGGTATTTTCTATCCCTGTCCTAGATAACAGAAATTCACAGAAGTGTGCAAAGTGTATGCAATTGTATTGACTGTAACACCGAAGCCAGTTCAGGGAGCCTTTGGTGAATGTCATCCCTTTAACATTATGCATTACACATAAATAGAGCGATTATTTGGGGAGAGAGGTGATTGGATAATAGAGGCTTCCATAATAGTTCTGGAAAATGCCAGGACTGCTGGTAAAACACCTAGATATGGGAGCTCATATCTTCGTTCTATGCTGTATTGTGCACACGTGCTGAAATCAACACTTTTCTCTGGTGGCGCATTGATTAATATGCAATTGAAACAGCCTGATCATACCTGCTGAAGATGAAGTCTTTACACTACATACTTGTCTGTGAAATCTCAAATGAGCCAGTGTCTGGTAATATATTGTAAGATATCAGTTTGCACTTATTTATTCTTAATGGCTGACCAAGGGAGGAAAGGAAATAAATGTCTAATGGGGCACCTAGCATTCTAGCATTTAGTTCAAAGGCATGTTTACTCCTAAATTTGTCTCTGCGTCACCATAGCCCCGCGTCCCCACTATGAAAGGCTGAAATTCACGGCATTGAATAGCGGGGCGTGGCTTAATGACAGGAATAAGCCCCACCTCCTCCATTCAATGCTGTGAATTTCGGCGACTGCTTTGCCTACTCCTCCAGGAGTCCAGGAGGACTCCCCGAAATTCTTCCTGTGAATTCTGGGAGAGTAGGCAAGTATGGGATTACCCTTTTTAGTTTGCCTTATTCAATTAGAATTTAGATAATCCTACACTGAGTGTACTACTGGATCGTGTATGTGTGGGTGTGTGTATGTAATATATATATATATATATATATATATATATATATATATATATATATATATATATATATATATATATATATATATATATATTAGCATTACCCTACATTGAGTACGCTATTGAAGAGCTACATTGTTCTACATTTGAGTCCAATACTGGCGAGTTGGTTCCCTTTCATTTTATTTGTATGTAGAAGTTATATGAGTTTCTAATTCCTTTTTTCTTTAGTCTATTCTTGTGAAATATAATTTCTGACTACAGGCCTGCCAGAGCTGTTTCTCTCATTTTCTCCAGTTTCTTATCTGTGTCCTTGAGATGATCTCTTACATCAGTGTCCATGGTTTTCTCATTTACAACTTTATACCTAGATCTTGTAAATGACCTTGTACTGCATGGGTTTTAGGGAAAATACAAAAAGTATCTGGTATTATTCCTTTTGTCACTGTATGCTACTTCTGGTTCCTCATTTACTGTTGCAAGATAACTTACTCTATGCTGCATCATAACTTCTGTACTCTAATTTATAATTTGGTCTTCTACCTTTTTTATTCAGTCTTTGCTCAGCATCCTGTAGGTAGTTGCTGAGTTTACTCCACTACCTCCCTTGCCACCTCTCTCCCTTACCCCTCTTCATTACTGCGTTCTTGCGCCTTTATCACTCCCTAACATAGCACCCCTATACCCTTCATCCTTCTCTCTTACGTAGTCTCCTCTTAACACCTTCTTCCCTTTCCACATACCATGCCTCCTCGCTCATGTCCTATACCCATACTCTCCCCCTGCCATACTCTGCATTCTATACCCAACATACCCTTGTGCACCTGTAATCCTGCCAATCTCATCACATTTCCCCACTTCCCAATCTCCTGTTCTCCTCCTGTGTTGGATCCATCTGCAATAAATTGCCTGCTGTCCATGTCCTCTTTATATCCAAATCTCTTAACCTCCTTGCCATCACCGAAACCTGGCTCTCCTCCTTTGACACAGCTTCCCATTCTGCTATGTTCTATGAGGGCCTTTCCTTCACTCATACCATCGGGCCTGGTGATTGCCATTGTGACGGCATGGGTATTCTCCTATCCACCACTTGCATCCCTCCTGAGCTTTTTCTTACGTTCTTCTCATTTGATGTCCACTCCAACCGTCTCTATAACTTTATTATTAATTTTTATTTATAGGGCGCCACTAGGTATCCGTAGCGCCGTACAGGGACAGACAGAAACACGATACAGGGTGAGACAGCACAGTACAGTTAACAGAAATCACAGTAACTCAGAAGCTCAATGAACAGCTAGATTAGAGGTGAGAGCCCCCAGCGGGGTAGAGACAGGGGCCGGAGGACCTCGCGGAGGAGACAAGGAGCTGGAGAGCAGAGTTAAGGTGGTGGAGAACAGAAGGAGAGGAGGCCCTGCTCGGAGGAGCGTAAAATCTAAGGGGAGGGTAGGACGGACAGAGACACAATGGTAGGAGGAGGGAATGGGGATGACGGAGGCAGGGACGGAGGGGGGGGAGAGGAGAATGAAAAGGAGGGAAGTAGGAGGGGGACAGGAGAGGGAGGGGGGTAGGGGGAGACTGGGAGGAGGTCAATGGGTGGGGGACTGAAGGGCTTTAAGGAAGAGGTGGGTTTTTAAGGCCCGTTTGAAGCTGGACAAGTTGGGGGAAGTTCTGATGGAGCGGGGGAGCTGGTTCCAGTGGAGGGGGGCAGTGCGGGAGAAGTCTTGGATGCGAGCATGGGAGGAGGTAACCAGGGGGGAAGAGAGGCGGCGGTCGTTAGCCGAACGAAGAGGGCGGGATGGAGCGTGAATGGAGATGAGGTTGGAGATGTAGGGAGCAGTGGAGTTGGAGAGGGCCTTAAAAGTAAGAGTGAGGAGCTTGAACACGATTCTGTAGGGGATGGGGAGCCAGTGGAGGGATTGGTTAGAGGGGGGAGACAGAAGAGGAGCGGCGAGAAAGGAAAATGAGCCGAGCAGCTGCATTGAGTACAGAGCGAAGGGGAGCGAGATGAGAGCGGGGGAGGCCAGTAAGGAGGAGGTTACAGTAGTCCAAGCGGGAGATAATAAGAGAGTGGACAAGGGCTTTGGTGGCATCTTGGGAGAGGAAGGGCCAAATGCGTGCGATGTTGCGCAGCTGGAAGCGGCAGGATTTGGCGAGAGAGAGGATGTGAGGGACAAAGGAGAGAGAGGAGTCCAGGGTGACGCCGAGGCAGCGAAGTTGAGAAACAGGGGAAATAGAGGGGTTGAGAGCGGTGATAGAAAGGTCGGAAGGGCAGGGGGAGTGAGTGGGGGGAAAGACAATAAGTTCGGTTTTTGTGAGATTGAGTTTGAGGAATCTAGAGGACATCCAGGAGGTGATGGCGGAGAGGCAGGCGGACACCCTGGAGAGGAGGGAGGGAGAGAGATCGGGAGAGGAAAGGTAGAGTTGGGTGTCGTCCGCATAGAGGTGGTACTTGAGACCAAAGGAGCTGATGAGTTCACCGAGGGAAGAGGTGTAAAGGGAGAACAGTAGGGGTCCGAGAACAGAGCCTTGGGGAACCCCTACTGGAAGAGAGGAGGGGGGGGAGATAGATCCGGAGGTGGAGACGGAGAAGGTACGGCCAGCAAGGTAAGAGGTGAACCAGGACAGGGCGGAGCCGGAGAGGCCAAAGGATTGAAAGGTGTGGAGCAAGAGCGGGTGGTCAACGGTGTCGAAGGCCGCTGAGAGATCCAAGAGAATGAGAAGGGAGAAGTGGCCCCTAGCTTTGGCGGAGAGGAGATCGTTGGTGACTATGGCCAGGGCAGTTTCGGTGGAGTGGAGGGGGCGGAAGCCAGATTGGAGAGGATCGAGAAGGGAGTGATCAGAGAGGTAGGTGGAGAGGCGGCTGCAGACGAGCCTCTCAAGTATTTTGGAGGCAAAAGGGAGAAGAGAGATGGGGCGATAGTTGGAGAGAGAGGTGGGGTCAAGATGAGGTTTCTTAAGAATGGGGGATACAAGAGCGTGTTTGAAGGAGGAGAGGAAGATGCCGGTGGAGAGGGAGAGGTTGAAGAGGTGGGAGCAGGTGGCGGGGGAAAGGGAGCGAAGGAGGTGGGAGGGGATGGGGTCCAGGGGACAGGAAGACGGAGGAGAGGATGAGATGAGAGAGTGGACTTCTTCTCCCGTAGTGGGGCGGAAGGAGAAGAGGGAGTGGTGGCGAGAGGGAGGGTGGGTGGGGGCGGGCGGGTGAGGGGAGGAGGAGATTTTGAGACGGATGGCCTCGATTTTAGAGGAGAAGAAGGAGGCAAAGTCAGTGGCGGTCAGAGAGGAGGGGAGAGGAGGGGCGGGGGGGGGAGAGGAGGGTGCGGAAGACGGTGAAGAGGCGGCGGGGGTTGGAGGACTGGGAGGAGATAAGGGATTTAAAGAAAGATTGTTTGGCGAGAGAGAGAGCGGAGCCTATTCATCTTCGTGTTGCTGCCATTTACCACCCTCCTGGTCCCGCCTCCCAATTCCTTGATAACTTTGCGGCCTGGCTCCCGCACTTCCTTTCATCTGACCTACTCTCCACTTTTGTGTGTTTGTTCCTTTTAGGATAACCCCACCCTTTCAAGCACCTGCTATAGCCTATAAATTGATTGAGCAGATTCCACTTCTGTATTTGTCTGAGAGGCATGTTGGTGTCAGAAGCTGAGAGGGGGTACTGGCGCTGAATTCCTGTTTGGAGGCTTCTGAAGTACCTCTTTGGTAAGTTAGCTCTCAATTTAAAAACACATATGTATTGCCCAAATATATTGGACTCTCACTGTTTAGAGTTAGGACCACCCTATTGGCAAAAGCGCCCTGGAGTGGCGGGTGGCTTTAACATACATTTGCAAATGTGTGCAACGAAGACTTTTGCATTTTGAGCTACAGTAGAAATGGCAGGTCTTATCCTGGCTATAGCAGTGTGCTGGGGGAAACTTTTGTGTGTTTGTTCCTTTTAGGATAACCCCACCATTTCAAGCACCTGCTATAGCCTATAAATTAATTGAGCAGCTTCCACTTATGTACTACTCTCCATCATCCTAGGCGACTTTAACATCCCCACTAATAATCTCTCTTACCTAGGCTCCACCAAACCTCTTGCTCTCTCCTCATCTTTTGGCCTTTCACAGTGGACCTCCTCCACCCATTGTGACGGCCATTCCCTTGACCTTGTCTTCCCCCACCTTTTGCTCTCATTCTGACTTCTGCATATCTCCCTTCCCTCTCTCTGACCATCTTATCCTCTTCTTCGTCTCCTCATTGCCCACTTCCCTCACCTAAACACACTCTCACTTGGCGTAACCATCTTTCCCTCCTCCCTTGAATTCCCCCCTCCCCTTAACCACTGTGACCTGCCCTCATCTGGCGACCTCCCTTTACAAAAGCTCCCTCTTCTGCCCTTGATGCCACCTCTGTTTCCTTTTGCTGTTCCAATCTCAAACCCTGGTACTTTAAGATAACACACTTCCTCAAAAAGTGTTGTCACACTGCTGAAATCTTGTTCCCTGGCTGATTTTCTTCACTTCAAGTTCATACTTTCTCCTGCAGCTTTGTCTTCTCCCTAGCCAAACAGTAATTTTCAAGTATCTCATATTTGTTCAGTCATCCTACCCCCTATGCCTCTTTGCCACTTTCGACTCCTTACTCTCCCCTCCTCCTCATCTCCTTCCACCTGCCATCACTTCCATTGACTTTGCCACCTTGTTTACCTCCATAATCTAAACCCTTCAAAAATAAAATGATATCTCCTACTCTCACTTATCTCATAACCCCCCCTTCCCCATTGCCATCTAACTACCTTCCTTTATGCTGCTTACACCTCACCACGGGTGATGAAGTCCACTCTCTACTTGTCCTATTCTCCCTTAACCTGCCCCCTTGATCCTATTCTTTCCTGTCTCCTTCGAACCCTCTCACCTACTGCCTGCTTTCATCTTGCCCACATCTTCAACTTATCCTTCTCCACTGATATCTTCCTTCCATCCTTCAAAAAAACGCTTGCATCTCACCCTTTTAAAAGTAAAAAAAAATAATAATTTTGACTCGACCGCCCTCTCTCTCTGCTCCCTTTCTGCTTTATATTCCTTGAATGGCTAGTCTATAATAGTCTCACTAGCTACTCTCCGACAGCTCCATCCTCTATCTTTCCCAATCTAGATTCTGCCCTCTCCACTCCACTAACACCGCCCTTGCAAAAGTAACCAATGATCTTCTCTCTGCCAAATCCAAAGGCAACTACTCCCTCCTCATCCTCTTGCTATACACCCTTCGCACCATTAGCCTTTCTGACAGTGTTCTCTCTTGGTTCACCTCCTATCTAACAGCACTATTGGTAATACCAAAATCTCCTCCATTGCCCATGCTTGCTGCCTAGGTGTCAACCTTGACTCCTCCGTCTCCTCCAGCACCATATCTAATCCTTCTCCCAATCCTGACTCTTTCATCTCCACAATATTACTCTTATCCAACCCTTCCTCTCCACTGATGTCCCCAAAACTCTCATCCATTCTCTGATCATTTCCTGCCTCGACTATTGCAACCTTTTCCTAACTGGACTCCCCTGCTCCTGTCTCGCTCCTCTTCTGTCCATTCTCAATGCTGCAGCAAGACTAATCTTCCTCTCTTGCCATCTACCTCTGTCTCCACTCTGTCAAGCTCTCCACTGGCTCCCCCTCTGCTTTAGAATCCTCTTCAAGCTCCTCTCACCTACAAAGCCCTTTTTTTTTAACTCCATAGCTCTTCACATCTCCATTCATACTTCATCTTGCCCTCTACAGTCGGCCAACGACCGCCGTCTCACCTCTCATCTGGTTACTATTAGGACTCTGCCCTTGTTTGTGTCTGGCTGCAGTACCTCTATGCCACCAGTGCTGCTGTTCTACCATTGAACACTTCCCCTCACTGGCAGGTGTTAATTTTCTGTTTCTTGTTAATTACCACACTTGTGTCATTATTTTTGCCTGTTCCTCCCCATACACCTTGCTGGTCACTGTTTGTTTTTCCCTTGGACTATCTATTTCTACATTCTGTACCTGTGAAATCCTTGCTCCTGCCTGTACCATTGTTCAGTGAAGTTATTTGTACCTGCTGTTGAGTAACCAGTTACTACTCACCTCTACCCAGTCACCTAGATGTTTACCTGAGAACGGTCTTGTGCTTTGGGCATGCTGCAAACTTACAGTTCCTGTGAATTCCTGGTCCTTGCTGTTAATCACTGTTCAGCTAAATTACCTATACCTGCTGTGTTGTATTCATTACCATTTACTTGTTATCTAACCACTCCCAGATGTTTGGTTATATACCCAGCTTTACCTGGTCTGTGTTACCTTGCATTACCTGGATTGAGTTCTCGCTGCAATAAAGTTTATGTTGTCATCATACTCCTGTCTCCATTACTGTCAATACAAGGATCTAGTTTTTGGAACGGAATTGTAACCGTTATCAAATCTCACTCCCGCATTCAGGAATTCTCCCGTGCTGCCCCCCTTTATTTAACGACCTCCCTCATCCTATCAGGCTTTCCCCTAGGCTGCAAAACTTCAAACAATCCCTCAAAACACACCAGTTCAGAATGTATTACTTTATATCATTTTTATAACCTTTTAAATCAGAAAATGAAAATAAATGACTGACAAAATTATTTCCAACCTAGACTCCATATATTGCGAAACAAGCCTTTGGTCAAAATGATTGCAGTCATCCGCTTCCTGTAGCCATGCCTGCACCACTAATCACAGTTTGGCACACTCTTCTTGTGCAAAATGCTCCAGATCTCCCAGATGTTTTCAGATCTCTCCCCATATGTTCTGAGGGATCTGGACTCATTGCTGACTACTTCAGAATAGTGGACAAAAGAAGGGGGGGGGGTTATGATTCGCTCAAGGGATTGGACTATCCTCATCTACATATACACTTAACACAAATAATGAGTATATCCTGAGCGGGTGGTCTCCCAAGTAAACATTGAGTCAAAAACCATATGGTGAGATAAGTCACCTAAACAGATTGGTTCTTTGAGGCACCCCAGTCCACTAAAAGTAAAAGTTAGAGCAATTTTATTAAATATTATCGTTAAAAAGGTGTTGTCTGACCAGATCTCAGAAATTGGTGAATAATTTTAAAAACATGTCAAAAGATATGAAAGAATAAGTGCAAATAGAAGTAAAAACAAAAGAAAACAGGCCCACGAAGGAAAGCCGGTGAGGATGATGTATAACTTTTTTTTCTCCCAGTTGGTCCTACTGTCTCACCGCCCCTCCCTTTAGAATGTAAGCCCTCGTGGGCAGGGTCCTCTCTACCTATTGTCCCACTTCTGTCTCCTGTCCCTCGTATGTCCCGTCACGTCTTTTGCTGCACTCTGAGTAATGCTATGGGGACTCGCACACACTCATCTGTGCTGCTGACATGTACTGCCTCATCTTTTTGTTACTTGCTTCTGTATCCGGTGCTACGGAATCTGTGGCGCCTTATAAATAAATAACTATTAATCTTAGTATAGGGATTATATTATCCCAATCCCAGTGATGGTTAATATTGCATGATGTCCTTACAGATTCCTATTTGCATAACACAGTATGTCATAACAAATGTGATCTAAATTAGTATTCCTTGATGTCATGTGTGGTTGGTATTAAAATAACGTGGTGTATTGTCCTTTTTAATGTAACTGTTTTCAGTTTTATGATATTTTACGATACAGGATCCACTAGATAGTGGTAGCATATAGCTTTACTTATCGCCCCTTGAATAAGCGCTGTATGTAATTTTACCCTCCTCCCCTCATATGTTCTGCCCTGTTTCATTGTTCTATCTATGAGCCCATGATATCAGTCCTGTTTAATAAAAATAAAGTAATGTCATAATTTCTTGTGCAGTAGCAGACGCAGCTACTTGCCGCTCGCCGGCATTTTCAGTTACGGGTTTGTCACGTCACTCGAAAGACGTACGTTTCGTCGTTTAGGCTTAGTCATGGGAATTACTTCAGAATAGTCCAGTATCTTGTCTTGAACCTGCTGAAAGACCCATGACATTTGACGGGAGACAAAACTTTCTGACACTAGGTTCCACGTTGCACTCCAGAATGGCCTGGTAATCACCAGGTTTTGTTACGCCATGCACACATCCAAGACACACAGTGCCAGATGCAGCACAGCAATCCCCAAAATTCACTGAACCTTCTCCATGTTTGGCTATAGGGATGGTGCTCTTTTCCTTTAAAGCTTCAGTTTTTACATTCTGTAAAGATAGGGATGACTTGCTTTACCAACAGGCTCTAATTTGGTCTCATCTGGACATTCGCTCAGAAGGAATTTGGCTTGTTCATGTGTGTTTTGGCAAAGTCCAGATGGGCCGCCTTATTTATCTCTCTCAGCAGTGGGGCCCCCCTACCATATAACACCCTTTCATTGAGTTGACGGATGCTGGGAGTTGAAACTGCTGTACTTGTGCCTTAAGATCTACTTGAATCTATTTGGCAGTTCACCCAAGGTGCTTCTCCCCCATTCAAACGACCCTGCACAGTAATCTTTGATAATGTTTTCTCTTGTGGCCATGTCCAGTGAGGTTGGCTATAGTGCCATGAAACTTAAACCTCCTTACGTATGGTTAAAACGGGAACATCGAGGTCTCTGAAGATTGGTTTGGAGCCTTGAGATTGTCAAGGCTACAATATTCTGTCTGACCTTGCCAGGCAAATTATCTGGCTTTCCTTTCTCTATGCTCATTGCATACACACAGTGACCGAAAAGAGGAGGATGCGTCCTTTTCTCTATTCAAGCTCATTTAATGAGCAATTTTTATATTGCAGAAATGTGGTACTCACCACAGGTGAGTTTATTTCCAAAGTGAAGGAGAATCACCTGCTTGAAATCTATTTATTTCTAACTGCTTCTGAAAGGTGCCAATAATTGTGTCCGACCTAGATAAGGAGTTCTACGTGGAATAAGCTGCGACATTTTTTTTCTGCTTTTTGTGTTTTTAGTCCACTACAAACTAAAAAAATAATATACATATATGGATACTAAAATATATATATATATTTTTTTTTCTTTCTTTTGTTTTCAAAATTTCTAGGCGAAATGGTGCATTATTAGAAAAAAATGCAATATCTTTGGCCATGACTGTTTAGTAAAATGTATAAACTATGGGCTGATTTTCCTTTATCGATGATTGCTATTGAGTAATTTCTCATTGGCTTGCACTATTTCCTTTGTTTGTGCCCTTTCTTTTAATTTAGATTCTACTTGAGTTCACAAAGTCTCTGAATCTGAGAAAAAAATCTTGCATTAATAGGTACTAAAAGTATGCAGATTTCTAATCACGTTCGCAAGGTGTTCTGGGTCCAATAGAAGAACATACAATATGTGCAGAGCTAAATCACAAAACAGAAAGGTAAGCATTGGTTTGCAAAGCCTCCATATGTTTGTAAGGAGATGTTTTTTAGCACCGTGCCTTCGAGGACCATATAACTCTGCAGAGAACATTTAACATGTAGTAAAATTGAAGACCTAGGTTTGACTTTCATACAGACAAGCATTTCCTTCTAGATTCTGTCTATATCAGCAAAACTGTAGGCTTATGCCAAAAGTTCCTTGGCCTTTTCTATAGTCTAGTCTCTGCTCTTTACAGCCTAGAGATATGTGTAAAGGGAAAGATAAATTGATAATAAGTTCCTATTATGTCATTGTCAATATTCTGCAAATGTCAAGAATCCGTTATGATCACCTGATTAGGGCAGTTCATTATTACCTGCCATAGTGTGTGTGTGTGTGTGTGTATGTATGTGTGATTGAAGTTTGTAGGTTGGGGGGTTCTTGGCAATGGAGCAAACCCCCCGCCAGTGCACCCCTGATTTTCCCCTGCCCAACTCTCCCATGTGACTCTTCTCCTCCACTCCCAGATTGACTTCTGTTTTACTAGACAACTTTGGCTAGTTTGCAAATCTGTGAGTGCGTTATTTATGTAAAATCAGTTAAATTATTTGTATCCAGGAGCTTAAAAATGGAATACTCCTTATGCCTTCAGCAACTGTTCTGCCTCATACAAACTGCACAGTGCTGCTCTGCGGCTGCAGAAGATCGTTTTACTAATTGTCCTTCTAGAAATGTAGCCTTGAACTAATTTTAAATAGATGTTTGATTTGCTTTGAATTGGTGTTGGTCTGTGCATGAACATCCATTAATAAAACAAAAACTCTGCATTTGATCTGTCTTTTAAAAAATGTACAGACATTCTAGGTAACAAATAAAAGTCAATAATTCCTTTTATCCATCCATGTATGTACTGCTATGTGCAGCCCTGACTGGACAGTTCCGCTCGTCACTTTCAGAGTATAAGCATACATTTGTCTCTTTGCTATGAGCGCATTTAAAACCAGCAATCTGATTGGGGAAAAACAATCAGGTGTGTATCACATAAATCACTGTGCTAGAAGAATAATCTTGGTATTTTCCATTTTTCCCTTGTTTTTTCCTTCAGGCTGAGATTAACAATATATTATTCTGGACCACCATGGCATCCACATTCTCGTGGTTCATGAAGTAGTGAGCAGAGGCGCTTTGGAACGACCCTTTGATCTCTCTGCACTGTGACATTCTCTTTCTCCCTCCTTTGCTTTTACATGACATGCTCAAAGCTGTGAGCTTCTGTCTGTGTAGCAGACACACCATATTTGTGCCTGGCAGCCCTTTTTGTTTGCCAAGCAGACAGCTTTTGAAAAAGAGATAATGATTTCTTGGAGTATAGTTAAGAAAAATGACTATCGGATGCATGCTTAAAAAGTGAAGAGAATCCGGAGAGAGCAGCTTTTCACACCGCTTTCTGCGGTTGTGTGTTTGTCAGTATGTGGCACCAGGCTTCATGTGTTAATATTCTGCCAGTGTTTGCTCTAAGTGTGTCATGTTTTTGACGTGCGGTCTTAGACTGTGCAGTAGGATTGCAGGCTGCTCCCTAAAGCTTTAGGTCTGATACCACTTGCGTGTCTCAGTAGGGTTCAGACAGCTTTTGTTTTTGTGATCAGAGGCTGATCTACAAGAAGTGGGAGGGTGGAAAAGTGTGAGACATTGACAAGATGAGTTGAGAAACAGTCTGTGCTACCTGATTTGTTTTTTTTTCCCCCTACGTTCTTTCTATTTTTTCCTTTCAGTCTCTGTGGCCTGCCAGTTCAAACCAACGGATTCTGCTCAGTAACATATAGATTTCTTCAGATCTCCAATTTATTTTGATTTATTTAATTTATGACCTTTGAACTCAGGTATGGGCAAACAAATATGTGAATATATTCACCATACATTCGTGTCTTATTTTGCATGTAATGATATCAAACAGTGGCTAATGGTAATCAATCTAACAAGTGTCCAGCAGTGGCTGAACTACACATCCCACTGTGCTCTGTCAGACGGTTGTTTGATGGTCATGATGGAAAGTCAACAATCCTGAACCAAACCATACCCTTCTTTACTTTGTTTTTTCGTTAGACAATGTCAAACAACTTTGAATTTTTAGTTTTATTCTTGTGAAGTCTTCTTCCTAAATAATATACATTAGAACTTTCCTGTACCCCGACAGATCAGATTGAAAGCCCTAAAGTAGGAGAAATATGAGCATAAGTGCAGATACTGCAGTACCACTTGTGGCCAAAAGATGGCGACACAGAACCGGTCATTTTTGTAGTGCTTGTTTCTTAATTGGAGACTTTACCTTCAGAGAATTCTGTTGTCCAGGCAGATATGTTTATTTTATTGCTCTTGGGTACAGTAGATAAGCTTAAGTCTGTGTGCATTGGACACAACTGTATTTATACAGCAGATCTAATGTTTTAACTAAAGACAATAAAATGAAACACAATGCGTGGACAAAAATCTTTCAAGATAGATTTCCCCTTTAAACACTTGCAGTTAGTCGCTGTCTATTTTAGGTCAAGATGAATATACACAATACAATTTTCTTTTTTTTCTTTTAGTATTCATATGTTTCTGTTACAATGATTTGCATGATATTAAACACACCAGTTTTCATTGTAGAAATCCCCTGCATGAAACTCCTGCTTTTGCCCCAGATGTCTCTTTGTAGTTCCAGGTGGAACTGTTATTTAACTACAGCATTATTGATAAACAGATTGCAAGAATGCATTTGATTTTGTAAATGTATTAAATCCTGGGAATGCACCAAGTAATCACTTAGAAAAATAATTAGCTGAGATGCTTGGTTTGTAAAGTCTTACATCATGTAAACGCTTTAAGCACATTGAGAGAGTAACTTTTGTTGTACATAGATGTTGAAGTCAGATCATATACATCTATACCATTGTCCATACATAACTATGGAGGATAGTACAGAGTTACTCAAGGTTGCACCAATATGTAAGAGAGGTAGACCAAGATTGTTGTGCCCAGTGGCCTAAGCGGAAATGTAGTCATGGTAGAATGAAAAATGTAATTGAATGTTCGGGGGCTGCCTAGAAGCATTAGGTAATTTTAATAGGTTTAATTTCATGTTTGCCCAAAGTTTTAGATGCTTTTTAATACTATTTAGTCAAATACAAAGATATAGTGATGCAAAGCTATCTACTCTTAAACCCCTCTCCTGGTTTTTCGGAAGCCGACTTCCGGTTTGCAATCGCAACTGAAAGAGGTCCCGGCTGCGGTGACCCTTCTGAGTGGTGCCAGCGATTCGACAGGAGCCCATCTTCTCCCCTCCCCCCCCCACCCTCGCGTCTGAGGAGAGCCGATTGTGGGGTCAGAAAAAGAATGCCACACTGGTGAGTCACGGTTTTTGGGAGCTCTGTCCAGCAGTCCAGCCAATCCTTGGAAATTCGGGGTCACCCATCCCCAAAAACCTGAACTGGTTCCCTGGGCAGTAAAGAATTTACTGTGCTCCAGACGGTACCACGGAAACTTGTGCTTCCACACCGCTCGACCTGTCACCGCCCTCGCCTGTCATTTTTAAAAATGACTGTGGGGGCGGAGAACTTCTCCCTGACATACAAAGGCTGCTTGTGGAGGTGTGGAGCGGCGGAGGTGAGAAGGGGCCTGTCTGAGAGGGTATCTACCCAGCCATGGTTCCATATTCTCTATTCGGAGCTGTTGGATCCCCTAAAATTATAGCAGCCAGAAAGTTTGTGTTAACCTGCTTCCAGCTTAATAACAGAGGCAGTATTAAGGCTCTCTGAGACCCCATCCCCCACACAGCTCAGGCGATCGGATAAAGGAGATACTCATCTTGCCGCATGTAAACTATGGAATAACTCTGCAGGGTCCCTGTACCCTCATCATCCCCAGTCCTTATACAATCTGTATAAATGCTAGTTAAGAGCGTTTGAATACTCTAACAGTTTAGTGTTTGGCACTCCTTCTTTCTGGATAGTCCTCCTCTTTCCCTCATTTGTCTGTTCTTCAACTCAGACCATTGTCGGTTCAGCTATCGGTGTAATGGCCCCTAAAAAGTTGAAGGGTAGTACTTCTGCGTCACCGGTTAAATTTATCAAGCCCCAAAATATCTCTCCCAGTACAGGATACGCCAAGAAAGATAGACCAGCTGGTAGTGCTGTAGCTGCACAAGTAGTGGAGAAGCGAAAAGAACTTACTGCCGGCAACCAGTCAGAAGAGGGGGACTCTGAAGGTCCCCTCACGATTAAGTCTATGCAGAATATGTTGGCCCTATTTAAAACCGAAATTTTGTCTGAAATGAAAGCGTCCATGAAAGAGTTACACCAAGAAGTCATTAAGTTGGGCGGACGCACCAGCCATATTGAGGATAAAATGGAAGAGCTGGCGGCCTTGCACAATAACCTTATAACAGAACATGAAAAATTGTGGGATGAAGTTTATTCGCATCGGGATAAATTTACAGAGATGGAAGACAGATCAAGGAGAAACAATATCGGGATCAGAGGTATTCCAGAAACAGTCGCTCCTTCTGAGTTGCTCTCATTTGCTACGGAGTTGTTTCACAAGCTCCTACCTAAAGCAACGGAGCAAGACCTGATGTTGGATCGTATCCATAGGCTTCCTAAGCCGAGTTCAGCCCCAGAGAATGTACCTAGAGACACTCTCATGAGGATTCGCTTTTTCCCGATAAAGGAGCGGATTTTAGGAGCGGCTAGAATGGAGGATAATGCTGATCATTTACAGAACCTCCAGATCTTTCAGGACTTTTCATTTGCTACTTTAGCCAAGAGGAGATCGTTTCAAGGTATAACCAAGGCTCTGAGAGACCGGGACATTACATATAAATGGGGTTTCCCCGTCAAGCTATTTATACGACGAGATAATGTTACTCATGTCGTTTCCTCAGTAGCCAAAGGATTGGCTTTATTGAAGTCCTGGGATATTTCGGTGCCTGAGCCGATTCCTACGTCAAGCCTACGCCTTAGACAAGAATGGTTAAAGTAAATGGAAGATGCTTAAAGATCCTGCTGTTTTCAGTCTTATGCACCTGGACAATAGGCTTCAGTTTAAGTTCTGCTATCCTGTATTAGGACCTCCCGCATCACCTTGGTCTTATTGTGTTGGGAGAAGGAGGAGACAAGAGTGGCAGTCTTACCCCAAGATGCAGAAGTGGACTTTTTTTCATTATGCGGTCTCCCTACTGTTCGTGTGTGTGTTTTTCTTTCTCCCTACAGGCCCTGAATGAAACACGAGAAGGTCAACAGGTTGCAGGACTGTGGATGGCGCAAGAACTGGAGGTTCTAAGTTTTCATATACCAAGCGGTGATGTTAATATAACACTTGCTATACATGGGGTTTTCTAGTTTTTCTGACTAGAGTTAGAGTTAATCCGTTTAAGATTAATCTATGTTGGTATTTAACGGGTCTGGTCGGTGTTGGGGGTCGAGTGGTCTCTTTTTTGCGTCCCAAGGCGCCCTCCATATGTACATGCTGCTGGTGTTTTTTCTTTCACCTACCAGCAAATACTCTAACCCTCTATTTATTTAGGGTTAATTTGTTGGTTTTTTTTCCCCATGTTTCCTGTTTTTTTTTTAACTTCTTTTTTCTCTTTGCCCAGGGTACACATTAATACAAACAGTTGGTCTTTTGTGCTGTCACAGTACGAAGTTTAATACTAACTGATTTATATCAAATGGCAGACATTTTTGTGGAGACCCAAATGCACTGAGACCTATGCAGATATCTCGCCCACTTGTTTCTGCATTGGAGACCAATTAGGTTGTACAAATCGATTATCAAGTGGGGAGAAGTGCCGTTATGATATGATGCCGTATACCTGCTATGACTGGATCACTTATAAATAACTTCTGATATAAATTTATTTAAAGGAAATAGCACAGGGTGCTTATTTATATAATTGAACATGCACTTATTTTTGTTATTGTGTATTTTGGTAAGGGAAATCTCTAATTTCTGAGACCAGGGGAAGAAATTTGTTTCTTGTTTCTAGAGGAGATGCATTATTTCTGGAGGTATATATCTGATACAATAAGCCCTTGTGGATGGAGGTCTTTTGTGTGATGTGGGGAAATGGCTTGTTTTGGGGTTTGTACCTTTCTTTGGGAACGTGTATTCTGCAACTGTCTGAAGAAAGTATTCATTTTAATTAGACCCTTTGGGGGGTATTCAATTGTTACGGTTAACGCTCTCAAACAAGCGCTCAAAAAATCTTAGCGTTAATACGGTAATTACTCGCAGAATTTCAGCTCGCCGCTCAGGCAGCGGCGAGCTGAAATTCCGCGAGTAAACTACCGTATTAACACTTTTCGCGCGCAATATTACCGTATAAACGGTAATATTTTTTGTGCGCTCGTTTTTTTTGCGTTAACGCTAACAATTGAATACCCCCTTTGACTTGCTAGTAGAATTCCTGCCTCTGAAATAAAATACAGGAAATCACAGCAAGGTTTTAGAATATCACAGATGAGTGTAAATATTGTTAGCTTTGAATCGCATGTAAATCCATGTTTGGATAAACAGGTTACATCCTGATTCTAAAAATAGCTCCGACCTCGAGGTAGCTGGCTTACCCAGTGAGGCTGTGTTCAAATGTGTATAACAACAGCACTGTTTTGTATTAAAAGTTGTTCTTCTGATTTCATCTGACCTTCGCACTGGTACCTCCAATCAGTGTGACTGCAAATAAACATCATTTGCTTCTAAGACCTGCTTGAAAATATCTTCTATGCTGAAAATCCTGTGACCTACAGATTAGACCCAAAATCTAATCCGTTCCCGGCTGTTTCTGAGGTTTGGACCCAGCTTTTCCGGTACCACCACTCTACTTGCTACCCTGCTGCTCTGGTCACTGTGATAGGCCAGGGGGGATTCATCCACAGCAAGCCTGATCCAAGAGGTCAGGAGTACCAGCCCATGTACACCAGTACACTCGAAGCGTCAGTTACCCAGAAGAAATCCGGTACTGGATGCCGGTAAGGATTCCAGTGGTGGCAGCATTCTAAGCCCCTCCTACTGCGACAGGAGGGCACACTTGGGATAATGTAAGGGAACGATGGCAAAGTAAGCCCAGCCGGTTCCCAGCAGCAACAGACAGGGTGGCATAGGCGGTCCATCCTGTCACACCTGCCAATTTTGACGACTTGTTGTACCAAGCGGAGCTGTTTCAAGTTGTAGTATTTATCTCCTGTCTTTTGTAAATATTCCAATGCTCCTTGCCCTTCTGGTGTGTGTTACGTTTGGTTGGTGAGTAGACGCTGATCATTGTAGTCACAGATAGCCAATAGATCTGACTTGATTCCATGAAACAAGTCATAAGCACCTGGCTAATTAACCTTGGGTGCACCTGTCATATATTCCTGAAGTCTTGTAGGAAATCTTCTGTATGACAGCTGGTATGCGTCCAATAAATAAAAACATACTTGCATAGGAGATGCACAGTGACAAGGCAAATAGCAGACCGTATCTGTTATAAGAGCAGCCTGGGGCAAATTCCCTTCTGCACCCCTTACCAGCCTTTTACTATTGCTAAAAAGGAGACCATGTATTTCCACTTTGCCAAGATAGGATTGATTTCCCTAGTGAGTGTGTACACTACCCAGTACAGTATCTTGAGTCTGTAACTATTTTGATATCCATATGTATTTAAATATATCAGGTTGTTTTTTTTGTTTTGTTTTTTTTTTCTTTCCTTCTCGTGTATAATTAACTTTTTTTTATTTTTTTATCCCATTGCAAGCTTGCACAAATGTGTGCTTAGTTTGAGCCTCCCTCCCAAACTATGTGCTATGATCCCAATGGCAGAACATGTTACAAGGAGTGCATATATAGATAACAAGAAGGTGTAGTGCGGCTGTGACTGAATATTTGGAGATGTTATTTAATTAAAACAAAAAAGAAAACACTCTACAAAGGGAAATTTTAAATTGGAAGCGACTCTCTAGAGAACTAAGAAAATCCTGCGTTCTACGATTGTTTTTCTTTGCAGAAATCTTTAAGTTTAGAAATAACATCAGTAATGTACAATATCTGTCTTTTATATTGGTGCCAAGTTTCCTATATTTACATGAAGTAGCAATTAAAATGGGGTTAATCAGTTTTTAATAGAACATGTCTTGCTGCAGGCGTTCGGGATCTTCTCTTGGTAAAATCCATTCTGAAACCGTTTGGAATGGGTGAGGCAGATGTATGTAGAATCCTGAGCGGTAGTGATTGTGATACAGATGACTCCATCGGGGCCATAATTACCGTTTGTTCTAGTAGAGACCATTAAATGCATACATCGAACTGTAGTAATTGTGCCACCATAACGTTCATACTGTCATATCTAGCACCCATTATTAAGATAATAAACCTTTATGTCTCTTTTCTATGTCCGTTACCACTTTGTATGTTGTAAATACAGTGCACAATTGCTGATGTGTTGATGATAGGTTTGTACCAGATTTGCATTTAATGCACCTCCTGTTAGAATAAAACAATTTTTTTTTATCTTGCTTTGTTCCTCCAAAATATTTTTGTCGGTACTGTTACATTTTGTGTTTCAGTAAATGTTTCCCTTTATTGTAGGCCCGGGCCCTTACTGCTCAGACTGCAGAAACAGATGCCATCCGATTTCTAGTTGGGACGCAGTCGCTCCGATTTGATAACCAGGTAAGTGGAGCATTTTCGTAGCTTTAGTAAGTCTGTGTTGTTTCTGGGTGTATAATTAATTCTCACTAAGTAATAGGATCATGTAGAATCTGCCATCTTCATGATTCGTGTTATGTGCATTGAGATTTCTATGACCAAATAATATATTCCATTTTAAATTAGTATACTTTAGAGTAAAATTCTATAATTATTGTGACGTAAGCATTATAGAGCTTGGTATTGTGAAAAAATATATACCATTAATGCAGAAAATTAATGAGCATGCTACTACAAAATAACTGCATGTTTAGTGAGATGATTACTAAGCAGCACATAGTACGAAAAACGAATATATACCTGACATGCATGGCAAGGTGAAATCAGATGTACTTCTTGTAGTATATAAGTGAATAATTACCATATGCACTATGATAAAATGTATATACTTTCTTTTTTTTTTTTTTTTATTGTGTAGAAAAAAATATAAATCTATAACTGCACAGCACACTCAATAAATTTACTTACGTTCTTCTATTGGCTGGAATACCAAGGGCTGTTCCTTCAGACATTTTTCTCCTCCTCTGGAATCCGATTTACTTGTCACTTAAAAATTGTGGCACAGGAGAGTGTGTGAGCTGGAGGCCCAACAACAAGCAGCAATTTCTTGACTTTTAAAGGACCAAAGGGGTAAAAAAAAGCTCCTGCTTGCAGCTGCCCCTAGGGCTCCGGCTTGGGGTAAAGAGAAGACTTAATACAATTTACCCAGTAGAGAGTAGTACAGATTTAATGTGCGGCAAAATCATGGGAAGGAGTCCACCTTATTCTATCCTGGTGGTTACTGTCACAGATGTAAATGTTGTTTCCTATTAAACTCTGCCTGGCTGTAAGCTCAGTATAACATACTACTTGTGATTCCAGCCACAGCCCTAATAATGAGGCTCTCCCTCTCTCCCAAATCGTCAAACATGGGAAGAGCTTGACAGATCAAAAACATTTCGTAAAATGCTATATTTTTCTTACTGCCTGGCGGTGTTTCTATTCTACTCCAGTACAACGGTTCTATAGGCGGAAACTGAGAGGCAAGGAGATATTGCTGTTAGCAAATAACTTTACAGAAAAAAAACCAAAAAAACCTTTCCAAACTGCTAGCAGGGCTGTTGGGTTGAATTTTTTTTTCCAAAACAATTATGAGATTTTGCATCATTTCCTAATGTAAACAAATATTTTCAAGTTTTCACAATAAAATTATCTCCTAAACTTCGAAATTTTGACATTTTCAGATAGGAACCATGTATTGAAAATACATAGTTCAGTGTTAAACTCACAGTCCACTGCAGCTCTGTTTAAAAGTAAAGTATTGCATCACTCCTCCTACTTCTGTCATTATGGTATCTGATACAGGTCAAAAAGCTGATTTTGACTTCACTGAACCTAGCCCTTTGTATGAATCAACCTATCCACACTGTGCATTTCTGCAAAGCAAGTCTACCGTCCAGTGACTATGCTTTGTTTATTTTTTATTTTTTTATATAATAGAAGAAGCAGCTACCTCCTAACATGCTATCCAGCTGCAGAGGATTGAAATAGCTTGATGGATATAGATGGATGAGGAATATGTTCATTCACTACTTTAAAATGACTGCAGAAGGGGGGGTGTGTGAGCGGATGGACCAGTCAGAATCTGCAATGCCCTTGATTGCCTCAACTAATTGGTCCTCCACTCACAACCCCTGTTTGCTGTGTCACACAGCCCCAGTTTCTCGGCCCTGCATGTTAGATGCACAAATGATTTCCCGATTTAAAAGGCTGCCTGAGCAGCCCCCTTAGCACCAGGGACGGGAAGAAGTAATTAGCCCCAGGTATTTAATGACAATTAGTGGCTTACTTGCTTTTTACCAATCATGTTTTGGTGACAGATTTAATCTATGCTGTATTAGTGGGAAATTCTATTTACTATTAAATTCACTACATGATTTTTATGCCTTTAACACTCTATTGTAAAATAAGTTATTGTCCTTGCATTTTCTCCAATTATCTGGCTGTGACAAATCTGAATTATGTTTGAACATTCATCTGTTTTATTTTTTGGGGGTCTCATAAATTCATGCTTCCATATGTCTAGATTCACGTTATAGACTTTGATGATGAGAATAACATCATCAATAAGAATGTCCTACTGCACCATGCGGGGGAAATCTGGCAAATCTGCGCTAGCCCAGCAGACAGAAATGTGCTCGCAACCTGCTACAGTAACAGTAAGTCAATCTCATTTGCATTGTAATGAAATTGAGAAAAGATGAACAGTATTAATTTAGGTAATCATAAAACTTATACAGGAAAATAACATTTCAACAATTGAGAAATGAAATGTCTCGTATAAAATAGAACTTGGATACTTGCCTTTAAAAGTGTACCTTTTGCTTGAACACAGTTGAGCCACTTTGTGAATTGAACCAATATTCCTTAAAATGTAGCCCATCAATTTACTGGGTGCTAGGGACATAACTGAGGCACGAGGTGTACAGGGTTCCTTGATAGTCTACAGGTAACTTTTAGCTACAGTTGCAGACCTAAAGCCTTATTAATTTAGATTGAGTGACAATGGCAGCAGGGGGTAAAAAGGTGAAGTAATTTTAGGGAATGGGGGCTGCATTGTGTATTGGGCAATGGGGGCTATGTTATATTTTGGATGGTGTAGGTTCTAATATGTACAGGATAATAGAAGCTGTGCTACCATAGCAACCATAGTCACATGGCTCATGATGTACTGAGTAGAGAGGCTTTAGAAAGCCCCTCTGAACTCTATCTGCCCTATAAAATCCTTGCACTCTCTTCCACCTTTGTCGTCACATGACATGCTGATAGCGAATCTGTATGTGTCACTAACAGCCATACTTGCGTTGCCACTAGATTTTGAAAAGGAAATAATGATTTGTAGGAGGACCGCTGAGAAAAAATGGAAACAGTAATTCAAATAACCATGTGTTTTAACTAGAGATGGGCGGGCTCGGTTCCCAGAGAACCGCACCCGCCCGAACTTCCGGAATCCGAGTCTCGAGCCAGGTCGGCTCTGTACTCTACCGCCGATTCGGATTCAAAAACGAGGCAAAACGTCATCGTGCCGTCATCGAATCTCACGATTTTTTGAATGAATAAATATCCGCCTCCACAGACATCCAGCGCCATTTGAGAGAGGGAGAGAGAAGGGTTAGGTGACGGTCGCAGTAATTGGAGGAGTAATTGGAGGAGGAGAGTAGTAGGAGGCATTTTTCCTAATTTACACTACAAGTGTTCGGGCTGTCAGATATTCCCCTCTTGTAGAAAAGCTATTTTGTGGTGCTGAAATTATTATATACCAGCACTATCTTTCTGAATTTGCACTACAAGTGTTTTGGGTCTCATTAAAATGGATTCACAACAGTCCACATATGAGCAGGCTCAGCAAGCAGCTGATGGCACCAGTCCTGATGGTAGTCTTCCCTGTACGTCATCTGGTAAAGCATATGTAAAAGTACATAGTCTTTTTAAATCAGGGAAAAAAACACATAAAAAAAACCTTTTGCCGTGTTGAAGAGAAAAAGAGCTGTAACTGAGGAAAAGTTAACTACCGATTTAAAAAAAAAAACAAAAAAAATTCCCAACATGCCATTCTACACACGCAGTGCCAAACAAAGAATGAGGCCTTCGCCTTTCTCTATTAGTGTGAGATCTAAAAATGTTACTGAGCCGCCTTCTTGTAAGGTCACTCGTGACTAGAGATGGGCTAGGCTCGGTTCCCCGAGATCCGAACCCGCCCGAACTTCACCTATCCGAGTACCGTGCCAAGCAGGCTCGGTACTCTTGCGCCAATTCAAAATCGAGGCAAACCGTCATTGTGAAGTCGTCGGAGCTCGGTTTTCGCGATACTTGAAATTCATAAATACTCGCCTCCACAGCAATCCATCGCCATTTGACAGAGGGAGAGAGCAGGGTTAGGTCGCAGGCAACATTAGAGCAGGGACAGAGCAATTATTGTATACCTTCTTCTTGCAATTATTATTGAAATTCTTCTAGCAATTGTTATAGCAGGAAGAGCGGAGGATAGAGGAGGCATTTTTTGGAATATTTTGCACTACAAGTGCTTTGGGGTGTCCCATATTCCCCAGTGTGAAACTACAATTTTTCTGCCTGCATAAAGTCTTATCTAGCAGCACTATCTATTGAATATTTTGCACTACAAGTGCTTTGGGCTCATTAAAATGGATTCAAAGCAGTCCACATATGAGCAGGATCAGCAAGCAGGTGCTGGCAACAGTCCTGATGGTAGTCTTCCCTGTATGTCATCTGGTAAAGCCTATGTAAAAGTACATAGTCTTTTTAAATCGGGGGGGGGAAAAAAAACACACCCAAAAAAAAAGTATAAGTGTACGGTGCAATCTACCTCCAAATAGGAAAGGGACTTGGGTAATTTCTATATCACGTACAGTCTTGAAAGGCTGCTGTTTTGTCAATTTCACGATAAGGGTAGGGTGTCATACACAGACAGCCACCAAACTGCCTTTGTCCATTTCTATTATTATTGTACAGTCTATAACGGCTGTTTTTTTTTTCTATTTTACTACAAGTGGAGGGGAGAGAGGGGGGGGGGCTGATGCAGATAGAAACCGAACTGCCTTTGTCCATTTCTTTTTATATTTAACTATAAGATGATGGCTGCATTGCCAATAGGCTAAGATGAAGAGGAAGACAATCAGGTTTGTGTGCAGAATTAAGGATGGCCTACCGGGGATTAAACTGTTTTTTCCCTAATTTATTAGTTTTAGAATTACCTTACTTATCCAAGAAACAGGTGGAGCACTAAATTAGGTTAATATAGGCCAAAAAAATTGATTTATTTTTTTTTAAACAAAATTGCAAACCAAAACCCGCAAGGGCGGTTTTGCCAAAACCCGAAGGTAATCCAGATCCAAAACCAAAACACGGGGGTCAGTGACCATCTCTACTCATGACCAAGTAATTCGGAGTCCAAAAGTGGTGCACAACTACTGTTACTGTTTTCTTACAACTCTGCTTTCACACGTAAGGCATTACAGGAAAATGTATGCTCAGAATCAGAAATGACACCAATCCCTGGGGAGAGTCCATCCACGAGTGGTATGTGTAATCGTGACCATTCTGCTAGTGTACCCATAAAGAAGGGCCCTTTCAGCATTTCTGCTGATGTGTGCCTGAACAGCCCGAGTGTAGCCGGTGATACACCAATTGAAAATGACACTTTGGAATTAGAAGAGAATGAGGGGGAGATTTGTGTAGCCGACGAGGGCGCTAATGAGGATGTTGATGAGGTTGTTTGTGTAAGTCCTGCACCAGTGGCAGCAGTTCTGGCACGTGTGGTTCTGGCACCCAATTGCAGGGATGACGCAGGTGGCAGACCACAACAGTTTGACATCTCGGCTGGTTTGAAACATTTTACCAAAAAATGTGTGACCTTGCCCATAACTCCAACCAATCCTACTATTAACATGCAAAGGATGGTGGAAGATTATTTTCAAGAGTTAATTGAATGTCAGAAAGTCCCTTTCCATACTGGGGCATTTCTATTTTACGTACAGTCTTTGCAGGCTGCTTCTTTCTCTATTTAACTATAAATGTAGGGTGTAAAATACAGACAGACACCCAACTGCCTTTTTTGCTATGGATTTCAATAGGTCAGCGCTCGTTGACAATTATTAGCTGCAGGATTACCTCACTTATGCAAGAAACAGGTGGAGCACTAAATTCTGTTATTTTAGGCCCAAAAAAATAAATTTTTGAACAAATTGCAAAACCAAACAAAACCAAAACACGCAAGGGCGGTTTTGCCAAAACCAAAACACAAAGGTAATCCAGATCCAAAACCAAAACACGTGGGTCAGTGAACATCTCTAGTTTTAACAGTGGTATGCATAAGAGCATCTCTGAATGCACAGAACCTTTCAAACCTTGAAGTGGATTAGTTACAGGCTCACCAAAAGTGAACAGTTGAAGATTGGAAAAAAAAATGTCACCTAGTGTGACGAATCTTGATTTTTGCTGCGACACGCAGATGGTAGGGTCAGAATGTGGTGTAAACAACATGGATCCATCCTACCTTGTGTCAATGGTGCACATTAGACCCATCAATACAAGTTGAGAATTGTTTAAATGCCGTAGCCTACCTGCCTATTGTTTCTGACCATGTGCATCCCTTCATGGCCACAGTCTAACCATCTTCTAATGACTACTTCCAGCAGGATAATGCCCTATGTCACAAACAACATGTCATCTCAAGCTGGTTTCACGAACATGACAACGAGTTCAGTGTAGTGCAGTGACCTCCACAGTCGCCAGATCTCGATCCATGACAGAATATTTGTAATGTAAGAGAACGGGAGATTCACAGCTTGAATGTACAGACAGCCAATCTGCAGCAACTGCGTGATGCCATCATGTCAACATAGACCAGAGTCTCTAAGGAAAGTTTCCAGTATCTTGTTTAATTCCCGCCACAGAGAATTCTGGCTGTTCTGTGGGCAAAGTCTGGTCCTACCCAGTGCTAGAAATGTGTGCCTAATAAAGGGGCTACTGAGTGTGTGTGTATATGTATGTATAAGTAGATATAGTATCTTGGAGCTTTGCAGACCAGCAAGGCATTCTGTTCCACCGCAGCATTCGATTAACATGTATTCAGCACATACTGGTGAAGCATAATCGTTCAACCATGGCTGTGACTGTGGCCCCACTCGAGTACATCACTACCAAGAGCAGGGTCCAGAGGATGAGGTTAACAGGCCCATGTGTGTGCCAGTGCTACATACATACATACATACATACATACATACATACATACATACATACATACACATGCCCCCTGGAAGAGGGCATCATCTTGAATGATTTGTACTCTACACATTCAGCTCACGTCTAGCAGTGATTTAGCACAATTTTAAAATCCCAATTCTGACTACCCTTGAGACTCTTAATCTCTTTAGTGCCCTGAGATTAGATATTAACATTTTTGCTATGACTGTTCTCTTTGCAACATCCTTCCCTTGCTTTACTTTAATATGCCGGTGCAATTTCCAATATATGAAATTCTGTTTTAGCTTTTAATAGTTTTGTATCCATTTCTTTCCAATAAGGTTATATGAGCACATAAGAATACCCCCTGAATAATGACTAGGAAAGTATCCGTGTAGACAAGAAGCGAGATGGCCAGCGTGAAGTGCAGGGGAAGTTTTGTGACAGATGAGGTCAATTTTGCCAACAGCCTGAAAGAATATTTCACCTCGGTATTCATGAGGCAGGCTAGATTTAATATCCCACTGACTAGGATAAATTATTCAGTTGAGGAAGGTGAAATGCCAAAAGGACTGTAGATCATTCCAGGACAGAGTAGTTAGGAAATTAAACAATGAGAATCAGACAATGCCTCAAACCTGGAGAAACAGCAACGTGTCACAGATGTTACAATGCGCACTTATGACTGAGTTCACCTGTCTCACATTACCCACAATGTGCAGTAAAACCTCCCTACATCCGTTTTTGTTTTTATTTGTATCCTACATTTCTTTTACGTGTTTTGTTTTTGTGATTATAATCTTTTATCCATTTGACTGGGTTTAAGCTGGGTAATTGCTGTACATATACAGTAATTGAAAACGATTTTGTGCTTATGTTTTAATTGTGCACATTATCTTTGTATTCTGCTCCTGGATACGCTTGATACATCACTGTGCGCATTTACACTTTCCCTCTTATGACACGCCTACTTCAGTCCTAATTTATGGTATCGCACAGATTTCAATATATAATATCTCCTGTATCAAGACATTATACATTCATAATCACAACACAGATTTTATATAATCTTCAGGTATGATATGTAAAAAAATGTCTATTTGGAGACAGGAACTGGTAACCCATAGCAACCGTATCACGATTTTGCTCTCATTTTTAAATTGGAATAGGATAGGACAACAGTCCATTGGTTGCTATGGGTTACAGCACCTGTTTCCTATATAACAGTTTTCAGAAATGTATCCAATAGTTTTCAGCATGTTTAATTTCCGATCTATAATCCAGCTTCCTCAACTCCTTCGTCTGAACAAAGCACAAATGTAAAGATGGCACCGATTTTCTGTATCTCTTACCAGCAACTGATTCAGTTGCCAGCCTTTCTGGCCTGTCACTGCAGCCACTTGTAGTGGGAAAACATTTGACACGTGTTTCGATCTGATTCTTATAGAGAACGGACACTTTCTGATGAGGGTTTAGACAGCGCGCAGAGATCCGACGCATGCGCCGTAACACAATGGAGTTCTGAGGGGATGCTCATTTACCGCCTGCCAAGGTGCTCAGAAAGCATTTTCCAGGACACATGTGACCTGTTACCAGAACAGCTTACTGTGTCATCACTCTTTAGTGGTGATTGGGGGAGTGTAGAGAGACTACAGCAAAATGGCTACAATCAACATGCTGCTACTAATTCAGGCGGTGGAGGAACAGGTAAAGCTCTACAACACTTCTTCATCTGGATTTTGCCAGTGCTCCAAGAAGAGAGGCATGGCTGGACGTTGTTAAGTGTCAGACCAGACTGAGGTGGGATGTTCAGGATGGAGAAGGATCAGCAAGGTAATCATATAAAATTTTATTGATATTTCAATATAGTGACTTATTTAAATCTGACTGAAGCACTGGAATGTTTATATAACACAATAGTTTTAGAGTGCTAAATCAGGAAATCCCTGTGATTTCAGCGTGCAACATTACTAGGTATTTTCTCCTAGTCCGCAAGCCTGGGTCCTTGTTTTGGCATACCCCATGGGAGCCATTACTGTTAGATCTAGTGTACATGGCATTTATTAGTACTACAAATAAGGGAAACTTATTAGAGTCTCTGGCTCTGGCCTCTGCTACTTCATTAAAAATATTTGTGAAAACCATGAAATCTAAATTTTAAGAAATGCAATGCGTATCCCTGATTCTGTTCCTCCTTGATTAGAAAACATACATATCATCCTGGTCCTCAGGAGATACTAGACTAATACATTTCAGGATCATTTTCAGGGATTGCTCTGATTATGTAGAAGTAACAATGGGACAATGATGATATTGTCTGGTTTACCCTAGTTAGCTGGCATAAAATGCAAATCACTTTATGTCAATCTGTTACTAACCCATATATTTTGAGGAGAAAAAATGTATAAAATTTGCTTGGGTAGAATGAGAAGTTATTACAGCACAATGCCATAAAAATGGGCCTGGACATAGATTTGTCAACCACCTCCTCTTGCAGTGGTTTTAAAAATATCAACATATTACAAACACCTATAAATGAAAAGATGTATATGCAGGGAGAGTATTATATTGTATATCACTACATGTAATGGCAGCTGAAAATTGCATATTGCAAGCGGCAAAAATTATTCTTGTATGATATTAAAGTGTTCTAAAATGAAATGTTAGGTTTTCTCATTAATTAGTATTCTATATTATTTTATAGATCAGAGTTGAGACTTTCTAGAAGCCTTTAAGAGCTCACTTTGAGAGGTATCTAACCGAGATCTAGGCCCATCATGTATACATTAGACAGCTGCTGTTCCTCATAACCCTAATGGAAATGGGGCGGTAAGTGTGGATTGATTCTTCAAGCATATACCATTAAGACACATGTTTTGCAATATTTATTATTGTTCAGTTTCTAAATAATGTTCTCTTTTTAGGGTCATTGTAAAGGTTGGCTCTAAGTTATTCGAAGGCGAGTCGTTCTCCCTCACACAAAAGAACAACGCAGCTGCAAGTCGAAGACAAAAGGCTGACATTGTCCACTCCCTTGCCAGCAGTGCCATGGGGACTAACATTACAGAGGAGGGAAGATCCTAACGAACAGCCCCTTGGAAAAGAAACAATTTGGACCCACAAGCTAGTAAAATTCTGACACATTTTGGGGATATGCAGAACTATCAGAAAACTAACCTTCAACTGAGGCAGAAGATGATGTGGTTCCTTTAAAATAACTTTTTAATAGCCAAAACAGTTTTCACGCAATAAATCATGGGTTGTCTACAGGCTGTCATCCACCAACACCATCATATACTAACTGCCCAACACTAGCACCTATTCCACCACCTATTCTTACACCTTCACTATATCCTCATCCATATCACAGTCAGGCACCACAATATATATACAACCCACTGTATATAAATCACCATGCATCTCACTGTTCCACTACAAGAACCTTTGCTGCTCTATGGTCTGACCATGTGGGTCAACTAATCCACCAATCCTCCTCCAGTATTCTGTTTCATATTTTGTAAACAGTGCTTGTTGCTTTTTTCTAGCTATGTAATTACATTTTATTGTTTTTGCCCATTGTTATGTTGTTGTGTTTTATTGTTTTTTTTGTTTTACTTTTTGAATATAATTTAATGCTTGCAAAATGTGGTTCATTTTTAGAAGGAAAAAAAACATTTACAAAGAGAAACAAATTGTCCATCAAGCATAAATCCATTTTTTTTAATTGTTTTCGTGTTTCTTTAGATTGCAAAATAACAATTTTTAAACAAATGTATAATTTTCAAAATGAGTAATTAAATTGCTATTGCCAGGGTATTTTCCCAGCAATGGAAAAAGGTACTGGGTAAACTGTCTTATTTCAAGTGCATGATCTTGACTTCTACAAGCTTTCCATGCTCTTGTACTTCGTTGTAGAGGGATATCTCAAAATCGTAGCCATCTCTTTGGGTGGAAATTTATATAGGATCCATGACTCCTTTATGACCTTATCAACATAAGGAGTGAGCAGACTCTCTATTAATTTATATATATGCCAAATGCACACTCTGCTAAACAACATCCACAACTTAACTGGTTTTTGAAGACCGTTCTCCTGTAGTTACAGTAAGTGCTCTTTTTAGGATATGGCTTCATTATACTTGTTGATAAGCAGAAAGCCTCGTCAGCCACAAATATATTGAGATATGGAACTTTGAACATTTATTCCTTTCTTTTATGAGCCGTTAGCGAGGTTTAGAGATTTTGGAATTGCATGAACTGCCGTAGTGTCACTCACCGGACCGTGAGTGCCTTTGCGCTGGTGCGTGGTTCTCTAGCCTTCCTGCCGGCGCCGTCTGCCATCTTGATGGACTGCGCATGCGCAGCATCCAAGAACTTATGACCTTTGCTTTTAATCTAATTGGAGGATCAGGCACCTCTCCCTATTTAAGGCACCTGTGCTCATTACCTCGTTGCCTGATCTTGAGTCTCATTCCCTGCGAGTCTCTGAAGGTGTCTCCTGTGTCCTGCTAGTGTCTTCAGCTTCCCGCTGATTACCTGTTCTACTCATCAGCGGTTCTCATACCCGCTACAGACTCCTGTATCCTGCTCGTGTCCTCAGCTGGCTTCTGATTACCTGCTCTGCTCACCTGCGGTTCCCATACCCGCTACAGCCGTTCAGCGCCCCTGCTGTGCCTGCATATCCTTGTGGACAAACTTCTCTACTCATCAGCGGTATGCTTACTTGTTATTGACTATCAACTGTTACCTTGCATATCCGCTTAGGACAAGCTTCTTAACTCAGCAGCGGTATCCATACCCACTATAGACTATTTGTTGTTACGCTGCATATCTGTTTGGAACAAGCTTCTCTACTCAGCAGTGATATGCATATTTGTGATTGACTATTAGTTATTATCCCGCATATCCGCTCTGTGCAAGCCTCTCTACTCAGCAGCGGTATACATACCGTTATAGACTATTAGCTGTAAACGCTGCATATCTGTTTGGAACAAGTTCCTCTGTGCTCTCAGTGTCTTCATACCGTTATTGACTCTTTCCATGCCCCCACTCATCCGCACCTGAACAACTCCTCACTTACTAGCAGTGGTACAACTTGCTATACGCAGACCACTGACTTCCCTGCTACCTACCTGCACCTGGACAAGTCTTCTCACCATAGCAGTGGTACAACTTGCTGTACGCAGACCACTGACTTCCCCGCTACCTACCTGCACCTGAACAAGTCTTCCTTCACAGCAGTGGTACAACTTGCTATCTGCAGACCACCGACTCTCCTGTTACCTTCCTTCACCTGCTCATGTCCACCCTGGTCTCCGTGGTTCAAATCTGCCTTTCCACTATAGATGCAAGTCGCTGACTCATTTACCAGTATAGCTGCAAGTCACTGACTATCATCAATTCCATTGGCATCCTCTCTCCATCTGCTGTTATATACGTTCCACTATTCACCCTGCTGCCAGAGGACCGCTGTGCAAACTCCGCCTCTCTGGTAAGCATAATCAACTGGGGAAATCCTGGGCAAGACTCCTAGTGCCCGTGACATGTAGCCTCCTACATCAATTACAATACAGAGAATTTGTCGACAACTGCAATTAAAACATTTGACAATAACTTCTTGTAGTTGTAAAACTATGATCTACTTCGAAGTGGAATCTGTATCTTAAAGTGCTTGCCATTAAATACACCAAACTAATTTGGAAAGGTGTGTAGTTTTCAAAATGTGTCGCTGATTCTGTAGCTCTCCATATATCCGCCATAGCCTTTGACATTACTTTGCTTTATAGGCACCTCCAGAGGACTTGGCACAAATTGGAGGGGAATTAACATTTTCTCCATTTTAGCCTGATGGAGAAATAAAAATAAATACATTTTACATACCAATTATATTATCTTCAAATATTTAATTTGCATACCTTCCTGTTATTTTTATATAAAGAAGTGCTGACTATTCCTCAATTGGTATAGTGTTTACTTGTTATCGGACTGCACCTAAAAAGGTAATAACTATGCTGAGAAATATTTACTAGGGATGTGCACCGGCGACTTTTGAGGTCTCGTGTTTTGTGTTTTGGATCCGGATTTTCGTTATTTTTGAGGTTCGGATTTGTCTCGCAAAACACTTGACGAAAGGTCTCGGTTCGGATTTAAGGTATTGGATTCGGATTTTTTTTGAAAAAAACATAAAAAGTTTAAAAATCAAGTTTTTGGGCTTATTTTCACTCCTAGGCTATTATTAACCTCAATAACATTCAATAAGAAGCATTTCCACTAATTTACAGTGTATTCTGAACACCTCACAATATAGTTATTAGTCCAAAACGTTGCAAAAAGGTATCTTTCTGGACTGCGTAGAGGAGTGGGTCACCACAATATCTTAAAAACCCTGAACTTTTATGATTCGCACCAATAATTGTACCTGGACTGCGTAGAGGAGTGGGTCACCACAATATATTAAAAACCCTGAACTTTTATGAAT